>NW_027508722.1:29445000-30645000 GCF_051911475.1 Siphateles boraxobius
ACACAATATTCCTTTTAATAGGCAAAATAACTGATAATACGGAACAGGATGCTCACGTGTATTTGTGATCAGTGGAACCGCGTTTGCCGTATTTACTACGGGTGGCAGGTTTGGGATCACCACAGTCTTAGGCTCAGCTGGAATATCAACCACCGTCAAGGCAGGAGTGGAAGACACTAAACAACAGTGAAGAAGGACAGGTTTCAGATAGCATAATGATATTAAAATAATTATTAAAATACAAATATTTCTTAATTACACAAATGATTTCTGGAATATGTGTTATCTAAACATACATTTAACTATAAATAATACATAAGGGATATATAAAAATTACACACCATTGGGAGTACTACTTTCAGCATTTCCCTCTGAATCATCCATTGAATTTTGCTGTTGCCATGGTTCCAGCTCCTCCTCCTCACACTCCATAAACAAATCCGCGTCCATGTTTCTGAAACAAAATGTTTGAGCTAAACGGTTAACGGTGCCTTTACAATCTACATGAAAGAAAAACAGTAATGATATTGCTGCCCATGGTATTTAGTGTATTAATAAATCATAAATCGGGAAATTTTAGGGTTTCATTACAGATTTGACAGGTGAATGACGTCTGAAGTGAAGACCCTCACAATATTTACCGGGCTCTGACAGCATTCAGGTCCGACCAGTTTCAAAGTCAAGGATGGCGTCTACAAAACCGACTCATTCTGCAAATTAAGTAAAGTGTGTTCACATATATTATATATATAAAATGCTATATATTATATCATCTGTAACAAAATGGGTAAGATGTTCAGTGTGCTGCCGTATCACTTCAGGAAAGCCTTCAATAAATTGTCTAAGTACGCGCAATGTGATTTCATCCAACTAAAAGAGGCGAAGAGAAAAGTAGTTCCTGTGCCCTTTCAACCAATGCGTGAGACTAGATGATTTGACAGACCTAAATAAAAGCATGAGCCTTAGATATGTATACAATAACAATAAATGTGTATTAAAATCTAAAGTAGGCTAGGACGAGTGACAGCGCGATGTTTTTTACAATTACTCGGTCACAAATGATGCAGCAACCACCTCGCGCGCTAAGTGCGCACTCCGCATACTGTCCCTTGCGCACATAATGTACGACGATCATCAAATGTGTAGATTAAAGCGCGAATATATCGAATATTGTCGATTTTATAAATAATACTTACCGGATTATAGTCTATATGAAAATATGTTCAATGTGATATATTGAAAGCACACAAAGCCAGCCGGTACGTCACAGACGAGACGAATAAATGCGCTAAATGGGCAGAGGTTCTGCTCTTTCTGCGGCAGCGATTGGTTGATGCGTGCAAAACGCCACTTCCTGTTTTGGATTCGGACCTCTGATTGGCTGTAATCTCTGAAATAAGGAGGAGTGGTTACTGGAACAAGAAAATGGCTTCCTTCCTTGCAACGACAACATTTTACACTATCTAACCAACTGCTGGCTTAATAGTGGCAAGCAGACAATGTTTGTATGTTATTCAACACTTTGCTGGTGTTTTGCAGATAAACTGTCAAGACCATCATAGACTGTTGTTTTCTGAACTCAATCAAATATATAAATAGTCTCTGACTCAATTCATGATTTTAAATTATTGATCACTTAAAACATCTCCCATATGCAAATATTGGCTAAAAATATTAATTTATACAACCCTTGCAAGTAAAGCACTGATAAATAGGTTAGGAACCAAAAAGCAAAAACCAGTACTTTTTATAACCGGTTCCAACCGGTTTCCAGATAGGCTACTGGAATATATATTGATGAGATATGGTTTCATTAACGGTTCTCAAACGTGCGTCCTTCCGCCAATGTGGATGGAACATCACATTGCAGTGTTAACTTTACTACTATTCCAATTCACTGCAAAGTCGATACTAAATAATTCAGCACGAAAAAAAGAGTGGTGAAGTCCGACTCAAGAACAAACGACTCTTAAGAGTCGATTCTTTTTAGTTAATCAAACAGTGCGACCAGTGTAGTCGGATGATAAATGACTCTTCTGAACCGATTCTTTTTAGTGCATCAAAAACACAATGACTCTAACTGAACCAATAACTTTATTGTTATGTTGTAGCCTACTTTATTTTAACATAAATGATTTATTTCAAATTACCTACCGCAAAATGTCCCAGGTCTGTACTCTCAGCGCTGAATATTATTAAAACCACTATAGTGACTACTGGGCTTTTGATCATTCAAGAAACTGAAGCTGAGATACACGTTTCATAACACAATGAAATCTGCTGCTAAATGATGACACGCGCGTAAGCAGCCAGTTGGCGAAACGGACAGCAGGTAGGCCACTAAGCTGCAAACCCTATATATAGAATTCTGCACAGGACAGAATGTAACATCCCTGGCTTATTCTTCATTTAGTAGCCTACACCTGCATGGGATATGATGGACCGAGTCACATCATCTGATCGAATGAACTATGGCATCGTCCTCGCGCTGACGTCGATCAGTAAGTTACGTGCATTATTTGACATCTTTAGAACCTTTAAGAATGAAAATAATCTCTCTCTCTCTCTCTCTCTCTCTCTCTCTCTCTCTCTCTCTCTCTCTCTCTCTCTCTCTCTCTCTCTCTGTGATAAGACGTTAAAAGAAAGTAATACTTTTATTCAGCACGGATAAATAAGTTTTTAAAGAATAACGCCATTTATAATGGTATACAAGATGTGTCTATTTCAAATAAATGCTGTTCTTTTTAACTTTTATTTATCAACAAAAGAATCCTGAAAAAAATGTATCGCCGTTTGCTCAGAAATTTTAAGCAACACAACTGTTTAAATTAATAATAGGAAGAAATATTGCATGCCAAATCAGCATATTAAAATTATGTCTGAAGGATCATGTGAAACAGACGATTGGAGTAATGGCTGTTGAAAATTGCTATCACAGGAATAAAGTACTTGTTAAAATATATAAATATAAAAACATTATTTTAAATTGTAATAATATTTCAGAATACAGTTTTCACTGTATACTAAATCAAATAAATGCATCCTTGATGAATATAAGAGACTTTCATTAAACACTGTGTCCATACCATCTCCGATACAGGCTTTATGCTGCTGCGAAAATGGATTGCTGGTGGTGTCTGCAAAAGCTATGCTCGTTTGGATGGCAAGACAGTTGTGATCACTGGTGCCAACACTGGGATTGGCAAGGAAACTGCAAAAGATATGGCTCGTAGAGGTATGACACATTACATACGTCCTCATATATTATTCCCTTACTTCCAGTGTATAAATATGTATGTGTGTTTATATAGGGGCTCGGGTAATTATGGCCTGCCGGGATTTGACACGTGCTGAGAAAGCTGCAGAATATATTCGCCGCTCCACTGGAAATGGCAATGTAGTCATCAGACACTTAAATCTAGCCTCTCTCTATTCTGTCCGAGAATTTTCCAAAGAGTTCATAACCACAGAAGAACGACTGGATATACTCATCAACAATGCAGGTGAGTAAGATTTCACAAGAAAGAAGCAAGCAATACAGAGACAGATTTTAAAGGGGACCTATTTTGCCCTTTTTTACATGCCCCTGTTTTCATGCATACTAAAATGCAAATGAGCTGCTGCTCCCCAACCCACTTTCCAGAAGAGGGCGAAGCCTTTACAGCTCTTGCCTAATACTCTGCCAAAAAACTAAAACATCTGTTTGGTTTTGATTATCATCTCTATTGCGGTTACGCTAACTTGACATTGCAGTTTTGTCAAACAAAGTTCACACAGATGTCTGTGAACATAAAAAGCAAGTAAAGAAATCGCATGTGTATATTAGTATTAAAGGGAGAGCAGCGTAATATACAGTACCTACGGTTATATATGCTGTTAATATGAAGTTAATATGAATCAGACAACAAAAGAAAAACAGAAATCACTCACTGCTCTTGATTAAATAACTTTATTAGCTTTAATAAGAAAACATTTCTGACTTGTATGCTGCTGTTAAATGCTCTGGCGAGGAGATAAACATGGCGGACTGTGTACAGGTCACTCAGGGCGGGGTCTATGCTAATAAGGCAAAATCCAATTGTGGGCGGGGCCTAAGCATATGTGATGTCACAAATGCTAGATTCTGCAAACTGCGTGTTCAGAGACACTGCTCATGATTTATGGGGATTAAAAATAAAGAAGAGTAGGTGGATTTTTACCATTATTGGGTAGTTGTGTACACTGTGGTGATCACTGCCGACACACATTTATGTTCAAACACCATGTAAAAGTGAATGTTGCATAATAGGTCCCCTTTAAAGTTTTTTTTTTTTCCTGACAGGTGTGATGATGTGTCCAAAGTTGATCACAGAGGATGGCTTTGAGACACAGATGGCTGTCAATCACTTGGGACATTTTCTTCTGACCAATCTACTATTAGGAGTGCTAAAGAGATCCTCCCCCAGCCGAGTAGTGAATGTGTCCAGTGTTGTACATGTTGGTGGTAATTTAAAAAAATGCACTAATTTTCAAAAATTATTTTATGCTCACCAAGGCTGCATTCATTTGTTTAAAAATAAGGGAGGAAAACAGTAATATTGTGAAATATTTATTTATATATCACTACATATTTCTGTTTTTCTATTTTAATATATTTAAAATTTTAATTTATTCCTGTGATGGCAAAGCTGAATTTTAGCATCATTATTCTAGTCTTCAGTGTCACATGATCCTTCAGAAATCATTCTAATATACTGATTTGGTGCTCAAGGAACATTTATTATTATTATCAATGTTGAAAAAAGTTCAACATAGCATTTTTGTGGAAACGTTTTTTAATCAAGATTCTTTGATTAATAGAAAGTTCAATTTAATGTATTTTTGCTGAAAAAAAAGTTTTTATTTCTTTAAAAATTAAAATATTTTAAACAGTAGTGCAGATGCTGAAATAAAATACAACAAAACAATAGAGCATTTTTTAGTCCAATAGATTTCTTATTTGTCACTGTCTTCCTATAGGTAAAATTGAATTTGATGACCTTTTCTTTGACAAAAGGCCTTACAGTCCTCTGACCAGCTATAAACAGAGTAAGCTGGCCAATGTGCTTTTCTCCAAAGAACTTGCACGAAGAATGAAAGGTAAGATACTACTACTACTACTACTACTACTACTACTACTACTACTACAGTTTTTGGTATAGCAAACAAGTTTGAAACCTAACAAACAAACTTACAAAAGCTGTTTGTTTATTTTAAGCAAAAAGTAGACAATATTTTATTGTTACGGTAATGTTGATTTAGTCACATACTGTTTCAATGGCCGCGTTTAATCAAGTTTGCAACCAGTTGCTTTACATATAAATGGATGCTTCCATAGGTACAGGAGTTTCCTCATACTGCCTGCATCCAGGAGTGATTCGAACAGAGCTGAATCGTCATATTCTGTTATGGTACCCAATGCTGAAGACTATACTGTCTCTGCCCAGTATGCTGCTGATGAAAACTCCCTGGCAGGGCGCACAGACCTCCATCTACTGCGCTGTCGCTGAAGGCTTGGAGAGGAAGTCTGGATGCTACTTCAGGTAAACGCAATCATTTGTCCATTGCTAAAGCATTGCAAGCAAATAAGTTTCACTCTGATATAATACATCACAATAGGGTAGAAAGAAAAGACAATCTCAACTTCCGTTTCATGCTGACTTTTAAAGAGTGGGCAAGACAACTAGATAAACTTGTTTTAGAACAGACTTGTTTCTGTGCATCTGTGTTTTGTGCAGTGATTGTGCTGAAAAGGACCCTGCTCCAGAAGGAAAAGATGATGCATCGGCAAGAAGGTTGTGGGAGGAAAGTGCTCTACTGGTCGGACTAAACAACCAGCACTGACACTCTTCCTGATTGCAAGTGCTCCCACTAGTGGCGATACCTGTGACCCAAAAATACTAGTGAGGTAGCAGAACCACAGAATCAGATAGGACGTCATGGCAGAGCTAGTGCCAAGACAAATGGCATGATTTCCATTGAGAGATGCATATGTGCCAGCATTGTATTTTTTTTTCTTCTTCTTCTTTAATTTTTGGAACAGTATTTTCAAGAAAAAAAGCACATGTGTGTGGCTGTGTTTTCTTTGAAATTAATCACATTCTTATCAATTATAAGTGGACCGCTTTAGAGAAAGAACAAGAAGCAAATCGTGCTCTGTTTGTTAACCATCCAACAATGAGTTGTGCTTTTTTTTTTAAATCTTTGTTCTCAGGATTCCTTCTTGATGACATGATGGTGCCCAGCACATTCTAGCACATTTTATCAGAACAAACTCCCGTAATATTCTTTAAAAAGAAACGTGAGGTATATTGTGTCCAGTATGTGCATACCTAATATAGATTATGTTTATTATAATTTATATATATAATTTAACCACTAGATGGCGCTAAATATGTATTTTTGGAAACATGGCATGTTATGCAGTTCCCCTCTACTTGAATTATTCCACAATGTAGCACTGCAGGTAAATTGAAAACAAAAGGAAAATATTGTTTCCAAAGATGCAGACCCTGGATCACATGATCACCCTGTGATGTGGTTGTAGGTTACAGTTGCAATTATGTAACAAGGACACTCAAATCAATATAAAACAGCACAACTCCTATTTTTTTTTTCTCATTATTGAATTTTGCATTCCGATTACCATTTGTAATGTTACAAAATAATACATTTTCAAATAAATGCTTTTTCAAAAAAATTCTTTTAATCAAAGAATCCAGAAAATTACATACGCTATATTGTATACCATGTTATATATATATATATATATATATATATATATATATATATATATATATATATATATATATATATATATATATATATCATGATTTCATACAATGTCACTGCACTGCATTGAAATAATGGTTGCTGAAAATTCTAAATTTGAAAACATATTAAAATATAAAAACAGTTATTTTAAATTACAATAATATATCACAATATTATGTTTACGTTATTATGTTTTTATTGTATTTTTTATCAAACCCAAAACTTTTAAATAACAATGTATGTGTAAATGTCAATTCTTTGTATGCTTATTACTGAAAACAAGTGATAATAATAACACATGCAGTGTGGCTGACAGTGGCACACAGAACCACTTTTGCACCTCGACAGGACATATTTCATGTAAACATAATTAGTCCAAAAAAAAAAGATTAATCAAGCCATGACAATGCACGACACCCTCAGTCATTTCTGAGTGCCTTGCAACATAGAATAGAGATGAAATCCAATTAAAAACCAATTGCCGGGCCATTCAAACCATCCAACTCCAAGCACAATTTAGCTTGTAGCATTAGCACATCATTTATGGTCGACACAGAGCATAATTCACTAAACTCATTCCATCATATCCAGCACCATAATGCTTGTCAAGAGCTAAACCCAATCAATGAGCGTTCTGCATGTGTGGCCCCTGTGGGCAATGCCTGGCGCCTGCTGGTCTCCACTGGCTTCAAATATAAGAGGAAGAGCATTAAACAGAGATGTGCTCCTTCTCTTTTACATTATTATAAGAAAAGAAAGAGCAGCATTAAACTAAAACCTATTGTTCATATGAACAAAATAACTGTCATGAATCTGCATCATCTTTCAGACTTGAATATCCATAATGTGCTGATATCATCAGATGCGGATGTTGCGTGTCATTCCTGCCGGTCTAAGTATAATTTACATGTAACCAATATAAATTTTGTATTCAAATGTGATGTGGTCTGTCATTGAGGTTATTTTTAGGGGAATATTTTTCAACGGCTCTTGTATCTGTAGTCATATTGTATGGAAGCTTATTTTTTGCCATGGAATAAAAATGTAAAAAAGGTAATTGTGACTTTATAATCACAAACTTCTGACTTTTTTCTCCCAATTGTGAGTTTATATCTCCCAATTGAGAATTTTTTTTCAGAATTGCTAGTTCATATATCAAAATTCTGAGTTTATATCTTGAAATTCTTTATACCTGCACTTGTGTAAAAATAAATATACCAAAATGTATGTGAAATATATTTATTTTATGCTAACTACAACAAATACATTTAAATATTTATGTACTTAATATGAATACCCTACAGTTGTACTTTTGGTGTACTAAATTGTTATACTTAAAGTCTTTAGTGATCCAAAAGTAGTGCTGAGGTGCAACTAAAGATACAGGGCTACTTAAGTATATTTGATTGTGCTAAAGTGGAACTATTGCAAGTATACTTAAGGTACACTTTAATTATCTTGCATTTAAAGATTGATATTATACAGTGGTCATACTATCCTTACTAATAAATATATTAAAACACATTTTAGGCTTAATATAGAGAAATGTGCATGTTGAAATAAAGAAGTACCAAATAAATCGTAATTGTAACATTTATATCAGTAAGTCACAAGCGATATGTCAGTAAATATGTTAATGGATTTGTATATAGACCTACTTAGTATGAAATAATAGTATTTTAATACAAACGTTTTTTTTCACTAGAGTGACCACATGCAGAATTTTGAGTGGAAAAGTCATAAAAAAGGCAAAAAAAAAAGAGCAACTTGCAATTCTGAGAAAAGTTTAAATTGTATGAAAAAGTTTGACAAATCTGTATGACTATACCTATGAATGAGTATAGTTCTACATTAACACTTCAACTTCTACAATGAAATAATATGGAACTTAGTCAAAATTGTAATGCACTTCAACAACAATACAGACATGAGTGAGTCTATAAGTCAAAATGTCTGTGTTCTTATAAAAGTATGTCATTGTGATCATCTCTATTTGTTTTGCCCCAGGGGTTAATGTTGTGCTCAACCCCCTATCCATTGTGCCTTGATGAGGCTTTTGGGAGGATTTGTGGGTAATGGGAGGGCCGTTGTAAGACCTCATTGGAGACCAGATGAAAATATCATAAAAGCTTCATCTTCCTGAGTCAGTGTGTTTGGCTCCAAGAGCTTAGGGGTCACGGCAACTGCTGACCCATTCGCTTGACTCGACTGTTAGGGGCCCCGTTAATGTCAGCCCTTCACCAGCTCTGAGGGAATATGATTCAGCTTAACTGCCGTGGTTTTCTGGCCAACTTAGTGCTGGAATGCAGCAGACCTAATAATAATGGTACATGAAGAGGTCTTTCTTTTGAAAGAATGGACTAGTGTACAGGACTCAATTCCGGGCAAGCCGGTCTGATTTGCAGTCCCTTAGGGCTTATTGTCTCCCAGTACACACACACACACATACACACACGCACACATGCTACCTCTACAGCTATTTGAATAATGGGGTGCCGGCACAAAAGGAACTACTAACAGAAATAGCCTAGGGACAAGAGGGGGGCATGAAGAATATCACTCTTTTACTCACAGATTAACTGTTTTTATCTCGAGAGATAATCAGTTCAGCGAGAACTGCCATGCATAACAGTCCATTGAAACCTGAGAGCTCATCTCCCTGATCTTGGATTCGACCGCAGTAAACATGTTGCAACTGTGAGTGAAGGTGGAGGATGTGGCGGGGCAGTGGGCCAGGGGCGAGAACAGGTGAGGGAGAGTGAAATCTGAGGCCACCAGTTATCATCAACAGCTGATGGGATACCGCAGGTGTTCCCAGTCTGCGTACTCAGCACGACACCCCCCCCGCAAACACACATGTAGGGATTTTAAGTCTTGTGAGGATACTGATGTGTGTGTGTGTGCGTGTGTGTGTGTACTTGTTTTGCTATAGTTGTCAGGGCCAAAATCTCTGAAAATGTCCTCACATAAACATCTTAACATTGACGAATGTGGCATTTTACAAACTTTCAAAATTAATGCAATGTACATTGCTTTGGATAAAATGCCAAATGCATAAAACAAAGTTTAATAAATAAGTATTTGTAGTGGGAGGTTCTCAATATGCAAACAAGCTTGATTGTGTGTCTGCATATACAGTGGATGTAAGAAGTCTACTCCATGTGTTTTGTGATATAAAAAACGAAACAAAGAAAAAAATATCAGAACGTTATTCAAAGTTTTTATTATCTTTTTCTCTGAAATATGTCACTTTGTTTATGATGACAAAGAGCTCCTAACACTGGACCCTGGGAAAGGAACCAAGGTTTCCTCTATATAACCAAGGCACGGAGAGACCGTTGTGTTATCTTCATCATATGGAGTGGGTTCCCTTGGTCTTGAGCCAACACTGTAGGGGCCTCATGTACAGCAGGCCGAACAGTATAATGTTGGACGCGGCTGCCATCAGACCCAACAGCCTTTGAAACTGTTTTACAGTGAGTTACTGGCCTAGCTTTATCTCTTTTACAGCTGTGAGGATCGAAGCGACACGAGCAGGTGAGAGAATGGCCCTCATTGTCACTGATCCCACACGACACCAAGAAAGGTGGTCCTCTGAGCTTAAGAAAGTACACTTTTCATGGCATTCAATCTCAACCCCAATTTCTTCATATACGCGAGAACGACATCTCGATACCGAACCACCAGTTGTTCCGACTCCTCTAGGATAAGCCAGTCGTCTATATAGTTCAGAATACGCATGCCCTGCAGTCTGAGTGGGGCTAGAGCTGTATCTACGCATTTCATGAACATGCGGGGTTATAGAGCTAGACCAAATTGAAGAACCGGATACTGGTGGGCTTTGCTCCCAAAAACAAACCTTAGGAACTTCCTGTGTTGTGGAAGGATGGAGACATGGAAGTACGCGTCTTTCAGATTAAAAGTGACAAACCAATCTGCTTGAACTTTAGCATTTTGAATTTCAATTTCTTGACCGAACGATTCAGAAGACGAAAATCTAAAATCGGACTCAACCCCCATCCTTTTTTGGAACAATGGAATACCGGCTGTTGAACCCTGAGTCTCTGCTGGCCAGCAGAACCGGCTCTAGGCTTCCTTCGCTAAGAGTGCTTCCACTTCCTGTTCCATCACCAGAGCCTGCTCTGGATGTACTACCATGTGTAACACCCCATGATTGCATGGTGGACGAGAACCGAACTGGATTCTGTACCCCTTTTCTACTATGTGCTGGACCCACTGAGATATATTTGGTAGAGTATTCCACTCTGACAGATAATCTACTAAGGGAACCAGCCTCTCGAGTCTGGCCTCTGGTGTAATGAGAGCTGTCACTTCGGTGACCTGGAGCATATTGGCAGGAAATAACCGAACTGACTGACTTTCAACCCTCCTCAGAGGGTGCGAGACCAACACAGCGTTGTGTGGGCGCTGAGTCGGAAGTTTGCTGGAAAGTTTGGCAGAACGGCCTCCTGAGGGCACCGGGATGGAGCAGGCACCGTGTAATAAGTTGAACTCTGCTCCACCACGGAGGGGGCTGCCCTCAGAAGTCTGACGCCATGAGCGTCAGGACCTCTCCTTAGCCGAAGTCTTCTTCACCAACAGAATGTTCCTCAGATCTGTCTGCTGCTTAGAAGGTTTCAGATGAGAATGCCGTCCCAGAGGCCAGGAGGCGATAGCGGGGCGTCCAACAGAAGATATTTATCCTTGTCTTTAATATCAGATAAATTTAACCACAGGTGTCTCTTTGAAGCCACATTAGCTGCCACTGACTGTCCAATGGCACGGGCGGTCTATTAAGTGGCTTGGAGAGACAGATCAGTGGCCTGACGCAGTTCTTGAACCACTTCAGGCCCCGCCCCCTCGCTAGTCTCCAGGTCCCTTAGCAGGTCAGTCTGGTAGTAGGCCTCCTTCGGTCGTTTTTTGACCATGGCTATTGCGGCCTAAGAGTATGTGGTGTTGCGACTAAAACAGCATCGCCGTGGCTGGTGAGACCGATGCGGGAGTGACAGTCTCTGCAGCACAAAGTGCAGGTGTAGTTGGTCGTGGGTGGATGTCCGTGTGCGTGTGCCTTCTGCCTGGCTCTCCTCTCTTTTGCTAGTTTCAAGATCTTCTCCTCGTCCTGTATTTAGCTGTTGCTTGAGCAGGTAGTGCCAGCTGCTGCGGTTAGCTGCAATGTCCTCCCAGATCTTTGTGTTGATGTCTAGTGCTTACATGTCGCGCTTGCAGACATCTTTATTTGAACTGGGGGTGACCTTGGGGTCTTTTGCATGATGCGAGTTCACCATAGAGGATGTTCTTGGGGATCTGCCTGTCTTTCATACAGCGAACGTGGCCAAGCCAGCGCAGTCTACGCTGTCTTAGCAGCGTTTACATGTTGGAGAGGCTGGCACAGGTAAGAACCTGGGCGTGGGTACTTTGTCGTTCCAGCTGATACCAAGGATGCGGCGGAGACATCGCATGTGGTAACTGGTCAGCTTCTGCTCTTGCTTGGCATATGTTGTCCAGGATTCACTCCCGTACAGGAGGGTGCCGACTATGCAGGCTTTGTACACTGCCATCTTGGTCAGCTTGGGGTTCTCCCAGGCGCGAGTGGTCAGTCGCCCTTGGGTTGTTGCGGCCTTGCCGATGCGTTAGTTGATTTTGGCATCTAAGGACAGGTTGTCGCTGATGTTGGAACCCAGGTAGGTGAACTGGCAATGGGGACTTCAGGGACGATGCCAATGCTAGTGAAAGATAACTGGCAAGTGGTTGCCTGCGATGTCAAAGCTGAATTTTCAACATAATTTAGTCTTCAGAGTCACATGATCCTTCAGAAATCATTGTAATATGCTGATTTGCTGCTCAAGAAACATTTTTTTTTATCAATGTTAAAAAAACGGTGAAACCATGAAAGTTTTTCTATAATAATTATATTTGCATTGTGACATTTTAATGATAATTAAATACATTTTTCATTCAAATTCTCAATCTGTAATATAAAAAAATATTCATACAGCGAATTCTATTATAGTATACTTTTAGAAGATTATACTTAACTAAGGTCCTTTACAATTCAAATAATGTAATATTATTTTATTACATTTTTTTTGCATTTCATAATTTTTTGTGAAATACACCTTTCTGTTTTTGAGATTACTGTATGCTGACTATTGTTGTTTTGGATGAGTGATCTTCATTTATACCGGCCTGCTAACAGTGCTTTATTTTTCCCGGCATTATGATCAATACTGATGCATTTTTAATCCTATCCATTTGGACCTAATCAACCCCACAGACATCTTTCAAATGGAACAGGAAGAAAACCTCCTGACTGTTAATCTGCATTCCTTAATTGTGATAATTAGGAGACCAAACCTGAAAATAATATTGTAACCACTAACTACTAACTACCAATTTAACTATTAAAATCAGTGCTGTGGCTTTTTAAGTAATGCTGATTGCGCAATTAGAGCTGTATTAGAGCTGCACGTTTAATCATCAGTAGTTTAGACTAGCCATAATTATGAAACTTAAGTGCAATTTTTCCCACTGTTTAAATGAATGATACACTGTAAAAAAAAGAGTTGAAGAATCAACTTGGATGTTTACGTCATTTCAACTTAAATTACATTAAACTGACTTAAAAAATGAGTTGAGTCTTGTATAGCTTATTAAAAAAAGTTGAAAATTATTTTTTCATTTATAAACTTATTTTGATAGGTAAAAGCAATGAAAAACATTAAGTTGTCATAACTTATTAATCATGTAATTTTTTACAGTGTACCTTAAACCATGTGGATTGTTTAGGAGAGGAATCCCATTACTGTAAGTTATCAGATTTATAAATTTACCTTGTGGTCAGTAAAACAGGTAAAATATCTTGTAGACTGAGCATAGGGACCAGAACTAGTTACCGACTAGAGCATTGCTACCATGTAGTAACATGCTAACAGACTCAAAACACATTAACAACCACCCAGCTAACATGTTCTTAAAAACATTATTCCTAAATAACGTTTTCGGTCTAAAGTTTGAGAACATATTTATTAAAGACCAGATCCATTAACATTACTGGAATAATGTTTGTTCATAATCTTGAGAGAACCTTTCCAGAACGTTAGCCAAACAATGTTCCCTGTCAGCTGACACAGGCAAACACATATATACTTAAGATCATCTAAAATGCCATTCAGTTTTCTTTCACCTTTTCATTAAAAAACTAAGGAAGAAAGATCTAATTGCAAGGAATCTGAGGCTCTCATTAATTTATTAACATTTTAACATATTTTTAAAAATAAGGATTATTTAGTACCTGCATACAAATTTAAAAATGAATGGTCAATCAACATTTAAATTGCATTTTTCTTTAACATATTTCTTTTACCACACAAGGGACTAAAAATAGTGCATTTATAATTAAATAATGCAAAAGAATGCTTTCTCATCCATATTTTTCCAGAATCATAAAAAAATCTATCTGAAATTTTACATTTTATGTTTCATTACAACATCAGATGTTCACTGAAAGTCACTGTGACATTGATGCATGATCACAGGCCTTGTAATGAGTGAAAGAGAAGGCTGTATTGATCTTGAGAACTTCGATTGCGTTATCTAACCTAATGTAGCCGGCAGACATTTTCAAGTAACCACACTGTGCTCTAAATGGAAAAACACAAAACAGTGTCTGTCTGTGATGGAGAAAGATCATATGGCACACAACAGCGCTGTACTGCAGTGGAGCAGGTCAATATCTAAAACCCAGTGACCTGGTTTGAACTGACTGGACATGCTGGTGTCTAACATTATTGCATAACTGGCAGAGTCAAGTTATGTTTTGTTTGGATATACAAAACATTGCATGTTGAGTAAATGAAAATGATTTTTATTACCTTTAGCCAATTGTAAAACAGATTCCTGGCTAAATCCAGCGTTCAATGGTGGCACGTGAAGGGGTCTCTGAAGATAATCAACATATTCTTACATTTTCATAACAGTAAAGGGATAGTTCACCCAAAGATGAAAATGCTGTCTTCATTTACTCACCATCAAGTAGTTCCAAACCTGTATGAGTTTCTTTCTTCTGTTGAATAAAAAAGAAAATATTTTGAAGAATGTTGGTAGCTAACCAGACAGTTGATAGTCATTGACTTCCGTAGTATTTTTTCCGACTATGTAGGCCAATGGCTATTATCAACTGTTTGATTACCAACATTCTGCAAAATATTTTCTCTTGTGTTCAACAGAAGAAAGAAACTGGGAAGTTGAAGGTGAGTAAATGATGACAAAATCTACATTTTTGGGTGAACTATCCCTTTAAGTATTTAAGCTGTAAATAAATGAATGATATGAAATTGATCATAGAGTGTCTTGCTTTTTGATATTTTACTTATTCAGAGTCTGTTTGGGGGGTCCATGGATCTGTAAAGGTTTAAACCCCCTGCTCTAAATGCTATAATTTATTTCTGGTATATGATGGATTTGTCTAATAAAAAGACAGGATCTCTAAAGGATGAGTGAGAGGACACCGCTCCCTTTTTAAAGCTTATAAATAATGTGCAACCCAATAAAAGATGCTTAAATAATGAATGAGGGCACTCAGATCACACATAAACCTCAGACCAACCTGTAATTCTAAAATACATTCCTAAAATGACACTCTGTTGCAAAGGATGCATTGTGGATTTTGATTTTGACTCCACATCCTCATTAAAGCCGGAAGACAATAGAATAGAAAATGCAGAGAACCATAAAATTAAATAAATCGGAAGCTGATGTCATAAAATGTTGATAGACATTTTACAAAAAATAAAAAATAATGTCATGATGCAGGAAATGTGATTTGGTTTCTAAAAAAAAAATCTGATGTCATAAAGTTTTGATAAAACTTTTTACGAGAAAGCAGTCCTTTCTAATTTTGCTTGTATGCAGGAAATGTGATATTATTTCTAGAATACCATATGATCTGTCAAAGGTTCAAAAATTCTTTGATAGTACGCACTGTTCAGTGATGCAAAACATGCAGAAATCTGGATGGTTAAGAGAGAGAATCAACACACCTGTGTGCATATCCGCTATTTCCTGAAACCACAATGAGACTTGGAAAATAAAAACTGCAGCTATTCTTCTGTTGTTCTGAATGGCGCAGAAATATTTTAAAGAAAGATAGCAGGCAGGAGAGAGTGTCACTAAAGGTCCCTGACGTTGATGTGCTTTATAATTGATAGGTCTCCAGAGTTGAATTTCACAGCTAGCATTACAAAACCCAGTTGTATCTCCTTCAGCTATAGTCAGAGCAGAAGCAATCCATCTTTTGTCCAAAACATTCTCTAAAAAATACTAGAAGCTTCTCTTGCACCAAAATTTAATATCTAGAACATTCATCATTAGAAAACTGAATTAACAACAGATTTGGCTTGTTTTTGAACATTCTGATATATCTGGACTGTCTGTCGTAATGTGACACTTTAGGCCTACATTGGTAATGACTTTTTGTCCTCAGAAGTGCTCTTTGCAGGTTTTCGTTTTACCAGGAATTAGGTACTACAGTAACGTTTCTTTTCCTGAGACAAACAGATTGTGCAAAAAGTTTTAGTTACTTAAAAACAAAATAAAATAATAGCATTTGTGGTAACACTTTAGAACAGGGATGGGCAATGGTTCGGGAGGGCCACTGTCCTGCAGAGTTTACTTCCAAATCTAATCAAACACTCCTGAAATAATGTATATTTTCTATTCAATAAAGACAAGCATCTGAAACTAACTTGACTCTTCTTTAATGAACTTATGAGCCCCAGGTGTGTTCCTATTTTTTAAGTCCCCACTACAACATAATTTGGTGTTTACAACACTAAAACAACAATTGTTCCTACTGTCACATGAACAAGCTTAATATCCTCATGATTACTAGAAAGCTACAGGCAGGTTAGGTTGGGTTTATGGTAGGAGTTAAACTCTCCAGGACAGTGACCCTCCAGTAACCAAAGTTGCCCATCCTTGCTTTAGAATAATGGTCCGTGATTAATAGGTAAATAACTATGCAGGAAGAGATGAGTATAGTTCTACATTAACACTTCAACTTCTACAATGAAATAATATGGAATTAAAAGATCCCAATCACTGGTAGTTCCTGCAGAGTGGCTAGTTGATTAGTGATGCATTTTATGACCATTGTAGTGGAATTTTTCTTTTCTAATGCTAACCTATAATCTGACTATCTGCTTTCCCTAAAATGCTCACTCTGTAATACTCCAGCTCCCTGCGTCTACAATCGACAACCGCTGAGTTTTTCTTCTAATCCTACCCTACTCAAGCTCTCTTGCGTCTACAGTCGACATCTTAGCTTCGAGTTTGCTAAACTACTCTACTCAAGCTCTCTTACGTCCCCAATCGACGTCTTAGCTTCGAGTTTTTCCTTTACCTGACAACTCCTTATGCTGCGCAGCTTAAATGACAGACAGACTTCAGTAATTGTCCTTTAGATGCTCTTTATTTCAGCTGGGAGTCCTCTCGAGCAGTACTCAGAGAAGTCTCAAAATTAATCAAAGAATACAACAGGCTTTATAGTGGAAAAGCCAGACACATCAAAAATAGAATCATCATCACTAAGCAAAAAAATCATTGTCCCGCTCTACCCACATGATTTTGTCACATTTGTTAAAGCAAGCCCCCCTCCTTTGTTAGTGACATCAGCATATGTTCAAGGAACAGAACGTTTAGTTCATTGTCAAACTTCAACCTGACCAAGGTTATATTTGGGTCAAATATTTGTTAGATGGTTAGATCATGTGGAAAGAACGCCTGATGGCTACATCCTGAAATAAAGGAAGTAAGTCTCATTATGTTTTATTGTTAGAATAAGAAATGGAAAGTTTTAGTCGTCTTCAGACAGAGAAGTAGGAAGCATGATAGATGTGTCACATGAGAGAAATATTGAAATCATGATATCTGATAGAAATACGAAATCAGAACGTTAGTAATATGATTAACTTTACTGATTATAATATAAAATCAGAACTTTATGTTTAGTGACATGGCAGACCCCGTGCAATAGCAAAATTACGGTATTGGATTTCTGATTGCTCAATCGGGCTCAACCGCATCCGGCCGATCGGGGGCAATGGCCCACGGACAGCCGGATGCAACCGCTCATAGTGAGAGTCTTCTTCTTCTTCTTCCTCATCTCTCCTACTTCCAATACCTCCCCAGACAATGCTTCTGATGAACCTTCCTAGACAAGCTCGGATACATTTGATCAAACACCCAATAATAATTACTGCCATGAGCAAGGCAGCAATTACTGGTAACAAGAGCTTAAGTATGGGTCCGAAGATATTACCAAAAGCATTGCGGAAGGCATCAGCTATCCAATCTAAGTCCCACCCCATTGGTTTGTTCTTTGCCTGCTCATCCTGCCACAGATCATCCCGCACCCTTGTCATATCGTCCAGCACTTTTGGGATGGAACTCCCATCCTCATCATAAGCTGGAATGAAAGTACAACATTCTTTTCCAAGTTTTACACACACTCCCCCTTCCTCCGCGAGAATTCCGTCCAATACCATTCTGTTTTCCAGAGTCATTTGTCTAAGAGCCCCCACTTCATTTTTTAAGAGTTCTAAAGCCAATTGGGTGTCGTTTGCAAATCGAAATAATTCATAATGGATTCGATTAATCCAGTTCATTGAGTCAGTTACAGCATTATGGATGAGGAAAGCCTTCCAAAACTGAGATGTTCTGGCAATTACACGGCTCTCCTCAGGGATGTCAGAAATGTCATGTCGCCACCAAGTGTCATCACTAGTTTTTCTCAAAGCCCTTGTTTCCCTTCTTTTCTTCCCTACATAACCAACTCTAATTCTTGCTCTGAGCTGCACTAAAGTACAGAGACCACGCCATGATACAGGCAAGCTGGGATATGCAGTATGACCGCACAACCAGTAGTGGTCCAGGATGAGGTAAGCCCCTCCTGCCAGGTGATCACTCATACCTGTGGGATCATCACAGCTAACATTATGGATTTTCTCACATCCCTTAAGTATCCCCATAAATTGAGTTCCCCTTTTTGACCTGTAACACTCTTTAAATTTCTGATCTGGCAAAGGCCAGATCCTTTTCTTCCCCTCGATAGAGAGTGAGAGAATCGGTGGTGGGACAGTTACGTTATAACACTCAGGAGGGAATTTCCTACGGAAAATTTTCCGGGCACATGATGACCCTGGCCCAGCGACCTGAGACAGAATACACTTCAATTGATGACCCTCTACTGGCTCTGGTAACAGAGGATATGGATAAGCGGCAGAGAAGGAGGAGTGTGCACAGACATAACAATCTTTGTTGGGTGCTAGTTTTTTAGCTGCATAATTAGCATATTTCCAGAACAAATTTAACTCATAGTGATTTCTTTCTGTGTCGGATGAATAGTCATGATGAACAGGCATAACTTCCCTTTTCTTTCTACCCTGGTCGCATCCTGGAGGAAATTCAAACAGGAACAGCAATATAATCAACATCACCACACTGGCAGATATAATAACACATATGCTGCATTTAAACACTTTTTCAGACCACATTCGTTCCCAGGTGTGCTGGTCGTCGCGTTGGCCCCACAGACGTCTGAAACGTTCCATGTTCACCTTGATTGCTCTTTGCGAGCAATAGCAAGGTCTTTTCCTCGTAGGTAGAGGAGGTACGTTACCAGCACGTCCTTTTGTTTTTCTTCCCCTACTTTCCTCTGGATGGCGGTTGGTGGGGCTTGCAGTGTGACACGTGAACCCAAGCGTCACGCTCGGAAACTTTGATTGCTGTATTCGTTGTTAGAATGATCTCATACGGACCCAGCCACCTCGGGTTGTACCACGCCTTGCGTCTGTGATCCTTGATCCAGACCCACTGTCCTGGCTCGTAAGAGTGCTGTGTCTCTGTACCTGGAACCGGCAAAGCAGCTTTGACCTGGGAATGAATTGTTTTGATAGTTTTGGTTAGTGACAATATATATTTCCTCATTTGCTCGTCTACCCCCGCCAAACCCTCCTGGGGAGGAGGTTCGATTCCTACTCGCATGGGACGACCTGTAAGAATTTCATGTGGGCTGAGGGTTGTCCTCGTCCCTTTTCGGGCTCTCGTGGCCATTAAGACAATGGGCAGAGCCTGAACCCAAGTCATTTCAGTCTCAGCCATAACTTTACATAATTTGTTCTTTATTGTCTGGTTTGACCTCTCAACTGCTCCTGCCGATTGCGGCCTATAGGAGCAATGTTTTCTCAAATTTATTTGAGGCCCTTTTGCCAATTCAGTTATGACTTTATTTACAAAATGAGTTCCATTGTCACTAGACAATTTCTCAGGTACTCCCCATCTAGGAATTACCTCTCTTATCAAAGCTTTCGCTACAGCCGTAGCATCAGCTTTCCTGCTTGGGAAACACTCAACCCACTTTGAAAACATATCAACAATCACAAGACAGTATTTATACCCTTGACATGGTGTCAACTCAATGAAATCCATCTGTAGATGCTGAAAAGGAAGGTCAGGTGTGGGGTGGGCAGAGTAAATAGCTTTTTTACTCTGTCTTCCCACATTATTTGCTGCGCAAATATGGCAATTTCGGCAAAATTTTTCTGCCACTGATGTAAATCCTGGAGCCACCCAGGATGTACTTATCAGATCATTCATAGCCATTTTTGAGGCATGGTCTAATCCGTGGGCCCAATTTGCAAAATTAGGATACAATTGTTTGGGTAAAAATGGTTTGTCGGTTTTGGTATCTATCCAGACACCTTCGTCATTTTTTACACCCTTTACTGACCAGTACTTTAATTCCTGATTAGTACCCAGCCTTTGAATTTCAGTTAATGATGGTGGCACTGGGGTACTGTCGGTAGAAAGGGATGCAAAACCTATAAAGTCAGTCAGTTTACATCCTGTCAGCGCTGTGTTTTTTGCTACAGAGTCAGCGAAATTGTTACCTTTTGATACTTCATCGTTGGTCCTCATATGTGCTGCGCATTTGCAAATAGCAATTTCTTTTGGCATTAATAAATTCTCGAGTAATTTATCAATCAATTTTGAATGTGCCACCGGTTTTCCATTAGCAGTGAGGAAACCCCGATTTTTCCAAACTGCTCCATGGTCATGACACACACCAAATGCATAACGTGAATCAGTATATATAGTTACCGAATGACCCTTAGCCAATTCGCATGCACGTGCAAGTGCTACAAGTTCTGCTGCTTGAGCTGAATGATTTTGTGGTAAACACTCGGTCTCAATGATCTCAGATTTTGTGCAAACTGCATATGCAGTTGAAAGCAATCCTGTATGTGGATTTCGGAGACACGATCCGTCCACATAATAAACCAATTCAGGATTTGGCAATGGTGTGTCTAGTAAATCAAGTCGCGGTTTTGTCATTATTTCTACCACCTGAGTACAATCATGGGGTTCCCCGTCTTCGTCAGTCGGTAGCAATGTAGATGGGTTTAACACAGTGCATCTTTTCAATGTGACATTTGACATTGTGAGTAGGACGTTCTGCCAGTGCAGTGATCGGGCAGCACTGAGGTGAGCTGTCCTTGACTGCACTAACAGAGCGTGTACTGCGTGAGGAACATGCACTATTAGTTGATGGAAAGCCACCAAATCTGAACATGCCAATACTGCTTCGACTGCAGAGGCTACGGATCGTAGGCACTGTGGCATTCCTTGTGCGACAGTGTCCAATCGTTTCGAATAGTACGCTACTGGACGCCGACGATCGCCATGAGGTTGTGTTAGAACAGCAGACATAAACCCTTTTTTTTCAGATACAAATAATTCAAAATTTTTTGTATAATCAGCTAACCCTAGGCTAGGTGCAGTAGCAAGTGACAATTTTAGTTTTTCAAATGCTATTTTACGTTCCTCTGTCCAGGTTACTGGATCAGTCATTTTCTGAACCTCATGTGCTGCAATGAGGAGAGGATTTGAAATTTCAGCATAATCTTGGATCCATGGTCTACAGTATCCCGTTATTCCTAGAAATGACATCGTTTGTGATTTTGTAATTGGTTTCGGAATTTTTCGGATCGCCTCAATTCGATCTAGGCCTAATGCTCTGCCATTTGCTGAGATTAGGTGGCCCAGATATCTCACTTCCTCTTTGACTAACTGCAGCTTATTTTTAGACACTTTGTGTCCATTCTGTGACAAAAAATTCAACAATGCACGTGTATCACATTCACAGGAGGCTTTATCTGGAGAACAGATTAATAAATCATCGACATATTGAATTAATGTACTCCCCTTTGGTGGGACGAAACTTTCCAAATTTCTAGAAAGTTCTTCTGTAAACACACTTGGAGACTCTGTATAGCCCTGCGGCATTACAGTCCAGGTCCAGCGTTTATTTTTGAACGTAAACGCCAACCAATATTGACTATCTGGATGTACTGGAATTGAGAAAAATGCATTTGCCAAATCTATCACAGTAAAATGGGTAGCGTTGTTTGGTATTTCCGATAGAATTGTCGATGGATTAGGCACAATCGGCGAGCGCGGTTGAATGGCCTCATTTACCTGTCTTAAATCCTGCACGAAACGCCATTCACCTGATGCCTTCCGCACAGGAAGTATAGGTGAATTTATGGGTGAATTTTGACAGGGCACAATAGCACCCTTTTCAACCAACGCAGCGTGTACTTTCGAAATTCCTTCTATAGCTTCTTTGCTGAGAGGGTATTGAGGCCTAAATGGCCTATATTGTGTCTTTGGTGTGATAAGAAGAGGCATTACATCTTTCATTTTTCCAATGTCAAATTTATCTTTAGCCCAAAGGGTTTCTGGAATTCCTGATAATAAATCAAAATCATTATCAATCTTATCAGGAATAAATTTTCTCTCCTCACTGCACAACCTGTGAACTATTACCGTTTGCATTGCTGGATATGCTCTTACCCCTATGTCGTTTTGATAGTACCCCTCACCATTCCAAGTCCAACCTCCTGACTCCACCTGCTCTGTGAGCCACTCTCCTACTTCCGCCCAAGAGCTTCCCTTTTTCCCCACTGAGACATGAGGTTGGACTTGCAACTGTTGAAAGAAAGCAGATTGAGAGTTTGTTAATTTTACAGTAAATGCAGAGAACTGTTGTGATATTAGAAGGTATTCAAGAGCTAATTCCTCACCCATCTGCTCATTTAACCATTTTTCCTCATACTCACTGTCCCTCTCGGGGCCCACGAACCGCGAGGTACAATGGAAATGAGGCGGCTTCTCATAGTCTGCTGGTAAAAACTCATACTCTGAATATGGGTCAAATGCAGGAGTTATAGCCCAGTTATAATACCAATTTGGCGACATTTGAGCAAAATTTCCATTCTTTGGTGTTACTGTTATTCCTTCACATGAAACATCAATTGTCATTTCTAATTTAGCCATCAAATCTCTACCTAACAAATTCAAAGGGCATGATTCAGAAATCAAAAATGAGTGTGTACATGTTCTGTTTCCATCTATCACTGTCAATGGTTCTGAGAGTTTATCAATTTGTGGTAAGCCTGAAATACCATAAATAGTACGAGTTTGATCAGAAATTTGCAATTTGTCAAACCTGGATGCAGTCTTAGTCGTGATAGTTGAAAAAATCGCACCGGTATCGACAAGAAAAGAAACTGGAAGTCCTTTTATAGTAATTGTCATCATTGGGTTTGAGTTTGGGTCCTTTGTCAGTTGTAGCAGTTGTGTTTGGTTCGAGTTTGTCTCTTTTCTCAGTTGAGTGGCTGTCTGAGTCTCTTTCTCCTCATGCTATGCAGTCCTATAAGGCGCTGGTGGGGGGGCTGGTATGAGGAAGCTCTCTGCTCTCTGTAGTTCTGCTTTCTCTGCTGGTAGCTTTGCTGCTGTTGCTGAGGATAGCGTTGTTGGGGGTGACGTTGTTGTCGTTGGGAAAGATTGTTGGGACAATCTTTAGCCCAGTGTCCTCTCTGTCCACAGTTCCTGCACCTCGATCCCATCATGCCATTTCTTGGCGGCAGGTTGTTGGATTGAGCTTGGTAAAACATGTACTGAGCAGTCTGCAACTTATTTTCTTTCTCTGTGTTCTTCTTATCGTCATTCTGTTCAGCATGCTTCGCGTGTTGCGTCACCACTTCAAGATCCTGTGCCTCCCACGCAATGCAGGTCAGTCGCACAGCTCCCTGAATGCTTGGAAGGAGGCCGTTGACAAAGTGATGTTTCAGGACACTGGAATTATCCGTTCCTTCTGGAAGCCCCGCACATTCATCAACAACAGTCTTTAGTCGTGCAAGATAAGCAGAGACCGTCTCACCTTTCAATTGCTTTGTGTTGGTGATAGCTGCCCAATCAGGTTTAATGGGAAAGGCCAGCCTCAGGCGTTCGATCAATGCTGTCCACTGCTCTCTCCATTCTTGAGTTTCAGTTCCTCCTTCCTCCAAGCGCGGAAGGGCGGGGTTGAATGCAGGGGCAGGAGGAACTCCTCGGATTTCAGTCCATTTCAGGCCCATTTTTCCACTGAAAATGGCAGCCCAATCTCGACCTGTGGGTTTATAAGTCACATCAACATTCGTTACTGCGACAATAAAACGTTCCACTCCCTTTTCTGGATTCGGAAGGGCAGCTGTCACATTTCGTAGTTCCTCCAGATCCCATGGCCTTTCCAGCCACACCGGACCGTCTGCACCTGGAAACTGGAGCATAGGCAGATTATAAGCTTCTTGGGATCCTTCCCCAGTTGCAGAAATTGCCCGGGTTTTCATTGGGTGTGGGAGAGGTGGTTTCCCAGCTGCCTTTCTTTTGACACTTTTAAACACTCGTTTGAGTGGTGTTTTCAGTTCTGGTGTCATTGCTTCATTTAAAAGTTTCCTCACCTCTCTGTAGATGCCCCCTGCTTCACCCTTATCCTCATCCGAACTTTCATCCTCCGTTTCAACTTCCTCTTCTTTCCGGAGTGGTTCTGCAGAGTCGCCATCTCTTAACGTGTGGCGAACTTCCCCTTCTTCAGCTTTTGCAGCATCTGCTCTGTAGGGAGGGGGCCTTGACACGGGCGGCGGCCGAATCTCATCCAATTCCTGCTTCCTCTTTTTTGTCTGCAAAGCAATCAGAGAATCTGCAGCTCGCTCACCTTCTTTTTGGCTTTCAAAGCGTGCCTCAGCCTCTCGTTCCCATCTTCGAAAAAGTGTCCAGTCAATCCTCTTCCGTTTCCTTGGGGGCAAATTTTCAAGGAGACGTCGTGTCTCTCCTAAAACTGACACACTCAAAGTCCCACAATCAGCAAACTGCCCCTTTGTTAATTTTGACCACAGTTTGATTTGAGCGATTTGCTCATCTCCCAATTTCCACTTCCTGATCAACTCTTTAAACGCACCCTGAATTTCAGTTTTTTCAGTTTTTCCCTTATCACAACAATTCCCCATCTTTTTGTTAGAAGCAGTTCTTCAATTGCAGAAAGCAAAAACAAAATGAAATAGAAAAAGAGAAAACAATTTACAAACACAAGGAAACAATCTTATAAATTCAGTTTACTGGGTATATGTTAGATGTGTATCTCCAAGCCCAGATTTGTGGATACCCTAGTTTTTTTGCAATAGGAATTAGTCCTAATTCACCTGTTGCTCTGTCTATGTAAGGTCTTAAATTAGGCCTGGTGATTAAATAAAGAGATGTTTGCCCTATTAATAATTCTAGTCCTGGTTGGGGTTGCTGCCACGCCCTGGTGCATCCAATCCCCAACACGGCAGGATCTTCCTTAAATATTTGTTCTATCTGGCCACTTAATCTCAATCCTATACGTCGTCGTAGATACGTATATCTTGTCAAATAGAAATTATATCGTTGTGGCAAATTTAATTGTCTTTCATCCTCCCCATAAGATAACGGGATACTGCGTTTAATCTAGGTGCCTCCAGTGCAGCCAGTTTTTTTTTTTTTTTTTAATGGTTAATAATTTCCCAATTCAATTTAACTCTTCCAAAATCCCTCTTTCAGATCTTTCAAATTTGGAAATTTTCAATTACAATCATCAGAACAGAACAAACACCACGTTCCAAATTCTTATTTAAAAAAAATGTTCATACGCACAAAAATGTTTTAATTTACGCATCAAAAAAAAAAAAAAAAGAAACAGAAAACTGAAGTCTGTGTGTCCTACCTTAGGTTCTTTTCCTTTTCTCGCCCGTCTAAGATGTGGTCCCTCCTTCGGTGTTGAATCTGCTGCAAGTTGGCAGGATTTTTGAAATCAAAATAATAAGAGATGCAAGTTCCCTTTTTTTCAGAACCTATATCTTGTCGTCCGTTTTTCCGGAACGTCCTTCGCCGATGGAGGGACCAATCCTTGGGCTCCTGGCTGGCTCGCCAAATTGTAGTGGAATTTTTCTTTTCTAATGCTAACCTATAATCTGACTATCTGCTTTCCCTAAAATGCTCACTCTGTAATACTCCAGCTCCCTGCGTCTACAATCGACAACCGCTGAGTTTTTCTTCTAATCCTACCCTACTCAAGCTCTCTTGCGTCTACAGTCGACATCTTAGCTTCGAGTTTGCTAAACTACTCTACTCAAGCTCTCTTACGTCCCCAATCGACGTCTTAGCTTCGAGTTTTTCCTTTACCTGACAACTCCTTATGCTGCGCAGCTTAAATGACAGACAGACTTCAGTAATTGTCCTTTAGATGCTCTTTATTTCAGCTGGGAGTCCTCTCGAGCAGTACTCAGAGAAGTCTCAAAATTAATCAAAGAATACAACAGGCTTTATAGTGGAAAAGCCAGACACATCAAAAATAGAATCATCATCACTAAGCAAAAAAATCATTGTCCCGCTCTACCCACATGATTTTGTCACATTTGTTAAAGCAAGCCCCCCTCCTTTGTTAGTGACATCAGCATATGTTCAAGGAACAGAACGTTTAGTTCATTGTCAAACTTCAACCTGACCAAGGTTATATTTGGGTCAAATATTTGTTAGATGGTTAGATCATGTGGAAAGAACGCCTGATGGCTACATCCTGAAATAAAGGAAGTAAGTCTCATTATGTTTTATTGTTAGAATAAGAAATGGAAAGTTTTAGTCGTCTTCAGACAGAGAAGTAGGAAGCATGATAGATGTGTCACATGAGAGAAATATTGAAATCATGATATCTGATAGAAATACGAAATCAGAACGTTAGTAATATGATTAACTTTACTGATTATAATATAAAATCAGAACTTTATGTTTAGTGACATGATTGACTTTGTCTATTATAATTTTTCCACGACACCATGTTCATAAAAAAAAAAATGTTGTGATTAGTAATTCTTTAACACCAGCTACTGTATTAACTAATAGTGAAGCATGATTAACCAATACGTAAGTAATCACACATTAAGGACTGGGATAGTTCCTTATTAGGTAATCAATATTTCAATAATCAATGAGATTACCCTCATTAAGAACTATTTGCTATGACAAAATTTAAAGAATTATCAATTAATTAATCACAACATTAATGTGTTTGAGACATTAGCAATTGTCTTTATTTTTGATTTTATTTTTTTACAATGAACATGGTCATACAATGCATCACTAGTTAGTCAAGTAGCCATGCACATTGCAGAAACTACTAGTGATCTGGACCATAGTAGTTACATATTAGTAAATAGTAGTTAAAGTGTTAGAACTATTTATTAGTCATGCATTACTTCCTGCATAGTTACCTAATGATGGACAGTTATTCTAAAGTGTTACAACATTTGTTATTTTATACAGCTTGCAGGCCCAAAAGAAAATCAGCAAAAAAATAGATTACAGATTACAAATTACAACTAGGTAATTAAAAAAATATATATATATATATTTTTAAAATTGTGCAAATATGTTAAATAACATATATATATACTCTATTTAATCTCACTATAATAACCAATGTCTTAGCTGCCGATGAAGATCCATTGAACCATACAAATGATTTAGGCATATATAAAAATCATTTGTTACATTTTTTTATTTCTGAAGATTGTTTTTTGTTATTAAGAACAAACAAGCAAGCCCTGCTCAAGTGAGCAAGTAACACAAAAGTAATGTAAAGCATTACTTTGTAAAAAGTAACAAAGTAACACAATTAGTTTACTTTTTTAAGGAGTAACATATTGTAATGCATTACTTTCAAAAGTAACTTTGCCCAACACTGGAAGCCAGATACAGAAAGAATGCCCTGTACCTCTGAAAGAGAGTGTGACGGATGTTTAGTGTATATTAACAATGTAAATTAATGTTTCACTAATAATCCTTCCTGTCAGTTTTTATTTACTTCATATTATTTTGTTTAAAATGACATAATTTAGTTTTGAACTTTTATCAGTATTATTTCGGAAAAAGAGTTGATTAATTGTACTGGCGTCATGACGTCATTTCTGTTCTGGCCGTGCTGCGTCCTCTGTCTGCTTTGAGTGTGCTGAGGAGAGGTGTTCAAATCGCAGAAGCAAACATTTCATGCTGTATTCTTTATTTCATCCAGCATCTACATGCTTCCGAATATCCACAAAAAATAAACTCTCCAGATCAGCAGCAGATCCAGTTGTCCCGTGTCTTCCTTCAGCTACACAACACAACGCAGATCGTAGTAGGGCCTGGTGGTCAGTATTGGGCCGTTACAGTGGTGCCGTGACCCGGATGAAGATCAGCTCGTCTTCCAGGATCTTCGTCCAAGGATCAATGCCGTTTGGTCGCCGGTGGACGCTGCACTTCACTCAAGGTTTCAATGAACAGTAACACAAATAGGTTCATTTTTGTGAACTGGACTTTTCACTTCATAATTAGCGCCACTACTTTTACTTTTTCACCTTGGTATTCTTTAATTATTTGTTGTGTTGGCGCTTAAGAGTTTTTCTTATACATTTGAGATTTATATTACTCATTGTTTGGTGACCTGTATGTTAATGAGGAATGATGGCACATGGTTCCAATGCAGACAATTTTAATGCTGATGGGAACATGTCAGATTCAAGTTTTGGGAGAGGTAGACTTTTCAGTGACCGTACATTCACACCCGTTGCAGGGAGGGGTAATGTAGAACGAACATCACCTGAACTTTGTTCCACTCGAGTAACTGAACAAACACCTAGACAGTTACGGGGTAATCCATTATCAGTCTGCCCAGACTTAACTGATCCAGCATGGTATAATCTTATAACACACATTGCTCAGGAAGTAGGAACGACTATAATTTCTGCTCAAAGTGGGGTCGCTTATGGGGAAAGAGCAACCAGCAACGCACAGACTCAAAGTTTAGGTGCAGGTCAGACATTCTCAGAGGCACCCTCACTTAATTTGACAGGGGTTAAACTAGTCATGCAGTCTGAAGCAAAAGAGCCCCTTGTTTTCCGAGGGGATGGAACAGATAAGTTCAGTGTGCATGAGTTGGAGGATTTAATGGACACTTACCTGCGGAAAAGAGGCATTCCAATGTTGGAGCACCATCATGAAATCCTTTCAAGGCTGATGGCTAAAGCCAAAGACATTGTTAGAATTACCCTTCGCAGTAACACTTCTCTAAGACCCTCTGAGATCCCAAAAGTGATATTTGATATTCTGAAACAGCATTTCAGCGAGGTCAGATATTCCTACATGCCTTTAGCCAATTTCTATGGCACGGTGCCTGTTGCCGGAGAAAACCCAGTTGAATACTGGGTCCGTTTAAATAAGGCTGTGGATGTTGCAGAGGAGGCTCTAATTAGGCTTGGGCGACAGATGGATAATCCATGTCAGGAGGCAGCCATGATGTTTGTCAAACACTGCCCGGACCCAACTCTGTCAGCCATTTTTCACTTGAAAGCACCAGATAAGTGGACAGCGAGTGATGTTCAAGAGCATCTTGACCGATATCAGACTGATCAAAAGGAACAGTTGGGGGTCAAATCCAAGCGTAACTTTGTTGTGAGGAAGGTTACAACTCATACCCAGTCACCTATGGAGAGTGAGGTCGTCACCAGTGTTTTTCCTGTTGTGTCATCTGATAACGATAATGCAAGCACCCCATCTCATCCACAGAATGATGATAACTGCATGAAGACGCTTATCGGTTTACTTGATCGTGCTCTTTCCCAGAATAGTCAAGCAGAGATGAGGCGC
This sequence comes from Siphateles boraxobius, assembly GCF_051911475.1. Taxonomy (NCBI): domain Eukaryota; kingdom Metazoa; phylum Chordata; class Actinopteri; order Cypriniformes; family Leuciscidae; genus Siphateles; species Siphateles boraxobius. Next base: position 29,474,869 of record NW_027508722.1, read on the forward strand.
CCTCGGCCAATCCAACCCCCTGTGAGAGCATGTAAGGTATGCCATTCCCCTGAGCATTCAACTTTAGCACATTGCCGACGACAACGACTTTGTCTTGCCTGTTTCCAACCTGGTCACATAAAGAGGGATTGTGCAAATATCAAACCCAGCGATCGTAATCAGTTTGCACAACTGCCTCAAGGTTCGCCGACTTTAAAATAGTCAGCCCACACCTGGAGAGGGGATGTGTGGGTAGAGTGGAGCAAACCCTCGAAAATGCTGATTTTATGCAAGTTTACGAAAGCGCCTGTGCACAAGCTCCTGCTGAAGTTAAAGTGATTGCACAGAATATGCAATCCCTTGAAGTGTTTGATGAATTGTTCTATGCACCCGTCTGTGTCAATGACAAATTCCAGATGTTGGGAATGTTGGACTCAGGATCTATGGCATGTACTTTCAGTGAAGCAGTAGAGAGCAGAATGCTGAGTGAGGATGTGTTGCCGAAGCCCACACCATTGTCACAGGAAATAATGTTAATAGGCTGTGGAGGTAAAGCAACTAAGCCAAAATGCATGTATGAACTTGAGCTGAAAGTGTATGGTGAGAGATGTTTAGTACCTGTTCTAGTCGTCCCAGGACAAAGGGACGACTTGATCATTGGTACCAACGTGATTAAGTTCCTCATGCACAGGATGAAGATCAGTGATGATTATTGGAGGATTGTGTCTAACAGTGTCTCAGAGCCATCTTCATCATGTGAACAATTTTTGGATGTCATGGCAAGTACTTGCCGCTGGAGAGGTGGAAATCCACCCGACAAGGTTGGAACTGTTAAGCTTCAGCAGTCAGTTACCCTAATGGCAAAAAAAGAGCACCTTGTCTGGGGAAGGCTACCGAGTAATACTGCTATGTCACCAGGGAGTACTGTAATTGTGTAGGCCACTTCTTCCAGATCCATGCCACGGGACATCATCGTTGGCCGAGTTGTTACACCGTTGTGGGGAGATCGTTGGATTCCTCTAAAAGTTACCAACCTTTCAGACAAACCAGTCACCCTAAAAAGAAATCGTAAGCTTGCAGATCTGTTCCCATGTCTGGCTATGGAAGATTTTGAGCTGTTGCAGGGTTTCAGTCATGTACAATTGTCCACATCCGAGAATTCTGGTCAACTCAGTGCCACCGCTGCTCTTAAACAAAGACTAAAGGCCGTAGGCCTCAGTGACATCAACATTGACACATGCTCTGTCAAGGGTGCAGCAAGAGAAAAGCTTGTTCAGCTGCTTGAGAATTACCATGATGTATTTTCGAAGCATGCTCTGGATTGTGGGGAGGCCAGCGGTTTTGTCCATCGCATTCGCTTGACAGACGAGCGCCCATTCCGACTGCCATACCGTCGAGTACCACCCGCTCATTATCAAAAATTACGCCAAGTTCTCTCAGAAATGGAGGAACAAGGAATAATTCGGAAATCAGTGAGCGAGTATGCTTCGCCTTTAGTTCTAGTATGGAAGAAAGACGGCGGCTTGAGGATTTGTACGGACTTTAGATGGCTGAACGCCAGGACCATTAAGGATGCACACCCGCTCCCACACCAGTCTGACTGTCTGGTTGCCTTAGGTGAAAAGACTCTCTTCAGTACTATGGATTTAACGTCAGGCTTTTATAACATCCCCATGGCTGAAGAAGATAAAAAGTACACAGCGTTTACTACTCCAGTAGGACTTCATGAGTATAACAGGATGCCTCAAGGGTTGTGTAATAGCCCAGCATCATTTATGCGCATGATGTTGAGTATCTTTGGAGACCTGAATTTTAGTAGTCTGCTGTGTTACTTAGACGACCTTCTGGTGTTTGCGCCTGATGAGAATGCAGCTCTGGAGCGGTTGGAGATAGTATTCCAACGACTGAGGAGCCACAATCTCAAATTAAGTCCAAAAAAATGCCATCTGATGCGGGCAGCCGTTAAGTTTTTAGGTCACATCATTGATGGAAATGGTGTTTCTGTTGATCCTTCAAAGGTTGAGGCCATAGTCAAGTTGTCAAAAGCTGATCTCATGGAGGAAGATGGGTGTACTCCATCTGTGAGGAGGATTAAATCTGTTTTGGGAATGATCCTCTATTACCAGCACTTCATCCCAAATTGCTCCTCTGTAGCCAAACCGCTCTTCTCCCTAACAGCAGGACAGAAAAAGAGGTCAAAGGTCAGAACTGAGGCTAAGGCAGGCACATACAGAAAGCTCAAGCCAACTGACTGGACTTCAGAATGTGATGATGCCCTTTCTAAACTAAAAGAGAGCCTACTGCATAGTGTGGTCTTAGCACATCCCAACTTTTCTCTTCCATTAATCTTGTCAATTGATGCTTCTCTGGATGGACTTGGGGCTGTGTTGTCGCAAATACCAGCAAGCGAGGAGAAAGCTCGTCCCATTGCATTCGCAAGCAAGTCCCTAAGTAACTCTCAGAGGAGATATCCGGCTCACAAACTCGAGTTTTTGGCCTTAAAGTGGAGTGTGTGTGAGAAATTCAGTCATTGGCTAAAGGGCCACACGTTCACTGTATGGACGGACAATAACCCGCTCACTTATATTCTAACCAAGGCTAAGCTCGATGCTTGTGAACAGCGCTGGGTGTCTAAGCTTGCTGCTTACACCTTTGACCTCAAACATATTGCTGGAAAGAAGAACACTGTGGCTGACGCTTTGAGCCGAGATCCTTTCTCAAAATCAATCAGTCACAGGCTAATCACAGAGCGATATGGCAGCTTACTCACTGAAGCTGCAGGTGTAACTGAAGATGGAATTCAAGACACTTTCCGTTTACAAGTGAACAGTCTTCATGTGTCGCTTCAGCCGAATTCTGCAGTGTCCTGTGATCACACAGCAGTCGGAACTCATTTAAACCTCCATAATCAGTGTGAGACTGTAACTGAGCTGAGGGCTATGCAGGCAATTCAGGCCATTCAGAATGCAGTACCGCCTGGGTATGACACAATTTCAGCAATCCCTCTTGAGGAGATCCAACATAGCCAAGAGTCAGATCCAGTCATTTCAAAACTTATGCCCTACCTGAGTCAGAAGAAGCGACCATCAAGGCGAGAGAGGGCTGAAATGGATGCCAGTGCTCTAGTTCTTCTTAAGCAATGGGATCGCCTGAAGATTCAAGATGGAATAGTCTATCGTGTCTCTAAAGACCCTCTAAGCAAACACAAGAGGTTTCAACTTGTGCTTCCTTCGAGTCTCAAGATTAAAGCCTTAACTGGTGTACACAATCTTGCTAGACATCAGGGACAGTCAAGAACTCTCCAGCTAACTCAACAACGCTTTTTCTGGCCTAGAATGGAGCGTGACATAAGGGACTATGTCAAGTGTTGTCAGAGATGTATATTGGCCAAAACACCAGAGCCATCTGCACGAGCCCCACTAGAAAGCATTAGAACTTCTGCCCCTATGGAGCTAGTGTGTTTGGATTTTTGGAGTGCTGAGGACAGCAAGCAGCGTTCCGTAGACGTATTAGTTGTGACTGATCACTTTACAAAGTTGGCCCATGCCTTTCCTTGTGTAAACCAGAAGGCAAAACAAATTGCGAAGAAGCTGTGGGATCATGTCTTTTGCGTTTATGGTTTTCCAACACGCATTCATACGGATCAAGGGACCAACTTTGAAAGTACTCTCATAGCAGAACTGCTCAAGTTGGCAGGTATTGAGAAATCCCACACTACAGCATACCACCCGATGGGAAACGGTGGGACCGAGCGGTTTAATCGGACCCTGGGCAGTATGCTTCGTTCCCTGCCTCTCAAGGAGAAACACAAGTGGCCCGAGCAGATACAGACTCTGACATTTGCATATAATGCCACTGTACATGAGACCACTGGTTATGCCCCATTCCAGTTGATGTTTGGTCGCATCCCAAAGCTACCTGTTGATGTCATGTTTGGGCAGGTGTTGCATGACCCGGTGATTGTTGACCATGGCAGCTATGCAAAAACCCTTATATCTTACCTGCATGAAGCAGCTCGCATTGCTCAGAAACAAACGGAAAAACAACAGAAAAAACAGGCCAAAGGTTACAATCGGAAGGTCAAGGGCACATGTTTGAACATCGGAGACAGAGTACTCCTGGCAAACAAGAGTGAAAGAGGAAAGAAAAAGCTTGCCGATAAGTGGGACCCAACTGTTTATACTGTAAAGGACCGTAACCTTCAAACAAACATATACAAACTGATTGACGACGAAGGCAAATCCAAAGTGGTGCATCGAAATCTGATTCTGGATCTCAGCTTCCTACCCGTTGAACTACCTCAAGATGACAAGGACATACAGTCTAATTCTGACAATATGGAGAGCGAGTCTTGTGTGTCTGAGTTGTCTGATTCATTGGAAGAGGAGAGTTCTGATGATAGAACGAGGGCATGGGTACTTGAAGGTTAAGAACAGATTGAAAGTCAAAAGTTTATGGATGATGATGTTCTGGAATCTGATCATTCAGTCCACAGTCGAAGAAGTGTCTGTGAACAAAATCCAAGTGTCTGCGAACAAAATCCCAGTGAAAATGAGGCTGTTGGGGGTTCTGATCAAGTACCTTTCATAGTGACCGAATCTTCTGCTAGTAATCCTGCCTCGTTAACAGAAACTGTAAATGACACACCCGATAACAGTATTACTGACACACAGGCACAAATTCCAACTGACACATTGGGTGTTAGGACCCGTGCAGGAAGGGTGGTCAAAAAAGTTAACCGTTTAATTGAGTCAATGGCACAGAGACCATTTTATGTTCAGAGAATGGGGTCATCTTTAGCAAGGAGATCAGGATCATTTCTTTCTTTATTTTAAAAGGTATTTGTTTCTATGAAAATACTGTGAAAATGTATGCAAGATGTGAATTTCATGAAGTGTAATACAGACCAGATTATTGGATGTTGTACAAGGCAGCATACTGTTCTAAGAATGTCTGAGACTTGATCAACCTTGGATTTTTCTTAACCTGTAGAGCAGGTAACTCACTATGTTGAACTGCGAATGAGATTCGTTGCAAATCTGGTTCTGTTGGATCAATTTTGTGTCATTTGGTCAGGATATTAGTGAAATTCAGGAGGGGTGAATGTGACGGATGTTTAGTGTATATTAACAATGTAAATTAATGTTTCACTAATAATCCTTCCTGTCAGTTTTTATTTACTTCATATTATTTTGTTTAAAACGACATAATTTAGTTTTGAACTTTTATCAGTATTATTTCGGAAAAAGAGTTGATTAATTGTACTGGCGTCATGACGTCATTTCTGTTCTGGCCGTGCTGCGTCCTCTGTCTGCTTTGAGTGTGCTGAGGAGAGGTGTTCAAATCGCAGAAGCAAACATTTCATGCTGTATTCTTTATTTCATCCAGCATCTACATGCTTCCGAATATCCACAAAAAATAAACTCTCCAGATCAGCAGCAGATCCAGTTGTCCCGTGTCTTCCTTCAGCTACACAACACAACGCAGATCGTAGTAGGGCCTGGTGGTCAGTATTGGGCCGTTACAAGAGCATCAGCTTTTATAGCACAGTAGACTGTTATGCCCTCCCAAATCCACCTGTTTTCATTTATAATCCCAATAAAGCTAGGACATTTGCTCAAGAGTCCATTCTCCATGAGATTAGCATTGCATGACCCGCTGATGTAATGAATGGAGTGAAACAACATGCTGTTGTGGTACATTCTGGAACTAAATGTAGAAGCAGCTGCTCTTTTGTATGCAACATCAGTCATATTGTTCCTTCTATGTGCAATTTGGAATCAATTCAATCCATCAATTCAAGTGCCTGTCGGAAAAGAGAATATGAAATGGACTTAACCCTGACCCTGGTTATGTTTTCGATAATAAAGTGCTCCTGTGTGGTGGAGCATTTTAAAGTGGTGAAATCAGATCCTCTGTGCCTGATATTTCCTGAAAATCTTAGTGGGACAACACGTCTAAGAACGGTTTCAGTTCCACAACTCACTCTACACTAACATTTTACTACTTGGTCACTCAAAGGTTGACGAGTAGATTCATCAGTGTGAAGGAGATGAGGTTTCACTGAATGTTTTATTGACTAGTGTAAGGTAACAATACAAACGACAGAGAGCCAACAGTGAACTGATGGGTATTTAGCTTTATGTTTGCTGTGGTGGCATCACATCTTCTCAAAAGAGTATGCAAATCAAGGAATATAATTAAAGTAAATTAATAAAACACATAAAATAAGACCTTGTATTATTTTTTTTTTAAAACGAAGAATTAATGTAGCATCACAAACAATTATTATTGAACTTAGTTAGGAATTTGAACAAACCTATGTTTGACAAACCAAAGTCTAAAAATGAATAGGCCATAACTGTTACGGAGTGGTGTGCTTTTACTTTCAAAGCGAAGAATGCATGTTGTCCTGACCAGACTGAAACAACAAGATAATTAGGTTGGAACAGCTTTTATTATTGCGGCTACTTTTCTGTCGAATCAGCCCTCGTGGTGTGAGGATGTGGTGGGATGGTGTGTCTTGATTGTCTGATTGTGTCAGCACAGCTGAAACGCCACTTAAATTTGAAGGCTTTTATTTCACATTCCACATTCACTCTGGGCCACAATAAACCTTCTAAAACCATCCCAAAAACTCATGCCTTCAAACTTAAGTATATACTGTCCTTTGCAAATGGCCAATAAGACGTGGTTAGAGTTACCAAACATTTAGCTTCATTTGGATGAATATAACGTATCAGAACAACATTAACACAGGAGAGGAGCCCATTGTCTCCTCATAAGCAACACAGATAACATTGCAATTACAATTCAAGCACATGTGATTGAAGAATTAAAGGGATAGTTCACCAAAAAATAAAAATAGAATTTACTCACCCCCAAACCTAAAAAATGCTGGGTTAAAAACAACCCAATATGGATCATTTTTTGGCAACCCAGCGCTTGGTCAAAAAGGGATGTACCCAGTGCTGGGTTGTTTAAATGTTTAGCCCAGCATTCTGGATTTTATGTTTTAAAATGACTAAAAATGAACCCAAAATGGGATGGAAATTAAAGCCAGAAATCTTGGTCATTTTAAAATCACTTTTACGCACACAGAATGATATGTTTATTAAAAACAAGAACATGGGCAAACAAAGTAACAACAACGTGCACATGAGAAGGAATGCAAGACAGAATTGCAAATTACACAGTATTATGCAGTTAAAATGAAATAGAAATAGTTTTTTCATCAGTTCAATGAACATTGTTGAATATATAATTTGAATATAACTGTTGAGACCAAATTTGACAGATTTTTCTCATCTGTCTCATGTCATTCCAGTCTTTAATGGTATTTTGTGCTATTTAATTGGCATCTCGTTGCTGAGGTCAAACTGAAACATTATCTCTACTTCAAGCAGCAGCAACATCTGGTCATTATACTGTTGGTCGCTTAGATCAATTTCTTATCAGCATCTGTCATGATTCCACTAAGACAACATTACTACACACTCATCCGTTTCTTCTCAAATCTGGGACAGTTTGGATTCTTCTTTAACTCTCGATAGATTTTTGTTGTTGTTGCTTTCTACACCAATGAAGACCATAACCTTTAAATATTAGTCTTTTAAAAGACACTCCACCACTTATACATTATGCCTTTATTGTGGCCTATACTTTGGTGGATAAACCAAGGCCAGCTGCGCCCCCATAATCTACTGTACAAATGACTGTTCATCTCCACCCAAGAATATCCAGAGGAGCAATAGTGCCCATGCTGTGTCTCTTCACCTTTACATCTGATGGTCCACTGCTGTCCTATAAAGATCGACATAAAAACCAACCAATTACACAAACTTAACCTTGAAAACAATATAGCTTTTAGCACTCGATTGCAAATGAGAATGCTATTCTGAAACACAAGCCTCTGGATTAAAAAAAACACAAAATACATTAAACTATAAATGTATTCAATCACAATATAAAGGGACAAAGTCTGAGTGTATGTCAGAACCGAACACTTGAACTGGTCAAATATGATCAAATAAAGTGACATTCATTTTAGGACAGAGATGATTAGCAGTACAAAATGTCTAGTTCTTCACATGGACAATTTAGCCTGATGAGAAAAGTGACCTCAAGTCTGGCTGTTTATGTTTCCTCTTATTTTCGTCAGCAGTTGAAAGCCTTACGAGAAGCAGCTGTATAAGCTGATTTCCGCTGCGGTTGTGCAAGAGCTCTGTTTAAACTGGGACAGTGGCGCTGCTTAATTCCACTTCAGTGCTGGATTAGCGAGTGTCATTACAATGATGTCACTGTAAGATTACCTGGGTTTATGAAGACCAGCATTAACTAAAAAATGGGCATTTATACTGTACATGCAAGGATTAGAAAACTATTTCACATAAAATGGCGAAATGCATAAAGATAGTTTATTGTGTTGAAAGCATTAGGCCTACATGCTCGAAAGAAAGACAGAAAGATTGCCTCATTTTGTTGTTTTCAGCCCATTCCTAGATGGATTTGCTGAGAGCCTCTTGTTTTGGGCAGGCAGAAGGATTGTGTGCTGAATACTGATCTTAAGGAATGAACTCTTACAGCAATGCTCACAAAAAGGACATTCATTTTCTAAATGGCAAATGACAGCATTGAGAATTCAGCACAGACTAGAATTATCTTTACACTTAAAAGTCTCATAAAGATGAAGATGGCCTGGTATACAAGCTGCCTATAGCTTCCTGTTTTGATACAGATTTTAAATGCTCTCATTTCTCACTTAATATGATTTTTTTTATTAGGAGACTAACATAAATGTGTCAGGCTTTGTTTAACAGATAAACAGCCGTTCACCCTGTGTATACGCCTGACATACAGACGCTCTGACTGATTCATTTTGACCCCTTAAATAAACTAAACCGTAATCCGTGATATGATAACCATGATCTCAGCTTGACTTAAATTTTGGATCATAATATCTCATATAAAGGCTGTATAACATGTTTGTGTATGCATTTGCGATTATTTATAGAACGTTAATCCAGTTATTACCTTTTCAGGTAACCTAATTATCTCTCCTGGCTTAACGACAAAAACATTTAGCAGTGAATTCCTTACTGTTGAAGTAATGAAGAAAATAATATATAAGGATAGGCTTATCAAAGCAGCATTCATTACTATTTTTAAACTCTTATGAAGGACTATGTTGGTTTTAAGATGACAGGTGGACATGTTTATATTGCTGCTGAGTTACATCACTTTATGGGAGCCTTATCCTAACACCTCAGGGGCTGCTTGCCATTGGATCTGCAAAATTTTCCTTTTAATCTGTAGGTGTAAGAATTAATAATTTACTGGATATTTTATATCAAAGGGGATTAAAGAAATTAAAAATATAAATTTATAAAATCATTACATTTATTTTTTACTTATAGGCTACATATTCAAATTGGATAACACTATTTTAAGGTGACATAATTACACATGTACTACATGTACTTACTAAAGTAATAACATAAATAATGCATAATTAAGCAACTAACCCTAAACCAAACCTTAACCCTTTCTCTTTAAATACATGTAGTTAGTTAATATTACTAATTTGAGTAAGTACAATGTTACTATGTCACCTTAAAATAAAGTGTATCCTAAAATTGTAAAAACTGAAATAGCCTCTTGTTAATAAGTGTGCAATTTCAATACCTGACGCTTAAAAATGACTTCCGTGAATTGAAACCTAATGCAGTAAAGTTGCTTCAGTCATATTAAATAATATTTATGACTTGTAAAAGGTTAAAAAAATTAAATGTTACCACATTTTTTATGTTACCTGACATTTTATCAATGTATTTATAGATGACTAAATACTGCTTAATAAAAATAAACTGAAATCAGCCCTGAAAACACGGGTAAAAAACACATTCATGAGTTATAAAACCATTAATTTAGATATTACCACAGCACGTAGAAACACAGAAGAAAATACTTCAAAATATACATTGTTGCAGTGTACCAATCATAATTGCTTCGATTGATCATCTTTCCTCTTAATTGACACCCAAGAAAGATATGGTTAGATTGTTTTCTAACCTCCGGCCTCTATCACCATGTCTATCACCAAATATTGCTCTATAATAAAAAAAAGTTAAATTTTTTACACTGGTTTAGAGCCTATTATTTCTTAACACGTCATTACTGATATATTTATAATTATAATATTATATAATGATATATGCATAATATTTTAGCTAGCCTAACACAATGTAAAATTATAGCAAAATATTGCACATTCCTTTCAAGTCCCCCTCTCTCTTTCCAGTGACATCACTGTCCATAGGTGGAGCTGTCGAGGACAAAGAGAGGGACCACACAGCCTCAAGTTCTCCAGCTCACTCACACAACTCCACGAAAGACACACATGACGGCAGGAGATCAAGATACGAAACGATCATGATGTTGATGCCACCATCACAGACTTATATGCTGCTCTAGAAAGCACATTTCTCAGATCTGTATTCGTGACCACTGAGGAAAAGCCATTGGATGATAATCTGCGCGGATCTGGAGGACACTGAATGGGAGTAAATAGACAAGAGGCGTAAGAAACAAACGGGGGAGCGATTCATTCAGCAGCACCGTGCTTTTTTCTTTGAGTGTAACGTTTCGAGTCCACACCAGGATTCTGTTTCGTTGTAGACAGCACATTGTGCACGGAAGGATCTGGATTTAGCGGAGTGAGAGTCGGAAAGCTCCGTTTTATTGAGCCATGAAGAAGAACAGTTCAACAAAGCGGGTAAGACATCGAGTCCACTCTATTGTCAGTGAGGAGCGCCGTGAGCCTTTGTGCACTATAGTGTGAAACACTGCAGCACGAACACTTCAGTTTACTAAAACACAACGTTTAAAAACATTTTCCAACGTAGCACATGCATTATAATTATTTTATTCTGGTTGTACATTTTAAAGCCGACATGATATTCTTCTGCACGCCCTTTTTTGGAAGTTGTTGACAAGGTTTATAATAGTGAAAGGAGTAAGTTTTTCTTTTTAATTCTTCGGAATATATATATATATATTCTAAAAACCCTAAATAAAATTCCCAAGGGAAGCATGGCTTGAAAATGCTAATTCTCTTCTGGGTTTTCGACAAATTACAAACTGAACAAATCTACAAACTGAACACCTAACATGCACTATTAATGAGTCGATTAAATTACTGTCCAAAACGACTAAAAAGCATAATAAATGGCGTCTCCAATATTTTCGGACTAGGATAGCTGGCAAAGAAGGTGCATGTTTCATCTGAAGTAGCTACAGTGATCATATCCTTACTAATAATGAAGTAGCTACAGTGATCATATCCTTACGTATAATGAGATTAAAACACATTTTAGGCTTAATATTACGAAATGTGCATTGTGCAATAAAGCGGTACTCTAAATAAAGTTTAATTATAATATTTATATTAGTAAGTCTCAAGTGATGTGTCAGTAAATATGTTAATGGATTTGTACTAAAGTATGAAATAATTGTATTTTAAATAGATTTTGGTAATATGCTGACAGCATATAGCTGAGGAGCATTTAAACATATTTTTCAGAATAAAGGCATAACCAGATTATGGATGTTATGTTTGTGTTTGCTCTCTTTGAGTTTAACACAACAGAAAAAAGCTTATTGTTTCCATAATTTTGCATGTACACAGCCTTTTAATCTCATCATACTCAGTTCAGATAGCAAGATCCCAACTCAGGCAAGATATCGAGGGAACACTGGTGTGTGTATGTGCTTGTGCTGTGTGAGAAAAGTGAGTAAGCGCCAGGAATGTGATATAATCTACATGACAAAGACAATGTCTTTAAGAAAGTCTCCCCCTTGCTAGAGATTATGGCGGTCCCAAAAACTTGTGAACTGCCTTCCTAGACGGCATAATGTGTATCATAGATTTATGAAGGCCCCAAAATACTTTGAAACAGACAATTAGACCATAACTCTCTGGGAACCTGAAGTCTCACTGGCATGCTTCTGTGTTCTCTCTGTAAACGCAGGGCCCTCAGGAAGCCAATCAACAGCCCGTGCAGCCTGACAAAACTGGCTGGATTCGCAAGTTCTGCGGCAAAGGAATTTTCAGGGAAATTTGGAAAAACAGATTTGTTTTACTGAAAGGGGAGCAACTCTACATTTCTGAAAAAGAGGTAAGTTTTGGACAAAACCTTTTTCCTGTTCATGCTTTTCTCCACATCATCATCCTTTGACTGATGAGATGCTACTTTTATAACATTCTTACAATGATATTCAGTACTGCTTTCAGTATAGTGTGTGTGAGAAAGTGTGTAAAATGTGTTCCAGTTGCTTGGAGGCATGGACGAGTTACATGACATGCCCTCATCCTCGAAAACCATGAACAAAACTACACAACGTAAAAGAAAATATGATCCAGACTACAATATAAGGGTATACTTCCAATGCAGATAAACATGGTTTGTACTGACCACAATGTATTAAAATTCAGGAGACAAGAAGAAACCCATCACTCAATGGTACACCATCGTAATAATAATAATACATGTTATTGTATTCCGATTAATGATGAAAGTAGGCAGATTACATAACTTTGAGTTCATGTGTAAAACGGGTCTGTGATCATTCATTTTTAAAACTAGAGAGTCAGGCTATTCAATGCATGTATTTAATGTTAACAAATAATTTACAAATATCTAGTGTGATCCAAGTCAAACCACATGAGGTTTATCTACTATCTTTAGCATAACATATGCAGGGGTAAAAAATCATATTGATTGCCCTGATTATAATGATGGATGTTCTGGTGATGGTATGTTGTGACATACAGGAAGTTAATTGCCACTAGTTCTAGTAATGAAATCACATGAGTTCCTCCGGGTTGTTCCTCACATGAGCTGCACAGAAATAAATAGATATTTCCGCCAAAAATAAAAGCTCTGTCATCATTTGCTCAGGTCTTTCAAAACTCGTATGGCTTTCTTTCTTCATTGGAAATGAGAAGTTTAGCAGAATGAAAGTAGATGGGAACCAGGGGCTGTCAAGCTCCAAAAAGCACCATAAAAGATTATCAAATTAACTCTTAGTCCCAACAACATTTCACTGTATTAAAAGCAGCAGTTTGAACTTTCTACACTATATAAAAACTCCTTTTGTGTTCCACTGAAGGAAAAAGTCACACAGATTGGTAAAGACATGAGAGGGAGTAAATTTTAGAATTGTGATTTTTGGGTGAACTATCCTTTAATATCCTGCTCTATTCAGGTCAGGCTACATCCAATTGCAGACATTGTTCTGGAATTAGAGCCGGTTGTGATGAAAGGCCAAGCATGACAATATAAACATGTTAACATTCAATTTAAGTTCCATGCAACACATACTGTCAGCATGTGCATGTCAGCATGTTAGAGGTTTAACAAGTTCAGTAAGCATGAAGGAACAGGAAAATAAAGGGCCTTTATTCTGGAGCGAAGCTGATTTACTGCAGTGTGGGAGGACGAAGGGAAGGAAAGCAGGATTTAGGTTGAGTCATGGTCATGCAGAAGACTGTTTGCTGTGCTCAGCATCAGATCAAACAATGCCGAGGCAGCATATGGGCTGTGGCTCACAGCTCAGAGGGAGGATTGACCCTTTTAGTGCTTAACAGACTGAGGTTTCATCATGCTGTCGTCTAGATGTTTCTCTCCAGCTGTCTAGACAGACAACAGATTTTAATGATCTGATGCTGTTGTTTTTGGTATCATGTTTCCTAAAAGATAAATGCCAAAAGGATTCCCATATTTATATGGTAATCTGAATATCCCAGTTTGAGGAGTTAAATATATTTCCAAAACATATACCATCAGATATCTGGGCTTATACTATACAAAATATTATATTCTGCTTGGCTGCTGCTGTTGGTCATTGCTGCTGCTGCAGAGCAAGTACAGGACTTGCTACTGCCAATATATGCATGATGCTGCTGTGAGCAAGTAAGACACAGTAAGTAAGACAGCAAGGAAGACATTCTGTATTCAGCTGACATTCAGCTGTACAGGGTCCGAAATTAACTTTTTGGCTCACCTGCCACGGGGACTGGTAGATGAAAAAATCCACCAGCCAAGCATATTTTTTCAACCGGTCAAAATAATAAACAGCCTTTTTGTGTCACATATACATTCATTTCAGTACATTTAATTGAGATAAGATGTTATGTTGAATGAATAAGAGTACATAGAAGTCAAAACAGAGCAGCAAATAGTAAGACATGGACATGAGCATGGAACTAGTGCTCATAACAGTACATTTGAAGGTTTAGTAAGAGTATCACATACTTTACCGAAATTAAAAAAATGTACCGATTAATACTATCAGTTAAACGGTTTAAAAGTTAAAAAATTGTTTATATATATATATATATATATATATATATATATATATATATATATATCTTTTTTGTTTGTTTGCTACATGGTTAAAAAAAACAGTAGGCTATATAGCCACATCATGTAGACATGTTACTTTTTAAAGTAAAAACTAGACAAGCTGTGGATTGAGGTAGGCTGCTATTTTTATTTGACGAAAAAAACATAGTCTGATGAAAAGAAAAAGTCAAAACTTCTTCAAACTGATTCAGTGTTTTCTTTTTGTCATCTTAATTTGTTAATTATTTAAGTTAAAAAAAATATATTTAGTGTAGGTCTATTTTAGGTGTGAAGGTTCACACACGCTTCTTGACGCACACATGCACACACACGCAAGGTCTCTCGCTCTCTGCGGTGCGCGCGCTACACGGTTTGAAGCACAGTATGTGCACGCTCTTTCTCGCTCGCTCTAGATTCCAGGAGGTTAAACTAATTTGCGGGCATCAGGGAGCCGCTATCAATATGCGGGAGACTCCCGGAACTTTCTAGAATGTCTGGAACATTCACCCGCCAGTGTGGCGGATAGCCTTTTGAGATTTACTCGCCAAACGGAAAATCTACCCGCATTTGGTGCTTGGCGGCTGTTAATTTCGGACCCTGCAGCTGTACAATATAACATACATGAATTACCCATAACAGATTTATGCAGGTGGAGCTGGGGAAGGTGGAGGGTTTTTGGAAGCACACTGCAAACTGTTACAGCAAATGCTGACCAAGTATTTGAAAGTTGATCAGTGAGCTCATGGGTTACTGATACAGCAGGAACCAATCAGCTGTGCCCTATAGAGAATGATGTGATTGCAAGCAAATTGAGTTAAGGATCTATCAGCATGCGCCATCTAGAGTTTCATGATGGAACTTTGTATTTTGTCAGTGAATAGGAATTAAGACTTCAAAAGTACCATAAACATATCAGAAAAAGATTTTGCCAAAATACCACAGTTAGTTTAACTGGTAACTTAATAATACTACTTTCCTCAGAAAAAAAGTAATTAAACTGAGAAGTTTTTCCTTTGAGTTTTCCGCGTACGGACGACACCATTGTCAAAACAATCCCCATTCACACGGATCCGCGAAAACAACTAAAAACTATGTATTCAGCTTTCAGTCCATTAGATGCGATCAAACACTGTAGACGGAATATTTAAAACGCATGTGCAAAATGTCATCGTTTTCACAGATTTGCGTTTTTGTTGTTTACATGGAGACTTTGAAATCCGTTTTCAAACGTTTCAGGCACCCAAAACGCTGTTGTCGTGTAAATGAACTGCCAAATGCATAAACATTTGAAAACGCTGTCGTGTAAACAGTTTTTGGGATTTTATGATGAAAATGTCAGTGATACATGCCTATGCAAAACTAGCTGCCATGCTACTGGGGAACTGTATTGTTTTTACTGCATTGATGTGTGGTTGTTTGGAGGTTACTTAAAGTCGCAATGAAACAGAATTACCGGCAGATCTTTTCTTCCATATTGTGACACATCTGAGTGAAAGAACAATCAGAAAAAATATACAGCGGAACTTGGTTCTTTCAATTGATTAGATGGAGGGAGATTGGCTGACAGTAAAGGACTTGTTTTCCAAATTACGTTTGAGTATCAATTCTTATCATTTGAAATCTGAGATTTCATGTACTGATTCGGACATGATTAAAAGCGCTGTGTTTATTAAAGAGGTGGGAGTGTGTTTTTTGTATATGTGGGCGTTATAGAAGCTCATCTGCTCTGCTTGTGTGACGTATGACGTACATGTCTTTTAATTTATTATTTACTGATATAATTTTAATTTAGGCTATTGTAAAAACCATTTTTAAGTTAACTTCCCAATTTATAGAAGTGACTGTTTATAATAAACTTACATAAGTAAGCAGAGAAATCTAGACAAGCATCCTACTCTAACCTGACACTGATATTTAAAGTCAGTTTAATATAATTTAAGTTGAAATTACTAATTATAAAAAATTACTTTTTTACAGTGTACCAGGTATACATTTAAGTCAAATTGCTTTGAAAAGTATAGGCACACCTCTCCTCAACTGCAAAATTTGAGGTATCTGCAGAGTTAGAGGGTTTGTTAAAATCCCTAAACCTAAGTATGAGAAATTGTAATAGCAAGCACCCTTGGCCATTCATTGTATGAGATTCTGCTTAAATCAAATTGACATATTTCAGTCAGATGATAGTAGACTGAAGGGTGGCAGTAAGCTGAGAATGTGTCCTGCAAAACTCTCCCAGAACAGATGTCCATGCGAGTGTTGTTTGGGGTCAGATTCCTTGGCGTGGATGTGGCAGATGTAGGGCGAGTGCACAGATACTAGGAGAGATTTGTCCCACTCACCCTGGACTGTCTTCACATTCACACACTTATCCTGGTACATTTCTCTCTCACGATTATGTTAGACAGCCAATCAACACAAACTCTGATTTTGCAGTTTCAATAAAGCACAATTTCATGTCTCTGTAAAAATGTTTCTTCCGATTACCCTAAATGGCATCAACCAGAGCTTCAACACAAAAAAGAAAAAGATAAGAGCTGCCTGGGTCTTCTGTTTGCCCACTCAAGTCCAAATAAGGAAGTTGTGATCTTTGACATATATTGCTCTTCTGTTTTTTGGAGTCATATATAGATGATAGACTTGGGTAAAGTTGTCACAACCTGTTCTGGACTTGACACTTCCTCTTTCACAAAGTTATTTCCCCCTTTGCTTTCCTTAAAAGACGCCACTGAAACTGCATTGAAATCATAGCCTTTCCAATTAGGTGATTCACAATCAGTATCCACCCTAAAAAGAAACAGATCATGTTATATTGCATTTACAGGTTGATTCAAGCACTTAATCAAGTGCTTCAATTTGTTCACGCATCCCATTTATCTAAATTCAGTTTACTTGTCATATTTGTACAAATGTATTGCTTTTCCTAATTAAGAGATCTGCAGATGATCTGCATTATTCTAGCGCTGTGAACTGATGTAAATAGAAAGCGTCATGAAATGATGAGATCATGCAGTGCAATAGTAAAAGTAACATATCTACAGACACATGTCATACGTGTGTAAATACTCAAGGAAAGATGTGTGAAAGTTTTCCTTTTACAATTGCGGTCAGTCATCGTTCTCTAAGGTAATGGGGTGCAGTCGTTCAGCTACATTAACACAAGTGGAGTCGCAAATGAAATCGAAGGATGATTCACAGGGCCTGGCACGGCTCTGACTCACTTACTGGAAAGTGAGAAATGCTGGAGGTTGTCATGCCCTGTACTGTATAGTCATCAAAGCATTTCTTCTCCGTCTGGTTTCTTTAGGTGGTTTCTTTAAGGGATCTTGGTCACATTGTGTCAGATGATTATCGCTGCAATTGCAAGTTGTTCCAAATAATTTGAATGGACGTCAGGAAGAAATTCCTGTTGCAGGCTGGTTTTACATTCAAAATCAGAAGCTTGTTGGACTGAAATTATAAACTCTACAACAGTGGTTCTCAACTGATGGGTCATGACCCTAAAATCTGTTGTGATCTAAATGTTTAGGAAAAAATAGAAACGATTGTTCAAACCTTTTCCTCATAGCCGACTCATAGCGGAATGATCCTTTACGTTTCCAGTCTTTGGGGTTTCTAATCAAATTAGCGTATTTTCCGAGCTGAATGCATTCTTAAACCTATGACAATGTTTTTTAAAACCACATAACTCCATAGTGTCATAATTTTACTTGTGACTTTTGTCAGTGCCTCACCCGTCAAAGTTTAATGACTGTGTAGATGACATGAAGCTGCCCAAAATTAACTACACTGAAAAATGATTGGTGCTCATATACATGTAGCTCCTGTTCAGGGTTTTTTTGTCCTCAAAATGATAAGAGCACACATATACTTTTATGGGGAGTTATTTAACTTAAGTGCTGCAAGCCGTGCTTGTTTTCTCTTGCCAGTCTTTGGCATAAAATGCAAGGTATATGGCACCGTATACGGACATTCTTTTCAGATTTGAAGGTGCTCAAAACAAGAACTTGCCAGGAATTTCTTCTGGTTATTGCTGTTTTTTGTGGCAGCCAACAACAGCACAGCCTAATCCTGCACTCATTTAAATTTTTTAGTATGTTCAAAAAGTTTCTGTTTAATTAATTAATTTGCGCTTTTTACCCCTTTTTAACAATGGGTTCATATGAAGACCAGAACAGGACAGCATAAAAACAGAAGTTAGAATTCCATCGTATGCTCAGGAAAAATGTGGATAATACAGAAAAAAAATTAGGCTTTTTAAAGGAAGGGGGAAATGGTTTCCATATCTTTTGTTGTTCATGTCAAAGGCCTTGGAGTTTTGTTTGGTGTAATGGTGATATAAATAAATGTTAATGTTTTGTTTACTTTTGTATGTGGTTCACTGTTAAAAATGAAGGTTTCAAAAGGGGTGTTTTGCATAGAAATCCATTATTGGTTCCCAAAAGAACCATGTTTTTCATAGTGTGAAGAACATTTAAATAATCTAAAGAACCCTTTTTCTCTACAATGAACCTTTTCTGCATTGGGAATGTTCCATGGATGTTAAAGGTACTTCATGGAACCATCTATGCCAATAAAGAACCTTAATTTTTAAGAGCGTAAACAATTTTGACAATTTTGTGCTGGGTCGCCACTTGTGGAGCAAAACCAGTTGAAAACAACTTTGCAAGAAGCCAGAGAAAAAAATCTTCAAGCTATCTTTAGTTTGTTTGCAGTTGCTGATATCAACTTGTCAAGAAGCTTCCCCTTCTCTCACCTGACTGAGCCAACATGCTGGATTTAACCCTTTGAGATCTCTCCAGCAGCTTTTATATCATACAAAGCAGGATTGGCTTTATCATTCACATTGTTCCACTTAAACACTTTGCAATGAATGTTTCATGTGTGGGCCGATGGGACACATTGCCAGGGAGTATTAATTTCAAATTCCTCTTTTGAGGATTTAGCTTCTCTTATACACCCTCTCAGCTGCAATGTTTTGTGACCCTAATGGACGTTTATGAAAGGTTAGACCGGTTAATGGAGAAAGTAAATGGCTAAATTCAATTCAGAAAGTCCTTAAAATGACATGAAATATGAGATGATGACTGTTTGTCTCTGAATTGTCCACATGCCCTCAAATCAAAACGAAAGGACACCTGAACAGTTTATTTGTTACAGTTTATTTGAATACACTCTGGAACCAACGCTGGTGAGCAAATGTTTCACATAACAAATAAACAGCAAAATTTAAAAGATTTTTTCCAGGTTCGATACAAGTTAAGTTCTAACTTTCTGCCATGTTGTCCATAAACTCATAAACTTTTGACTCATGCCTCAATCAAAAAAAGAAAAAAAAGTCTTTTTAAAATATTTCTTTGTTCAGAAAGGATGCATTAAATTGATCAAAAGTGATGGTAAATACTTTTATATTGTTAAAACATTTTGTTTATTCTATTCTAACTTTCTATTCATCAAAGAATCCTGAAAATTTTTATAAAAATATACAATATATAAATATGCAAAAATATTAAGCAAGACAATTGTTGTCAACACTGATAATAACAAGAAATATTTCTTGAGCACCAAATCAGCATATTAGAGTGATTTCTTGAGGATCATGTGGCACTGAAGACTGGAGTTAATGGTGCTGACTGCTGACCCCAAACTTTTGATTGGTAGTGTAAATATATATATGTATATATATATAATTTTTATTTTAAAATGGACAATAATGAAATTCTATGGTCAAAGTAGAATTTAATTTAATTTAATTTTAAAAATGTATTATATGAGATTTAAAGTTGTTATAATCATTTTTCTTCCTACATTGTTTTCAAGAAACATTTCTGATTTCTCTCTGAAACATTTGTATACCATTCCCCATCATGAATCTATCTATGTAAACACGAATGCGTCAAAATGATTTTCTGTGGTATTCAACAGCATGCCACAGATGGTGTTTGTATAGCTTACTTTTTTACTCATTCCTCTAACATCACACTCAACAACAACTCCAGATAGCTTTAGTTACACAACAGAAAGTAGCTTGATTACAAAGTACATTTCAGACAGCCTGGCAAGACTACTTCTCTTTCCTCCCTTCGTTCTCTGTTGGGTATAGGTCAACCGATTTCCTCCAACGGTCTTTTGGTTGTTTAAAATGCCATTTTTGGCTATTCACTCTGTGTCTCCTCTGCCAAGGGATGCTCCTTTTTAAAAAGCGTAATGCTCACAGTATTAAATATAGAGGACGCTTTTAATTTACAGTTAAAATGGTCACTTTTATGAAAATTGGCTTGATGATGATGCATCTGCCAGTTCCTTTTTTAAAGTGGCGGTTTCAAATGCCATGAATCCAAATAGGGCATAAAGACATGGTGTTAGATTCATATACAATCACTCAATTAGACTCAGGAGTCTACTCAGTTTAAAGGAGAAAAGAGCAAAACAACAAAAGTAGTTTTCTAGTTCACATTCATTCGATGAATTTGACTTCTGAAGTTTTTTGTTTCAGTAGGATCTCGGATTACAAACTTTTACTGAGCCAGATGTGTTGTCAGATATAACAGGGTCATTTTACATGCAATCTTTGTGAAATAAATGTCCTTTAATGTGGTATCACACTTTTTTTTTTTAAACTCCAAATACATATTTTCCACCTTTTTTTCCTATACCTCATTTTAATTCAATATATAGTGCATCAGAACTCACTACAGCAAACTGCAGAATAATCTTGAATCTAGTTGTATTTAAAAGTTTTCAATGTCCGGTATTGAGTGCAAATGTACTGTGCCCTGACTGTCGTCTCCTGGAAAAAAGGATTGGATCAGATTGGTAGTTAATTGCCGCCTTTGTACTGCTGGAACAGTAGATGTACTATTTGTACAGCCATTCCCTGTCGTGACACCCCATAGTGCACTGGGTGTGATGCCAATACTCTTAAGTACTGCACTGTAGAGCGGCTGTGTAGTACAGCACACTACCAGATGTGGCCTTGCGTGGACAGAGCTTTATTTGTCTTTAGAAGAGCACTAATGGAAATTGATTTTGACTTAATGAGATCGTTTGGCAGGTGATACCAAATCAGACCATGGTGTTCACTGTGAATCTGGGTTAAAAGTTCTTTCACGCCTAATGATGTTTCCGAGCTACGTTTTGACGTATGTCCCAGTTAAAAGTCAGATTGGTCATCCAGATGTCCTTAACTTTTGTGGCTGCACCAACTAGACTGACACACTGAGCTCAATCATTGTATACTTTTAAAATGCTGTGCTATTTTTTTTTTTTTACTTAAGCTGTTAATACTGTAGGGATTGACAATATAATCAGTACATTTTGAGTAATGATGCACCAAAATCACAATTCTTTTTTTAAACAAAACATCTGGACATCCAGTGCCGAAACCAAAAGTAAAATGGTCATTTTAAAATTTGCCTTTGTAAGCAAAATTATATTTATATTTGAATTAATTATGGAAAGCGCACATGTGCACATGCAGAGACAGTATGTTAACCGTCAACTGTAAGCACAACCTTGTCAATTTATCATCCATGAGCTATATATAATGATGGTTCTTCTGAGAAGAAAAAACCCAAAATCACCCTTTTAATTTATTTCAGAACAAATACTTAAATATTGAGATATTTGTATCGAAAATATAAATTTAAAGCACAATATTGACACTAAATCTGTACTTTATCCCATAGGTCAAAGATGAGAAGAAAGTCCAGGAGGTGGTGGATCTCACCGACTACGAGAGGTCTGAGGAACTTCGCAAGGCCAAAAGCAGGAGCAAAAAGAACCACAGCAAGTTCACGCTTCTGCGTTCACGGCAGCCAGGCAACACGGTCAGTCACTACAGGAAGTTGGGTTTGTCAGTAGAGGATGGGTTTATGCCCCACTCAGGGCTGGTTTATTAGTCAGTTTAAAGTCAGATATGTGTCTCTACATACATTCACGAGCAAAAGGAGAATAAAAGAGACTAAAATAGGTGCTCTTAACTGGTTATTCAGCAATACAGATAGTATTCATACTGCTTCTGTAATCTATTATATGAATAGGACAATTCACACCTGTTTGTAAATGCGGTTATAAGTACCAAACACTGACTTTTGTTAATGCAGCCATTCAGACTCATATCTAAGACATGTTGGTGTTAGTCTAAGAAAATATTAGACAATAAATCATACTCCAGCATGTTAGTCTCCAAGCACAAACTTGGACCGACCTCTGTAGTCATCCTATCCGGTGTAATTGGCTTTCAGTAAGAACGGCTCAGCTTATTACTTTCACTAGCAAACCACAGGCCACTACAAATAGCCTTTATCCTTTAGACTAACACAAATAGTACATCTTATCAATTGAGTTAAAGCTCTAAGTTTCTTAAAGGTAAAGTGTATCTATCTATCTATCTATCTATCTATCTATCTATCTATCTATCTATCTATCTATCTATCTATCTATCTATCTATCTATCTATCTATCTATCTATCTATCTATCTTCCATCCATATCTATCTATCTATCTATCTATCTATCTATCTATCTATCTATCTATCTATCTATCTATCTATCTATCTATCTATCTATCTATCTATCTATCTATCTATCTATCTATCTATCTATCTATCTATCTATCTCTTTATAGTTTAATTTAACCTTTTCTGAAATATATTTTATCAGTAAAAGGAAGTTTCCTTTTAGAAGTCTGCTTTAGTTATTGATTGTTGATTTTTTTTTTCTGCCAGTTTAGACTCTGCAACACATTTGCAGGATTTCTGACAGCTAGGAGAAACATACTGTAAGGGGTTACGCCTGACCAATCCTTTAAAATCCATCACCGAGACAAGGGGTTAATCCCTAGGAAAAAAACATGGAAGGTCTTAGGAAAATCCAGCAGCATCCAACCTCCCAAACACACCCCTTCAGACATATAAACACACCACTACATGGTTAATAAGTCCTTCTGCCCAACATACAACAGCTGTTCCATATACAGCTCAACAAGGGAGACACCCTACTACATGACCTCATGAAAATCATCAGCTTTCTGCTTTTTTCTCTCGCCTGCCTCTTTTTTTGCACCCTTAAAAACTTGCTTCCACAAGTAAGATTCAACACCTAATTTTAATTATTACCAAATAATTCAAAAGCCTTACTGGAAGAGTATTCCTTGTGCACTTTTGTAGTATAATGCACATTGTAGCATTCTATTATATATAGCTAGTCATAGTCACAATTATTTAAAATGTCATTTTTTGCACCCTGACACCAAGCTGAATTAACCAAGCTCTTTTTGCTGCTGTAAGCATTCACCTAGCAACCATCCAAAACACCCATGAAACCACCTAACAGTGATAGCAAGTTTTGCACTGGAAAAGTACCACCAATGTAAATAAATCTTAATTGTTTTAGTTGTTTTAGCAACTCAAATAATTTGTTTTTAAAATAAGTCTCTGTAACACTTTCATTTGATTGTCCCCTTTAGACATTCTGTTGACTACAAGTAATGTTTATTCACTCTCATTAAAGTATTACAGTTGTAGAGTATTTGTAGACTGTCTTCTTAATATCTGCTAACACATAATGTTAATATTTTTTAACACATATTTTTTTTTTGTATCAGCGATCAGCGATGATTTCAAATGATATGTCTTTTTTAATTGTCAAAGTGCTTTGTCAACAACAGTACAAATACGTAGCATTGGGTGCATAGCAGAGTCTTATCTACACAGCTGCAGCATCAACAGAAGGGCCGCCTGTCTGTCACGGCTCCAGCAGACTGTGTTGGGAAGACTTGCAGTGTTGTTGCCTAATATGGGGCTTTCTGGCTCACACTGTTGCTGCATCAGCTGTCCATAGACAGAGCCATATGGCTGTACCTGCTCATTTATGCTTGGCTCACTACATGTTTGTGTCCACCTAGCACAGGACATTTTTACCATGACTGTAGGCGTAAAATGAAAAGCCAGCAGAGTTCAGGGGCCTCATTTATAAAACTGTGCGTAGGATCCTTACTAAAAGTGTACGTGCGCCAGAAAGCTAAAAATGGCGCAGAATTCACTTTATAAATCCCAGTTAGCGGAAGATTGTGCGCACATGCGTCTCCTCCCCGAAACAACCATATATGGAGCTTACAATGCGTAGTTTTACCATGCATATCCTCATCTGCATATCGTTTGCATATGATTATTCATCCACGTGATAACATGTTTAACGGTACAAGACATTAGGAAAATATGAAATGCGGCTGTGCTGTCACATTAGTTACATTAATAAAAACTAGTAGCCTATCCTTGCCTTGTTTTTGAATGAATAAATCAAATAGTATAGAATACATTTCGGAGAAAGTTTTTCTTAATCTTTTCCACTGGCCAAAGAGTATTTTTAATTGATTTATGTTTTTAATGGAAACAGATAGACCTTGTTGTGCATTATTTGCACGAAACCATTTTCTCAGACAATCTGCTATTATCATGATAAGCTCTTTAGTTAAAACATTAAAACACAGCATGCAAGAGGAAAAGTGTTCGAAAGCATTGCATCCAAAACAAATATTTTTTTTTATTGAATATAAAAAATGTTGTAACTTCTCAGTAATGATTTCACGTAATTTAAGTGTTTAACTACATTAATCAGAATGGCATATTTAATCTAAATCTTTACAACAGAAGTAAAACAAAGTTTAAATCATTGTTTTATTTATTTAAACTGTTATTGTGAACATGAACTGTATTTATGATTAGGACTTATAATGAAGATTTACGGTTTTAGATGCGTTATGCTATGCGTCAGTTTCACTAAACAGCCAAACGCGCTCGCTGGCGCGGACATTTAAGAGGGGATGGATGTTTGCTTCATGTGATAGGCTTGGTTTGTGAAATTATATTTGTATTATCTTTCTGTATATGTATAATTTTCTTTAGATTTTCTGTCTAAAAGTGACCAAAAAGACATTTAACTCCAGCTCACCATCGGTGTCGCCAAACTGCTCCATCTCCAAAATGTTTGTACGCATGGGTCAGAGTTTGCGTGCAGGTGCGCAAATTTTCCCGTCAAGTTTGTTTTTATAAATCACAACTTGTGCGTCGTAAGTCGCGTACGCCTCTTTCAGGGCCTGTTTTGTGCGTACGCAATGGTTATAAATGAGGACCCAGGGCAACACTGGTCATACATCAAACTGTACAGTTACTCTATAAACTGCACTGGCCTGTATGTTTGTATTTGGATAAATGGTCTTCTAAAAAAAAACATGTCTTAAAGTATTTTTCATCCTCAAAATACAGGTTTCAAATCTGGTGTTTTTGGCCGTCAGTCCAGAAGAGAAGGAGTCATGGATCAATGCTTTAAATGCAGCGATCACAAGGGCCAAGAATCGCATATTGGATGAGGTAAGCTAGACATACTTATGCAATGCACTACTTGCTATTAACTTTCTCCGCCAGCGTTTAAAAATGTTGCTAGCCATCACAAAACTTTCATGGCCCCCAGAATATTTTGTTGAATGAATATCTGAGCATGCAATATAATCAAAAGACTTTTATTCAACAGTTGAATGGGGGTTTCATAAAAAAAAGCAAAATTTTGGGGAAAAAAGCTGAGAAAAATCTAATTGTTTCTAAGACTACAACATACATAAGCAATGCTTTTGTCGCTTGTCTCTGCTTTTTCGCATGGGTTTTGATCTGGAGATTCTTTACTATTTCAAAAGTTGTGTAATAGCGCCCCCATACCGTATAATAGTGAAAACACGTAAAGCCAGAAAATTCCATCAATGGCGGGGAAAGAGTTAAGCATTTTCAACCAGAGCGCAAGTTAGTAATGCATTGACCATTTAACCGCATACTTCCATTAATTAAGATTAGGGATGTGAACTGTGAACAAGCCCCTAAACACAAGTAATAAATTCGTCCAACATCGTTTGTGCTACAGATATCAATGACACCTCCAATTGTGTGGTTTGTTGAAGAAATGTGTGCTGCTAGTCAGTTTTTGAAGAAGTTGATTGACTATAGGAATGGGAATATCATAAAGTATGCAGTTCAGTTCTTTTATTTATAAAGCACATTGAAAACAGCCAAAGGCCTGACCAGGATCGAAAAGAGAACAACTAAGAAATTACATTTACAAATTTGAAAACAAGAAAACAAATAAGTCAAATAGACAAAATCAAAAAATTAAGGCATACAGAGGAGAGACATTAACACGTTTTAAAAGCTAAGGAAAACAGATAGGTGTTCAGAAGAGATTTAAAAACTGATATAGAAGGAGCTACCCTAAGTTGTACTGGCAAGTTGTTCCACAATCTAGGCCCCACCAGTGAAAAGCCTCTATCTCCTCTGCGTTTTAGCCTAGTGCAAGGGACAGTAAGTAGATTTAGATTACCAGATATTAGGTCTCGGGACAGGCTATATGAGTGTAGTACTGTAGTTCAGACAGATAACTTGGAGCAAGATGATGCAAACATTTGTACACAAATAGGATAATTTTATAGGCAATCATAGATTGTACTGGGAGCCAATGGAGAGCTTGCAAAATGGGAGTGGCATGATCGAATTTATGTCTTTTCTTAAAAATTTGGCCGCAGCATTTTGAACCAATTGAAGACGAACAACCTGGGACTTTGGAATGCCGCAGTACAGAGAATTACAATAATCCAAGCGGGAGGTTATAAAAGCATGAATAGCTGTCTCAAGGGATTTTTCGGGCACGAAATGTTTAATTTTAGCAAGAAGGCCGGGCTGAAAAAAGCTAGAAGCGACAACAGAGGATACCTGTTTATCTAAAATGCATCCACCTAGCAACCACTCAAAACACTCTATAGCAACCACATAACAATGTGCTAATAAAATTTTGAACACCATTGTAAACACATAGCAATGCTCAGGCAACTACCGACAACACCACAGAATGGTGGTTGCAAGGACTTTTTTTTACTTGGGTCAGTGAGCATTCACCTAGCAACCACCCAGAACACCCTAGCAACCACAGAGCAACCAAATTAATGCCAGGCAACCATCCATAACACCCTGGCAGTGATTAGCATGGGCAAACACTGCTCTATATTTTCTTCAAAAAATTAAAAAAACCGAATACAGATTGTCATTCACAGGTCCTTGGAGAAGCCACTTTAATAAAAACTTCTAAATCGCAAAGTTTTCTGCCCACTCATTCCCTGATATTTTCACAGTTTGTTTGCGAAAGGGATTTGCTCAATTTAAAAGCAGGTCTATAATCACGCTCGACACACAGTGGGAGAAAATGAATCACTCCACCAAAAATAGATGGCAGTCACCACTTTCAGCGTTAAAGCAGCCATATCAGAGCCTATCTTCACCTTCAGCTTACACTAATGAACGAGATTTAATCTGGCCTAACAATGCATGCTGTCTGCTTTTTCCAGATCAACACTTGACATGTAGTGGGGACCAGGTCATTGCTTAGGACCATAAACATACATACAGGCATGCAGTTGAGGACACCTGACTGTGACACAGTCAATGTACTAAAGATTAATTTACATAAATCAGAGAGAGCGTGTGCTTTCCCTTTCACATGAGATTGTGGTGTGATTCATACCCTACATCTAGTTGAGTTAAATAGGCAAGGTCTCCCATACCACTCAACAGGAGAGGAAACAGTCTGAGTCAGCACACGACAGCCGGTTATGTTGAGAGTGCTTCTGTTGAACCTTACTTGTAATTAGACTGTTCTTATAGCCATTCAGTACCAGTTTAAAATGACAGAATGGTACTGTATCACATTGTTCTTTTTACGGTTGTCATTCACGATACCAACATAAATTATTTAAAGGGATAGTTCACCAAAAAATTTAAATTCTGTCATTAATTACTCACCCACGTCATTCCAAACCAGTAAGACTTTCGTTCATCTTCGAAACACAAATCTTTTTGATGAAATCTAAGAGCTTTCTGTCCCTCAGTTGGCAGCTATGCAACTAACCTACCACTTTGACTTTGAAAGTTCATAAAGAGATTGTAAAACGAATCCATATGAATCTAGCGGTTTGTCAAAATTTTCTGAAGAGACTCGTTCACTTTCTATAATGAACAGATTCAATTTAGGATCAGCGAACATAAACAGAACTGCTTGACGCACGAGCACAAATTTGTTTTTTTCAGAAGCTCAAACGATCGAAAATTGGACTAAACGCTCAATTGGTACGGATAAGTTTTACGATCTCTTTATGAACTTTTTGAAGCATGAAAAAGTGGTAGTTGCAAATCTGTCAACGGAGTGACAGAAAAGTCTCACATTTCATGAAAAATATCTTCATTTGTGTTCCGAAGATGAACAAATTCTTACGGGTTTGGGTGAAATGAGTGTGAGTAAAGACAGCATTTTCATTTTTGAGTGAAATATCCCTTTAAAACAACAGAAGAAAAAAACAGAACAAAAAACAATAAAAAGGTCTTTGCACTTTCTATTTTTTCTCAAGGCTGGTCTATTCAGTCAATTCGATTCCAATTGACAAGCTTTCGATTCTACACTAAACAAAATTATAAATGCAATAATTTTTTTGCCCACATTTTTGATGAGCTGAACTCAAAGATATAAGAATTTTTCTATGTAAACCAAAGGCCTATTTCTCTCAAATATTGTTCACAAATCTGTGTTAGTGAGCACTTCTCCTTTGCCGAGATAATCCATCCATCTCACAGGAGTGACATATCAAGATGCTGATTAGACAGCATGATTATTGCACAGGTGTGCCTTAGGCTGGCCACAATAAAAGGCCCCTCTAAAATGGGCAGTTTTATCACACAGCACAATGCCACAGATGTCGCAAGTTTTGACGTAGCGTGCAATTGGCATGCTGACTGCAGGAATGTCCACCAGAGCTGTTGCCCGTGAATTGAATGTTAATTTCTCTACCATAAGCCGTCTCCAAGGGCGTTTCAGATAATTTGGCAGTACATCCAACCGGCCTCACAACCGCAGACCAGTGTAACCACACCAGCCCAGGACCTCCATCCAGCATCTTCACCTCCAAGATGGTCTGAGACCAGTCACCCGGACAGCTGCTGCAACAATCGGTTTGCATAACCAAAGAATTTCTGGACAAACTGTCAGAAACTGTCTCAGGGTAGCTCATCTGCATACTAGTTGTCCTCATCGGGGTCTCGACCTGACTGCAGTTCGTTGTCGTAACCAACTTGAGTGGGCAAATGCTCACATTCTATGGCGTCCGGCACTTTGGAGAGGTGTTCTTTTCAGGGATGAATCCCGGTTTTCACTGTACAGGGCAGATGGCAGACAGCGTGTATGGCGTTGTGTGGTTAGCGGTTTGCTGATGTCAACGTTGTGGATCGAGTGGCCCATGGGGGGGTTAAAGTATGGGCAGGCATATGTTATGGACAACGAACACAGGTGCATTTTATTGATGGTATTTTGAATGCACAGAGATACCGTGACAAGATCCTGAGGCCCATTGTTGTGCCATTCATCCACGACCATCACCTCATGTTGCAGCATTATAATGCACGGCCCCATGTTGCAAGGATCTGTACACAATTCCTGGAAGCTGAAAACATCCCAGTTCTTGCATGGCCAGCGTACTCGCCGGACATGTCACCCATTGAGCATGTTTGGGATGCTCTGGATCGGTGTATACGACAGCGGAACACGCTGAACAGGTCCTGCCAATATCCAGCAATTTCGCACAGCCATTGAAGAGGGGTGGACCAACATTCAACAGGCCACAATCAACAACCTGATCAACTCTATGCGAAGGAGATGTGTTGCACTGCGTGAGGCAAATGGTGGTCACACCAGATACTGACTGCTTTTCGGACCCCCCCCCCCCCCCCAATACATTAAAACTGCACATTTTAGAGTGGCCTTTTATTGTGGCCAGCCTAAGGCACACCTTTGCAATAATTATGCTGTCTAATCAGCATCTTCATATGCCACAACTGTCAGGTGGATGGATAATCTCGGCAAAGGAGAAGTGCTCACTAACACAGATTTAGACAGATTTGTGAACAATATTTGAGAGAAATAGACCTTATGTGTACATAGAAAAAGTCTTAGATTTTTGAGTTCAGCTCATGAAAAATGGGGGCAAAAACAAAAGTGTTGCGTTTATAATTTTGTTCAGTGTATTTGATTTGTACGTGTTTCGATGATTTCACTTAAAATGTCAACAGGCATACATAGATTATTTGTGGTCGTGGAACTGAATGAAGCAGGTTCCACAGCTGGATGCGTCACGACAGTTGTTTTCTCAACATCAGACGTATTCTTTTTCTGATCTAGATGGTTTGATTTTTTTAATTTCAGTATTTCAATGCACTGCGTATCCGTTGCCAAGCACTTCTGCAAGCTGCAAGTGTGGGAAATGTGTAGGCAGGTTTAGTGCCTACTAGACAATCAGAATATGCTGTCACTAGCCACAAACAACACCATGCACAAATATATACTAGATTTTATATATTTCTGAGTTTAACTTTGCGAAACTCACCACCACAAGTAGGGCAGGGGTTGGGTACATGAAGCAGTCACCATGCTGTTGCTAGATGAAGAAAAAAGATGCTAGATGCTAAGAAACAAAGATAATCTTCTAAACAAATATTTTGTTTCGTTGTGTACTACCCTTTCATTGTGTTCCATAAACCCTGACCAAACACAATGAGATTAGACATACACTCCATTGGCCAACACACACAAGCCATCTCAGACCACAAAGTCTTGGTTGTTAACATTTACAGCTTAAGCTTTCTTGTAAACAACAGACCTGTGTTGTGTTGACACGTTTGATGCATGTTGTTATTATTCTGTGTAACAAATCCCTCTAGCTTATTTTGCTCAGAACTCAAACATTAATCCACTATATCCAATTGGTCATGTGTCATTATTTGTACATCACAAACAAATAATGAACAGACTCATTGAATGTCTGGTCAATATACTGGCCCTCCTCCTGCAGGCTGGCGTGAAACAAGCTGCTGATAGTTTCCATGTGACTGATTTATTCAGTTGGGCTTTATTGTAGTGCGTTTTGTCTGACCCCTTTAGGTGACGGTGGAAGAGGACAGCTTGTTGGCCCATCCGACGCGTGACAGAGCTAAGATACCTCACACACGCCGTCTGCCCACCCGCGGGCACCTCATGGCTGTGGTAAGAAGTCCATTCGCTTTAAATGTCACCATTAAACGTGAACAGCCTCTTGGGAAAAGGCTATAATGATACATATAATAGTATGTAGCTTTTTTACTTACTTCTTTATTCTATCAGTTTTAAGACAATTTAGGGCCCAACTGTACAGAATTTTTTCTGCTTTCCAGGCCAGGCCAGTGGTTCAGATTTCTACTTGCCCTGCCAACATTTTCACAAGCCCCAATAATTTTTTTTTTTAGAAAATCAGATTTTTTAATTTATCTCTATTCCAGATTTTTCAAAATGCTTACATTTATTATAATAATATATATTATAAAATATTTAAAAAATATTTATTTTTTCCATCAAATGTTAAACTTTCTTTACAAAGAAAATTGGCATTAATAGCTGAAAATTATACATAAATTATAATTACCTTTGCTGCAAAACAATGCATATATAGTAAAAGATTAATAATCGTTTTGTAATTTTAAACCCATTTTTACTGATGACTATTACAATACTTAGTGGAATTTTTGATAATAAATAGTCTATGTCAGTCAGATAGATAATTTTACATCCTTCTTCTTGAGCCCTGCTATTTAAAAAAAGTGCTATTTACTTCTTCACCTTAAAGCTATAGTATACGATGTTAAAAATCGGTCGAGAAAGCTTGAGACGTTAGGGAAGTTTGCTCAACAAAAAGTCAGCCGTGTCACCGTCGGTCTTCAGTCCCAGATCTCCCTGAAGCTTCCTCCAACGGTCAATGGTGGACCCTATATTTATCCTACTCAAAGTTCGGCGTTCTTCACATTTTTTTTTTATCTCTGCTCATTCCTCTAATGACTTTCTCTTTCGTCCTAACCTTAATGTAGGGGCAAGCAGGGGATGCTTGCTGCTGTCTTTTTTTTTTATCCATTGCTGATATTCTACTTAGCTAGCTACCATAGACTGTCAGCTGCTTACGCGTGCAATTTCATGGCGCAGTAGGGGGGCGGGTGCGGTGGGGTGGAGACGCGAGCGCCAGGCGTAGTTTCAAGTGGAGCTGGTAATTGGATGAGAGCAGTTGAGCAATGTAAGCTGTCCGGCCGGACAGCTTACATTGGTCAACTTCTCTGCGGCTGTACAGCCAATAGAGTGAATGGATTTTTTACATTCTTTTTTCTATTCATATTGTTAGGATAGAACTATATAACCATAACCAGCATCTAAACGAGGATATTCATAATGAACAATCTTTGAAATCGTATACCCTAGCTTTAAAATGTAATTTCAAATGTCATCACAATGAATGAAGCGGTAAAATCTTTGCATTTAACCTACAGAAAGACTTTTGTCTAAAATCTCCCCGCCCTTTTTAGGCTTCTACCACAAACTCGGATGGCATGCTGACACTTGACCTCATCCAGGAAGAAGATGTCCTTGCAGAGCAGGGTCAGGACTCTCATGCGGATACCCTCGATAAAGCCGCTTCTCAGCATACTCTAGATTCCCAGTGCTCCAACCCAGACACCTTGAGGCTCTCAACATGTAACGAGACCCCCGGAAAGTCCCAGAGTCTGCCGCGGAAAAGCGAGAGCGCCTTTGACTGGTCGGAACACCACCGGACGCCGCAACTCCGCAAAAAACCACCTACATCCGAGAAGAACCGCTGTGCTTCCATGGATGAGATCCTCACGCACTGCGAGACGCGGGCCCTTCCACACTGCTCAACTTCAGCGCCAGTGCAGCCAATCAGCCAGCTCCAGGACCTCATCACCCAGAAGCTGGAGAGAACTCAAGAACTGCTGACAGAGGTGCGGGCACAGGGCAAGGTGAAGGGATCGCCGGCTGGAAAGAGCTCCAGCCCAGAGGTTCAACGGATAGAGGCGGAGCGGCTTCTGGAAGAAGCAGCGTCCACTTGGGGTCAGGCTCATGACGTACTGGAAGAAGTGAAAGAACTCAGAGCTTTATACAAGCAGCTTGACTCCGCCCCACTCAGTCCTTTACAGAACGGCAAACTAAACAGCCCTCAACAAGCAAACCACCGGAAAAGCATGATGTGAGGACACAAAAAAGTCCTCTAATGGTTTAATGGCTTCGTTTTTCAATGGAATCTTCCTGTTGACTGCTTTAGTATCGCTGGAATCAAATAACATGAGCTATACGTCTATGTATGAATTGTTAAAGAACTTCCACTCCCTAATATCAGCGTCAGAGAAAAAGTATGAGGGACCGGTGGTTTTACCAAACACAAGCTGTTGCGCAATACCCTGCAGTATCATTTTTCACAGTGATGTCAACAGGGATAGTAAAACCACGGAGTCACCAAGCGGTCTCGAGACAGGGTGAAGAAGCACCAGATGGCGGTGATGTTGTTGTTATCACTAGCCTATCACAATGTGAATGTTACACTGGAGGAGCTTTGTTTCAAAATGGTCACAGACCCCCATTTTACTCCCTGGATCATTTTTGAACATAATAATAATAATTCCCAGCATACTTGCTTTGCTATTAACACAAACCATGCTCATAATAAGATGCAATCAGGGTGCAGCCAAAGGGGATTGGCGGAAAGCTCACGGATAGTGGAACATGTGCTGTGTCCGGCGGTCCCCTGTATTCCATCAGATGGGCTCCAATTGTGAACAAAGCCATGAACATGAACACAGATGACGTCTGGTGCCAGAGTTGCTGCGGAAAGTGGAGGAAGAAACAGCTGCCATTAAAAGACGAGACTCCATGCAGTAAAGGAAATGATTAATAATAATTACACATTTGCACTATGGAGAATGCTGTAAAACGAGAGTGACACTGGCAAGCTATATTTTCAAACCTAAGAGGCAGAACAGACAATCTACTGTAGGCAGGGAAATATGGGTCGTGCAGCTCCAAGTCTTTACACCTAAGTGGTATTTCCGAAAATGTTGGTACCTTTCAAAATCAAAAGCTGCCTTAGCGTATTTTCATAAGGGCACATGCAAACTGCATTTCAAAGACTCTGAACGCTTGTATATTTTAATTTTCGAAAAGTTCGCCAACAAGTTGCCTGAACCTCAAAAAAAGCTTTTGAAGCATGAATTTATTTTCCTTTGCTTTGATTTTTGTCTTTGGGGAACTATGCAAGGTTGCATGGGTGAATCTCACGAAACCAGTCAAGAACATGAACGTGTCATATTTCTCTCCAAACTTTCTTTGACATAAACAAAAAATGTTATTACGCTTAAAGTAAAATTAAGCTTCTGTTTTTTATTGTTACTTTATTTTTATGACAATTAAGCACCCCCCCCCCAATATGTGCGCATATCCCCACCCAATTCTCATTACCGTAATGCAACAAATTGTCAAGTAAGTACGATTGAGCTTCCTTTTGCCATATTTGAGTGTTCTATGCATGTTCACTGATCAATGTTTATATGTGAATAAAAGCCTAAATTAAATCTGTTCCATCTAAAGCGATCGAGTTTTTTTAGAATACTTGGATTAAACCGCTCAATTCATATGGATTTCTTTGAATGAATAATTTGAACCATCAAGAGTTTTGGGTGAATAGACGTTCAATGGAGGGACAGAAAACTTTCAGATTTCATAAAAAAATATCTTAATTTGTGTTCCGAAGATGAATGAAAGTGTTGACAACATGAGGGAGTGTAATTAATGACACACATATAATTTTTAAGTGAACTATCCCTTCAAACATCATAAAGCATCCATTTATGCTGATAAAAAAAATGTTGAACTTTATTGTTATACTAAAAATATGTAAAAAAAAAATCATAATTTTTTTTCTCTCTTAATTTTGGCTTACAATGTGACTTGGGCATGTTTCATGAGATTCCCCCACAAATAAGCTTGAAATAATCCACTGGTATCAGGATTTACTGGCTGTGTGCAGTATTGTATTGCGTTAAACGACCAAAGGGTATGTCTTGCCAGTATAAAACACCTTGTTTTACAGTTAGTAGCTAAATAAATGTGTTTGCACAATTCTATGGGTACAGGTCAACCTGTTCTGTTACGAAGACTTGATTATAAACAGTGTTATATATTTTTTGTACATTTTATTGTAAAGTGCTTTTTTTGTAGAGAAAGACTTCGAGGAGAGTTTTTGCTTTTTAAAACGCTTGATTTAGAAAACCACTTCCCTGGAAACACAACTCGACCGGACATTCCTCGCTTCTGGAATCTTGTCATTAAAAAAACAAAAAAACAACAACTGTAAATCTCCATTTAGAAAGGTAATAAAGCACAAAAGATATGACAGTCCTTAGCTTTTTTAAAAAGTACAGGTGAATGACTCAAAGGTTTTATTCACTACCCCTCACATTTTAAGTTCTATTCTTATCATATTATCGCCACACAGATGCCAAAGGTTTTCTGTACCTCATACACTCGTATCTCAAATAGAGCTATATTGAGTGATCTTTTCAGGTTTAATCAGATGAATTGGTTTTGTTTGGTCAGCTGGCTGTGTTATGATCTGATTTTTCTGACAGTGCCAGCGGAAGGTGAATCTAATTAACAGAGCTTCTGTCAGGTAGCCAGGATCAGCAGGGCTCATATTAGATTACATCAAAACCAATCCTGACATCTTTCCTATATCCCGTAGATAGATATCCCTATCGCAAAGGATAACAGAAACCCAGCCAAATTGCTCCTGTACTTTGATAGTCATACATTAAATTTCTCATTTATGACACGTTTACTTTATGTTGACATCATAAACCATGTGTCTGCCTAGAGCTGATGTTTCCTTCATGCTTTTTTGAACTATTTCTGTATGCCATAACATTGTTCATCTGTTGTCTCTATTTTTCTTATTTATAACTTCTGCAGACCTTTGATAAAATGTGAATGTGAATGCGAATGAGGAAAACCTCTCATTTGGTTCTTGACTGTGTTATTGTGGTCAGACTAGTAATTTTGCATAGGGATGTTGAATTTGTGTAAGCTAGTGCGTCAGTGCTAGACTGCAACTGGAAAAAGGACTCGAACGGACAATCGATCTTACCTACTTCAAATGACAGACTCTGGCTATTTTAAGGTTTGAAATGCACATTTATACAGAAGAAAATCTGAATGTTTTTGGTATTTTTCAATACCATCATCCTCACAAACACACAACCTCTCAGATGGACAATTCATTACAAGCTGCTGGTTAACAACTCAGATACTCAATAGTCTTTACTGATCTAGCTAATCACCATTTATATGGAAAACTGTAAATCTCTGTATACAATATTTCAGATTTCTGTAGAAAGGGTCAGTTTGCAGTGTGAAGAGAGAGCAGAACCCTGTGGGTGTTTGTAAGCTCAGGACAAGCGAATCTCTGATGTACTTGAGACACAACCACTTGTGCAATTAAAGTGATCCTCATGTAACGTCCCTGAATTCTGAGTGTTCATATCATAAATTTTTTTTAAACTTTTTTTGTCTCAAA
Organism: Siphateles boraxobius; assembly: GCF_051911475.1. Classification (NCBI taxonomy): domain Eukaryota; kingdom Metazoa; phylum Chordata; class Actinopteri; order Cypriniformes; family Leuciscidae; genus Siphateles; species Siphateles boraxobius. The sequence continues at coordinate 29,511,768 of NW_027508722.1, forward strand.
CCGATAGTTTTTCCAGGTTATGTCCATTGCTGGATGGCTGAGAAGAGTCTGTTGTCATTATACAGAACAAGAACGGCCTCTAGACACGAAATAAAAACTATCACTGACGCCTCGTGGAGTTTGTTTTGACACATGCGACTAGTGACGCGAGTTAGCAAATTGTGTCCTCGCTCATGCAGCCGACAGAAACATAAAACACATATACCATACATACAATATACATGTGTCTAATTTCAATGCTGTGGCCTTTGTGTAGGTATTTAAAGATGGCCATCTTTAAGCATGACTTTTTGGATTTATTTGAAATGGAAACATTTTACAATAAGAGTCCATTTGTAACATTAACCACGGTTGATAAAAGTATCGTTTGTTAATTTCAACATTTACTAATACGTTTTGACATTTTAAAGCTGTATTTCTTAATATTAATTAATGCACTATGAACTAACATTAATGATCAATGTATAATTAATATATCAATTTTAATATTTTAAAAGTACAGTACATTTTCATGGTTCAGTGCTGTTTTTCAATTTTTGTAATAAAGTTCGGCACTATTTTACGAGTTATGTTTGGTTTCATTCAGTATCCAGTTTAAAAACTATTTGTTGATTAATCAGTTATTAGACCAACCTCGGTGAAATCCACTATTGGTCGACCTCTAGTCTCATTTGCCATCATTAAATTTGCAAGAATTTTTCATCAGAAATGGGCACAGTTTTCAGCTTATGCTGATTATCTCAAGATGACAAATATCTACCAATTAATTGGCCTGGCTGTTATATCATTCTATCACACTATAAGCAATACATTCACCCCAAATGCATATTTTTAATCCATAAATACATTCTCAATAGACTATTCTTGTATTCAAGCCGACCTAGAAATGACCTAAACATTTTAAATTAATTATATATTAAATTAAACTTTAATTGAATATTAATTTATTATTTATTAAATTAATAATTAAATACTATTGTCAAATTAACCATAAATATTTCATTTCAACCTCAGTGAATGTGTGGTTTACACATTTACACGGAAATAAATCAATTGGTGCAAATACACTTCACTGAGGGAGCTGTAAGAACACAACAAAACTCAGCAGTTGCTGCGTGTGCAAAACCGCATGTGGCCTGAAACGTAATCAGTCTGACTGACAGGAGACAGGAGAAGCCACTGATTGGCTATGAGCCAAGTAGGGTGTGTTGCCATGGCAGTATAAAAACGTTTCACCTGGTTTGGACTGTGCCAAGAGGTGTCAATCCTCACACCCCGAACAGAAATGAGAAGGTGTTGCAGGATCTTCCTAATCAGCCTGTCTGAAGCTGAAGGATGAGCCACAGGAGTGCTTCATCTCAGACCGGAGTTATTAACTAAAACCATACATAATAAACGTTAACTGAAATAGTTATTTAAAAGCTTAGTTAACTAGTTATTTTATTTCAACTATAGTTGTCAAAACAAGATTTCTCTATTCCATTTAGTTTAATTTGATGAATAGTACTAAAACGGAAATTAAATAATAAACATTTAAAAACTAATAAAAATGTAAAATTAAAACGAAAATGGACAATACAAAAACCTAATTTAAAATTTAAACCTATAATAATATATCTTATATTAAAATAACACTGTCTCAGACAAATATCTCATGCTGTGCTGATGCAACTTGATTCCAAATTGCTCCTGTTATAGGTTTGTGAAAGCATTTACAGATCTAAAATTCAGCTTAAACTAGTAGTTTTTTTTTTTTTAAATATGGTAGCTGGATTTCTAGCTGGTCTAAACTGGTCCTTAGCTGGTTATTAGTTGCTCCAATAGCTTCTTGACCATTAAACATGTTCCAAAAATCAGCTTGGACCTGCTAATGACCTTCTCAGACCAGCTAGAAAACAGCTAACATGTTCTAAAACACAGCTTTCAAGCAATGTAAAAAAGCACTCTGAATCTGGCAAGGGTTTCCATGGCGACTTCCATGGGAAGGGATACATTGTTGGTACCAAGCAATAATTAATCTCAAGGGTCCAGTAGGGCTGAACCCCACAGCTGTTGAGCTTGCCCATATGTTCCCATACACTACCAGGGTGCTGTTGGAGAAGGACATCAACACACAGAAAGAGGACATAACGTCAAAGTAATTTTTTATGCTTTTTTGCCCACATTAGAGGTCATTTATTATTATATTAATCTATGAAAATTGATTTGTGTCCCTGCATCCCAATGTGCATATACTATCCAAATAGTATGTGAGATTAGAATAATTGTGTCCTAAACTAAAGGATAGTATGTTGAAAAGAGTATGCCAAAAGTCCACTATTCCGGTAGATTTTCCAAGTGTGGATCCATGCACACTCTAAATGGCTTCTTTTTTTTTTTTACATTTGACTATTTTGGCTCTATTACAGTGAGCACTACTTGCACTAATGACCTGATGGTGGCGATGACCAGTGTTGAGGGTAAGTTACGTAATCAGATTACTTTTTTTAAGTAACGAGTAAATTTATGAATTACTTTTAAATTTACAACAAAATATGTTACATTTTCAAATAAGTAACGCAAGTTAGGCTACTTTGTTTTCTCATTTATTGACCTCTACTGTTAAAGTGTGAATTTGCATTTCCCTCAGTCTGAGGATTATTCATTTCACTTTTGATGTCAAAGGGCCTTTAGAACTTTTTTTTTTCTGTTATTAAAAAACAAACAAGCAAGCCCATCCTTTGTGAGAAAAGGTAATGTAAAACATTACTTTCCATATAAAGTCACTAATACAATTAATAATCATTAGTCATACAGTAACTCATATTGTAACAAATTGCTTTTAAAAGTAACTTTCCCCAACACTGGTGGTGACACTAGGACGTCATATGCTTAATGTATTTTCATACTTCTCTCTTTTTGTATATCTATGTAAAATGGAGAATAAGATGTATGAGGATACTTCCGCATAATTAAATACATTTTTATCATTAATAGTACAGGACCATCATATGCTTTTGAGAGATGCTTTAAATACATTGATAGCTTAACAGCCAGCCCTAAACATCCCTTATTATATGATATAGCCTAAAACAGGAAGACTGATAGTCTGTAAAGAAGGACCAGCATTCAAACTTTGACAGCCACATCTGACAGTTTATTGGCCCTGCAATGAGTTTAGTTTAAGTTATGCCTTGTTGACAACAACTGGTTTACTGTGTCAAAGTATTGTATTCACGCAAAAGCATTATTATTCATACAGTTTAAGTTCTTCGAAGCTGTACTACTGCTGAAAACAGAACAATTGCCACTTGGACAGTGGTCGGTGGAAGAGAAAAAAAGAATAGCTAAAGTCAAAAACAAGTAACAGCTATAGCAGCACTGCAACACACGACTTCATAATTGTAAAAATATGGAATATTAAAAATAAACAGTTGTAGCTAATTTGACCAAATTCGTGTTTTAAACATCACCAATAAAATAAAAACCAGAAAAATAAACAACATTACCGATGCTGTGTGTGCACTTAATGACCTGCTTCAATAACACGGCATGTTAATGTTTTAATTCTCTTCTGGCTGGGAAATGTAGGCCTACTTCAGACTGCTTGCAGCTGTTGTAGGATCTTTTTGGGTAATTTTTAGTCTGAACCCAAAGTCCAAAATGAATCAGACCGTTTTGATTACCAGTGAACCCAATTCGTTTAAAGCAAACGACTCGTAAGAATAAATCATTCTCGAATCGATTCAGATTATTTTAGGCTTGTTCGACTTGAACCGGCGCTGCACAGACCGATCGGTTTATGACATCAAAGTACCGCGAGAGCGAATATAAAGTGGACAACTGCTTATGCGTTTGAAGTGCGCTCGCGGTACTTTGATGCCATAAACTGATCGTTCTGTGCAGCGCCGGTTCTAGTCGAACAAGCCTAATGTTAACCGGTGACTGATTCATTGATGCAATTGACTCGCAAAAGTGAATCATTCACGAATCGATCAGACTGTTTTGATAACGTGCGAACGATTCATTGAAAGCAATCGACTCGTAAGAGTGATTCATTGGAGAATCAAAATTGACGTCATACTGGCGTAGCTAGTTCTGCTTTTTTTTTTTTTTTTTTTACAGTCTATGGTTCTGCCACTAAACAGTCTAGTATATATTTGTAATAGTAACATCCTGCCCAATACTGCACCTGGGTTTTGAATATTTAAAAACGCATTGCTCAAATATAGCTTGTTTAACACTTTAGTGGTTTTGCCCCGCACTTTCAAGGTTTATGACTAGCAGAAACCTAAAACTATTCATTGAATCATTATTTAATAAAGCAAAGACATTAAACATTGTCTTATATATCCTATTTTCTTATTTTGTTATCTCATTTAGGGTAGCTTGAGGAAACTACAGAGGTTCTGCATGAAATTGTAGTATTTAGCGCCATCTTGTGGTAAGATTCTTCTTTGACAAGCCAACACAGACATAGACATGGTTTTAGACACTTCAGAATTTGAATTCACCTAATTATTTTTGATTAGCACACTTGAACATTGTATTTATACCTTGCATAACATAATCCTGTCATTGGAGCTATAGGAGGTTACTTGGAACAAAGTGGACTCACCATGTGAAACCTGTTCAGTCAGAATAATAGTTTTTTGGTTGTTTGCCGTATTTAGCTAAAAATCGATCACCACCTGAAGTCATGGTTGGCAAGGGAAAGTGGTGACTTCCAGATACCTGTCAGAACTCATTCCGTAATAATTCCTCGGATGATGCTGGCTAACAGTTTCACCGTGTCTGCTCTATGAAACTTGAAAAGCAAGTAGGCCTAGGCTAGATTGCATCCAGATTAGCCTATTTGAAAATACAAACATTTGAATACAGTTGTATTTGGGAAAGAGACAAGGATAAAATGGGAATAAGAAAAAATATTCTTACATTAAAAATGTAACAAAATCCTTTTAAAAATAGAATATAAAATTAAATTAGTAAAACAGAAATGGCCTTAGAAGTGTTTATATTTTGTGAGATTGTGAACACAATCCTTACAAAGTAATAGTATAGGCCTACATTTGTTAAAAAGCCACCTGAGTAAGCCACCTTACCTTCCCAGAATCATTTGTTTTCATTCCAATGAGTGAATCTAATGTTTGTGTTAAAACAGTAAGGCTCAGACAGTCCATGAAAAAGTGAAAGCTCATTTAAATCAAGCGAAACATGTCTAGAGCATGTCTGGATTTGTCAGTATGCGAAACTCGCTTACTTCATATTCTTTTCATGGTAGCTAGCTACAAAAGCTCTTAAAACTATAACAATAAAGAACATAAAAACTAAAACAATTGACACTATTTTAATCTGAACTCATCTATAAAGAATTTTAAAATAGGGCCTATGCTCTTCATACTTGAAGGGAAAATAGCAAAGAGAATAAATTAAACAGATTAACACTTTTGGCCTGAAATGTTTTGCAACTGAAAGTGAATGACCCGTGTAGCAGTGCTGTCACTCAGGAGTTTTCCTGTAACTGTTTTAAGCCCTCCCCAATCTAGTCTCCCACTCTTTCACTCCAGCACACGCTCATATATATATAGTAAGAGACAAAGCGCTCAGTTCTCCTGTCTCCTCCAGCATGTTCACACGGCTGCTCTTTCTCTGGGTCACTGGGGCTTTGCTTCTAACCCTGAACTGGGGTAAGTAAAAAAACTGACCCCCCCTTAACCTGTTACAGACATTCATGCATATTATAAAATGCCATTGTGTCTATACATTTCTTCTGCACAGTAAAATGCACCTTCCCCCTTGTAGCTCTTCAACTTTATTTGTTTTTATTTGTCTTAAGCCTATGGGTTTATTTAGCAGAAAAGTAGGCCACCGGAGAAAAGTCAGAATGCCTTTATGCTGTTTTACTGTTTCTCTTGGCAATTTGAGGAACAACATGTGATGGTGATCTGAAAACATGTGGTTAGCTAAGAACACATTATTTATGTCAGTCATGACTGTGAAATGTTCTGTTGTCACATATGCAGGAACTAAAACGTACACTAGCCTATCCTTCGAAAGTTTGATCAAAAGGACAGTAAAGACTTTTACATGATAAAAAAATGTATATAATAAATGTTGTTGCTATTCACTTCAAAATGAAAATTCTATCATCATTTACTCACCCTCAAGTTGTTTCAAACCTGTATGAATTTCTTTCTTCTGCTGAACACAAAAGAAGCTGTTTTGAAGAATGTCGGTAACAGTTGATGGACCCCATTGACTTTCATATAGGGAAAAAAATACGGAAGTCAATGGGAACTGTTTGGTTACCGACATGCTTCAATCAAAATATCTTCTTTTGTGTTCAGCAGGAGAAAGAAATTCATACAGGTTTGAAACAACTTGAGGGTGAGTAAATGATGATAGAATTTTCATTTGGAAGGGAACTAAGGATCCTAAAAAAAGTGTCACATTTCCCACAAAAAAGATTAAGCAGCACAACTGTTTACAATGATAACAAAAAGAAGAAATGTTTCTTGAGCACCAAATGATTTCAGAAGGATCATGTGACACTGAAGACTGGAGTAATTAGGCTGAATTAGGCTGTATTTTTGATCAAATAAATGCAGCCTTGGTGAGCAGAAGAGACTTTTTTAAAAACCTTACTGAAATCTTACCCAAAACTTTGAACATTGCTGCATAAACAATATTTTTTATTTATGAGAGCAATTATATGCTACAGTTGCTACTGATGTGATCAAAAAATGTACCGTAAATTTAGTTTGCGTTGATGCCCTTCAGAGGGCATCACAAACGATCCAGGATTGGGCCTTATCTGTGGTGGGGGGGCATGACTGGCATGGTTTACATAGATGGCATTTGCTGGGAATTTCCACTGCAATATTGTGGACATTATCTTCATCTGAAAGAATTCCGAAAGAATTTGAGACTATATATGAACTATATCATTGTTTATCCATTATTCCAAACCTGTATGACTGAAAGAAGTTTTGTAAATAAAATAAAATATAAAATAGAAATAATTAAATAAATGTGAATGGTGAATTTGGAGCGACATGAGGGTGAGTAAATGATGACAGAATTCTTTTTAACTATTCCTTTAAATTATGTTATAAAGGCAGATATTTAAGTAAATTGAATGGCCTCTGATTTAACCAAGAAAACATGAAGAAACATATCCACACTGGGTTCATCTTACACTCAACAAACTATAGCCCAAGGTAGTGTGTCTCAATAACAAAAGAAAGCGAGGGAGGGAGGGAGGGAAGGACAGGAAAAATATTGTTGTTTAATCTTCTTTAAGGTTAGAGCACATCTATATCGTGTTTCTGCCTGTTGTAAAATGTAGGCAAAAATGAGCCTGCCAAATCGATAGAGTTTGCCAAGGCCAGTCTCATTTGTTTTTGACACATGTTATGAAGAGGTCTATTCTGTAAAGGCCGGATTCACTTATGTCGCTATAACAAAACCCATTCAAGTTTGGTGGCGTTTGTCCTTCCAGGAATAATGCAGTCTTTGAAATTACAGACCGATAGTTCGATAGCAAAGGCTATAGCTTGAAATTAGGGCTGTCGTTTTAATGCATCTATTAGTTTTGGAAAAGTAACGTTTTAAAATAATTTAACGCACCTGCCCCTAGTTCAGCTTCTGAAAAAAATCATGACCGTTTATGTGTACTTTATTTTAAGTTGAATCAAATCAAATATTTAGGTTACACTTTATTTCGATAGTCACATTAGACATTCTACTAACTATAAGTAACTTTTCAACTACATGTCAACTAACTCTCATTAGAGTATTAGTAGAGTGTAGTAGACTGTTAGGTTAGGGTTCGGGTTAGGAGAACAAGTTGACTTGTAGTTGCTAAGTTTCTTATAGTCAGTAGAATATCTGTTGGGGGACCAACAAAATAAAGTGTTAGCAGATATTAAGCAGACAGTCTACTAATACTCTAATGACAGTTATTGACGTGTAGCTGCAAAGTTACTTATAGTTAGTAGAATGTCTAAAGTGGACTATCGAAATAAAGTGTTACCAATATTTATTTCTAAAGCTACTTTTTGTTATCTATATTTGATGCTTTTCTCATTTAACACAATAATGACTTTAACATAATTTAATTTCTCAGCCAAATTGGATGTTTGATTAATTCGATTAATTAATCAGCACATCATGCAATTCAAAATTTGAATCCCCCTTAAAATGAATAAAGAAATGAAAATGTTCTTTTTGATCGAATCATTGTGCATGGTTGAGTGTGATGGAATCCGACAAATTGGACTTGCCATGGCATGCTTAAGAGATAAATAAAATGGAGAATCATCAATAAATAAAAGAAAGAATGTTGAAATTAGGACAACGCAAATGTTCATTAGCACAGAAAAGTCCATACAAATCTTCATCTAAGACCAAAACAGGACTAAAACAGGTTTGGATCATCTGTCTTCTGGCTTCTTGTTATCTGACTCTCATTCTCTCAGTGAACACATCATACTTTGGAATGAATAATTGCAGCACTTGAACACAGGCCCAGACAAATCATAAATGTCCCATTCTTGGCTGCTGAAGTTAAAGATGATATCAAGTTAAGAAGTTAAAGATGATATTATCAACACAATGAATAATAGTTACTCAACACTCAAATAGTTTTAATTAAGAAAGTTAGAATGGCAATACCATCAAACAAATTCAAAGATGTTTTTATTATTTTAATTCCATGGTTCTCTGAATACTTGATTTGGATTCATCAATCTTGTCATTGTTCACTTACAGCTGAATTAAGATTTCTAAGAGTATAAAATAATATAATATATAAATATAACATTTCTATGAATATATCATTTTTATAATGACTCTCAACGTTATAATTTATCTTTGCCCCATTCAGGGTTATTATAGTTAACTAAAACTAAAACCATAAAACACTTTAATCTGAAATAAAATATATTAAAATAACCTTATATATATATAAATACATACATGCAACAATTCTAATTTTCAGTTAGTTTAACTTGATGTACTAAAAACACAAAAACTGATAAAAACCGATAAAAACTTTAATTAAAATGAATGAAAACAAAAACAATTAAAAAAATAATAAAAACTATAATGATATCTGAATCTAAAATAACTGCCCCCATTCAAACAATCTACTGCGACAAGGTTTATTTTGCTTTAATGGCCAGTTAACTGTACATTATCCCTTACATGCTAATTGTTGTATGAATCATTCAAAAGAATCAGAAAGGCATTAGAAAGAATGAAAGCTCTTCTGATAGACATCCCAATCGAAGAGAAATGATTTTGTCAAATCCTCTCAGGTACTGCATTTGGCAGTGAAGAGTATGAAGACATGACACCCACACCAGACTACGACTATAACTCTACTTTTGACTACTATATGTACAGTAAGTTACCATTACTGTATATTCCTGACTACTGGTCAGTGCATTCACACAACAGCAGTCCTGAAGTCTTCTGAGGTTATTTTCAATACGATCTGAGAGCGAGAGTCCACGGTGTGATATGAGATACAAAGTATGGGATGAAAAACAACATTTCCATGGAAGACGGCAAATATTATGAAATAGGCTATCTGACCACTCAATGCCACAATTTTGACCAATCAGAATCGAGCATTCCAGAGGTATGTGTAATAAAAAATGATGGATAATGTTGTTAACCAATATTTAGACGCTGTTTTAGCGAACTCAGATTTGGTCTGGCTCGATTCTGGCAAGTAACACTTCGTTTTCATGGTCCAGTTGTACAACTTGTACAATTCCCAATTGATATGGGAATGTTGGGAATATGGATATAATAAACCCCATCAATGTGTAATGTTATCAAAGGTTGCAAAAAAATAGCAAAAATATGTGTATTGCCGTAAATATAACTGTTTTTTATGGCTTTTTCCATTTCAGATGGCACCGAAAGTATTAATTATGAACAATTTGTAGTTCTTCAAGATACTCGAAATCAAGGGAATACGGTAAAGTGGCATAAACTCTCTATTAATGTTATCTAGGCATTACATTTCTAAAAGCCTAATTAACCACCACCTTCTTTTTTGGTACTTGTGACAATTGAAATTAATAGAACTAATTTAGCTATTACTGTCCCTGAATAAAGTGAAGGAATTAATAATTAAACAGACACATAAAAGGAAGGATGACAGGAAAGATGAGGTAGAAACTTTAGAATATCTCTTGAACAAGCAACTGCTTGATGGCTTTATTTTTTACCAAGAATGCTGCAGGCCAAATAGGAAATTAAAGAGCAAACTGTCTTGACTGGGAGAAAATATTCTTACTGACGTCTTAATGAACTCTTGATGTTTTTTAGGATTCAGTGTCAGTGTATAGACACTATGGAATATTAGTAGGATTGCTGGTGCTGCAGATCTGCTAAACATGAAAACGACGGACCAAACAAAAGTGAGTTGAAAAAGCCAATCACAAGGTCACAGTAAAAGTAATTCATTTCGTTGACTATTATTTATCTCTTCTTTATGACGTTTTACAGAACATTCACAGTCTGGAGTAAGAAATGCATTGTTCATGCACAAAGTCTATTGTCAAACCTTTAGGAAATCTCTATTGATTGCATCGTTTTTCACTGTTAGTATATCATAATAGTCTAGAGAGGCACAGCAGTGTGATAATTTATAATCGTGCTACATGTTAGTGTCACAATAACATGTTTTGTTTTATATTTCAAAGATATTATGCAGCTGATGTCTTCCTAAGAGGAAGGACCGAGACATCCTTTCACTGTCTGCACACTGTGGCATCAATACTGACATTTTCACTGAATTAAAGTCTGGAGCTTTAAAAAAAAAAAAAATTCCTTATACTAAACATATCTGTGTGGTTGAAGCTTTTATAACTAACTTGAAATTATCACATTGCATACTGTTTTGTTTTACATGCTTTATTGGGTCTATTCATTATCTGAGGAGTTTTTCTAACAAATGTAACCTTTATTCTCACACGTTTGCAAAAAATGTTGAAATAAATATTTTGTAATAGCCTATGTGTTGGTCTGATTTACATGTCTGCAACCTCCAGCACTAAGTGTGAACTTTATTTAGCCTATATATTTCACAAATTCTTAATGAGTTACTAAAATAATAATTTAAGAACAAAAATAGGCAGGCTAAAATCACTGAGAACTGGATAAGAGACAAATGTTGTTATTATTTACATTTACATTTAGCAGATGACTTACAAATGCGAACAATAGAAGTAATCAAACCAACAATAGGGCAACAATATGCAAGTGCTGTGACAGCCATGCCTAGCTCAGTACACGACACGTAGCAAGGTTTAAAAAATAGGTAGATAGAACAGAATTATAATATAATAGTAAGTGGTAGTATTGATGGGTCAAGTGTTGATGAAAAAGTTGAGTCTTTAGCCTTTTCTTGAAAGTGGCCCAAGACTCTGCTGCTCAGGTTGAGTTAAGCAGGTCATTCCACCAGCAGGGAACAGTCAAGGTACAGGTCAGGGAAAGTGTTTTTTGTGCCTCTTTGGGATGGCACCACAAGGTGCCGTTTAATTGCAGAACGCAAGCTTCTTGAGGGCACATAAGTCTGAAGTAGTGAGTTTAGGGTGCAGTGCCAGTGGTTGTTCTTTAGGCAAACATCACTGCTTTGTATTTGATGTGAGCAGCTATTGGCAACCATGTGCACATTGATGAAGATTGGTGTGACGTGCGCTCTCTTCGACTTGTTAAACACCACTCTCGCTGCATTCTGGATCAGTTGCAGAGGTTTGACTGAACATTCTGGAAGGCCTGCCAAGAGAGCATTACAATAGTCCAGACTGGATAGAACAAGAGCTTAAACAAGGAGTTGTGTAGCATGCTCTGATAGGAAGGGCCAGGTCTTCCTAATGTTGTATAAGACAAATCTGCAGGACCGGGCAAGTCTAGAAATGTGGTCTGTAAAGTTTAACTGATCATCAATCACACCCTCAAGGTTCCTGGCTCTCGTGGAAGGAGTTATGGTTGACGGACCTAGCTGAATGGAGGAACTGTGATGAAGTGTTGGGTTGGCTGAGACCACATGCAGTTTCTTTCTTTGAAAGGTTGAGTTGAATGTGGTGGTCTTTCATCCAGTCAGAAATGACAGTCAGGCAGACTGACATGTGAGCTGCTACTGTCGGATCATCTGGCTTGAATGAGAGGTAGAGTTGAGTGTCATCAGCATAGCAGTGATGTGAAAAGCCATGTTTCTGAATGACAGATCCTCACAATGTCATGTAGGTGGAGAAGAGAAGTGGCCCAAGCACTGAGCCCTGAGGCACCCCAGTAACTAGATGTTGTGACTTGAACACCTCACCCCTCTAAGACACCCTGAAAGACCTACCTGAGAGGCAAGACTTGAACAATTGTAGTGCCGTTCCTGAGATGCCCATTGTCATAAGGGTTGACAGGAGGATCTGGTGGTTAACTGCGTCAAAAGCAGCAGACAGATCCAGCAAGAAGAGTACTGTATTTAAAGTAATTAAAGCAATGTATTTAACATCAACAACAACAATAACAATAATGTGATTTTTGTAAATTATCATTATTAAACAAAGCTAAATGTCTTACCTCTGACCTTTTATACAGATGAGACTGTAGTCAGACATTCTGCTTCAATTAGCATGTATCATAAATAACATTCGTCTTATTTACTGTGAGACAAGTCCCACGGCTCCAGACCCAAGAATCCCATTAAGCGTCTGTCTGCCTGCTGCACTAATATGCACACATAATATGTATGACAGTTTCCTGAACAGGGTGCAGTATTCTCTCTTCTTGTCTTAGAAACATAAAATATGGTCACTTTGCATTTTCAATAAATAATTGATCCATGAACAGCACATCACTCAAATGATGGAGACAGTGAAATGTTGTTTTGTGCTAAAATAGTGTATTGTATTAACAACTACAGTATAAACCAGTGTTTGAAAGGTCTAAATATTAAGAGCTTGAACTTGTCATTAGCCTGATGGTGTGAAACCTTTTCAATGCACAAAAGGTTGTTTAGATGATTAAAATGTAATGTGGTTCTTTTAAGAACTGTTCATGAAAAGTTTTTTTTGTGTATGCAAAAAATAAAAAAAAGCTGTTTTAAAAAACGTTTTGTAGTTTTATAGTTAATTAATCTGTAGTTTATGTTGCCCAAAACAGATTTGATAAATCAAAATCAAAACAGATATTTTCCTTTTTCCTGTTGTATGATTTGTTTCATATTTCTTTAAAAATTAAAATGTTGCCGAAGCACCCAAAATAGCTTGTAATTGTGACAGCTTATCCCCATATAATGTAACAGAATGGGGCACGTTATACCAAGGATCAAAGTGTGTTTAATGAACTGTCTTTCCTTTTTCTGGACAATAATGGTAGAAATATAAATACATTTTTATTGTTAAAAAAAGACTTTAAGGTTTGTGCCTATATATATAGAGAAGAAAGAAAACAGAGAAAGAAAGAAAGAAAGAAAGAAAGAAAGAAAGAAAAAAAATGCTCTCGAATGCCCCCTGAGGCGCGTGAAATCTCTCCGTTCACAACGCACGCCAGCTCATGGATGAGTGAAAGATGCGTGATCTCATCACATATTCAATACATTATCTCGAGACCACATGCGACCTCACGAGTAGCGATGATACTTACAGAACGCCCACCTATACCCCAATTTTGTCGTGGAGCACGCAGACGTGAGATGTTCGCAGGATAAGGATGAAATCTCCGTCAGCATCGGTGTTAAAGAGCTGGTTTTGTTCTCTGGATGCAGTTGATGATTGAGGCGTTCGCGTGGACCGCACACTGACTGCTATGAGGAACTGGGATGCTTCTTTACCGTAAGATCTGTTATTGTCAGTTTTGATCTGTGATTTAAGATGCCGAGGTTCCAGTTTTTAAACAGTACTACTATGCCAAATCACAATTATGAATGGAGCTACGAATACTACGACGACGAAGAGCCCGTGTCTTTTGAAGGACTCAAAGCACATCGATGTAAGTCTGTTTCTCTGCAGCATTAAAGTTCATTATAGCTTGATGTGTTTGATCCTGTCTTTGTCATCTTTTTGTTAACTATGAAACAAGGATCAAATATATTCTTAGATACAAAAATGCCTTTTTAAATGTGTATTGAATAAAATAAAAGTTTATCTAGCATACAGTAAGACATGAAAATAATGCAAATCTTATATAATCAACCATACCTTTTAATGTATGCAAATTATGTACTCTCGCGCGCGCGCGCGCACACACACACACACACACACACACACACACACACACACACACACACACACACACACACACACACACACACACACACAGTGTGCACCATTTAGTGTCCTTGTTTGTTAAAAATTATGAAAACAGGAATATATCCATTATATATATATAGGCCTACACACACACACACACATATATATATATATATATAACATCATCTTATGTTTATTATTATATTGTTATAATTTATTATTAAATTATTTGTAGTAACATTTTTAGTCCATTTTAGCATGTCAGTTGCATTTTCACATCACTCAGCTTTGTTTCTTCCTCCAGATTCCATTGTGATTGGCTTCTGGGTGGGTCTTGCAGTTTTTGTCATATTTATGTTTTTTGTTTTGACTCTTCTGACCAAAACAGGAGCCCCACACCCCGAGTAAGTATTTTTATACAGTAAACTGTGAAATACAAGCTTTGTGAATCTGCTGTGGCAAGGACATAATTGAACAAAACAAAAGTAAAGGCAGTTTAAATTCCCAATGGAATCACCTCTCTCACATCTGCACCACAAGCACGATGTACTAGACCGAGTCAGGGTTTCAGGAGTTTTTCTGTCTCCCACTGCCTGCGCTCCGGCCACCTAGCTGCCTCATTATCCTTTGCTTTAGAGAGCTGTGTGTGTGTGTGTGTCTGTTTGTGGCCTCCTCACTCTCATTAGCTCTCTGCTAGGTCAGTGTCTCCGATGTTGCACTCCTTTAGACCAACAAACAATCTTTTCAAAAAACTTGAAATAAACCAAAAACGGCCCAATTAGCATGAAGTCTTTATCCTAAACTCAAACATTCATCCATTTTATTTCATGCCGTTTTAATCCAATCTATTCTTCTAGTGGTGCATTCTCATGTTTATTAATATGAACAAATGCACTCATATTATGCATGCACATACACAAACAATAATTATCTATGTTAGTGTTCTGGTAGCTATCCAGAATTCATTTAAAAGCAAATTAATGTCCACTAAAGCCCTCTTTTTACACTCAAATATATTGGCCAAATAATTTTAAGAGCGTTTATTGTATATTGCATATAATTACACTCAGTTATAATAGTAAAGCACTATTAGTCCCCATCCTCTGGTCTAATGGAGCAGTGAGGAAGCTCAGGGGGTCAGGCTGAGAGTCTGTTTAGAGCTCTTTTAATTAAACTGCTCTATGGATGTGAGTCATCCATTAACACAGCCCGGCAAAAACCTCTTACACTCCAAATCATTGAAAAGAGGAAAATGTGCTCACGCGCACACACACAGATGGAGGATGAAGTATGAGATGAGGGTACTCCCACTCTTCAGAGGCACCGGTGCTCATTTCACCTCTATATTAGAAAATATAAAAACTCTTTAAACTTTGCTGATGAAGCTTCGAGTTCAATATTCCTCTCTGAATCCCACAGGGCTGCGGAGCCGTACGAGAAAAGGATGCGTCTCACCAGCTGCGCAGAGGGTCTGGGACGCCAACGTGAGGTGGACACCCGGACGGGTCTCTCCCGCCCATTGCTGGAAGAGTCCCGGTCTCTGTTTCACTGTTATATTAATGAAGAAGAGCGAGATGGAGGCAGGGCCATGAGTGACGCTGGACGTACGGGCAGCGGCCACTCCAGAGGGCAGGTGGAAGCGGTCGGCCTTGTCGTTCAAAGCAGGGGAAACGAGACCAGGGCGGAACGAGAGGCAGCGCTCCTGGCACATTTCAACATTCCCAACTTTGTGAACTCAGAACTGAGCTCCGCTCTTGGAGACGAAGATTTACTACTGGGCGATCCACCGATCATAATGGAAGAGGCCCGTCCGCGCTGTACCCATCACATAATTGACTAAACCACCGCTTTAAAGACGGTCAGATGCATTTATTTACTCATTATGGCTCCATCACGGTCCTCAACTCAGTCTATTATCTCTAAAAGTGGCGAGTGATATGTTTTGCTTGAAGAGTGGAGCTATTTTCTGACATCTGGGGTCTACAGTAAGAAACGACAGCAGCGTGAAAGATGAAAAAGAGTGGATGGCACGAATGGGATTTTGAGAATATGCTCCTGACTGCAGCGACTGAATGTTAAAAGAATGTTGGGAAGAATTTGGTTAGAAAGTGATATTTAAAGAAAATACGTAGGAAGACATTCCAGCAGACTGTAATGCCTTATTGGTTCATACTTCATTCCTATTATCAGCATTATTCAAAAAAATCTCTAGATGTGCAGTAGGAAGACGTCGATGCAGCATTGTACTTGTGTAGCCTAATGACAAAATTGCAGCAATTTGGTATCGCACTGCCTGGTTCTCTGGGCTTGTCGTGTGAGCAAATGCCTCAGTAGAAAATTGTTTTAGCTGAATCAGTGGCTTTCTGCAGAATATCTGCAGTATACTTGCATACTAACTCTCTGTAATTGTTTGAATACAGCTGCCTGATCAATTCAATGCCTCAGTTCTGTCTCTCTTGTTTTATTGAACACTATGCCAATAAAATTCGGTGGGTAGTTTCCTGTGGTGATATTGGCTGAGGCAAACAAATCCCTAACCTTAAGGCCACGCATGAATGAAATCTCAAATCATAAGCCATATATAGAGGCCAGAATATCATAAAAACTTTTTTGGCAAGTTGCTACCTAGCAACTACTTAGAAAACCATGGCAACCATACAACAATGTCCTGGCAACCACTGAGAACACTCAGGTGGAAATACTGTAGTGATGTTTTAACCTTTAAATAAAATATGATTATTATTATTAAAGTATCTATTCCATTGGCTAAGATAAAAACATGCACTGATGAAAACTTTGCTTGAAGAAAAATTCTAAATGAAATTAATCTACAGAGCAACATTACACATTCAAACTTACAGACAAATAATTCATAATTTAGACAGGTGACAGCCAAGGACTGCTTTGAACAGAGATCAAATGTGACACTAGCTGAGCCTTAGCAGGTTATCAGTACTTATTTTGACTCAATCACTAGACTTTCTAGACAATCACTAGTGACTAGAATCACTAGACACTAGTTATTTTTGCGATTATGCAAATGTAAATTTTGAAAAGAAATGATTTTGCTTTCATCAAGTAAATTTCCGCTTCAAATTTCTTAACACTTCATGACCTCTCTCCACAAATGTATCCTATGTACCCAATTAAATTATATTTTGTTTATAAACAGTTCTGCATGGTGATCAGCTCTTAATAATCATCACACAATGCAGCAGCTCCATCTCCAGACACTTATGCAATTTATGTTCTTTTAGTAGTTCATTAGCATTCAGACTGTGTCCTGAGGCCAGCTCTAAGGCAAGTAATAAATCATGACTAAAGTATTTTATATTGCGGAAACATCCTTTTAGGTTAAGCTTTTGAGATGAGTATTTTTTATAACTCTTATTTGGGTGGTGTATCAACAAACATTTTACTGCTGTTTGTTCAGTGGTTTTGGATTCTGCTCAATGTTTTAAAAACAACGGAGCAGCAAAACAGGACAAATAATTGTGCACATAATAATTAACTTTAATACAAAATAACATTTGGATTTATGCTACAATAACTAACACCAAATATCTTTTATTTGATGTTACATACCCAACATATTCGTTGACAATAATTAAATAATCTTTAGAAAAAGAACAAGTTTTGAGTGGTGCAAAAGCAGCTCAGTATCGGAGGGGCAGGTATGTGTGGGTAATGGAGGAGGTGTGTTTGGGGATGGGGATGACTACACCCTGTCTCTGGAGTTCTCGTAGCACATCCAGTATAGAGTCCAGCTCCAGTCTGAAGGCATCCAGCTCTTTAGCCCTGCCGTGAGCGAGTCTCCTCCAGCGCTCCACCTCACCCTGCTGCTCCTGTTCCACCACCCGCCGTGTGTCTGCAATCACCTGCAACACAACTAACATCAGTGTCCACATAGGGGCAGTTGTGGTCTAATGATAAGTGTCAAACTGGTAACCCGAAGGTTGAGTGTTCGATTCTCCTTTGAGCAAGGCACCTAACCCCCAATCACTTCCTGTGCTGCCCACTGCTCCGGGTGTGTCCACAATTTGGAATGCATGTTCACTACTCACTACTCCTAATGTGTGTGCTGGTGAAAGATTAAAACGTTTGAACTGTAGAGTGTGTGTGGATGTGTTACCTGTTGAAGCTGTTTCTCACGCTGATGGTAGCGGAACTCCATGGACTGAATCTTCTGCTCCAGGCTAGTGAAGTGTCTTAGTTCAGGACTGTGGGCTTCTTTGGCCTGTTTCAGCTCCTCCAGAAGCTTAGACAGCTTTTTACATACACATAACAGGAAACATGGAGAGAAAATTCAAAATCTAGTTTAAAGAAGAATGGAAATTGAATTACTGAGTAACTACCTGATTCTGCAGGGTTTCCTCTCTGATTTTAGACACAGCCAGAGCATCTTTGGTTCCCTTGAGCTCCTTTACTTGCCCCTGTAAATGCTGCACTATGATCTAAATAGAAAAGTTACATTAATTCAGAATTCAAAATACACAAAGTTATATCCAAAGCGACTTACAATGCAATGCTTACAATGCATGACATCAGTGTTTCTAGTGCCAAGGAAACATTTAGCGGCACATAAATGATTGAAATTATAGCTTTTTATTTCTCTCCAACATATCTATTTATATGACTGTGTGCATTTAAGAACCAACCTCCTGTGTGTTCATTTGATTGGTGAGTTCAGCCACTTTGGAGGAGGAATGCTCAAGGGCATGGCAAGCTAGAAGGCGTTCAATCTCTCTTTGATGCTCAGCCTTGACCGAGGCAAGTTGCTCAGAATTCTGCTCCTGAATCCTGAAAAATTTATATTTTTATATTGTTACACGACATTCGATTACACTGAATCATCATGTTAACTCTTTCCCCGCCATTGACAAACTTTCTGTCATTTATGACAACGCCTACCCGCCATTGACAGAATTTTCCAGCAAATCCATGTTTTCACTGTTATAAGGTAGGGGGCGCTATTACGCATCTTCTGAAAGAGTACAGAATCTCCAGATCAAAACAAAGGCAGAGAAGAAGCAGAAACAAGTGATAGAAGCACCAAGGGTGCTTCTCATTTCTTATATTATTATTTTCCGGGTCACAGGGTGGAGGACGGAGGAGCGAGGAAACAAGGAAGCCCCAAGTGTGCCGCACAAGTCCTGAAAAGTGAAGCCAAAGCATTTTGATCGCCCCCTGGTGGCTGGCTGCAGTATAGGTCTTAAACCCCGCCCTCTCCATGTAATCAAATGGGACATGAGCCAAACTAAAAAAATGTAATTACATTTAAAATATTTTTTTTGCCAAAGCATTTAAACTAGTTCATCACACAGACCTATCGTTTTCCCAACAAGTTTGTTTTTAGTTTGTTTTTTGATGCTATAAAAATGGGGTGTAACGTAATGATTGACAGCTCCACCTCAAGATCACTACTACGCATACTCAGGCTCTGAAAGAAGTAATTGGCAATGACCATTACTGGGATATTTTTTACTTTTATAATTTTTTTTAAAGTGGAAGGAAGCAGAGTTGTGCTGTCCTTCTTTTTTTACAGGCTATGTTATGCACATGTAAAATAATGTGATCATCAAACATTAAACGGCATATAAATCAAAACTGGCTAACGTTACCGAATGAAAGGTCGAATGAAGGTATAGGACTCTGAAACTTTGAGGGTGTTGATTGATCCGATCTACTCCATGTTTGGGTCATCATTCTGAATCTGATCCGGACGTAGTCTTTGACAAAAACGCGATTTTGTCAAATTTTGTTAATTTTTTTTGTTTAAAATGAAACTTGCCCACATTCAACTGTTAATAAAAAACAGAATGCATTTAGCTAGAATAAAAGGGTTTAAAATATAATTTCTCATAAATTTTTTTCAAGTAAACCTGGCTGCAGCCTACAGAACAAGACGGGGTTGCACGTGTCGCTCCGCCCCATTCCTACTCTTGATTGGCTCGATCATCTTTCATGAACATACATGATAGGAAATGTGTTTGTAGTCGGTGTTTGTTGGTCAAATCTATATGAACTGGAAAAGCTGTGCAGTTTCACAAAGCCTTCATTATAATGCACAGAATTGTCCCTGAAATTGTTCTGCTAAAATAAGCTGGTCTTTAGACTAATGCATGAACAACCCCACAACACTTAAACAAAAATGTATTAGTTTGTTCTCCACAGCAGGAGGGTCAGATCTTCAGGTACAGGAATGAAACGAGTTCATGAAATGTGATTACTTCATATACCCATAGTATGAGAAAGGAAATTAAAAGATGTATCAGTATCGTTTTTAATTTAAATAACATGGTAAGACACTTATTTTACAGAATTTGTTATTGGTTTTTATAAGCCATGTTGGGTGCAGTTGTATGTAAACTAAATTACAGTGTAATAGGCTAATGTGTATGCCTTGTTAGTTTAGATTTTATGAAACTTTCTTTTTCTTCACTACACTGCAAAGCATAATATCAGACTTTTTCCTCCACTTCATTTCAGGAAAACATGCTGTTCCTCATTATTTTAAAGTGAAGAAATCAAGATCTTCTCCTGCGGGATGTAGGCTAATGTTCTATTGTCTGTGTATTATAGTGAAGACAACTCCGAACACATTTCCTATCATGTATGCCCGTGAAAGAAGACCAAGCCAATCAGAATAAGTATGGGGCAGAGCGACACGTGTAGCCCCGCCCCTTTTTCCAGGCTGCAGCCAGGTCCTTTTTCGGTTTAACAGACTCAAATCCTGTGAAGAGAACGATGGGACTGTTTCAAGGTTTCACTTCATGTAGTATGACTGCTGTTTTTCATCTGTTGTTCAGAACATTTCAAGGGTGCTTCAAATGGTTTATAAAAAAAAAAACACTCCAAAAGACTTTACCTGAGGAGCTGATTCTCTGCATGTGTGACTGCAGCCTGCAAAGAAACCTTCTCCTGATCTCTATTTATCTCTAGTTGTTCCAATCTCATCCTCAAACTATCATTCTCCAGTTGCACCTCTGAGATGTGTGATCCCGAGAATGCTCCGGGATGGTAATCTTTCTCATCTTGTGTAGGGGGGAAAGTATCGGCTGCATTTTTTTTGGGCTCTTTGGCTAAACCCAAATGTCGCTTGGGCTCATCACGATCGAAGCAAGGACCCGTCAGCATGGTTTTCCTCTCCCTCTGCAGACGCTCTACAGTGCGACTCAGCTCCTGGATGGTGCGGCTCTTGGAGCTCAGCTCTTGGGTTAGTCTCTCAATGCGGGTTGCTTGTGCCGCCTCTGCATTGAGTTGGTGGCGTGAGGGGCTGCGGACAGGCTTGTCTGTTTGCGTCAAAGCTTGAGCCTGGAGGAGCTGTTCTTGCAGAGAAGCCACCTCTGCCTGGAGGGTGCTCTTTTGCTTCTGATGGGCCATCTTCACTTCCTCCAGCTCTGCCTTTAACCTCTGAGTTTGTGATTCAGACAATTCTGATGAGATGGCCTGATTGTTTTGGTTCTTCTCAGCCAAACGCTGCTCCAGATCTGTGATCTGCTGTTCATATTGGAGCTAAAACAGAAGAGAAGAATACATATAAAAGTGCAAACATTTTTGAGCTGGCATGAAATAGCATTTAAATATATCAGTCCTTAAAGTCTAATTGCATCAGGACTGGGTTATATCACTTAAAAAAAGTAAATTATATTCAATGAATAAATTACATTTATCATTTTTATTTGTTATATTTTATTAATTGTATCATAATTATAATAATATAGAGTCTTAATGACAGTCTTTAGCAAACTTAAGGGGTGGTGATGGCGCAGTGGATAAGACACATGCCTTTGGTGTGAGACACCTGAGTTCGAATCCACTGCGAGACACCAATGTGTCCCTGAGCAAGACACTTAACCCCTAGTTGCTCCAGAGGCGTGCGAACTCTGAAATATAGCAATTGTAAGTCGCTTTGGATAAAAGCGTCAGCTAAATGTAAAATGTAAATGTAAATGTTAATGGACGCAAAAAAAAAAATCTTACTGACCCTGAACTTTTGAACGGTTATGTACATATAGTGAATTTTCAATATATCACCAAGCCTTAATTTGCTTCGGTTTCTATTTCTATTTATAACATTCTAGAAATGAGGACACACAGGGTTTGGAAATCAGAGAAAATGCTGCCACTCTGAAAGCATATTAAAGGCCCTGTGCACTTAAGACTTAAAATAGAAACCCAATTTTCTTGGCAATGTAGTTTTTCTGGAAATCGATCAAACCAGCTGTGGGCTCTGGTAAATAACATGCTAGAAAAAAAGAAAAGTATTTGAGTTGCTTTTTCCCATATTAATTAAGGACACACAGCACTTCAGTCAATGAGTTCAGGGCCACCTAGTTCCAATAGTTCAAACTTTTTTCGTACATGGTCTCAATTTTAGATTCTATAGATTTAACGTTTAATGCTTTGACACAAAATTCCGTGTGACCTTCAATACTGAATCTAAATCTGATATGAGTACCTTGATTCTGTGATACTGTTGTTCCATTGCTCTGAGACTGCGTTTGGCTGCTTCATCGCGGCCCTCTAGCTCCGCCTCCAGTCGATGTACACGTCTCTCCAAAAGAGCCAATGTCTGGGAGGACTGAGGGGCAGCTGCGGGATGGACGTCCAATCCGCTAACTTCTGCACCGGCAGACGCAGCGGCCAAGATCAGGGCTGGCAGGGAGTTTGGATGCCTCCGTTTCAAGAGCTCTTCCATCTGTTTGAGCTGAGAGAGGCACAGACACAAAAATGGTGCGTTTTTGCTCACCCTCAAAAAGTGACAACTTTAACATGCTATATAAAAATATCTTTGGGGTATTTTGAGGTTAAACTTCACATACACACTCTGAGGACTTCAAAGACGACTTATACATCTTGTGAAAAGGGCATTATACCACCCCTTTAATAAATATTACAAGACACTCAGGAGGCGGACATCAAAATTAAATCATTTTTTTGGCATTCTTTTTGTTGCTTTATTTTTAGATAGATACATTAGTAGTGACAGGAAACTATTAAGGGTTTGTGAAATGTTGCAACCCAAACTCAAACCTACATGAGCAACATGCCTCAAACTGAATAGTAAAAGTGCGCTAACAACTGCCAATTCAATACAAAGTTGTTAATTTAGTTGCAGATGCATATCAGTCAAAGAAAGGAGTTTAACAAGGTCTTGAGGTCTTAAGGAGAAGGTGGTTGGAAAACTACCCGACTACCGATGGTCTGCTACTCACGGACACGGTTGAATAATTCCAGCTCTCAGGAAATAGAGCACAAAGAAGAACGTGCCCTGAATGAGATGTACCTGCAGAACAAATATGAATACAAGTATATTTGGAGAGGGAGAAAGCTGTTTCTGACCTGTCGTTCCAGGTCCTGGATTCTTTTAGCTTCACCCGCCCTTTCCTTTGTCTTTCTCTGTTGCTCATTAGCCCTCTTGCTGACCTCCATCTTTAGCTTTTCCACCTGCTCAGTGAGCCTTTGAGTCTCAGCGGTGGCGGCTCGGAGTCTGGATGCATCTTTGTTCAGTAGCTCCTGGTTCTCAGCATACCACTGCAGTCTTTTCTTCATCTCTGCGACCTCCTCCCGGTGCTTTTCCTGGAGCATCTTTAGCTCGAAACCTTTATCACCTGCCAGAACCTTATTTCTGTCAATATGACAAATACGTTGCCAAAAATAGACTGCTGCCGTAACACTTCCATATCTGAGGCTCTTACCTGAAGTACAGACAGCCTGAACTCTGGCAAGGTCTCGCTCTTTCCTCATCATCTCCAGGTCTACATGCAGGGCTTGTTTCTCCTGTTTTAACCTGTGGATCTCATCTTGCAGTCGTTCCTCATTTTTCTAAACAGAAAGACTTTGCATCAGAAGCGCATGTAAAATGCAGTCTAGGTAGGCAGCTCACTAGGTTTTGGAACAGATCTGTTGATATTATATAGTTCTCGTACCTGTGCAGCTTGTACCTGACTTGTCAACTCTGCAATGCTGAAGCTTTGTTCAGCAAAGCTTCTCTCGCCGACGATTCTTTGAAAGCTGTTCATGTTTAACCGGTCCCTGGGGAATGAAAATTCTTTGCTTTTATATCAGCTGCTGCAAAGAACAGCATGAATAGTAAAAACCTGCTGTGATATGCATTATAATAATACTAGCGCACTTTTAGAGCACTGACCTGGTGAGGGCAAGCTCAGTGAGAAGTCTCTGGTTTTCCATGAACAAAGCCTCCTCGTTTTGTTTGCTTTGAGCTTGGAGTGCTTTCATTTGCAGATATAGCTTTTCATTCTCCTGTTAAAACCATTGGAAAGATCACATATTCTGAACCTATTTGTAGAATATGAATACTAATGACCAAAATGCAAATATATTCAGTGCATGTATTACATTGAATATAGTTCCAGATAAGAATTAATTGGATTTGGTATCTGGAAAGGCAACAAGTTCTTCTGTAATTACAGGAAATGTGAGAAGTAATTACCAACGTTATTCTAAATTCTGAGTAGTAATAGTGTCATTTTAAATATCTGTGTTTAATTATGCACCCCATTATGCTGAAATGGTGTATATAATGATCTAAAAATGAGAGGCTACAGAGTCTTGTGTTGTATCATTCACTGACATTTGTAAGAAATCACAATAAAAAGAGATCTAGGACAAGGGATAAAAAAATAAAGCCTAATTATAATAAATGCACATTCATGCGAGCCATGTTTAAGCATGGATATTCTAATATATGCCTGAAAATGAGCAGAGTTGGAGAGACAGAGAGAGACTCACCTGATGGTAGCCCTGAATCAGAGTCTCCTGTTCCTTCATCTCCTTCTCCATGAGCTTGAGTTTCTCTTCAGTCACAGGGTCTGAAGCTTCGCCAAAACTCCACTTTCGTCTGTTACTTGCCTCCTCGGCATGGTGTAGCTATGGAATAATACATGTAACAGGTTAGAACCTAAGCTTGAGAAATGACAGGGAATTGTTTGCTCAGACTTAGGCCGAGGCTGTTCAGTTTATTAAAAGTAAAAAAATATTGATGGTACTTTCTTAAATGCATTTTCAGGAGTATGTAAATAGTCATGCTTTTACATTTAAAGCTTTTCTTTTTGTGACTTTGCTAAATTTTTGTTTTGTTTTATGTAACAATTACATATTTGAAAAATCCAAGACAGTCAATTATGGGGCATTTACATAACACACTACTGCACCGGATAGGGCACTTAACTCTAACAGTAGAGTGATGCACTAGCAAAGCCAGGTTGTGTGAAAATGTATCTGATCATAGGAAATGTATGAACTAAAAAATGTATCTACTGAAAATGTAAGATGCTTTTTCCATAAAAGCATTTGCCAAATACATAAATATAAAAGGAAAGCCATAAAAATGGTCTTTGTACATTTGCAGTACAAAGTTTGTTTATTTTGAATTATAATTATGTAATTGGAAATTAAAGGCAGGGTAGGTAGAAATCCCCAAAAATACTTTTTTCCAAATTTGTTAAAACTGTCTTTATATATATCAATGCATAATTAAAATGTAAGTACTCTGGAAAAGAAATTATAAAAATCACCTGTAGTCCTCTCAGGACTGTAATAAACTCAGCTCATTATTTCCATTCGGGACGAAAGAAATGATTGGCTGGGGCGACTGTCACTCTCCCTCGCTACCATGGATACCACCTCTGCTGATACAGGAGCAGCCCAAATGCGCGCACCCGTTTGAAGAGGCACGGAAGCCAGTGTTGCCAACTTAGCGACTTTGTCGCTATATTTAGCGAGTATTTAGACCCCACTAGCGACACATTTTCAAAAAAGCGACTAGCGACAAATCTAACGACTTTTTCTGGTGTTATTGGAGACTTTTGGAGACTCTCTGACGTGAAAGCACATATCGTTCTTACTCTTCTCAACGAGCAGCGGGTGCTGCCGTGGGTCCCACCCCATCCCAAAGCACTCACAGGCGGCCCAGTCCTTGCGCAGCAGCCCCTCCCAGCTGCAGTTAGAGCACCCCTCCGCATACAGACTGCAAAAGAATCGCGCAAATGAGTCGCTATTTTTAGCGACTTTTCAAACGTCACTCACTCTAGCTACGTCTAACCTGTTCAGTAAATGGCTGAGAGGAACAGCAGCACATTCATCTGTTGAGCAGTGAATGAATGAATGAGCAGTGTTTTTTCACGGATTTATTATCTGCTTTTCTTTTTTCTTTTAATTAAATAATTTAGTTTCCTTCCTTTTCTTGTGCTTACGGTATTACTTGTAATACTCACTATCACAAAGCTTTTGCTCATCCGGCTCCCGAACTCTCTCAATTCAGATAATTTTCAACATTGGCCTATAAAAAAAATTAGTCATTCACTAGGCCTATATCATAGCTTCTCGTTCTATTGTCTGACAAAACATATTTAGGAAATGAGAACAGCTTTATTTTACATTCGGCTATATTATATTATAATATATTAAATACAGTATGTGAGCTGAGCATTAATTTATAGAGAAAACACATTAGACAAGCAGAACGCAAGTACGACGCGATGACGTCACGAATATGCTAATTGGCGTATGACGTCATCTAGCGTCATTTAGCGAATTTTAGGGAAGGCGTTAGCTACTTTCCTTTGAAAATAGTTGGCAACACTGACGGAAGCTAGTAATAACAATTATTGGATAGAAAGAAGTCAAAATTCTCAGTACCTGCATATAGAGCCAGCGAAGTCAACCCAGACAGCATTTACATCTGTGCCAGGTCCGTTTTGGAATCAGTAGATTCGCGCAGCAGTCGCACTCAATATGCAGATCTGCACCAACTCTGCGCCAGACTTGTCTGTAGCTTCGACTGTGACAGTCCGTCCGGCGGGTGCGGCGCCGATCCGGGGCAGACCATACGCGCCACGACTGAATTGAGTCCGCCTGGCGGGTTTGGACCGGATCCGTGCGAGCTGCGCAGACCATACGCGCCACAACTGAATTGAGTCCGCCTGCCGGTTGTGGACCGGAGCCGCGCGAGCTGCGCAGACCGGACGCGCGGGCGCCACCCCACATAAACCCGCTGACAAGAGTGGAAGAGTGCAGGCTGCACCGTCTCTGCTAATTGGTAAGTGCATTATACACGTATAATTTAGTAAGTACATTATAAAAGTAAACTGGTGTTGATGTCATATTAGTCTGTTACATAATTATATTAAAAATAAAAGTTTACAAACGTTTACACTGACATTCTTACAACCTGAGACGTGTCAGATAAGCTGGGTAGTAGCAGGCGGTTAGCTGGTAGTATAGGTTATTTTAAACATCCACAACTAATGTGAACATATGCTTTAAGGCTGAATGGGTGATATTTGCTTATTATTCTCCAAAATTGCTGAATATCGTGTCCATTGTGTGTTATCTGCAAAATCGTATAACGTTAGCCTACCCACTAACGTTACCAGCGGTGACCGCTGCTAGCAACTGCAACAATAACAAATTAATGACTTCCCACGTCCAAATACATTAAACTAGTTCGACGTCAGTATCATATCAATTCTCACTGTATTATACCGGCTGTAGAGTGCGACATATATGTGATATGTCGATATGTTAGCTATCAAACTACCTGCAAATTACTGTTGCTTACCTCCAGTTCGTGTTGCAAAATGGATAAACCATATTAACGTTACCCACGTCTTCTAAGCCACTGCGATGTGCCTCTTTTATTAATTTGTTAAACAAGCTGTTTGTGAAATAGCCTAAAGCGGTTTTTAATTTCCATTGATGACTGATTATTGCAGTGTTCGGACATACCATTTATAGGCTGTTAATAACTTTAATTATAGGCCTATAATTCATTGTATAATCGATCTAACGTTAAATGTTTTTAGATAATTTTCAGCCCAAGCAAGCTCCTATATAATATTATTATCCTCCCAGCGTGTCTATGCGGTGATGCACAGTTAAATTATTGCGTGGCATATTAATAATAATAATAGCCTATCAATTTAACAATAAAAGTAGGCCTTCCCTAATAATAATAATAACAACATCAATAATAATAATACAGTCATACTAATAATAATTTAATGCATAAATTTGAAATGCTAAATCCTCTTAAGACGATCTAGACACGGCAGGCAAAAACATTTTCTCTCATTAGGTTCAAAATTATTTTTTCATTGTGTTCACATATTAGATGGAGAAATAATTACAGAGGGATTTATGGATATCTACTTTTGTTATCCTGTAAATCAAAATATACTGTCTATGAATATGTTGCCCATACCTCTCTATCATTTATCAATCTTTTACTTCTCACTAATTTAGTCTCTTGTTTCCACAGGTGGGAATGCTGGCCTTCATTAGTGGAAGAGATACCAAAAACATCATAACCAACCAAGGCTATTATGGCTCGTAAGTATTATATATAGATGCCTTTCACTTTACTTAATCACCACTCTCTCATTCATTCACTCACTACTCTATGAAGGTAAAAGAGTATCAACACTCTAGAGCACGTAGATGTGAATTTGAGAACTTGTACAATAAATATTCATACTTGTACGTGAACATTTACACTCACAGCTCCAATGTGAAAACCTGTCAAATTAAAATCTGAAGTTGAATGTTGAAATTTGCACTCACAGACAAAAGTCACAAACCTGTATTTTGAATTTGAAGCTGCAGACAAGCAGTCACAAATGTGTAAAATGCCATTCACAGAAATACAATGACAGACACAAACTTGTAATATATATTTGCATTTAATCGCAGTACAACCTCAATTAGGCACTTGCAATCTCAAATCTGTCACTGCAATTTCAATTTCAAACTTCGCGCCTTGAATTTTGCTACTCTTTTTTCGCAACTCAGTGGCGGCGAGAGAGAAGGGGGGTGTTTTCTCCCTCCCATAGAAAACGCTTAATGAGGCTTAATGGACCAACAGTTATAAAAAATAAAACACGATTCGTTATAAATTATTAATAAAACACAGGCAGCAGGTTTATTTGCTCTGAACACAAATTTGGTCATATTTAGTCATATTCTGTGCTCATCGGCTTTTCTGTTGATTGCATTATTAGTATGGTGTTTACTGAGTTTGATAATATCATTTATTTCTTTAAATATCAGTCTAATGCATTAAGCCATGTTAGCATTTCAGAGCGTCCCCCTTTCTCTCTTACTGCCACTGAGTTGCAAGTGCAAAAGTTAGTTTTGCAACTTGCACGAAAAGAGTAGCAAAATTCAAGGCGCGAAATTTGAAATTGCAGTGACAGATTTGAGAAGTTGCAAGTGCCTAATTGAGGTTGTACTGCGATTAAATGCAAATATATATTACAAGTTTGTGCGTGTCATATTTCTGTGAATGGCATTTTACACATTTGTGACTGCTTGTCTGCAGCTTAAAATTCAGAATACAGGTTTGTGACTTTTGTCTGCGAGTCCAAGTTTCAACATTCAACTTCAGATTTTAATTTGACAGGTTTTCACATTGGAGCTGTGAGTGTAAATGTTCACGTACAAGTATGAATATTTATTGTACAAGTTTTCAAATTCACATCTACGTGCTCTTTAGTGTTGATACTCTTTTACCTTAATACTACTCATTCTACACCACTTTAGTCACATTTATTATTATTTATTTGTGCAAGCATTGTACTATAATGTCATGTAATAAAGAATCTTTGAATATTGGATCTAATATTTACTCTTTGTTTCTTTGCTTTGTTGTCCTTTTTGTACGTCCTACTGGAGCAGTGAGGAAGAATCGCATGTCTGACAAAGCCACAGACACCGAGATAAACCAGTATAACATCAGGTGGTTTAATCTGGCATGCGACCGTGGGGGTGGCCGCCGTGCCCGGTCACACCCAACTAATGAGCAATAAATGTGATTAAAATAAAAAAAGTTTTTTGAAAATTACAAATTGTCTGGGTGTTTGTGCCTTAATTGTCTGATAGCCTAAATATGAATCACAGACCAGGGCCAGATGAGCCCCAGATGTAAAATATGAGTCACGGATCTGGGCCAGATCTGCACCACATGTCATGGCATTAATAACTGTACTGGGCCAGTGCTGGCCCAGATCTGTCTCTGATCCGTAATTCCAACCTGTTCCGGTATTGGGCCGTTGGAAAGAATGACCCCGGCCCAGGTCCGTTTAGCGGATCTGCGCCAAATGCTAATGAAGACCTGGCCCAAATCTGGCCCAAATACATTTTGCTGTCTGGGAAACTAGTTGAAAAAAGGAAGACAGTATTTGAAAAGGCTATGAACAAAAAGTCTTTGGATAAAATAAGAAATCATACGAGAGTCAATATCGGCGGGCTTTCCAGCGGTGGCGACAACTGAGGGATCTCAGGGGGCTGAAAAGTCACTCCATGATGGCTTTATTTCTGCTGGACAGGTCATCTTGCTGTTTTCTTTTCAACAGCCAGAATGTGAAAAAACCGCCTAATCTTTGTTCATATGTTCACCGTGAACTCTACCTGCTCCGTTTTTTCACGTTTGGTTTGTTGTTATATGCTCTACAGTGTTGTGCCTGAACGCGTTCATTGAACGATAGTTCATGAACTCGTTCATATTTTGGGCGAACGTGAACTGAACGTAGGCCTACTGTATTACTGCCTGATGAAAGTTATTGTGAACGCGTTCATTCTGGTGTCTGTGAACGCACGCTCTCTCAGTTTAACTTCGTTCAATAGGGTGCCAGATTTCTATAGAGTCTTCCAGGCGAAAACCCGGATAAAACACACGTAAACAGGCCTTAATATTGAGCGAAAAAAACACCAAATCTGGCAACACAAGCCACCAGTGTCGCACCGCGGCCGCCGCATGCGTCATCAAAACAAAAAGCAGCATGTAGTCGACAAAGCAGCGAGGAGGCGTCGTGTCGTATGATCAGTCATCAAGGTCGGTGAGGATGGGAAAACTCTTACATTTCTGTGCAAACTTTGCCAGCCGATAAAATAACCGCTGTCTGTGGTTGTATATGGGTTGTGTCAATAAAAAAATAAAAATAACTTGCAGCAACTTATGGAAAAAAAGAACTATGAACTAGTTAATTTTTTGGAACCGTGAACTTAGTTCAAAATTGTGAAGTATGAACTATGAACTGAACTAGTTCATTTTAAAATTTGTGAACTGAACTTTGCCAACACTGTGTATCTGTATGTGTTATACAATATATGTTGTGTGTGTGTGTTATATTATCTTGTGTCTGCAATGCAGTTGTGAGAAGGTGTTTGAGTGTATGCTACTCAGTTTATCTGTAAACAATCTTATGTTATGAATCTTACAAATTCACCTTCATCACAGTGTAAATGATAGTAACGGCAAACGTGTATCAATTAAGCTATTTATATCTATTTGCCTTATATTTAGTTTGATTCCGTTACGAGCTATTAAAATATTTTAAACTTTACCAGTATCGATATGCGAGCTTGATAGTGAGTACTAACAGCCATGTTAATTGTTTATATTCATACTGATAAAGTTAGTTATTTTATTACTTATGATTCTGACATGATGTCACTACATGCACTGCGCTCCTCTCTGTTCTGCGCTGGTAAACGCGTCCGACTCTTCCAGCTGAACGAACGGCTGGGATCGCGCGTTCATGTGGTTTGGGGGCGTGGCTTTGGAAGGAGCCGAGAAGGGAGGGGGTGGGAGTTAATGGAATAATGAGCTGTGTTTATTGCAGTCCTGAGAGGACTACAGACACTTGATTTTTATAATTTCTTTTCCAGAGTTCTTACATTTTTATTATGCATTGATATATAAAGACAGTTTAAACAAATTTGGAAAAAAGTATTTTTGGGGATTTCTACCTACCCTGCCTTTAAAGTGCATAATTATCATGAGGCCAAACTAGATCAAAAAATTAAGAATAGGTGGTTATTTAACACTTTTGAAAGGTCTAATAGTGTGGTTTAATGGCTCAGGGCACCCTGTAAGGAGTGAGCTGCGAGTCATCTCCATTGCACCCTTAACTTCAGCTCAATTGTCCCTGGAATACATTTAAGGTGCCATTGTGTATAAATCATGAAAACAAATTCAGCCTTGGTCATTTTCTATGGTAATTTGTTCAAATGTAATTACTTCTTCCTGTAATCTGTTGTCAATAATCAATATATATACTTCACCAGAAGAGTCAAGGTGGATAAAACGCTGCGTGCCCCCATGTGCCCTGTTTTATGTTCATTTACTGTTGAAAAGTTTTAAAAATGAGACTCATTATTTGCCAGAACAACAAAAAGCACTTCCAAACTGAATCACAGCAAGGTAATGCGTGATAATATATATGTTTTTTTCTATAAATCTTTGAGGGTATTGAAACAAATAACTAGAATAAACCTTACATAATGTACTTGTGCTAAAAGCACGAATTCATCATCACTAAGAGAGTATTGAACAGCTACCTAAACAGCATGCAAGTGAAATCTATGTTCATACAGTTGGCCAATGAAATATACCGTCATAGACGTTATGATTGCATTACCAAAACATTCACCTGCAAGTACAGACTGCCCTATTTACCAAACGCACTTATAAAGGATGTTACAAAATATACAATTTAAACTTCATTCATACTTAAGGAGAGCTGCCAGACAGCAGAAGGTTTTCTATTGATCTTTAACAAGAAGCACCTATATGTGCTTTAAGGCTGGTTAAACCGGCCATGAAAATAGATGAACTTGAATAAATTTTAAATGGATAGTTAACCCAAAAATTAAAATTATGTCATCAATTACTCTTATGTTGTTTCAAACCCATTAGACTTTCGTTCATCTTCGAAAAACAAATTAAGATATTTTTAGTGAAATCTTAGAGAAAAGTCTATTTCACCCAAAGTTGAAAATATTTTTAAAGAGTAAATAAATAAATCCATCATATAAATTCACATATAAACATTGATTAGCTAACATACATAGAGCACTCAAATATGGTAAACGCAAGCTCAAACATACTTGCTTAAACCAATGAGCTTTGCTCTTGTGCACAAAGCGAGCATGCTTGAGCTTCTGTTTACCAAATTCGCTTAGCAATGTTCATATGTGAATCAAAACATAAATTGAATATGTTCATCATATGAAGCGATCTTGTTTCTTGGATTTAACCGCTCAATTAATATGGATTTATTTTAGGATCTCTTTATGAACGTTTTGAAGCTTCACAGCCTTTCAACAGAGGGACAGAATTCTCTCAGATTTGACTAGAAATATCTTCATTTGTGTTCCAAAGATGAACGAAAGTCTTGTAGGTTTGGAACAACACGAGGGTGAGTAATTGATGACAGAATTATCATTTTTGGATGGACTATCCCTTTAAGTCCTCAGTCATATCATAATTATGAAGACGTAGAACAGACAGAATACACAAAATTACCTGCTGTTAATGAAAAGCCATGGCAAAACTATCCACCAAACAACAACATTTCCTTATATTCTAAAAACATAATCTAAGCTTTACAACTACACAAGAGCTTACCTTGCTCTGTAACGTATAGTTCTCCTGTCTGAGTGCTGCCAGCTCTTGCTTGTGCTCCACTTGTAACTGGGTTTCCCTCAGATGGAGCTCTCTCTCTTTTTGGGCGAGCTGAAGACGAAAACGCTCCAGTGATGAGCGCTCCTGCTGAAAGGACATACCACCATCCATATTCTCTTGCATCACCTCATGCTGACAGACACACAGAACATGAGGATTAATGAGCTGGAGGATTTGATCCAATGCTCTGATTCAGTCCTAGTTAACTCACTCCTGTCACTGCTTCTGGTGTGATCCTGCTGGCTTCAACCTGATGCTGCAGAAATGTGGAAAAGGACTGCACGGATGTCACCAGTTCACTGCTTAGCCTTAAACTCGTGTCTAAACCTGTAAGGGATGCAAAAAATTTTAAAAGACAGATGACCATCTATTATTAAGCTAGCAAATATGGCTGTGAATTTACAAAGAATAGTCATATAAAAAAATACAAAAAAACGATTTTGCATATTTTTAGGACCACTATTATTATAAATGTTTTTTGCCTTGTGACATTATTTGCATAACAATTAAGACTATTTAAGATAATTATGTTCCATCTAATTTCTCATTACATCACAAAACTCCAATAGCTCAATAATTATCTCCTTCATTTTGGTAAATATTGATATTTGTGATTAATTGTAATCAAATTGGCTAATATATCTACATTTAATGCAATTAAAATTGCCTACTTCTATATATATTTATTGCATTAATGTAATGATCATGAGTTTTTTACATTACAGTAGAGTGAATTTAAGTCGTCAACTGTCATGAAAATTTTACAATTTCATGAAAATAATGAAAATGTATCAATAAATGATAAAAAAAATAAGAAAAAACGAATGAAAATCAGCAAAATTTTCTTTACGCAAAATATAGTTTTGTTTATTTTTTCACACAGTTTTGGTGAGGTTAACCCAGGTACAGGTACCTTTGGCTGTTAGTGTTTGAGTGAGGTTGGGATTTTTTTTGGGGGTCTGGTTCTGAGCTTTTCTCTGTGTAAGTGGAGACGGAGGTTTAGCAGCTTGGCCGGTTCTGCTGGTTGCAGGTCCTCTGGGTAACAGCCTGCTCTCAGGTTTTTTGGCCCTTGTTGATGGAACAGGAGTTTTTCTAGACGACGCAGATGCATTGGTTCTGGCAGGAACCTGAGTGAGTGTGTGTGTGTATATATATGTGTGTGTGGGAGAGAGAGAGAGAGAGAGAGAGAGAGAGAGAGAGAGAGAGAGAGAGAGAGAGAGAGAGAATTAATATTCCATCATCATCTTCATAAATGTGACTATCAACACCATGTGAATAAATAAGGCACGTAGTTACCCACAAAAATGATTATACCTCATTTACTTCGCAGAGTATATGCCTCTATCTTTGAATTTTCATTTCTCTAAACCCCAGAAATTACAGGATCTAATTTACAGAGGAAATTCATGAGGCAAATGACTCATAATAGCAGAGTCTCTGACCTGGCGTTTCTTGGGTTTAACAGGAGGAGGTTCCACAGAGGAGCTGTCCTGTTCCTGCATCAGCCGTTTGATCTCCTCAGCGATGTTCTTCTGAGTGTACTGAAGGGAGGCTGGATGTTCCTCTGCTGTAAGACTAGCTTTATTAAGCCCTCCACAGCCCTCATTAGTGGAACTGAAAGGGCTGTCATCTGAAGATATCCTTAATGGACTATGATTTATGCTGCCTCGAGGCACAGCCTCACTGTAAGAAAAATACTTCTAAAGCTGCTGTACTGAGAATATATGACTCACGGTGTGTGAAGGCGAATAGTGAACTCACCTTATAGGCTGGAGAGAGAAGCCACGCGTGAAAACAGAGTCTGGTCCAATTGGCCGCATCAGTTCCTCAGCAGTGGGTAAATCTACGGTACATAAATGAGACCCTGGTGACAAAAATTTCACTAGGGCCGGAGATTTGGTGTGATCAGAACTTCCTCAGCAAATGCAAAGCCAATTAACACAGAATTTGATTGTCATCCATGGCGAATTTGAAACCAAGCTTTTGTTTGTGATTTACAAAAAAAAAAAAAAAAAAATGAGCAAGAGTCACTGTAGGGATGAACTGATTCTGTTCCATAATCAGTAATTGGATAATATTATAAAACCATCCTACTGTGTAAAAAAAGGGTATTAAAAACACACAAAATACTCAAATAAACAGTTTTGCATGCTGAAAAAAAGTGATTTCAGACATCACAGCATTATAATGTATAGTATGATAAATCAATTCAATCATATATACTTCTATTCAAAAGTTGTTGTTTTTTTAATGATTTTCAATGTTTTTGAAAGAAGTCTTATGCTCAGCAAGGGTGCATTATTTGATCAAAAATCAGACCAACAGAAGACAGCGTGAAGGGAAAAACAAACATACAAACTGCAATATAGTGAAATATTATCACAATTTAAACTAACTTTTTTTACATTTTAAAATGTAATTTATTCCTGTGATCAAAGCTGAATTTTATCAGCCATTACTCCAGTCCTCAGTCACATGATCCTTCAGAAATCATTCTAATATTTGGTGATTTGGTGCTCAAGAAATATTTCATATTATTACCGGTATCAATGTTGAAAATGCTTAATATTTTTGTGGAAACTGTGATGCCTTTTGTCAGGATTCTTTGATGAACATTTATTTTAAATAGCTTTTTTGTCATATTGTAAATGTCTTTATTGTCCCTTTTGATCAATTAAATGCATCCCTGCAAAATAAAAACATTACAAAACTGTAGTAAATAGTTTATAAAGTAAGTAACATTAATAAAGGTCGTTGTACTTACAGGAAAGGAGTTAATTTAAATGCACAAATGCACAGACCTCTGATATTTGCTTTTAAAGTAAAGAGGGTAGATCTGTCATAATTTATAGCTATTTATAAAAGTCATATAAATCTTAAAATAGTGGGAAATAAGAGTCAACAATTAAATATTATCTGATAAATATCCAATATTCAATTGATTTGCCAAAACGAGGCACTGCAATATATGTGACAAGGAATGAGAAAGAAATGTCAGAGACAGCTGTTTAAGTCCATCAACCCCTTCCATTCTTATTCAGTCAGGGTGACAGACCTCCAACAGAAGACAGCAAGATTTCAGGAAAAACACCCTCATGCAAAATCGAGCTGTTTAGAGTCAGCTAGACTTCACCTATGATGATGCAAACAAAGCGGCTGGTAAAAACCTCACGTATTTGGTTTAAAACATAACTGGAAGCATTTGAGGGGAGAAAGCTGCAAATCAAAAGGTTTAAAGCACAGGCATGCACACAGTGACTGGCAAAAATGAACTAGGTGCTGAGTCTGACCTGACTCCACCGTGGAGACAGGTTGGAGTGAAGAGAGAGAGAGGTGGGTCCTGCCGGCCTCGGCTCGTCCGTCCTCACACTCCCCCGCTGAGCTGTTAATCTGCCTGTATGCCTCCTGCAGCGCCTCTATCTCACTCCCTCCACTCTGACCGTATGATTGGACTGCAAAGATATGGAGGAGAGAATGTGCCACATCACCTGTTGGAAGTTTACTTAAACAATACAAGCTTCTCGAAAATAAACTGGTTCTCAAACCTGCAGGTTCCAGTGCTGTCCTCACTGCTTGTTTGGTGTCTGGACATTTTTCTTTTCCAGCTACCAAACTGGGAACTGCAGGAGGCAGTGCTCCATCCGTAGAATTTAGAGAGTCATGTAGTGACACTGGGACATAAGAAGAGCATTTCACCTCCTGATGTGAACATTTAAAACATCTACACTGTAAACTGAGATGCGGTTTACCTTTGGCCAACATCCCATGCCTTTCAGGTTTCTGAAACAAAGAGGATCAAGGAATGATTAAAATGCAAGATTTTGCCATGAAATCAAATTATATTTATTTTGACACATATTGCGATTGAGGAGTAGGGTGTGCAAAAAACAAACAAAACCCCCCCCCCAGCAAAGACAACATTTAGAGAAATCTTGACTCCAGATACCAAGGGACCTGCGATGCAAATTAGCATGTATTATAATCCTCTTCTTTTTTACCTTTTCAGTACCCTAATACTGTACATAATAATAATAATACTATTATTAATAGTCATCATAATAATAAATACTTCTAGACCAACAGCCAAGGAATAGTCATGAAATAATATATTAATTTTTTTATATATTTTTTTCTAAACCCTATCATATACCCCAATACCCCAATACCCCAAGAACACCAGGAATATACGATACGAATCGCAAGGGATCATTTTGTGATACTTTTGCTTATTTTTTGTTAAAAGTTTGATGCTGGTTGCTTTTTACTGCCATTAAATGGACAAGTGCAAGGACGACCTTCATTTGTTTCCATACATCTCTACATAACTCATTACTTAATTCACCAGTTTATAACAGGGATCATATTATAAGCTTAAGGTGCATTAAACATTTATATTCACCTTCTCTTGAAGCCCCTCGTCACTTTTCTCACTTGCCTGTTCCTCAAAGTCTTCACTATATGCAGGAGATGCTGACAGAGAAGCAATATACAAGTGTTTTATTGCTTCAGGAAGTAATAACAACAACAAACATCTATTTCAAATTCTCTGCTCTGCTCTTACCAGCAGTTTCTTTATTTTTCCTCTGTTCTTCATTTGTTGAATCCATTTCTTCTCTCCTGAAAGGAACACAGTGAAACTAAATTTAAAGAAGGACAATAAGGAAATGCTCCTTCACAAACTGCATTCTTGGAATTCATTATACTTTAGAGTCACATAAAGCTTTTTTCAGACACCTTTGTGGGCTGGTGGGGGTGGATGTCTCCTGTTCTTGATTCAGTCTGGAATAGTCAATGGAGGATGAGGACTCTTTCTTCAGATTTGATAAAAACCTGGTATTGTCTTCCTCATCCAACAGGTCCAGCTGAATAGCACCTGCAGTTGGTACTGTTCCAGAGACCATCACATAATTTTTAAAGAAGCAAAAACAGATGCTGCTGGTCAAACAAACAGAGCAGTGATTGATGTTATGGATTCAGAGGTAGGCTGGATTGAAGGAAAATGGGTTAGACTGACCTTCAGGCTCAAGACTGTCTCTGCTAAAGATTACTAGGTCTCTATTCCTTTCATCCTCCAAGAATAGCTCCTTCGGCTGCTCTTCATCCACCTCCTTAATGGACGGAGTCTTTCTCATTGACTTCAGGAAGGACTTTCCGGTTGACGACATCCCTATATGCCAACCAAATATGTTGTAAGTATTAAACAAGTCATTTTCCTACACCTGACCTTTTTTTTAAAAGCACAATATACATGTACATAAAAGTTATTGTCCATTTTTTTACACTTCAAATAAAGCAAACTTTCTAGAACAGATTTTTTATTTCACTAACCACTGAATATAAGCAATTCAGCATATGCATGTTGGAGAAGTTCAAAATAGAACAAAATATTGTTGGAATCACTCTCAGAACGTCTCGCTTACGTATGTAACCTTCGTTCCTTGAAGGAGGGAATGGAGATGTAGTCGATTGGGATCATGCTTATACCCACGCTTTATACCCGCGATGCGGGGCGGTGCGTGAGATGCAAAGCTTGCACGCCAATATGCATTGTCTCGTTTTATCAATACACGAAGATGACAGGCTCCCTAAGCGTGATCCCTATCAGTCGACACGTCGACTACATCGAACATGAGCGACTGAAAGGAAACTATATTTTCCAGCTAATGACGGATTAAAAACCTTTGACAGCCAGTAAAAATCCACCCGACTTCAAAGAAGCTGAGCATTTAATAAGCCACATGGCTAAACTGCAGTGCATGCTTGTAGCTAACATAACGTTATCATCCGTTGGTGTGGACGCTAATGTAATTAGCGTTCTTGGTGTGAAAAGGCCTTAAGTCCACTGTTTGATGTATTGACCCTCTGTGTGGCACATTGTCATTCTGAGCTGCACATATTCAATTAACTAGACATTGACAAAATTACTAACTGGCACAGCACATGTTCTTCAAACATGTACTATTCCAGGAAATTATTTTACATCAAAAACTGGTGCCAAAACACTGCAACTGCAATTACATATAGCCAAAACAACAGCTCTGGTCTGTTGTGTTTAATAATTGCATATAATTATATATTAAGATAACATTATAAGGTAAAAAAAAAAGCAAAAAGATTTGTTCCCAACTAAAATCCCACTGAGAGTGTTTATTTTCAAAAACTATATAGATATAAGGTCAATAACGGGGAGTAAATATACACAAAACATCATGTTAAAAATCAAAATAACACAATCTACTAATTCTCCACGTGTTGAAACTTTACCATCTTCTCTCTCGACTGAATCACTAGCATTGCTTTCCACAGAAAACTCATTAGAATCAGTGTGAATGGGACTCTTCTGTCCTGATGTAATGGAGGAGTTATCAGGTGATGGACTTGGAACACTGCAAGAGTCTTCCTCTGAGACCCTCTGCTCCTCTAAACAGTAACTATGTTCAGGTGATGGCATCTTCTCTACTGCATCATATGCAGGACTCTTCTGATGGCTTGCGTAGTGGGATGCCCTCTGATTGGACAGCTGGCTCACCCTATCAAGAGCTATGCTGCGAGGTTTAGGGGTGGGCTTAATAGGGACTACAGTGTATAAGGGCAACAGACAAAGAAGAAACAAGAAAAAGTTAAACAGGTAGACACACTGAAAGGGCTAAAAAGTCATACAGTGCTCAGCAATAAGAAAGATGATCCTTGATGTTTAGACAACTAAACTAGATTATTTTTTCAATTAAGAAAACAAAAATAAAATCAAAACAAAATGGATCTAGAAACTGTCTAATTCTAACACACATTAAAACATATAAGGGAATAACCTAGTAATATTGTGGAATGAAGTGTGTAGTTTTGCAATGTTACAGTAACTTTCAGGAAACCTGTTTGAAAACAATTTGTTGGCAATTCTCGGTTGCAGAAATTACACACTTCATTGAATACTGAGTGAGATGTACCCAGAGGGGGGCTTTCTCTCTGTCTGGATCCCACCTTAGGATCCACAGCTTGGGACTTTTGAATTTTAGCAAAACGATGTTTAGTGTTTTTTTCTGCAAAATTGATGGACAAAAAGAAAATCAGAATAAAAAGAGAGAGAGAGTACAAACAAGATGATTATGTCAAATACAAAGAAAAACAGAAACACCACAGCTTGACGGATAAAATGTGAAATTGGACAAATGACATACAGGTCCTTCTCAAAAAATTAGCATATTGTGATAAAGTTCATTATTTTCCATAATGTAATGATAAAAATTAAACCTTCATATATTTTAGATTCATTGCACACCAACTGAAATATTTCAGGCGTTTTATTGTTTTAATACTGATGATTTTGGCATACAGCTCATGAAAACCCCAAATTCCTGTCTCAAAAAATTAGCATATTTCATCCGACCAATAAAAGAAGTGTTTTTAATACAAAAAAAAAAAAAGTCAACCTTCAAATAATTATGTTCAGTTATGCACACGATAGTCAATACTTGGTCGGGAATCCTTTTGCAGAAATGACTGCTTCAATGCGGCGTGGCATGGAGGCAATCAGCCTGTGGCACTGCTGAGGTGTTATGGAGGCCCAGGATGCTTCGATAGCGGCCTTAAGCTCATCCAGAGTGTTGGGTCTTGCGTCTCTCAACTTTCTCTTCACAATATCCCACAGATTCTCTATGGGGTTCAGGTCAGGAGAGTTGGCAGGCCAATTGAGCACAGTAATACCATGGTCAGTAAACCATTTACCAGTGGTTTGGCACTGTGAGCAGGTGCCAGGTCGTGCTGAAAAATGAAATCTTCACCTCCATAAAGCTTTTCAGCAGATGGAAGCATGAAGTGCTCCAAAATCTCCTGATAGTTAGCTGCATTGCTGCCCTTGATAAAACACAGTGCACTAACACAAGCGGCTGACATGGCACCCCAGACCATCACTGACTGTGGGTACTTGACACTGGACTTCAGGCATTTTGGCATTTCCTTCTCCCCAGTCTTCCTCCAGACTCTGGCACCTTGATTTCCGAATGACATGCAAAACTGAGCAACAGTCCAGTGCTGCTTCTCTGTAGCCCAGGTCAGGCGCTTCTGCCGCTGTTTCTGGTTCAAAAGTGGCTTGACCTGGGGAATGCGGCACCTGTAGCCCATTTCCTGCACACGCCTATGCACGGTGGCTCTGGATGTTTCTACTCCTGACTCAGTCCACTGCTTCCGCAGGTCCCCCAAGGTCTGGAATCGGTCCTTCTCCACAATCTTCCTCAGGGTCCGGTCACCTCTTCTCGTTGTGCAGCGTTTTTTGCCACACTTTTTCCTTCCCACAGACTTCCCACTGAGGTGCCTTGATACAGCACTCTGGGAACAGCCTATTTGTTCAGAAATTTCTTTCTGTCTTACCCTCTTGCTTGAGGGTGTCAATGATGGCCTTCTGGACAGCAGTCAGGTCAGCAGTCTTACCCATGATTGCGGTTTTGAGTAATGAAACAAGCTGGGAGTTTTTAAAAGCCTCAGGAATCTTTTGCAGGTGTTTATAATTAATTAGTTGATTCAGATGATTAGGTTAATAGCTTGTTTAGAGACCCTTTTCATGATATGCAAATTTTTTGAGACAGGAATTTTGGGTTTTCATGAGCTGTATGCCAAAATCATCAGTATTAAAACAATAAAAGACCTGAAATATTTCAGTTGGTGTGCAATGAATCTAAAATATATGAAAGTTTAATTTTTATCATTACATTATGGAAAATAATTAACTTTATCACAATATGCTAATTTTTTGAGAAGGACCTGTAAATGGTGCCTGCGGTGCAGACTTTTTCATCCATTGAAATGCTGAACAGTAATAACAGTAGACTAAATGACACATCTCTGTGAACAGCACTTCAGATGTTCAAGGAACAGTGTACAAAAACCATACTTGGAATTATTACTATTTATCAGACACAATACACACAATGTTCTGTTATCAGTGGTAAACAACACACTTGTTGAATAGGAAACTAGATATATAGAATTTATAAATATAAAATAAAAATCTTCCATTTTTCTCACTATAAAGCTCTTTTTGATTAAAGAAACAAATTCATTAAAGATATAGCCTACAATTCCCGGCCAAAAAAAATTAAGGCCTAAATCAAATCTTAAGATTAAATGCTTAATAGTCTATGATTGGATCATCATTGCAATACAGTACAATACAATATTTACAAAAGCCAGTGCAGTGTGGATAAAATACGGGTGACCGACTCAAACTTGCAAGAGGACCACGGTCAACATCAAGCACAGTTTTCCTTGTTTTATTTTTGTTTAAATTTAGAACATTTCTTGAAAGCCAAAGCTTAAGTTCATTTAAACAGTGATTATCATATTTCTGGCATGTTATATGTTAGGCAACAGTTCTTCTAACCCTAATTGATGAAGTGTGCAGCTTTTCATTTCTTAAAAAAAAACATGTAAGAATGGTCATATTCCAGGATGTCAATATCAAGATTCATCAGGCTCAAATTGTGAAAGAATGGTTGGGAGGGAGCATGCATCATCATTTTCACACATGAATTTGCACCTATGACTCCAGGCCTTAAATTCATCGAAAGTCTGATGTAACTCTTGCTTCGTCAATACAAGATCTTGACCAAAAATGTATGCACCTCACATCACAACATTTATTTCCATTTTTGGTCAAGAAATGAAAAGCTACACACACAGGGCTCGACAATAAGGACTGCCCAATGGCCCGGGGCCAGTGTGCAAGACACTTTGGCCAGCTGACGGAACTGTCACTTGCACGGGGCCAGTGCACCATCTTCATGGAAGTTGATAATTTGCGCATTTTTAAGCCTTGCCGATTTAACTATTTAAGTGCACGTAGACGCTAACGTACCTGGGTCTCTCAGTTTGGTACTTGCACGATGTGTGATACGTTTTTACGCACGCAGCAACACAAATTCAAAGTGCGCCCAGGACGCCGCATCTCTCAGCATGCGAATACTTTCACGTCTTCCTGGGCTTGCACGGACATTCACACAAAATCATGTCAAATTTCCCATCTTGTCGAGTATCATCGTAAACATAGTTGATTAAACATTAAACATAAACATTCAATGTTAACATGTAAGATAAGATGCATGTGTAACAGTATATTGGTTCCGTGGAGCCCATTTTCCTGCTGCTCTTGACTGAATAACTGTAATAAAGGCTAATCTATATTCATACAGTGAAAAGACTATGCAGTGATATTTTACATTTGATTACCATTTCTGTACTCTACCTGAAAATCTAGCTTAGACATACATGAAAAACCTGAAAAGAGCTGTTTATTTCATTTGTATATGTTCGTTCTGTTGTATTTGTTTGTGCTATTGCTCACAATTTGATTATTTGTTCTTATTAGTAACTGTCTGTAACAATGTTTAAAATGTATATGAGTTAGGCTAGTTTTTGCTGTCATAACCTTATTTATTAAGGTTATATGGATCAAAAACAACTAAAACAATAACTAGGCCCATTTTATTTTCTTTATTACTTTTTTTTTTGGTGGAGTCAGGGAACATTTTGGCAGGACAAGTAAAAATTTGAACCTCTGTCCCAACCGGGCTAGTAGAAAAAAATCCTTAGCGTTGAGCCCTGACATTTCCATCAATTAGGGTTAGTAAAACTGTTGCCAAACATATAACATGCTAGAAACATATGCTGCGTCCGAAAACGTAGGCAGCTGACTTTTAGCTCACTGCCCTATCAGGCAATGACTTTGCAGGCAGCGTTTGTGCACGAAGGTATCTCGAGAAAATGATTTCGGACAGTCTTCTAAGGCAGAATAACGGTTTGCCAAGTTAGATAAAAGCATCTGCTAAATACAAAGTCAATTTACAGGCACCCAAATTTATAGACTTTGAGAGCA
This sequence comes from Siphateles boraxobius, assembly GCF_051911475.1. Taxonomy (NCBI): domain Eukaryota; kingdom Metazoa; phylum Chordata; class Actinopteri; order Cypriniformes; family Leuciscidae; genus Siphateles; species Siphateles boraxobius. The sequence goes on from NW_027508722.1 coordinate 29,556,367, forward strand.
GAGCATACTGAAAAAATGACAACTCCTCAACCGCAAAAAAGAAAGTAATTAGGCTGTCTAGGTGAAGACTAAATCAGGTTTAATAATTTCAAATCCAACATGCATTAGTCCATATCCAGAATGATGTGAATGCACATTATTACACAAAGCTAGACTGGTGTTTTTACTAGTCAAATTTGAAGCCAAACTTGAAATTTGAAGCCAAATACATAAGACAACAACAACTCTAATCAGCTATCCTATTCAATTTATTCTATTCAAAAAATGTAAACAATTTGCAGATCAATTGCTAAAAAAAACCCCAAATCACTCAAGTTACAGATCTGGATAATTCAAGCAATTTAGAAACAAAGCAAGTGCAATTCATAGTTGCAATTTAGGGGCTTCCTGAAGACACATCTGATAAATCTTAAACTGACATTGCATAATTTATTATGTCTACTGCTTTGCTTATGCTTAATGCTTGCTGCCCTCAAGTGGACAAACACCTAAACTACAATATTGTTGTTGTAGACTGTTGCCCCAGTTATTGTTGCCCCAAAAACAGTTAGACTATGTTCAAACTGCAAGCAAATCAGATTTTTTCTCAAAACAGATCTTTTCAGGTAGACTACTGTAGCTATTAATTGCAAGTGACCAAATAAGATTTGTGCGTCCAGACATAACAAACCTATTTGCATCGGTTGATTTGGTAATGATGTAAACGCACGCATGTGATGAGGCTATCAAAACGGATGCAGGAAAAATGCAGTGCATCATCATCATCATCATCATCTCAATTTTCAAATAACTCGTCTTTATCTCTAGGACATGTTCCAAGATCGTTCAAGCTGGCAGTTAATAAGCCACTCATAAAGAAAACACAATTAGATCCAAATGAATTAGCAAACTAAAGAGCCATTTCAAATCTTCCATTTATGTCTAAAATACCAGAAAAAGTCATGTCCGCTCAATTAATTACTTAATTAAAATTACAATTAATTAATTACTGTGCTTGTTAAAATTACAAATGACTTCTAGCTTCTGACCAAGGCTGTATCTCAATATTAGTTTTTCTTGATCTTAGTACTGCGTTCGGCACTGTTTATGATTTTAGATCATAAAATACTCTTAGATCGACTACAAAACTACACTGGTATTCAGGGAAAGACATTGAGCTGTTTTAGATCGTAGCTGTCAGGCTGTTGCCATTTTGTCTATTTAAATGGGGAAAAATCCAAGATAATGTCAGTAAAGTGCTGCAATGATCTGTGTTAAGCCCTCTACTATTTTAAATAAATATGCTGCGCTGCCACTTGGTAATATTATAAGAAAACATGGAATTAGTTTCCACTGTTATGCATCACAACCAGATGAAATCTCTAAATGATCTAAGTTGACAGAGTGTGTTAAAGGTATAGCGGAGGATCTTTCCGAATTTTAGAGAAGACCCGCCCTCTCCAATTTTTAAAAAGAATTCACAGGCGCAACACTCTATTTGCTCCCGAGAGTGAACGCCTATTAAACGTGTTGAGTGACCGAGGACTCAAGACATGATATGCAATGGAGAAGTAGTTTTTTGCATTTATGTAATAAATACTATGGTGAACACAGTGTAATTATCGAAAATGAACACACAAGGTTTTAGAATATTTCAGCGTGATAGCATATACCATTTGGTCATAAGGCTACTTTAGACAAATTGAGATGTTTACCGTGTCTACGCGGTGCATGACTTGTGCCAGGGCTAGCATCGCTAATCATAGCTTACATTAACTTTTACTAGCAGTGATTTTAAATGGATTTCTCCAAATAGCATGACAAACTTTACCTGTCTAGTAGAATCTTCGCGACTGCGGCATCAGTGGGAAGCCCAACCTGTGCTTTTAGCGCATGCCAGCGTGTGAAATATTCACCCAAAATCACTCTGGTCTTGTTTCTATATTCAGTGGCCTGTCTCTTCTTATCATACACTTCGTATACATTTTTTCTCTTTCGACCCTCAGCCATTTTCAAAGGAATGGCTGAAACCGTAACTCATCACACATAATACACCTGAAAGTGCGCATGCGCAGAAAGCGAAAACTACATAGGGACGAGCACGTACGACGTCCTTATGTAAACATATCACCAAAATGATTGACACTTAGGTGGACCAATAGTATAGGCTGTCCACCCGGGAAAAGAACATCTTCCGCTATACATTTAAAGATATGCATTTAGAAGGATGTACAGTAACATCATCATTTACAGTTAAAGACCTGGGAGTTATATTAGACAGAAACTTGTTTTTTGAAAATCATATTTTATAAGTTACAAAAACAGCCTTCTTCCACCTCAGAAACATTGCTAAGCTATGGAACATGCTATCTGTTTCTAAAGCAGAAAAGTTAATTAATCCATTCATGACCTCTAGACTAGATTACTATAATGCATTACTAGCTGGTTGTCCTTCATCCTCGATAAACAAGCTACAATTAGTCCAAAATGCAGCTGCTAGAGTTTTTATTAGGTTAAGAAAACATGATCATATAACACCAATTTTATCATCTCTACACTGGTTACCTATTAAGTGTCATATCAATTACAAAGTATTGCTACTGACCTATAAGGGCCTAAATGGTTTAGCTCCTGTGTATTTAACTGATCTTCTATTGCGCTCTTTAAGGTCACAAAACTCTGGGCTTTTGGTAGTGCCTATAATATCTAAGTCCACTAAAGGAGGGAGAGCGTTCTCACATTTGACCCCTAAACTCTGAAAAAGCCTTCCTGATAATGTTCGGGGCTCAGACTCGCTCTCCCAGTTTAAATCTAGATTAAGTCGCATCTCTTTAGTCAAGCATTCATATAATGCATCTCATAACCTTATACTATCCGATCAAATACACACGATTATCCTTGATTAATTTTATGAACAGCAGCTACGCTAATTATTTTATATTTGCTTCTCTGTTTTATCTCGGGATGCCCATCCTGAGGTAACTAGAGTATGTCAGCTCCAGACTTCAGATGCCCCAACACCTGAGAAGAGACGGCGCCAACTCCTGCGAAGACTTACATTTTCTATAGGCCTATGTCATAATCATTTGTTAACAAACAAGTATATGCATTACTTCAATGAGCTCATTGTTTCTGCCTTAAATTATTACATTGTTTAAATTAATAAATGTTTAGCTAACTGTGTGATTTGTACGTACATTTCTGAAATACACAAATTAGACAGATACCTCTGATAACAGATCACTCTAAATTTTAATGTGGACTCGTGCATTTTCTGTGAAGCTGCTTTGAAATGATTTGTCAAAAGCGCTATACAAATAAATGTGAAATTAATTGAATATAAGCACCCTGTGTAATCTTTCTCTGCCATACAGGAAAATGCCGAAATCTTTGGACATACTATTTGAACACCGTATGAATAATTCCGGCATTTCCATCACCAGCTCTGACAATATCGTTTTGTCGCGTTAAGAGTGATGGAAAAGACAGTTTGAAATCCAATTTGAGCAGCGAGAGCATCAAGACTGAGACGCATCTGTAAAAATCTGATTGGAATCACATTTCAAGCCACCTTCATAGGTGGTTTTTTGCTGTCCAGAGACTCCAGACTTTCAAAAACCCATCTGGATAATTTTTTGCTGGCAGTCTGAACATGGCCTTAGATATATATATGCACTGACACCTTCTTTTCTCAAAAGTACGTACAATACACTTATTACAAGAACAGCACGCATCCATGGAAATCTGGGATAAAGTGTCTTTCTGTGGATCTAAAAAACTTTCCAGGATGTGAACCATAAAACTTTTGGCTTTCAAAGCCAGAACAAAGATTGTGCTAAAGCTTTCACCCAGGCTGGAGATTTCAGCCAAGCTCTCTTTTTAATTCAGGTAACACTAGCACTCACCTGTTCCCTCTTCACTGTCATCATCGTCCTGCCACCACGGCACAGACACAGAAGCCTTCTTCACTGGCCTGACAGGTGCTTTTCCCAAGCTGTCAAGAACACTAGCGTGCTTGGTGCTGGAGCCCAAATCAACAGAGTCATCAGAGACAGACTGAAAAAAGCACAAGTACACGTACACAACAACATAAAGTTTACATGCAATACTGGACTGTATATTATAGCATTATAAAATAATTTGCAGAATAAACATGTTTAGATGGAGTACAGCATGTCATAGAGCAAGAAGCATATCAAAGCAAACGCAAACAATTGTAAGAAGTAACGTTAAACAAAAGACTATCAAAAGTAACTTAAACGTTACCTCTTTCATGAATTGCTCGAACTGTTGATCCAGCTCCTCTTTATTCAGTCTGTGAGCCATAATTCACTGACAAACTGTGTGACAAACATATCAAAATTCAAATCAGTATTAGGCCTATACGTGTTATATAAAAGTGTTATTATGCATAACTCCTTTAAAACATATAAACAAAGTTCAACCTGCTAAACATTGAAAACCTAAAGAGAAAGATTCTGGGAGAGAATGCATTATAAACAAACAGCTCGCTAAGTTAGCTCGTTTGGCATGATAACCGAGAGAAACGGACAAAATGTTAAACTGAAGAAAACACAGGACGCAAATGACTCACCAATACAGAATGAAATAGAATATGGATACAGCAAATCCTTTAATGTTCACATTGTTTTTTAAAATGATACAGTTTACCATAAAGTTTCCCGCTACAATAACCGGGGGATTACTGTCAGTTTATTGGGCATGTGACGTCACATCGGTCCGGAGATTTGATTGGGCGGTTCAGTTCCGTCTATTTGGGTTGCCATGTTGGAGAAAATACTCTACTGCGCTGCTTTACCTTGAAATTCTGATATTATTTTTTGTGCGTGATACATGTAACCCGTGTGATATTTGTTAAAAAAAAAACACCAAAAAAACAAAAGCAAAATTAGTTCGAGAAATGCACTTTTACCTATTCAAGCCTTCTTTTGATATTGTGTATACAGCACTGACTGTGAGTGACCTCGAGGGGCAGTACTGCTCCACAGATTAGTCACTCTTCTTGACTGTTCAATTTTTGCATAGGCTACACATATTCTGTAGGTTACAATATTTGCATATAACAAATAATAACAGTCTCCCCAACACCATACGGTTGCATCTGCTGCTACTGCTACCATCTGAATCTGAAATGTAACAGAATTAAGCATGTGCATTATGAATATCTGAACCTTAAGTGAGTGAGATCATAATTTTTTTTTTTTTTTTTTAAAGCTCCATCCATTGTACATCATTTGCCTTGTCATTTCTGTTGCATTAGCCCCCTGCTGGGTGCTTGAATGGAACAATCAGCAAATCACAGCAGGGTATACAGAAACAAGAACAACTAAGTGTGTGGTTCACGCTCATCTTTGAAATCTCCGATTTCTCTAAATGAATGCTTAATGCATTCTAATCGTGACCCTGTGTCATCATAGCTCTATCTGACTCTGTCTGAATGAGATAAGTGAATGAGTGATTAGGATGTGAATGCTTCCCTTGTCCCTCGTTTCTCATGTAAATGTGCCCCCATCGTCCCCCAAACCCACCCCATACCTTAATGAAGGCAGTGTCCTCTCCCGTCGACTTGACATTGGGATGCTGGTGTACTCACTGATAGGATCCGGACAGGATCACCCTGTCCACCCCACCCTCACTGTAATTCATATTCATGTAAGGCCCTGTTAATATTTTGGTGGGGTGTGCATCTTGAAAGGGAGGGGCTCCATTACAGATAATTGGACTGACCTTCAGTTGTATTTCACAGTACACTGACATTGACCGTCCTTTAGCAAACTTATATATTTAAAAGCCACATGGAATGCATTTCATCAGGTTTATCTTTTTTGGAGATTGCAATGGCTCTGAGTTTAATTTGTCAGGCAACTTTGAATGAATCCAATGGATTGATAACCAGTTCTTCAGATGCTATAGCGATATGTAGTGCTGTCCTTCCAAGGTACATGAACTTTGTCGTACTGATACATTTAAATGTTTTTAGGGAGATTATTTCAACCAAAAATGATTTTGTCCAAGTGGATTCAAAGTAAAATCAACCAAAACACTGTCTATTTTGTTGTTCAGTCATTGTGTGAATATAATAGTATTAATTAATATATTTTAATTTATAAATATTTTGAATGTAATGTATAATTAATTTATATGTTAAAATATATATTTATAAAAAAATAAAAAATAATTCATAATAAATTTCTAGTCCACTCTCCAGTCTTGAATTTAAAGAAAAGAGGGATATAAATGTAGATTTCTCTTTAAATGTGGCTCAGATAGATTGAGAAGGGGTGAAGAAAAATTAACCTGCACGTGTGAGAAGAGATGAGGCCCATTAAACACTGGCTGGCTCTCCAGACATCATCTCCTTCACTCGTGCTCTTCTCCTGGCTGATCAATTACTACTGCCTCCTGAAACCCTTTGGCGGGTGACACTCAAGCCATGCAGCCCGCTTCATCATCAGCTTTCTGGGCTCGTTGCCTCAGGCCCATTTCTGCCACATAGAGGAGGAGAGGAAGCTGTTTATGATGGTTTTAGTAGGGATTTTGGCTATTGAGAAACACACACACACACACACACACACACACACACACACACACACACACACACACACACACACACACACACACACACACACACACACACACACACACACACACACACACACACACACACACGTAGTGTTTTCATGTTTTATGGGGACTTTCCATAGACATAATGATTTTTATACTGTACAAACTGTATATTCTATTCCCTTACACTAACCCTACCCCTAAACCTACCCATCACAGAAAACTTTCTGCATTTTTACATTTTCAAAAAACATCACTTAGTATGATTTATAATCTGTTTTCCTCATGGGGACCAAAAAATGTCCCCACACGAACAAGGATTTCAGATATTGCCATCCTTATGGGGACAAAATGTCCCCATAAGGTATGGTTTACCAGGCCACACACACACACACACACACACACACACACACACACACACACACGCTTCTTCACTGTAATTCCTTCCTGAACATACTCATATTATCTATAATTGTGATTCATGACCAACGTTTTACTATGTTTCAGGCTCTTTTTTTTAAGTATTGTTGACCTGTCATAACATCTGCTGATGAAAACCAAGTGTTTTTGGGAGATATATAAACTGGTATATATTATAGAATAAATGGAAGATTATGAGAGCTGGACTGGAGAACCTTTTACGTAATATCCAGAGATGTCAGAATTAATGTTTAAGAGCACTTACTGTTGGATTTATATACAATTTTCAGATGTAAAATACAAAATTTAAGCATTAATATTTAATACCAGCCTAATACCATATAAATAATAAATAAATACAATTTAATTTAAATATAAATGGGTAAATACAAGAGCAAATAAAATACATAAATAATATTAATACAACTAATAAAACAGTACAGCACTATGAGTAGAAAAACAATGTAATAAACTTAATAAAAACAACATATTTTCCAAATAATATCCTTTTTGACGTGTTTGATTAATTTATACAAGAAACTATATAGATGCCTGTTCAGTTTCCGGGCAGTTTTGAGGTTCGCATGAGGATGATAATATTTGGGGGTTCGTGGCACCTCAAAAATTTAAATCCCCTGCTCAAGAAAAATAAAAAATGTAACACTGCATTTAAAAGTCTTACAGTTTTTCTCGATTGTTTAAACACATTTCTTGAAACTATGCCTTGTATTCTCAAAACAGTAAACACAACATAGTCTTATACACTGGTGCAATAAATTCAAAACAACATTTCCAAAACTGGTAATTTATGTTATGTTGCCTCCTCCTCATTCTCCACCTCCACTCCAGTGTCCTCGTCCTCTTCCTTCATGTCTTTCTGGATCCATTGTTCCAAAACTGAATGAACTGACTCTGGCCCTTTTATCTATCTATTGAAGGTTCTGATTGGTGTGTGATCAATTTTGACTTTTAGTGTTTCCACTTGGGTAATTGTGTACAAAATGAGCTGAAGCTGTGCTGACTTGAGTGAACAATATTGAATGCTAGTGCTTTCTAAATGACAACATGGTGTAGGCAATGCGAAATTAAGGGATTTGTGTGTAGTTTTACAGTGACAGTTTAGCAAATCTGACTCATGTGTCAAAACAGGGGAATAGTGTTAGGGAAATTGGTGTGCTTTTTGATAAATGGTGTTATGGTTTTGAAATTTTAGTTCAAAAGCCTGGTTATAGTATTTAAGCAATCAAGAAAAACTGTATAGTATGTGTACTCGATGGGAAATGGGAATCAAACCTGTTGCTAGCACGATGCTCTGCCAGTTCGTTCTTCTGTTTAATGAATACTGTGATTTGGACGTATTATTGTTTTCGCATTCTTTTATATTCTAGAGAAGCATGCATATCGGATGCAGCTTTAGTTTAGTCTGCTAGTGACGGAAAATTGCACCATCTTCCAGAAGGGGGCAGGATTGCTCTATGTATGCGTTATTAGCCGTACCATCCCTGACCACTAGAAACAGTCACACTTGGCTTCTGTTCATCTTCCTGCCCATCTCAATCTGTGGGATTTAGGTGTAATCCCCTGAGCATACAAACCTGCCCTCTAAACTCCTCCTTAACCGACCAAAGCCCATTGATCACCAAGTGCATCTGTCTTAAGTCCACTACAAAGGTGTCAAAATATAACCCACTATGAGAAAACAGAAGTGCGCTGTTTAATATAGCTCATTATGTTCACAGAATCACTTCATCTCTCAGAGGCCCTTCACCTAAAACCCTGACTCCTGCCCTCAACGTTCACGGGTGTTGGATTTTTAGATGGCACATTATTGTGTCTCTCAGTTGACTGGCTCTTTGCAGATCACCTTCTCATGATCCCTCGGTTAAGAGTGAGATGGGAAGCGAGACACAGAGCTGGAGGGTGGCCCTGACTCTGGGGGATGGGAGGGAGGGACTCTGCACAGTAACTCTGGAGAGGCACAGACTCACTGCTCTTCAGAGGAGAGGAGGAGAGGCACATTAATCATCCCAAGACATCTGTTCTTTCTGCTGCTTTAGAATTCTGTCAAAGCACTCCTGACTTCCCCCCTATTGCTGAACAGAAAAATGGTAAAAAAAAGAAAAGAAAAAGAAAGAGGAGAACTGGTGGAAAAAGCCAAAAATTCTCATCTTTTTTCCATGGTCTGAGTGAAACATTAGATTTAAGTCTATGATCTTCACATCTCATTAAATTCCAATTCATTTTACTTGAGCCATTGACAGGCGGCTATAGTGGGCATTTAAAGTCGGAATGAAACGCAAGTATGCGATAGTCTTTTCTATCCTATAGAGTGGTGCAGGGATTACGTCAGATCCCGGAAGAATAATTCTCCTCTGGTTTCCTTGAGATTTTGCTACGGGTTTTTTTCAATTTATGAGTAAAATAAAGTCTGTGGGAAACATAACTTGACATTACTTTAACGTTTTGCTCTACAATGTACACACCCATACAGAAAAAGCGCATTTTGAAGCAGTTATGTTTATTCTTGGAAACGAATGTTTCTAATAAGTAACTAAAGATAGTTTTGGAGTGTGTGCAGTTTACGTTGTAAAACAAAACGTCAAAATATCAAGTTATGTTTACCGTGGGCTTAATTTTACTCTATTGTGTTGTTTATCGGAGTAAAACGGCTTTGCGAACAAGAAAAAAAGTAGGACAGGACTTGATTTTATCCATCAGTAATTGATTGGATCGTTGTGGTTTGTTATTGCTGTGATCTCATGTGAGTGACAGGTTGTTCTGCCCTCACACCATGCAGTAAACTCATCATCAGAATAGATAAGAGATGGAAAAGCAGCAAAGCGTGGGCGGTTCTTGTGCACCCAAAATCCTGCCGCTTTCACAAGCACGGCTCTTTTGGCCACTGAAGATTAAAATATTTTATGTATTTGTGAGCGGCAGTGGCAGCTTTAACCAATCATCAATCTGGTTCAGTAATAGTATTATATTATAGGTCAGTTCACATTCAATTGAATTTACATCCAATTCACATTCAATTGAATTTACATCCAATTCACATTCAATTCGATTCACATTCAATTCACATTCAATTCACATTCAATTCACATTCAATTCACATTCAATTCACATTCAATTCACATTCAATTCACATTCAATTCACTTCACATTCACATTCCCATTTCAATATAATTCACCTTAAATATTTCAATTCACATTCAATTTAATTCAAATTTCAATTTAATTCACCTTCAATATTTCAATTCATTTTGATTCACATTCAATTCACATTTCAATTTAATTCACATTCAACATTTCAATTTATTTTGATTCACATTCGATTCCCATTCCCATTTCTATTCACATTCAATTCAATTCACATTTAATTCACATTTCAATTTAATTCACATTCAATATTTCAATGAATTTTGATTCACATTCAATTCACATTTCAATTTAATTCACAATCAATATTTCAATTCATTTTGATTCAGATTTCAATTCAATTCATATTTCAATTCAATTCACATTAAATATTCAATATTTAATTTAATTTTGATTTACATTCAATTCACATTCAATTCAATTCACATTCAATTCAATTCTCATTCAAATCACATTCGTCTGCCACTCACAAAAAGATAAAATATTTTTTATCTTTGATGGCGACTGCCACTAAGAGATGTGTTTGTGAAAGCCGCTGGATTTGCGTCGCCTCTGCGCCACCAGCTAAACTGCCCGCGTTTTGCTGCTTTCTGCATCTCCTATTGAAAATGAACTGGACACTCACGACTGCCGTGTTCTGTGTGAAAGGGCCTTAATACGGAAGCACGCAGACAATTCAAAATTCGAGGAATTCAGAAATTACGGGGGACAATGACAGCGTTTTCTGCGTACTGCTGCAGTAAATTTAACATTAATCACGGCGGAAACATAGCCGAGTGATCATGTTTAACTGTTTTCTGGACATTAAATTGACTTTAGTAGTACTTCAGACATAAACCAGCACCGGTGTTTAGATGCACATACTGAATTGCTTTTTTCTCCAGTTTAAATATATGTATACAAATAACACCATTGATACAGTGTAATGTCAAATCTTAATGTGACTAAAGACTAAATTTCATTACTCAATTCGAGGGAAAAGTGAATCACTATTAAATTAATCTGACTATACCACCCTGGTGGAGCACTCACACTCTCACACTCACACTCACACTCACACTCACACTCACACTCACACTCGATTGAAGCAGCTAGCCTCCCTTGTCCACACCGAGTCCTCACTGGCTCCTGGAGAAGGAAGAAAGTGAGACACATTAACAAAAAACAGGAAAACTATACTAAATAATGAAAAAGACCGAACCAAAGTAAAATTAAAAGTAAAAAAAAGAAAAGAAAGAAACACACCAACTTGCCACAATGCCAGCACCACCAGACCCGCTCTAACTAAACATAGAGCACATTACTAAGGCTATTCACATCATTACACAGTCAGAGAGGGTCAACATACCATAGAAGAAACGTGAACGGAACAGAAAAGGCCAGGAAGGGAAGAACCCAGACTTACGAGGACCCGTACACCCATCAAACTAAGCGTCTTTAAATATTACGGCCGCTTCCACCTCATTGGTCTGCCAAAGCCACACTTAACCAGGGCCAATAAGAGGGCAAAATCACTTATCCTGCCACATCGATGGCAACTATGCGTGTCATTTGTTCAGAGTCTGTAGTGCTATAAAGAGTTTGCCAAAGAAATGGGCTGTGGTGTGTTTATGACAGTTGTTAATATTAGATCTCTTGACTTATGAAAAAGAAGACTATTGAAAGTTTGTTGTCCTATGGCCATGTATTTTAAAAAGCAGAAGCACATTACATTAGACAGTAATGAGATATAATCGACACTAATGACATTTCAGAATATAGATTCTGATGTCTGACTATTCAGTAGCTATATGTCCATAAGCACTCCTAGTTTTTGGTGGCAGTGCTGCTTTGTTCATGTTCTTACATCATTCGTTTCATCCAAATATCCAAATCTTAGCAAACTATTGTAATGTCCACTCTTGTCCACACTTCTGTCCCATGATTATAACTGTCCACATTTTAAAGCTTAATCAGCTCTTTAGTGAATGTGTTGCAATTCTTGAATCATGTGAGGTTTAGACAGTTTACATCCATCACATTACATTACAATAAACAAGTTTTTTTGTCCATTAGTAAGCATTACAGTAATCTGTCACTGTTACTGTACAGAGGCATATGTTTACAATGTGCAAAAATGCTGTATAATGTTTTATTGTCAGAGGTCGTCCTTTTTTGGATTTGTAGAAGGGAAATTGTCTTGCATTTGCATTAATAAACAGAATTAATGAATAAAACCCATTAGCCATTCTTCATTGATTTTAATCATTTGAATTACATCAGAATTAAAGGTGAAATTTATATATTTTTTTCACCACTAAAATTGCAGAAATTATAAATGTTTAAAAAATATATATATTTCCTGATAGTTGGTCATACAGATAGTCCTGCCCCAAATTCAAACCATATAGGCCTATAATACACATATATTATATAAATATAATTTAAAGGAGTAATAAAGATTAAAGCTGTTCATGTAAATACTTTTATGTTTAAGAGGCTGTCAATTTGTTTGTATTGTATTTTTCATATAATTGTAATTTATATTTAAGTGCTAAGAACACCAATGAACACTATGAGATCAGGCTACATATCAGGAGATCAGGTTAAGCTGGGATAGTAGAAAACTTATTAACAAAGTAAAATTGCACAGAATGCACAGTTCACCTTTATTTATAATATAATATATGACCAAAGGTAGACAAATGTTAATCATTACAGTAAACAGTAAACCCACCCAGTTTCAAAGTCCACGTTCAGCTTCAAGGAGGAAGTTACTAAATTGTTTCATGGCATGTGATGTAAAGAAGGAAGCTGAGAAGTGGTATAATATTGGTCAGAAGAAAAAAGAAGAAGAAGTGAAAGTTGTTTAAATGGATCTCTAGTAAACTGAAAGTGCAAAAGGCATCTGCTGTGGGGAAATAGTGGAAGCTAGTGGGGTAATATACAGTGATTTTGTAATAGAACATATCAGCTAAAAATGTTTTGAGAGATTATTGGGAAAACCTTCTTCGTTGAGTTCTGATGCCATCGTAAGTCATCGATCAGTGAGGTTCCTAAATGAAAAGTTCTAGGAGGATTATAATGCTCTGATACGTAGATCTCTTCGATTTTGTTCTTATTCATGTTGAGTTTCACAATGACTCTGTCCATGTTGCTCAGTTTATTATGTGGATCATAGTACTTCCTTACTTCATAGGGAAGATCCTCAGAGTGTCGGTGGTGAAGGTTTCCTATGGTGAAGTAGGAATATGTCCATTTGTCCTTCAGTGGAGGGAGCAGGAATCCGCTGTTATAAAACACATGGAACCCAAACTCTCCTGCCAAAGGATTGCAGAGAGCCACCATGTTATTGTCAATGCAATTTTTCACATACCACTTAATTAGAGCAAGTCCGTGTCGGGGTGGTGGAGTTCCAAACCCAGTCTCCTTCAGCTCCTCTTCATTGTTTAATGTTTCAATGGCGATGACCAAGATGGCAAACAAAAGGCTGAGATTTTTTATCATTTCTGTATGCAGTTTGCAGGGAGAATGAGATATTAATGCAACATCAAAATAATTCTTAATTCTTAATTCACATTCCCAGCTAACAGGGGACATTCTCAGAACTTTGGCTAAGTTCTGGCAAGGTTCCCTCAAAATTATTTTGTATATATAAATATATATTAATACTGATACATAGGATACTGATCTGAGAAAGAGTATACTGTCAACAATCTTTTTTCTCCTTTGTATTCTATCACAGATTTTTATCATGTTAGCATGAAAAGAATGTCTTGTACCTGCCTTTCCTGTTGGTATTGTTATATATATATAGACATAAACTTGTTTAAATCAACAGTAACAGACACTTTTAAATTTCGGATTGTTTCTTGCATCTCATTTACAGTTTTTGGAACCTGTGCAGAGCTTTTTTAAACAAAGAACAACACCAAAAATCGTACACTCTATTAAGATGTCATGATAATTTACCTGAATGATGCAGCAGAACGTAGGTTTGGAATTACTTGAGGAGACTGTGGATATTTTGTGAGGCTAACTGCGTTTGTATAGAATCTTTTCAGTGTATGTGGGCTCTTGGTTTGAGAGTTGCATTTTTCTGGCTTATTTTCCCGCCCTATCTAAGAGGAAGTGGTTAAATATGTGAAGTCTACATGACAGATGTGTTCTGCCCTGTTGCCCGGCCTCAGTTCCGGATTATGAATTATCAAAATACATTCATCTTAATCCTAACAGCTCTGATGGTGACTGAAAAGAGAAAACCCCCATTTCTTCTTCCCTAGAGAAAAGCAAATATGGCATGCGATAACCTACAGGATCTGTGCTTTGAGATTTTTTTTTTCTGAAAATATCTGCAGGTGGAAAGTCCAGTTTCTGTTCACAGATTATGTCTAAACTCCCTTTAAGGCAATTCAGTTCACTCGTGGCTGTTTTGGAAACCCCCTCCCAGGCAGCTATTTTCTGATCCAATCTGACTTCTTACCTATTATGCCGCCTAAATCATAATCATACACTGTTCGTTTGTTGGGCAAAGGAGGACTGGCCCCCCGACTGAGCCTGGGTTCTCCCAAAGTTTTTTTCTCCATTCTGTCACCTGATGGAGTTTTGGTTCCTTGCCATTGTCGCCTTTTTTTCCGCCTGTATTCGCCGTTGGCTTTTGGCTTGCTTAGTTGGGGACATTTAACATTTAATTTTGAATTTAACAATACTATTACAACTTTACTTTCCTGTTATCTCTGTAAAGCTGCTTTGAAACAATTTGTATTGTAAAAGCGCTATATAAATAAAGGTGACTTGACTTGACTTGTGTAGGTTATAGGCATGTCAGTACAAATCTTAAAATATGTTTAAAAGAGTGACTTGTCCATAACTTTGTCAAGATAATATTTTAATAACCTTTCAAATTCTGTAAAATCGGACAACAATTGTATCATAAATTTTAGCTCAAAAACAATTTTTTTAAAGAAGTTCCAGCTAATGTGCTTTTTATATATTTTTGAGTAAGCAAACGTTGAGTTTCTGTTATATTGCAGAATGTTATTTTCAACAATATTTTGCAGTATTATGCCGTATTTATGTTTATGACATAAACAGCATATTATTTCACTCTTTCCCTTCATTTTTACCATATTTTACCAGAAATTAATTGGTTTAGCACATGCCTTGATGAAGGCAGAGAAAGTGAAAGTTACTTTCCTGTAAACATTTCATGTAAAACAGATATATGGCTTTTCTCTTCACTGTTCGCTCATTCCAACTCACAGTGTCATATCAAAGCTTTCCAACTTCATTACATATTTATTATACTTTTAAATGATCCCAGCATGGCAAACAAGCCCAGCTTTTAGAGGAAGGTATGAATAAAAAAGAGACAGCAAAGAGACGGCAAAGAGAGAGCGAGAGATCAGGCATTAGCATTTCATTTCTACAGATTTAACACCAACTAATGTTCCATTTTGCAGCATTTATTTATTTATTTATTTAGCCATCTTCCTGCTTACATTGATGCACGCATAAAAGCTTGCCGGGCTAATCTCCCTGGCAACGTGGCTGTTCTTGCTCTTGGGTAGTTTCTTTAATTCCTCTGGTGTATGTATACACGACTTTAGAGTCACACCGTATTAGTTCCCCCTGCCTCTGGGTGCTATAAGCCATCCAGAGCAGCACTGAATATAAAGATCAGTTTCTTCCATTCCATGCCCGGTGTGACCTGAAGTTAACCAGCTGAGCCCTACTGAAACGGCTTGCTGGAATACAAACTCTGAGGCGAATTCTCCTAAAAAAAGAACCATTCCCACTAACAGAATTGTTTATATGTGTGCATTGTTTAAGTAGCCAAATTATTAATGAAATAATTGAAATTAAGTAATGATAAAAAAACATTGCATGCTGTGCTTGTTGTGGATGATGCGTGATCTAGTGTTCTTTATTGCTACTGTACAGCATCAGTCCATCACTGCGATCGAGACAACTGAATTAGCTCTTCAAAATGCATTTAATATACTTTATTCAGAGCAGCGCCATGACAGGTATGAAAGCGAGGCTGTGAGGGATAGACTAACAGTGTTTTCAGTTGCATCCCCTGTCAAATGCTGTACGAAAGGAACATTTATTTACCAATATATTACTTGAAATATATTGTAATATATTATTTTCCAATATATTATATTGGAAATACATGGAATAATATATTAATGATAAATATATTATACAATATATTATATATTCATGTAATATATTGCAAAATATACAAATGATTGCCGCTTTCCATATATTGCAAAAATTGAACATAAATATATTATATGTGTTTATATATCGTAAAATATATGCAATTTTATATTTATAAATATCCACCATAATGTATTCCGATTTATATGGGAAAATGTATTGATAATATATGTAAAGATATAGTGTCACATGTATGTTTAATATATGGTAGAATATATTTTAAATATGTAAAATTATATGGAAATATATGTACACATATATTGTGCATACATTTTTTAATATATATGTACATATATGTGAATATGCACATATAATGTATGTATATGGAGATATATACATGTAACATCTAAAATATATGAATACTTAATAAATATGCAACCTGCAATATATGTACAAACCTTTAAACCACTTAATATCGTGCTCAAAGTCATTATTATTAAAATATAGTAATTATAGTCTACTCTTTTTGGTCTTAAGCCAATCGTCAACATAACCACAGGCTCTACACTTCAGCACAATGATAACCCCAAAAACTCAGACATATCAGAAAACATTTTAAATTCCAAAATAATAGAACATGAAACAGATCTCCCACTATATTAATATTGAGCAAAACACATTAAATAACACTTAATTTTAACATTTGCTCTCCTTTACCAGTCAGAAGCAAAGCATGCTGGGAACTAGAAATATGTTGTAACTCATTTCATGAATGTGAATATACATTAACATGTATATGGGAACATGTGCAATAATGAACACAATAAAGGATAAAACTGTGAATATTACATGTAATACTATTTTTGTTTTCATTAATAAATATTTTATATGCATTAATACATAGCCATACATGATCAATGCATATATTTCAGTATATTGAAAATATAAGCACTTGTTTCCAATATATGGAAATGTATTATGTTATATATCGCATTATATTTTGCAGTATATTCCCATATATTTTGTTCCGTAAGGGATAAATGCTAATCTATTAATTAATATGTAATATTCTATAAATATAAATGAAAAATCTGCTAAATAAAACAGTAAAATTCCGTAAAACTACAGTATATATATATATATATATATATATATATATATATATATAGCACATATATTGCAGTATATTAAAGCATATAAAGACAAGCTATTATATGTAAAAATATAGTGACTTTTTTGGTCTTGATTGCAATATATTCGTTTTATATGTATCAATATATATACATATATGGTCTATGCATATATTGCAATATATTGGAAAATATAAATATTAAATCCCATATATGGAAATATATTGCCTAATATATCACATGATATTTTCCAATATATTGCAATATATTTTTGTTTCATAAGGGTAAAGCTCCTAGGCCTTGTATACACCTAGTATTAAGATTTATTTTGGTCAATTGGATAACAGGCGGACGACGCTAAATACAGTTGTAAATGGGGTCTAAAATGTTTTGGACTTATCACTTTCATCCACCTCCAGAGGTAGTTGAAAACGCATTGCTGAGTTGTTGTTTTTTTGCTCATGTAGACGAATGCGTTCGAACAGCCACAAAAGACCGCCTTCTCTCAGCCTACTGACCTAATGCGTAAACATTATGGGAAGCGCACTAGCCATACGGTATTTAAACTTTGTTGGCTTCAGACCCAAGTTTGATTTGAAGACGAAAAACTTACCAAGCACAATGTTCTCTCACCATTCCTGATTTCTAACACACACTCTCAGTGCTTGGCGTGGTTTTGCGGCTATCTAATATAATACTTTTTTAAAAACATTTTTGAACTCATTGTACACTACTTTTATTCATTTTAATAACTAATTAATCAAGAACTGCAACAATTTTACTTTGGATATGTTAATTGTAGGCTCAAACTTAAAAAAAGGTGTGCTGTTATAGCTTCTCTATTATTTGAAACAGCTGGTTAGCATTCAGTTAGCAGGGAATATACAAGTTAGTTTAGATCACCATGGAGTTGAAGACTTTGAAGCAACCCTAATGAAGTGATATTAGGAAGATGTATGTTGTGCACTCAGTAATCTAATGTATTTCCAACCAGCTATGTCTTCACCTGACGAAACCACTGAAGACTGAGCAGAAGCCACTTCTTGTTGCACTTTTGTGAATGTATATATATTTATATCTCTGATGAATTGACAGCCGAGTCCCACTGTGGCACAATAGGAACACAAGCTGGTGGATCCTTTAGTGTCTGTCTGCATTGACTGCGGGGGTTAGAGAGGCAGTAAAAACTCTCTCATAAGCGTGTTTGACACTTCTATCGCAGTGCTGCCAAGCGCTCCAGGGTCTGCTTTATATTTTATCCCCTCACTGCAGTGTCAGCCTGCACGAGAAGGCACTTTTTAAATTGCTCTACACACTCGATTTACACTGTGTTTCTCCCCAATGAAACGGGTCTCCATCAAACCCACAGCAGCCATGTGTAATCACTCTTACATGTAGTCACATATAAAGCCGGTTCACACTACACGCGACCAAGCGACGCGATACCATTCATTTTAATGGTGAGCGGGCGACTTCCGGCGACACGCGCGACAGCGACCATTGGCGACCGGATGGGGCGTGTCTGGCGACGCGACAAAGTTGAGATCTGTTTAACTTTATGCAAATGAAGAGCGACTTTCGGGGGCGACAACCAATAGGAGTGGAGCGCGCATGATCCTTCTCCACATCATTGGATGTCATTCATAAAGGCAACCAGTAGTGGGAACGCCTACTAGCGACCTGATCGCCAGCCACTGGCGACATGCAGCGACAAAGTTGCTTGTAGTGTGAACGGGGCTTAAGGAATCTGGAATGCATCATCATATTGCATGTCTGATGTGTGCTTGCTTTTGCAGAGGGTGAGTGGTTGTAGGTGGCTCTGCTTATACATACAATACATGTAAATATTATATATAAGTGTAGGGGAGAAACTTCAGGTCAAGAAGGTCTATTTTGTGAAGATAGATATGTTAGCAATCCCATTTATTTAGCCATTACTCTTGTCTTCAGTGACACATTATACTTCTGAAATCATTCTCATATTCTGGTTTGAAGGCGGACTCGATTCAACTGGTTGAATGAATTGTCCATAAGCTACGCTTTGGTCTTAGGTCAGTTTTTGTGTTAGTGTAACTTCAGGTTTGCTTGGGTGCAGGTTCATAATTATTGGCAAAGTACTGTAGATGAAATAGAACCTGATCAAAATATGAAAACACTCAATCACTTTTCTTTTTTCATGATCTATCTAATGCTGCTTTTACTTCTGACAAACAACAGACCTGAAGGAATTTGTTTCCATACAGTGACTGTGAAAAGTGGATGTGTGATTTCATCATCTAAGCATCTGAAAAGACAGAGAAACATGTCAGAAGGGCAAAAGTCTGTCTAGCATGTTTACATGGATAAAAATTGGAAAAAGATAAACCCACCCAATCTCATGAGTAAACATAACTATTTCGCCAGGTGTCGATTTCGCATGAATTTGTACAATGTGATCAGTAAGAAAACTTATTTTTAGAAGAACAAGAAAGCATAAATGTACACCCCTAAACCAAAACTTTTGTTGGGAGTAAGTAGATCAAAAGATACGAATGAGATCGTACAAATTTAAATGAATTATCCAGTAGCCACCAATTTGCCAAAATGTAAATGAATTGCCATGAGATTATGTTTGATAAACCCAAGTGTCTTGTGTGTATAACCCCTAACATCATAACTAAACAAGCCATACTGTCCATATATGTTCCAATTGACAATATTTTGCAAACAAACTAACTGAAATTGCATTATGACTGCCACTAGGTGCTAACTGAGACAGGAAATATCTTCTACCTGTAAAATTAGGGGTGAGTGGTGTGGCTAATATCTTATATTAGTTCAATCTTAAAGAAATGGTATACACAGCCATACCACACGTATTCCTAATTTGCATAAAACAATCTATTTATGTGAAGTGTTGTCACCTGTGAATATCAAGTGGCTCGTAATTTCTTGTACAAACTCTCACATATTAAGGAGCAAGACAACAACTTTACTGAAGTATTCTCAATCTGATCCGTTTAATTGTCCTTCTATTCTTCTTCACTTTTTTTTCTACTTGAGCAGAAGCCATCAATCAGAAATAAGGCTGTCACTTGCAGATTGGAAAAGTGTCCTTTTGACGGCTAGTTTCACACCCAATTGAAACACAAGACAGAAAATAAACTTCAGCAACAGGGGGCTGTTTGAATGAAACCAGGTGCACTGCCATCTAGAAACTTTTAGAGAATCGAAAGCATCACACGGCAGCGTTTTTTAATTATGAAAAGTATGTTTTGCAATCATTTAATTCAAATGAGGGTTCAATCGGTATATTATTTCTATTCATCAAACCGAGCTTTGCAAACAGGCAACGGTGCCACCACAAAAAACCTATAATTTGAAGAACAATCTCGTTGTCTGTGTAATCAAAGGAATACTATAATCTGTGCCATTTGGCAAATAACAATTAAAGTGAATCAAGCTGGTGAACACGAGTTAGCAAAACGAAGTCACAGCAAAATAAATAAATAAAGTATCTGGATGACACACGCCAATTATATTCCTTTATATGGTGGGAGTGTATCTGTCCGTGTTTGTGCGTCCCTGTGCCAGCAGACCATTCATTGATAGGATTTTAGTGTGTGTGTGTTAGTGAGAGAGGGATGTGGCGGAGTGGTAGGTTGCCAAGCATGTCGATGTGGGCAGATAAAAAACAATGGGAGAAAAATAGGGAGCGAGACCTCCCTGAGGCTAAGAGGGACTAAGCTATAAAGAGATAAATGAATACTAATGGAAAGATGATTGGCACAGAAGATGGGACACAAATGGAAGGGCACGAGGACAGGGCAGGGATGACGAGTGATCCCATAAAAAAATGCTACAGCCCTGCCTTTGTAGAGGTCAGTGTAAAACCACTACACATTTTGACTCTGATTTGGCTGTGGGAGCTTGAATAACAAGGTGTTTTAAGATAAGAATAAGAAACCCTGTGGGAATTGGTTTTCGGCTCACCCACCTGGAAAGATGCTGAGCCGAACTGAGAACAATGTTATGAGGATTTGAATCTAGGATGTGTCTCCACAACTTTTTAAAATGAAATGCATGCGTCAGGGCTGGATATCAAGAATTTGTAATTCTGCGAGTGATGACGTCATTGTTGATATCAAGAATGAATATTTTTACCAGTGGTAATATAATTCCTGATATCAAGAAGTAGCATTTTAACTAGTGAAAATTGAATTGTTGATATAAAGAACTCATATCCTGGTAATGAATAAAAGTCAAAACGGCTGCAATAGATTAGGCAGTATTTTAAATTGTTATATGTGAGATGACGTATTGCTAAATTTAGAACTTCATGGCAGTTACATTCAATAATTTTCCCACTAACCCATTCCAATTCATTTGTACTCAAGGGTCATCTAAACCGTGGGGCCATTTTTAATGACTGTTTGAATGCTGGGGCTTTTCCGAGCACTTTGTTATGATGGCTTGAGTACAGCTGCATGGTATTTTAATATTTCTTAAAGAGGAAATTTGTTACAGTGGATAAAGGGGTCAACCATAAGAACTCGAGTGCCCGTTCAAGAGCCATTTTTCTATTAATTTTTTCCTCAAACTTTTTTTTGTGATATTCATGAGCTCTTAAGTATACCTATTATGATATTATATACTTATACACTAAGACTCAAAATTCATTATGGAACTGCCCAATTGTCTGATGAAAATGAAATCTGCTGCATTAATTAATGCCGTAATCACCCGTCAACATGAATAAAACTGGTGACACTTGAGGTCTGTAATAGCAAATGGTTTACAATGGTGATTTTACAGCCTGGAACTTTTTATGCAAACTTGAGAAGATCAGTGAAATATTGTGGCCGAGGTCCATTTCCCCCGTACCTACTGTATATTGGGGATGATTGTTGTTAAACTCAGCCATCAAACATCAAATCAAATCATC
Source organism: Siphateles boraxobius (assembly GCF_051911475.1). Lineage (NCBI taxonomy): Eukaryota > Metazoa > Chordata > Actinopteri > Cypriniformes > Leuciscidae > Siphateles > Siphateles boraxobius. The sequence continues at coordinate 29,578,714 of NW_027508722.1, forward strand.
TAATGTGCCATCTTTTACCTCCAGGTCATTCCAAATCTGAGCCATTTTACAACTTGCAAATGTTTCATTCTACTGAAAATGGCTTAATCAAAGCAAACCGAACTACAAAGATGTAATGCAGTAACTGATTATTTAATTGTGGACTGTTTTGAATGGTTTTACCAAATAATTCTAACATTATTAATGTCAATTACATTCAGTGTTTGTGACAATTAGGATAACAAATGATGAAATGGCCAAACTGGGACCATGGTCTGAACTGGGATCAGGACTGCAGGTGCAGAGAGTTTGTCCAATAAAGCAACACATTTGGTTTGGTATTTATGTTATATATAATGTTATTTCCTTATTAAATAATAAGCAAAAAAATTTTTGACTTTAAGGGCGAGATTTACCAACAGCTTGCGCCAGTGCAAATCCTATTTTGGCGTTAAAAACTACTGTCATCAATTACTAAAGACATAGTGAGAAATTAGAAATGAAAAGGCGTGGACAGTTATTTTTTGTGAATTTGTTCACTTTCAGATGCAAAATTGAAGGGAGGAGAGTATTCAAATGAATCATGCCATGTGATTTACTAAAGGCTGGCCCCCACTAAAAGAGTTTTAATAAATTTTTTTTTTTTATGATTTTCAAAATGTGAGAGACCACAAACATGACCACAAATCATAGATTTTGTTTTTGTTCCTATAGTGTGTGGAATGCTGTGATCTGAACAAGACAGAACACCACACAAACAGATTTGAGTCCTGGCTGTGAACATGAGAAATCTCGCAACAATCTCTCATGGTCAAACGTAGCTTTAGAGTAAACAAACATGGCGGATGACGGGCAAGAAGAAATGGAGATAACAGTGTTTGAACGGCTTTTTACAGAAAATTTGCGAAAAAAAGAAAAAAAAGGTTTGAAATGAAGTTGTGTTATGCTTCTGTCTTCCCTCAGCTCATTTTCTGATTGGGTATAAATCTACAGAGTGTGCACGCGTTTGTTCTCGTGGTTCCCCTCACACAACAGGATTTATGATTGTAAATATTCAACATGTTGAATATTTACGTTTTGAGATCGGTTCATTCTAAACACACGTCACACCACAGGAAAATCTGATAAAATAATCTGTAGAACCCTCAAAATAATCTGGACTTTACCTATTGTCAGATTGGGCCCAAAATTGACCCGACTATCATGTAGTGGGTGCCTTATTGTAGTTGATTTACTAGTATTTGTGCCATGATTTAGTGCCCCAAAAATATCTTTAGATCCCATTTTGCGCTTGAAATGGCTGTGATATTTGCTGCTAGGAGATGGCATCGCTGAGAATAGAGAGAAGAGAATTTTCTCCACTCTTGTTAATTTACTTGGAATACCACAGGAAGACGTTATCCGAACATATCGATTACCAAGCCACGTTATTTTTTAATTTGCTGCGACCCTACGCTAATTTTCGTTGCTCTTGGTAGATTGCCTTGGTCATTATGGAAATGAGCTGGCTGCGTCTGTGTTCTTTAATTTGCACATTGTCAGCAGATCAGCTGCAGAACTTTCCACTCCATTCTGCGCTTATAAGGGATTGTGGTCTCGCGCATTTTTGCACTGTTTAGTAAATCTGGCCAGAAGACATTTAAAATCCAGGATTCATTTTAATTATACAGCGTATTTTTGGGCACATTTAGTTAATACATTTCAATGTTTGATTTTAAGGACATTTTTGCTTACTTTTCTGAAACAAAACGGTTCTGAAACAAAACTAAATGAGAACCACTGCACTAAAATATGAGAAACTCAAATTTATTTACACAGCCCCCAGTTTGACTTAAATAAAATGGCATTTCCAGAGTTTCCAGCTAAATTACAAGAGTCTATTTTAGACTCTCGTGTCGGTGGTGAATATCAAAGGCAGATGAAAAGGAGATGAGTTCAGTTCCTCTCGTCCAATGAAATCTAGCACAGCTTAATAATCTAAGAATCCCATCAAAACTAAATGGCCACATCCATCGCCTGCTCTTTCAACACATTCCACACACTTTTTAACATTAGATTAAGCGATAGCTTTCCGAACAAAGTCTGAATTTAAAGTCCAAAATGAGAAACACATTGATTTGTTCCTGTCGCCGAGCCTAGGTTTTGAGATGAATTTATTTTTGGAGAGAAGAAAATAAATGATGGTGGGGGAAAAAAATGAAACTGCATGAACAAGCGACAAGATAATAAATTGTGTCTATCAACGGGGCTGAGACCACAGATGAGGGCTTCTATCTTCTGATTCAAGGTTAAATAAAGATAAGGAAAGGAAATGTGTGAATTGTGAGGGGAGGGGGTCTTTTGCCGCTAGGAAAACCTATCTGGAGAATTGAACATTTGAACTTCATCTTTATCTCTTGCTTCTGCACCATCAATTACGGTTTGGATTCTGACGGCCCCTGACCTCTGGGCACAAGTGACCTTAAGTTTTAAAATGACATTTTCAGAAAGAACCAAACATGTTATGATTGGATTAATAAAACAAAAGGAAAGTCCACTGAGGCGAGTTGCAGCTGAACCCAAGTGCAGTATATTGAAACCAAAATATGATCCAAATACAAAAGAACCAAAGACTAGTTGTTACACAAACAAAGCTAAACAAGATACAATGGAAACATGAGGGCTACAGGTCCTTCTCAAAAAATTAGCATGTTGTGATAAAGTTCATTATTTTCCATAATGTAATGATAAAAATTAAACTTTCATATATTTTAGATTCATTGCACACCAACTGAAATATTTCAGGTCTTTTATTGTTTTAATACTGATGATTTTGGCATACAGCTCATGAAAACCCAAAATTCCCATCTCAAAAAATTAGCATATTTCATCCGACCAATAAAAGAAGTGTTCCCCTTCAGGGACTACCGCTGCGTGTAATCGCAGTGGGAACGCCCTCCAGCGTAACGCGTCTGAAGCATGAATGAAATCAGTCAATGGAGAGATGGAGCGTCATAGCGAGTGACGTCATCGACCAGGAAGCTATAAATATCCCCTGAGCACACAATACGCCAGCTTTTTGTTACTTCAGCAAGCTCTGTGTGTGTCTGAAATCTAGCGATTGTGTTTGTCTGTTTAGACAGGAGTTTCTCACTATATATTAATATATAGAAAAACCAATATGAGTGTCAAAGTGACGAGCGAGCAATATAGAAAGTGTGTTTCCCCCTGTACACGATACATCACGGGTGGGGATACACATCAGCTGTGTGTTGCTTGTTTGGGATTGCAGCATGCCCAGTCGGCTCTCGAGGGGGTCGATTGTGAGCATTGCGAGCGTTTTCCCTTGAGAACTCTGCGCTCGCAGCGATCGCTCTTCGAGGAGAGTGGTTTGGTGCGAGCTCCCCGAGGCTCGGGTCCCGCTTCTGTTGAGGCAGAGCGGCGGCGCTTGTCTTGGGGTTCGCAGATGGATCTCACTGGCGACGTTGAGACGGGCTCCGTCCTATCTCAGCTATCTCCAGCGAGATCTAGTGCCTCTCACCCGGCTCTGGAAGCACGCGCTGCGGCGGTTACTTCTGCCCGGGTCGAGGCACATGATGTCGAACTTAGATTATCCAGTTCTGAGGAGCTCGATGTCGAAAGTTTTGCATCATAAGAAACTGACTCGTCACTCCAGCATACTGCTGAAGAGGGGCTGATAGATGTGTTATCTCGGGCTGTTGAAAAGCTCAGCATTGAGTGGCCAACTGATAGGCAGGAGTCTAGAAATAAAAGCAAATTAGATGATAGACTTCTGTCTGCACGTCCTCAGCCTTCTCCCCGGTGCTTACGATTCTTCCCAGATCTTCACTCTGAGGTTCCAAAGACCTGGGTTAGACCTGTTTCAAATAGAATTTATACTAACCAGTCTAATGCTTATGGAAACATTTTTGGTGCAAAAGCTTCAGGGTATGTGACCATGCCGAAGGCAGAGGAGACGCTCGCTAGCTATCTCTCTCCTGCTTCGTCATCTTCACTTAAAGCACCGGCTCTGCCCTCTAAGCCACTAAAAAATACTTCTGTGTTAGTGGGGAAGGCTTACTCGGCGGCGGGTCAGGCGGCTGCATGTCTACACACTATGGCCATTATGCAGGCTTATCAGGCTGACCTGCTTAAAGATGCTTGTGAGGGGGGTGAAATTTCTGTGGATATGATTAATGAGCTCAGGCAGACTGCTGATCTCACTCTCCGGGCCACCAAGGAGACCGCTAAATCTATCGGCCGGTCTATGGCAGCCATGGTGGCCACAGAGAGACACTTGTGGTTGAGTCAGACCTCTATGAAGGAGAAAGATAAGACTCTCCTTTTAAATGCTCCAGTTTCGCCTGCGGGCCTCTTCGGTGACGCTCTTCACTCTGTCACGGAGAGGTTCCAGGAAGAGAAGAAACAGGTGGCTGCTTTTCAGAAATTTATGCCCCTTAAAGTGTGTGTCGCTGGGGCTGCTGAGCGAGGGCAGTCCCAGCCGGCGAGTACTTCAAAAAGAGCGTAGCAGAAACGGAGTGTCGTGTCTCGTGCCCCCCCGCAGAGAAACTGGAGGGACGAGGCGGGGCGCTCTCCGGCGCGACCTTCTCGGGGTAGGGCTGATCTGAGGACAGTCATTATCGCCAAGAAGGCCGCGTCGAAAAAATCCTGACGGGCTGAACGTCAGGACTCTGAGGGTGGTCCCCATCGTGGAAGACTTGAGTTCACTGCTCAAAAACACGGTGCCCTGTCTTTCCCGATGCCCTCAGGGGTCTGCTCTACTAACCCTGCCTTTACAGGGCGTAGAGAGACTCGGCAAACGATTTCCGGAGGGACGCTCGCCCCCTCCGAGGAAGGTTGTGGAGTGCCCAGACCAGCTGTTCCCTGCCAGTACGTTACAGGGCGCTGTGTCTGTCACTCGGGATGTTCATCCAGAGGCCAGCCTAGAGAGGCTGGTTCCCTTAGTAGAGTTCCTGGCGAAAGGAGCTATAGAGCGGGTTCCTCCACCCAGCAGGGAGTTAGGATACTACAGCCGGTACTTCATCTTTCTGAAAAAAGATGGAGGGCTGCGTGCGTCCCTTTCTAGATCTGCGTCTCTTAAATCGCACTGTAGGGGAGCTCAAATTCAAGATGCTCACTCTCAAGCAGATCGTGTCAAATCAGATCCGAGGACTGGTTCGTCACGATAGATCTAAAGGACGCTTACTTCCACGTATCTATCCTCCCTGAACACAGGAAGTTCCTGAGGTTCGCTTTCGGGGGCAAAGCTTACCAATATCGGGTTCTTCCGTTCGGCCTAGCACTTCACCCCGCATGTTCACGAAGTCTATAGCCCCGCTGAGGCTGCAGGGCATCCGTATTCTGAACTATAGAGACGATTGGTTAATTCTAGCTCAATCAGAACAACAGGCGGTTCGGCATCGAGATGTCGTTCTTGCTCACATCAAGAGGTTGGGGTTGAGGCGCAACGCCAAGAAGAGTGTTCTTTCTCCATTACAGAGAACCACTTTTCTCGGTGTAGTGTGTGATTCGACGACGATGCAGGCACAGTTGTCACCTGCTCGTGTTGCTTCGATTCTCGCCGCAGTAGATCAGGTCAAGCTAGGCCAGTCATCCACTGTAAAACAGTTCCAGAGACTGTTAGGTCTCATGGCAGCTGCGTCCAACGTGATACCTTTGGGCCTCCTGCACATGAGACCGTTACAGCGGTGGCTCAGAACCAGGGGATTCTCCCCGAGGGGAAATCCGCTTCGCATGATCATGAGTTCGCGACGGTGTCATCGCGCCCTGGTTATGTGGAAAGATCCTCGGTTTCGGTCCCAAGGCCCTGTGTTGGGAGCTCCTTGTCGTCGCGTTATGCTAACGACAGATGCCTCTCTCACGGGGTGGGGGGCGATCATGAGTGGTCGCCCAGCTCAGGGTCTGTGGGAGGACCATCACCGTCTATGGCACATAAATTGTCTAGAGATGTTGGCAGTGTTTCAGGCACTGAAACATTTCCTCCCAGACCTAAGGGGCCACCATGTTCTTGTCCGGGCAGAAAACACATCTGTGGTCTCTTATATCAACCATCAGGGGGGTCTGCGTTCTCGCCCACTTTACGAACTGGCACGTCAGATCCTTCTATGGTCCCAGGGGAAAATTCTTTCTCTGAGAGCTATTTATCTCCCGGGGTATTTAAATCAGGGGGCAGACATCCTGTCGAGGCAGGGGCCGAGGCCCGGGGAATGGAGTCTTCACCCCGAGGTGGTGGAGCTCCAATTGGAACATTTCGGTCGTGCCGAGGTAGACCTATTTGCTTCCCGAGAGACATCACACTGTCCACTGTGGTTCTCTCTCAGCCTGCCAGCCCCACTGGGGTTGGACGCGATGGTACATCTGTGGCCGAGGTCACGTTTGTACGCTTTTCCCCCGATCGCTCTGCTCCCGGGAGTTCTGGAGAGGGTTCGCCGGGACGGGCTCAGTCTTCTGCTAATAGCCCCGTTCTGGCCGGCCCGAGTATGGTTTGCGGACCTAGTGTCTCTCCTCGACGGCTCTCCCCTGGAGATACCGGTCAGGAGAGATCTACTCTCTCAGGCGAGTGGGTCGATCCTTCACCCCCGCCCAGAACTATGGAGGCTGTCGGCTTGGCCTCTGAGGGGGCCCAGCTCATAGATTCTGGTCTCTCGACTGAGGTCGTTGAGACCATCCTCCAATCCAGAGCTCCCGCCACGAGGAAGTTATATGCCGCGAGGTGGAAACTTTTCACCTCTTGGTGTGGAGAGCGCCAGCAGGACCCAGTTAACTGCCCGGTTGGTACAGTGCTGGATTTCCTGCAGGACCGTCTCTCCACAGGGTTATCCCACTCCACACTGAAGGTGTACGTGGTGGCCTTAGCTGCTTACCACGGCCCTTCGAGCGGAGGTTCTCTCGGGAGACACCCACTTATATCTCGCTTCCTTCGTGGCGCCTTGAGGCTGAGGCCTGCATTTCGCACGAGGGTACCAGCTTGGGATCTGGCCATCGTCTTAGACGGTCTCTCCCTAGCTCCTTTCGAGCCCATCGAGGAAGTTTCGGAAAAGTTTCTTACGCTAAAGACTATCCTTCTTCTCGCTATCTCATCTCTAAAAAGAATTGGAGATATTCAAGCACTTTCGGTGGCTCCCTCGTGCCTGGAATTTGCTCCTGGTATGGTTAAGGCCTTTCTCTGTCCGAGACCAGGTTATGTTCCTAAGGTGCCAACTACTTTTGTTAGACCTATAGTTCTGCAGGCTTTCTGTCCTCCGCCTTTTCTGACGTCAGACCAGAAGAGACTTAATTTGCTGTGCCCCGTTAGGGCTTTAAATGCTTATGTCCACAGAGCTGCCCTGTGGAGGAGATCGGAACAACTGTTTGTCTGTTTTGGGTCACCTAAGAAAGGGTGTCCGGCATCTAAGCAAAGTATGAGCAAGTGGGTGGTCGAGACCATCTCGCTTGCTTACGGTTCGGCCCATCAGCCTTCACCTTTGGCTGTAAGGGCTCATTCCAACAGGAGTATGGCTGCCTCTACAGCTCTTCTTTCAGGAGCTTCTCTTCAGGACGTTTGTGATGCGGCACGCTGGTCCTCACCGCACACTTTTCGATTTTATACCCTTGATCTTAGCTCCACTCCCGGGGCTCAGGTTCTCTCGTCGGTTTGTGTCTCCTAATGATACAAGACGGGGATTTGGTCGTATGGGGATGTGGGTATTGCGTTCCCACTGCGATTACATGCAGCGGTAGTCCCTGAAGGGGAACGTCCCGGGTTACGTATGTAACCCTAGTTCCCCGAAGGGACGGACGCTGCGTGTCCTGCCATACTCCCGGCATCCCCTTGGGTCGCTTGCTTCAGTAACTTTAAGCTGGCGTATTGTGTGCTCAGGGGATATTTATAGCTTCCTGGTCGATGACGTCACTCGCTATGACGCTCCATCTCTCCATTGACTGATTTCATTCATGCTTCAGACGCGTTACGCTGGAGGGCGTTCCCACTGCGATTACACGCAGCGTCCGTCCCTTCGGGGAACTAGGGTTACATATGTAACCCGGGACGTTTTTAATACAAAAAAAGTCAACCTTCAAATAATTATGTTCAGTTATGCACTCAATACTCGGTCGGGAATCCTTTTCCAGAAATGACTGCTTCAATGTGGCGTGGCATGGAGGCAATCAGCCTGTGGCACTGCTGAGGTGTTATGGAGGCCTACTACTCTAACATACATATACATACATGCATACAGTTTACCAAGGGACAGAGAGCTGAAGCAGGAAAGCAAGAAGTTATTGTTTGAAATTCAGCAGCTCGACAGCTTTGAGCAAACAATCAGTTTAGTTCTAACACTCCCTTCTTAAAAAGGGGTAAGGATACTCAATGTTTCATATAATGAAACTAAGTTTGTTACTCGCATGTCTCGCCCATTTGACTGTCCTGATGCAATTTGTTGAGGCTCCAGTTGATCTTTGTTGATGTTGTCTTAATGAGAGAAAGACAAGGTCCTACACTTCAGGCTGGCCCTGTCGCCCCTCGTCTTTACGAAGGTCGTGGAGGCGGCCATTGCTCCCATGAGAGAGCATGGTGTTCGTGTCCTCAACTATCTCGACGACTGGCTGATACTAGCTCAGTCTCGGGAGCAGTAGTGTGCGAACATAGCGACTTGTTGCTCCAACATATCAGCCAGTTGGGTCTTCGGGTCAACTGGGAAAACAGCAAGGTCTCAGTATGGAGCTGGACTCGGTCCAACAGATGGCACGCCTCACAGAGGAACGTGTCCGTTCGGTGCTGAACTGCCTGAATACTGTCAAGAGCAGAACAGTGGTTCTATTGAAACTTTTTCAGAGGCTCCTGGGGCATATGGCAGCCGCAACCACAGTAATGCCGCACGGCTTACTCCATATGAGACCGCTTCAGCACTGGCTTCACGGCCGAGTCCCGAGGTGTGAATCAATAATCAGGTAACAAGATGAGAGGGGCTAGACCCGGGCTATTCAATTGGCGGCCCGCGGGCCAGGTCCGGCCCGCCAATCATCTCCATATGGCCCGAGGCCACCCCAACCTCCCTCCTCTTCTTTTCCTGGCGGTGCGGCTAAATTTGGTTAGATATGCGCGAGACCGCAGTGGCGCCTGCAGCTGTAGCTATACGCACTGTGTGTGTACCATTACTCCCGGTCCCGGACACTATCATTAAACATTGCTGCGCCTGCGACATCCAGTGAGAAGCGTTTCAATCTGACACATCTCTCTGTTACAAACCAAAAATCACTCAATGATTTTAACTTTTAAATCGGATGAAACAGCCTCAACATTCCCAACACGACAGATGAGGTAAATAGCAGAAACATTCCATGAACGAAGTTAGAAGACTAAATCCCTAATCACCACCCTTACAAACATTTACCATGAATGTACTGTAGTAATTTACCATGGTTTGGGGAGAAATGTGGAATATTTATATTGAATACTATGTTATAGTCATTTATATTGCATTAGATTTATTAGGGGGCTAGAGAAATGTATAATTAATTGTGTGTATAGTTTTTACCTGTTTAGGCATTTTTTATACAGTGGTAGTGAGTGAGTAGCCATGCATGGTTTTACCTATGGTTACGAAGTCTCACTGTCAGAATATTTTAATTTATAAATATATATTAATAAAATAATTCTAACGAATAGAATATATGATCTTGTATAATTCATATATTTGTACATAGCTGTAAATAAGTTATTTATTATGGTCTGATAAATCTGCATACTGTTGGCTACCACATTTCCAAGTAAATAGCCTACAATACTTTTATGTTTACTTTAGCTTATTATTGATACTGTTATGTTTCAATAAATAAGCTAAACCCATCGGCCCACCTCAACTTTTCGATTTAATAATCCGGCCCTCGAATTAAACTAATTCAATAGCCCTGGGTTAGACAATCGACAGGAGAGCACATGGCACAAATAAAACACACAAGCCATGTGCTCACACCAAACATGACAAAAACACAAGCACCTGGCCAGTAAAACAAATCACAAGCCATGTGCTAACACAAAACGAGGACACTCATAAGCCACGTGTTCATACAAAACAAGACAATATGGAAGCAAGCAGCCAGTGGTAAACACAAGCTGCATGCAACCGGTAGCATACCGTGGGGTTTCAGTCAGGGCCTTCAGTAACGCACAACCCCCCCCCCCCAAAAACATATTTTGTGAATCGATGATGTCATCACCCCACGTGTCGACTAGTCAGACACGCTAAATCAGTAGCCTAACATCAACAACAACTCCGACTACATGCTTGTGTTCCTGCTTCTGAAGCTACTGAGCCTCTTTTATCGTTTTATTTATTATTTAGGCCTACTTTAATGTATTTTTATTTTACTTCTTTATTTACATTTCTTTCTTATGCTATGATGCTTGTATTTTGTCTGATTAAGACATTTTGTATTTTGTAGGGATGGGCATTTCAAGCAAAAATAATATTCGACGATCGCAGGCAATAATTTGATTATTATTCAAAACCCCGCCCCCCCTTTCCATTTCATTTTATTACATTACATTTCTCTGTACTGTAGGCCTACGTGTTGTAGCCATTAAAGTAAAGTTAGTTTCATATTTATGTTTAAATAATATGTTATTTTTTCCATTGCATCTATGTTGATTATACTGTATGAAAAGTGATCAGCCTATCAGCCAGTATGAGTAGCCTAATCATAAGATGCCTAATATCGAGAGACATCATTTTGACCGCTTTATTAAGTTTTGTTTTGTATAAAGCACTTCTTAAAAGTGAATTTCGTTTTGTAAAAATTGTATCTTAATTTTAATCAATGTTTCATCAACCAATTTCCTGGATTTAATAAATAAGTAGCAAATATAGCATGACAATAACCATCAGGACACGGAGGCGCCGACGTGATATAACTTGCATTCCACGTGAACTGGAGCTTTTCTCATAAATGAACAGAAACTCAGATATATATATATATATATATATATATATATATATATATATATAAGCTTGAAATGTCTACTTTTAAACAAAACAATTCAAAACGAAAAGAAACAGACAACTCTTTATAATCCATATGAAGTGTGCATTTCTCTCTGTAGGCACATTCACCTACTGCGAAGGTGCCGAGTCAGCATCGTCACAGAAAACACTATTTATTAAGAAACAATTAAAATGTCTCCTTGTTATATTTGACACATTCATAATGATTAGGCTACATTTGCCTGTTCTTGGTGGCAAGCTTTATGCGTCTTCTAACTGATCGAATATCGTGACATCCCTATTTTGTACCGGGCCATTTTTGATTTTTCACATTGTTCAATAAAGTTCTTGGTAAAAAAGAAAAGAAAAGAAGCTACTGTGCCTAATATTATTGTATACAGCTTGTATTTATAATAAGTCTTCTTCTCTGTTTAACGAACGGCTCTTAGCTAAACTATGAGTTTAATGTAATTGGTGGCTAAGGACTTATAGTTTAAAAGTGTATATAACATGGATTTAAAAATAATATGAAATACACAACCATGAATGTTGAAAATATTTTTGTGCATTTATTTAAAATGATTAAAATGTATTTAAAACTGATTACAATATTTATATACATAAAAAATAATTCATACAACGTAACTTTTTTTATTAATAAGCTAGTCGATGAAAATGCTTGCATAGCGACAAAACTTACTCTTACTCTTTTACAAAACATTTACAAAAACTTGGTCCCAACAGGGCCTTTAACGTCAACATGTTGAACAAGTCTGCTGGCTCCAGCACTAAACAGACAGATGTAAACGTGGTTCCTCACTGCACTTTGGTTCTTCATCCCGTTCCTCACTGCACTTCCTGTGTGAATAATAGCCTACTGTGTGTGTCTGTGTGCGTGCGTGCATGCAGAGATGGGCACAAATACATCAAAAACTATTTTGTTACAAAATACAAATACTGGCTCATAAAATGTAACAAAATAAAATACAAAATACTGATGTGAAAAATGTATTTAAATAAAATACAAGTAATTAGTATTTTGAAAATACAAAAATACTCCCACAATAATCTTAAGTCTTTTTTTTTATTACTGAAAGGTCAATAACACAAATAGTAGCAATAACACAAATATGAGAAATGTGTAAATTCAAAATGGCGAAAAAGCAAAATAAAAAAGTATGGGCATTTCACTAAACCTCTACAGGGCCTGAAATAGCTCCCTCTGACGTAAATGGCATGTATAGCTAAGTTCATATCAATGGTGTGGTAGGCTGTCCTTAATAGCAAAACGTGTTCTATGTAGGCTACGTAGCCATATTATCACCGTTACTCTACTCGTGCCTTAAAGGACAAGTTCGGTATTTTACACTTAAAGCCCTGTTTTAAGATCGTTTCTGATGAAATAGAATGGTTAAGATTGAAATTTGGAAAAATGCTGCTGTCCCGAGAATTTTCGGTTTCTGTGTTAGAAATAATACAAATAAAGAAAAATATTTCTACAGAAATAATACAAACAACCCCATTCCCATTTCTGTCAGCTAAGTAATACCGTACCTCACAGAACATCCAACACAAGTCAATGGAGTTGGACAAAAACTATGATAAAACTATGATAAAATCTTTTGCAGCGATTTTTGTGTAAAAATAACAGACCGAGAATTTTCGTCAAAAAAATCAAAATTCCATTTTAATCATAATATATATGATTAATCATTTTAATGATAATATGTGTGGGTTTGTTTTACACACAAGACTCTAACTGCCCTGACCCCGTGTGCCTTTTCCATAGTAGAATCGCGCTTAGTGCGCAATTACTGAAAAACAATAGGATTGATGATTATTTTATACAAAATCAATATCAATATTTCTCATGCAATACGTTTAAAAACGTGTAAAAACTGCAGATGGTGAACGTTATATTGTGAACGCTTTACTTGCTTAGCATGGAGATTTCAGTGAGTTACGACAGACGCGCTGTTTCATAATAGGTAAGGCCTATGATGTCCTTTTATGAATGACAACACAGTGCATTGGTCTCATAAGGCACAATTATTTTCTCTATAATGCCGTTCAGTGTGCAATATGTGTGTGTGTAGACTGTATATTTGTCACAAAACACTTTACCTTAATGCCATTTTTAAGAGTTCAAAACTCATTCACTTCTTGGAGGGAGCCCGGTCTACAGGGTGTAACGTGATTTTCGTGCATCTAACCTGGACATTGCCATTGCCAACATCAGACCGAAAATATGGCAAAATCATTTACTATGGTGATTTTTTAAAAGTATTTAAGTATTTGAAATACTCCAAATACACTCCCTCAAAATATTTTGTTACAAAATACATTTTAATTTTTCCACACCTGCAAAATACAAATTACAAAATACACTAAAGTAATTAAATACGGATTTAAAATACATTTAATTGAAATACTGCCCATGTCTGCGTGCATGCATGTGAGGAAGAGAGAACAGGGGGCAGCAGACAGCACTGCGAGAGTAACAAGCTTACTAACTCCCCTCACAGTGTTGTCAGCTGCACCCATAGACAGTAAAAGAAAGGCTGCACCCCGTTCCTCACTGCACTTCCTGTGTGAATGATAAATAACCTGTTCCGCTCAATGATAGCTGTTAGCCAGTCATAGCGGTCATAGTTACCCTCAGTGAAGTGCCGCACAAAACCTTTTCCGGCCTTGGTCAGCCCATCCAGCTCAGGTGTAGATCTTCCTTTTAAAATGATCTCTTTCTTCTCTCCAAACATACGCCTTGAAAAGGGCACACGAAGGAGATCATCAACTGGACCGGTAAGAGGTGTGAAGACAGCGAACTTAGCTCAGTTCACTGACATTGCTCACAACCCGCCAACATTTCAAACGGTTGGTGACATCAGCGTGGGCTAGCGCCGACACATCGCTGGCGTTCTGTCACTGCGCATCGAAATTTAATTGGCTAATGATACACGTCAGTCAAAGTTATGATCAAATTAGAAATGGCAGCTTCAACGGAAGGGTAGCTATACTTCTAGTGCTGGTCCACGGAGCTGTGATGCGTTTAGATGACCATATGTAAAATCCAGCTCAGCCTCACAAAAAATAACCACATTCTTTATGCAAATATAATCGTGAAAATGAAAAAAATATATTTGACATATTATATTATATTTTAGATTCTGACAGGGCCAGCAGAGAAGACCCTGATGGCCCTGACAGCCCACCTCTCCGTGCAAAACAGCACAAGACAAAACATGACATAAAAGCACATAAAACAAGGCACACAGACAAGACAAAACAGGAGTATCAGGGCCCTGTCACAAGACCAAGAAATAGACTAGACAGAAGTCTGACAGCATGCAGAATGTGAAAATATTAAAACTCTTACTAATATAATAATAATAAAATTCCAACAGAGCAGAAATAATAAAATAACTAATAGAGAGATCCGTAATTGAAGCATCTTATGTAATACAGAACAAACCCTGTTGCTAGTCCTCATGCTTCGGTATATAAGGACACTAATGTTTTTGTATTTGTACTTGAAGAATGAAAAGCAAAAATGAAAATGAAATGCCTGATGAATGAAAAGTGCTTCTCATCACTCTGAAAGTCTCCAGTGTATTGTAGAAGTTTGCACAAAATCAATATGACCAATGTTCCGAGCTGGTTTTGGGTAAGTAGTAGGAGATAAGAGTTTGAGCAGTGGTTGATGGAATGACTTGTGTGGGCTAAATTTCAGATCAAGTCTGTTTATCAGGGCAACATAATGTACCATACATTCCACTTTCCCTTTCTGGCTCTTGGATAACATTTTATTCAATTTAGTTGTGCTTCTTTCTTTTGATTAAAAGCTACTCAGCACAGTTTGACTTGTAGAGAACAGTTCTCCTTCTCTTAATGTCTATAAAGTTTGATTTGTCTCACATCCTCCTGTTAGGAGCAATGTACCCCATGGCTTGCCAAATTACCTGCCTGTAGACTTCATTTTGGTTAGTTTAACCTCACATGACAGGATATCTCTCAGAGGTAATATAGCGAAACTTTAGTAGATGTCAACAAACTGAATAGAACAAATTGAATGCAATCTATCTCCAAGAAAGTACATTTAACAGCACTCTGTGGAAGTGTCTGATAAAGAAATATTGTAAAGTGGTGCTGAATCTAGTCTTACCTTCTCAGACGTTTGATTTCTGGCAAAAGGGCTCCAGATTACGACAAAACCAAATCGGGAACCAATTATTGTGATGTGTATTTTAGGTTGGTGAAACTTACAACAGTTTATTGACTGACAGTTGATTGTTCATATGATGTAATTTCAGTTCTCTTACGAGAGTATCTCTCGTACTGCGTAATATCTTACGCTATGGGGAAAACTCTTTTCCACGAGATATTGAAGCCAAAAATTATCCTTTAATTTTGATTAATGTAAAACGCTGTGCGGCAGCGTGCAGACATAGGCAAGACGGCTCGCGCGCCTATTGGCTGCCCTGCGGCAACAGCAGCAAGCCTATCGAGAGAGGCCCTGCGTGACGTGACATCCAATGGGGGCGCTTCGTGCCCATTTCGTCACATCCCGCCAGAATAGGCGTGGCCTTGGCCTGTAAATACACTCGACAGGCTGATACAAACTGATTTTCATCTCTTCAGCGAAGCACTACTGCATCGCTGGATCCGGAGTGAGAAGCCGCGCCGTCTGATAGTAAGCCTTCTGCGGGACGAGCCTTCGAGCCTGAGGCCGCTGGCCTTCACCTCGCCGCCTTCAGCCGCTGTACCTGCTACGCTTTCCGGCGTTAATATCCTTTTTCACTGCTAGAGTGTGTGTTCGCCGTCGCGACTCACACTCTCTCTCTCTCTCTCTCTCTCTCTCTCTCTTTATCTAAAAGAATAGCGTCTTTTTGAAGACGCTTCGTTCCTGTGGAACTATTGCCATGGTGACTCTGAGGACTTGCCTGGCATTTTTTCTCCGAGTCTGCACTCCCGCCCGCTGTAGTGCCGCGCCGCAAAGCGCCGTACTCAGCGGGTCCTCGAGCCTTCTCCAGCCCGTGAAAGCTCGCCGGTTCGCCCGCCAGCTTCACCAGCTTCAATCGAGTCGCTCACTGACGGACAGCGGCCGCCGCGCGCCGCCGCTTACGCCATTAGTGACGACGAGATAGCTGCATCGGTAGAGAAGGCCAGCTATTGCCATGGTGAGTGAGACTCCCGCCCGCTGTAGTGCCGTACTCAGCGGGTCCCCGATCCTTCTCCAGCCGTGAAAGCTCGCCGGTTCGCCCGCCAGCTTCACCAGCTTCAATCGAGTCGTTCACTGACGGACAACGGCCGCCGCGCGCCGCCGCTTCCGCAATTAATGACGACGAGATAGCTGCATCTGTAGAGGAGTCCAGTTGCTCTATCCCCGCGTCGGACAGTGAGGATTGGGCGAGCTCTGTGGACCTCCCCCTTCTGCCCGCGAGTCGTCAGGGAAACGGGCCAGCATCAAAACCGCGGCTAGCTTTCTTTACGTTATAAGAAAGCTACCCCGCCCCCGCCCCCCGTGGGCATGCGTCACCGGCGAAATGAGGAAAGAGTGTATTTTTAGTCCCGCCGAGGCCGGACCAATCTCCATTTCTCAAACATTTCTCAGCTCCTCTTAGTTTGAGCGGCTGAAAATGTCAATATTGCAGCAATGAGCCTGTTGTATAACACGCACGCCTGCAAACAAACGCCAACACACACAAAACTGTGATGACGCTCTATTATGTGGTCGAGCTATTTTATGCTTTTGTCGTTTCCCCCAGTGGCTCAGTGGCGAAACCTAAAGCCATCGCACGGGGACCCGTGTTCGATCCCAGCGCTCGCAGCAGACAGAATTTAGTCTCGCCGCGGCCAGACTTGCACTGAAACTTTTCGCTCGTTCAGTTCCAAGAAAATGTGACTGTTCCAGTGTATTTTGCAGTAAACAAGCCGGTACCATGGCCCGCTTGCCTGCACACAAAAGCCGTTTCCACGGCAACCCAGAAAAATCATATAAGCAATTTATTTTCTGGTATTCCGGCCACAGCCGATGGTGTTATGAGTGTAATAAAAATGCCCACAGCCCAGTGTTCATTTCTACACACAAACACAGCCCGCCACAGTGCAGGGCTCGCACATATGAAATCGACTCATGTCAATTGTGCATTAAATGTAGTGAATGTGCCCACAACCCAGTGCCCACAAACACTACACACTGCATGTGCCACGTTTTCTGTAAAACGAAACCAACACACATACAGTCAGCTAAGACCCACGGTGTTTAAGTCTCGCAACGGCCAGACTCCACCGAAACCTCTCGCTCGTTCAGTTCCAAACAATGTGACTGTTCCAGTGTATTTCGCAGTAAACAAGCCGGTACCACAGCCCGCTTGCCTGCACATTAACGCCATTTTTACGGCGACCCAGATAAATCCCAAAAAAGAGTGTATTTTCTGGTATTCTAGCCACGGCCGATGGTGTTATGAGTGTTGTAAGAATGCCCACGTCTCAGTGCCCATTCCCACACACAGACACAGCCCGCCACAGTTCAGGGCTAGCACAAATAAAATCGACTCATGCCGATTGTGCAAACGTAGTGAATGTGCACACGACACAGTGCCCACAAACACTACACGATGCCTGTCCCACGGTTTCTGTAAAAACGAAACCAACACATATTCAGTCAGCGCAAGCCGACGGTGTTTTCAGTGCAGTAAATGTGCCCGCTGTCCCGCGCCCACATTCGCTCACAGACACTCTGAACCCTATGGGGTTTGTCCCGCTCGCTCTCTCTCTACAATCTGTCATAGAGAAATCGAGCGCGACCAGGCTGCCTGCCGTGATCGGCGCGCCTCGCACACTTTAAACACAGTGTTTATGTCTCAGCACACCGAAGCTCTGCAGCCGCCGCTATGCCGCGGCCAGAGCCCGGATCTCATTCTGCCTCTAGCTATTCACGCAAATGCGTGGGCAAAGCTTCCCGGGGTATCAGAATGGGTGTTTAACACTATAAAAAGAGGCTATCCGCTACAGTTCGCTCGACGTCCCCGCCGTTACACGGCGCGTGTCGAAACCACGGTAGACAACGAAGTATCTCATCTACTTCGAACCGAAATAGCGAAACTACTGAGCAAAGGGGCCATAGAACCTTTATCTCAGGCTCAGAGCGAAGGGGGTGTATACAGCAGATATTTTCTGGTACCGAAAAAAGACGGGGGTCTCAGACCCATTCTAGATCTGCGACAGTTGAACAAAGCGCTTCTGAAACGCAAGTTCAAAATGCTGACAACCAGCAAAATCCTCGCGCAAGTGCGCCAGGGAGACTGGTTCATGTCAATAGATCTGAAAGACGCCTATTTCCAAATACAGATTGCGTCACGTCACAGGCGATTTTTGAGATTCGCCTTCGAGGGCCAGGCATATCAATACACAGTCCTACCGTTCGGCCTGTCCCCAGCACCCCGCATATTCACGAAGTGCATGGACGCGGCTCTCGCACCCCTGAGACTTCAGGGCATGCGAATTTTGAACTACTTGGACGATTGGTTGATTCTAGCTCGATCACGATCAGAGCTCATAGAACACAAGACCACATTACTCGAACATCTCGAGAATCTGGGTCTCACAGTCAATTGGGCGAAGAGTTCGCTGTCTCCCAGCCAGAAAATCTATTTTCTGGGAACAGTGATAGACTCGCTGCCTATGACAGCAAGTCTGTTGCCGGAGCGGGGACTGGACATTCAGCGCGCCGTGAAATCCTTCCGCCGCGGCTCTATAGTCCCGCTCAAACGGTTTCAGAAAATGCTGGGTCTCATGGCCTCAGCATCTTCGGTACTTCAGCTGGGCCTGCTTCGCATGCGCCCACTGCAGTTATGGCTGAAAGCGCGAGTTCCGCCCGGGGCATGGGCCGCTGGTCTGTTTCGCCTCAGGGTCGACAGGAAATGCGTCTCGGCTCTGAAACCTTGGAAAAAAGCCGACTGGTACCAGTCAGGCGTGAGTCTGGGGACTCCCTCGAGTATGATGGTGGTGTCCACGGACGCCTCCACCTCGGGATGGGGAGCGCTGCTCGAGGGCAGACCGTTCTTTGGCCAGTGGTCAGAACGGGAGAAGCTCCTACACATAAACTGTCTAGAAATGCTGGCAGTAGACAACGCGCTAAGGCGCTTTTGTCCCCAGATAAAAGGCCGCCACGTCTTAGTCCGGTCGGACAACATGTCAGTGGTGGCGTACATAAATCACCAGGGCGGCGTCAGGTCCCGAAGCCTTTACAGGCTGACGAAACGCCTCCTGGACTGGGCTCAGCACAACCTGCTTTCACTGAAAGCAGAGCATGTGCCTGGTCACCTGAATCTGGGACCAGACAGACTGTCCAGAAACAATGTCCCAGCAGGGGAATGGTCGCTGCACCCGCAGATGATCCAACTGCTGTGGGAGACATTCGGCAGAGCGCAGGTGGACCTGTTCGCGTCCCAGGAAAACGCTCACTGTCCGAAATTTTTCTCCAAGAGCAGGGATGCGCTGGCCCACGTATGGCCCAGACGCCCCCTCTATGCTTTTCCCCCCATCTCGCTCCTGCCTCAAGTGCTGGAATGAATCAGGGAAAATGGATGCCCAGTGCTGCTCGTGGCCATGGACGAACCAGACTTGGTTCCCAGTCCTATTAACAGCTGACCAGCACTGCCCCGTGGCCGATACCGGTGAGGAGAGACCTCCTCTCTCAGGCAAAGGGCTCGATTTGGCATCCTCGCCCGGAATTATGGTCCCTACATGTGTGGGCCATCAACGGGTACCCGCTAACCTCCCGGAGGGAGTGTTGAACACGATCACGCAGGCTAGGGCCCCCTCTACTAGACGGCTCTACTTCTCGAAATGGTCAGTGTTCTCTACCTGATGTCAAGCTCAGGGCTTTTCACCCGTAGACTGCGGGGTTACGGAAGTGCTCTCCTTACTTCAGGAGCTGCTGGATAAGGGTAGAACCCCGTCCACGCTCAAAGTATACGTGGCGGCCATAACGGCGTTTGCAAAACTGACGTCTGGTCAGTCACTGGGGAAAAACGACCTAGTCGTGCGATTCCTCAGGGGAGCTCGGAGGCTGAATCCTCCCAGACCTCCCTCAGTCCCTATGTGGGACCTTTCTACGGTTCTGGAAGCCCTGAAAGGTGCCCCATTTGAGCCAATCCATTTGTCAGACATGAAGCACCTGTCTTTCAAAACGGTATTTCTTGTGGCTCTTGCTTCAATGAAGGGCGTGGGGGACTTACAAGCGCTTTCAGTAAGCACGTCCTGTATGGAGTTTGGGCCTAATGACTCAAGTCATACTCAAACCAAGGCACGGGTACGTGCCCAAATCCCTCAACACACCGTTCAGGGCCCAGGTTATTTCCCTGTGCGCCCTCCCGGTGAACAATGAGGAGGTGGATGCTAATCTCCTTTGCCCCGTCAGGGCGCTGAGAGCTTATGTGTCCCGCTCGTCTGTCTTCAGGCAGACCGAGCAGCTCTTTGTTTTGTTTGGCGGACGCTCCAAGGGACTGGCCGTATCAAAACAGAGCCTATCCAGATGGATAGTCGATGCCATAGCGCTGGCTTACACTTCTAAGGGCCTGCAGTGTCCTTTGGGTGTCAGAGCGCACTCCACGAGAGGCGTGGCCTCTTCGTGGGCGTGGTCTAGTGGGATTTCCTTGCATGATATCTGTATGGCGGCGGGCTGGGCCTCGCCGTCTACATTTATACGGTTCTATAACCTAGAGGTTCCCGCCTTACAGGCCAAGCTGCTGTCGGTCTAGAATTCAGTACTATCTGTCCCGCTGCGCCGGCGCAGAATGCTGAGTTTTGCTTGAGTATCGCTCACTGATCGATAGAACAGCTCCATGGGTGTTGAATAACCCGTACTTTTGCCCAGTTCAGGCTGAACGCGTTCACCCTGTCTGCGGGAAATACTGTTAACATAACTAGCTCCTGTGGGATGCCATTTCATGGGGAATGATGCTTGTAGCCTCTCTTCTCCGACTCTCTGTGAGTCTACGGTGATTATGCACTATATGAGCCCCGGGCTACTGCCCTTGGGACTTTAGTGTGGGATCCCAGTACGCACGGCGTCTTACATTGTGTTCCCCATAGCGTAAGATATTACGCATTACGAGAGATACTCTCGTAAGAGAACGTACTCGGTTACTAACGTAACCTCGGTTCTCTCTAGAGAGGGAACGAGTACTGCGTATCTTGCCGTGCATACAACAGCGCTGGTTCGCTTCAGCGATGAAAACCAGTTTGTATCAGCCTGTCGAGTGTATTTACAGGCCAAGCCCACGCCTATTCTGGCGGGATGTGACGAAATGGGCGCGAAGCGCCCCCATTGGATGTCACGTCACGCAGGGCCTCTCTCGATAGGCTTGCTGCTGTTGCCGCAGGGTAGCCAATAGGCGCGCGAGCCGTCTTGCCTATGTCTGCACGCTGCCGCACAGCGTTTTACATTAATCAAAATTAAAGGATAATTTTTGGCTTCAATATCTCGTGGAAAAGAGTTTTCCCCATAGCGTAAGATATTACGCAGTACTCGTTCCCTCTCTAGAGAGAACCGAGGTTACGTTAGTAACCGAGTACGTTTTATTTTATAAATTAAAAATGGTATTCTGTAATAGGGATTATTGAAATTGGTTGTTTCAGTAGCTTATGAGGTTACTTCTCAGGTTTTTTTTTTTTTTGGAGAAAAGTACTTGATAGCCTGAAAAATTGCTCCGATAATATGGATGAATACATATTAAATGGATATTTATGCTTGAAAATACTGGACTGTTGTGCTGGAAAGAGGAAAAGATGATTTTGAGTGGATTTTGATTCATGCAAAGCAAAAGGCAAAGAAAAATGTAACATGATAATTTGAAAACTCTTCGCAAGTTCTGGTCCCTTCTGTGTAAGGGAAGCGAGAGCACACAAAGTCAAAGACATGAAGGAAAAGTAGAGATTTTCCTTCCGCCAAGCCGCAGTACAATAATTAGTGGAAAATAATTAACGGGTGCAAGCTATATGAGAAACATTCATATTTATCTTGAGGCACACCTGGTAAAACGAAACATGTTATTAAAGCTTCAATGGAATGAATGAGTAGCGGAAAAAAGTGTGCAAAAAGAATAGACTCAATGAAAGGGTGCAGATATAAGAGGCTTTGGATGTATTCCAACTCAGGAACCACAATGATAAATTTAAATAGTTGCTCATTTTTAAGAAGTTAAATGGGAATGTTCTTTGCTGTGAAGTTAACAAGGCCAGGTGTTTGCAGGCTGACTTCGGGGGCAGATGAAAAAATACCATTGAAAAATGCAATGAATGGAGCCGGAGTTTGGTGGGTATTTATGCTTAAACATTTTTAACAATCTGAGGTACCCTCAATCAGAAATGTATCCTCAGCTGATAAAGAGACAGAACTGGCATCTTGTGAGCCTGGCGCAGGTGTACCTGTCAAACTCTCATGCTAACCTGCCATCATTAGAGAGCACAGACTTCCAGAGCAGACAGTCTCAGCAGCTTCATCCGAGGGACCCAGCAAACCCACAGAACAGCTCGCAAATAATCGAGTTCTGCTTAAGGGACAGCCAAGATATCACAGAGTCTGTTTGTCTGTCTGTCTGTCTACCTACGTACCCACCCACCCAAGTCCTTTAAAGTGCCACTATTTTGCTTTCTCAGATATTACATTTCATGTATGGTGAAATTCAGCTTTTTGTGAAAAGGTCTGCAAATTTTCAAAGATTAAAGTGCACAATAAATGGAGTTATTGTCTCCCAAAAGAATCGATTCTGAAATGAGTTGACAGCAATTCCAGTCTTAAGGTCCATTCACACCAAGGACGACGATAACTATATATATAAAAAAAACATTCTAAATATAAAAGAATAGCACCACACAATAGTCCACACCACATCTATAACGGCACAGAAAAAACTATATCATTGGAATCATTAGAACTTTTTTTTTTCAGCTGATGAATGATAACAAACATTGACAGCCAAACAGAATCCTTTCTGCTTTAAAGGCACACTATGTAATTTTTCACCACTAGAGGTTGTTTATGATTTGATTATGTTGATATTTGTTTATGCTTTGATTTCGCGGAATCATGGGAGTTGTTGTCTTCACCTCTTCAGCCGGTGGAGAATATGACGGGCAGAAATCATATTCATGGATGATGTATTAAATTAATGTATTAAAGATTAAAGTAATGTATTAAAGATTTATTAACGCTAGGAAAGCCGTTGGAGCGGAATGAGGCCGCTGGAGCGATTGTTAATGATGATTATTATCCTATAGACCGCTTCCGCTTCATCCGGTCATGTGTATGTGGGGTAACACAGCACTGTTTTATCATATTAGATATATTTTAGTGTGTTCAAAGTTGTTATAATGCTACTCTGTGCGTTCCCTTGGCGGCTACTATATGATACACATGTTGCACACTGAAGTGAGCTAGAACGATATTAGGCATGGTAAAACATGTTAGTCTACTCGCGTTAGATCAAGAAAGCAAGATTTAAAGGATTAGTTCACTTCAGAATAAACATTTCCTGATAATTTACTCACCCCCACATCATCCAAGATATTCATGACTTTCTTTCTTCAGGCGAAAAGAAAGGTTTTTGAGGAAAACATTCCAGGATTATTCTGTGGACTCGGTTGAAGGTCCAAATTACAGCTTTAGTGCAGCTTCAAAGGGCTCTACACTATCCCAGCCTAGGAATAAAGGTCTTATTGCAAAAACTTATGTTATTTTGGTGTATTTTTTGGTGCTTTTGTCAGTCCCTGTATAGGAGAAAATGCCTTTTGGGTCTCACGGCAAAATGGTTAAACGATTAAAGAAATGTTATTCATTTTAAGGTTTAAAAGTGTAGTCTTGTTTAACATCAAGTAATCCTCCGAAACTAGTTTGTAGCAGAAGTCATGAACAGAGCGAAATGTTATTATTTCTAAAGTAAATGTGACTGAAAACACGTCAATTGAAATGACAATTGAACACAATAGTGTCAAAACATTAATGCCACGATTTTAATATTCATAAACAGTAATACGTACAAATTAGTATGTGGGTAACAGTGAAGGGGCTGCAGGCTTCACAAGTCTTCTTATCTTGTATCAGCTGCCTTGTGGGTCCAATATTGCTTTGTGTTATTAAGTAATCTTAAACTAAGCATATTTTATGTTTTTAATGAGTGGTGTCTAAACTGTTTCACATTG
Source organism: Siphateles boraxobius (assembly GCF_051911475.1). NCBI lineage: Eukaryota > Metazoa > Chordata > Actinopteri > Cypriniformes > Leuciscidae > Siphateles > Siphateles boraxobius. The sequence goes on from NW_027508722.1 coordinate 29,602,860, forward strand.
TAACTTTGTTAACTGGTGAGACTGATTTAGATGGACAATAAAAAATCTCCCTTACCATATGTAATATATATACACAAGTACACATGAAAACTGGAGCCGAGATCTAGAATAGAATCTCCAAGAATTTATCGATCCATCCATGACATACAATCAAGACATACATTATGACAGATTTGTTTATGTATTTAGTGATATACCGAAACACCATTAAGCAGTTTTAAGTTGTGATGAGCCAACAGCTACTGTCAGCATTAGTTTTTCTGAAATTGCCTTTTCAGACTTATCACTTGATGCAATCGATGAGCTGAATAAGGAGATTAATTGGCTTTTCTATGCACTAAGAAACTTAAGTAACCACACTTATTCACAGTCATCACAGCAGGACTGTTGGCAGTGACGGCCATTATAAATGTGTTTGTGCTGAAAGTGGACCACCGGGATGCACCACTTATCAGTCACAATTAGGAGAGAATGGAGATCTAAGCTGATTTAGGAGGTTTTTTGATTTCCATTTTAAACTTTGTTCTTAAATTGGTCTATATACATAAACCAAAAAACATTAATTCATATAAATATAATAATAATCATGTAATTTTTTGCTGTAGATTAAAATGAGATTTTTAATCCTCAATTTTTTTTTTTTATGTGGTCTTCGACTTTTGGACCCCAGTGTACGTATATGGGTGTACAATGTGAGACTGTGCTGTGCACCTCATTTATAAAGAGCTTCATTCAATTATTTTTCACAAACTATAAGGTCCACATTTCAACGATGGCAAATTTCTTCTCATGGCTGATTCCCCTCCACGCACGGCAAATCATTTGAATAAAACTTCCATCTGAGCTCTCCATGAAGGCCATCATCAGTTTGAATGCAAGCAGGATGCAGTGATGTCACAGTAATGATAGATTTACTCTGTTTCTATGGTGCTTTGGAGAGGGAAGGAAGCTGTTCTTGGCTGTATTGTTGGTTTATCACTTGCGGTCATACCAGTCTGCTTATTAATAAGAAAAGGAGCGCACTTAACAAGTGCAATCAGTGCGCATGGGCGGGGCTGAAGTGTTGTAAGTAGTGGGTCAAGTCTCTTTTAAAGACCTCTGATTAATCCGGTAATTATTTAATCCCCTTCCTCATACATCTCAAAACCTCTAAGAAATATGACCTAAAATTAATCAACAGACTGGCCACTTATCAAGGAGGTCATGTAGGGGTCACAAATATGCAGTAATGGGTGCAAAGAAAAGCTAAATGGCTAGTTTCTGTTAAGTACAACATTGTTAACATTCGATTTTCTAGTCTCCAAAAACCAACACAGGATGAAACCCTTTCCTAAACACTTGTGTGTTAAACATTTATCCAAAGCGACTTACAATTGCTATACATGTCAGAGGTCGCACGCCTCTGGAGCAACTAGGGGTTAAGTGTCTTGCTCGGGGACACATTGGTGTCTCAGTGGATTCGAACCCAGGGCTCACACCAAAGGCATGTGTCTTATCCACTGCGCCATCACCACCCCAATTGTGTTAAAATTGTTATAATTCAAGAAGTCATTATATTGTCACAGTTAACCACTGAAGGCGAGTTTAAAGAACCCATGTTCAGTTTATTTAGATCCCAACATGAACAAAACACAAAGTACACAATAGTTGAAGTTGAACTCACCAACAGCTGTAACAGGGAACAATACTAGACAAGAGACCAATGAAACATGAGGCCTATATACACACAAGACTAATGAACAAAAAAGAAACACCTGAACATAATTAAACAATGAAATAATGAACCATTGAAAACAAGACACATGAACAGGGGAAGCACATGACAGAATCACATGAGGGGATAAGGGAATCACATGACAAAACCAGGAACATGACAAAGAAAAAACTTCAAAATAAGAGACATGAAAACATGGACATTAATATAAAACCCCAAACCAAATGTGACATATCCAAATATATATATATATATATATATATATATATATATATATATGTTTTTTTTTATGTTGCAATTTTATATTGCTATTTTCACACTTTAGGGACCAATTCTCACTAGTTGCTTATTAGCTTGCATATTACTAGTATATTGGCTGTTTATTATATGTATAAAGCACATATTAATGCCTTATTCTGCATGACTATAATCTACACCCCTTAATCTTAAACATAACCACTACAACAACTACCTTACTCACTAATTCAATGTTAGGCTGCATAGATTAGATTAGCCGGAACCGGGAACACTTCCCATAAATCCTGATATACTTGGCTACATCATAAGAAGGATGGCGTCTACGCTAATATTAGTCTCTCTGTTTATCCCGAGGTTTACCACAGTCCGCCAGATCCAGGCCATTTCCAGATCTGATGAAGGACCATCGCATGGACACGACGACAACGCATCCCTGAAGTGCCAGTTCTGAGATACTGATCTTGGGGTTTTCATTAGTTGTCAGTTATAATCATCAAAATTAAAAGGAATGAACACTTGAAATATATCAGTCTGTGTGTAATGAATGAATATATTATCCAAATTTCACTTTTTGAATGGAATTACTGAAATAAATCAACTTTTTGATGATATTCTAATTATATGACCAGCACCTGTACAACATGAAACATTCTGTATTGTAAAAAGCGCTATATAAATAAAGGTGACTTGACTAATAATAAGCAGTACATTAGGAGTTTATTGAGGCAAAAGCCATAGTTAATAGTGAATATGTGTTCCCCAAACTAAAGCGTGACCACTGTTTTTTATTATAATTATCTTGCTTCTAAAAAAATGCTGGTGTCAGGGTCCTTTTCTCTAATCCTAGGGGGTCTTTTGCCTTACAGTATGATTTTTTTTTGGAAACTGAATTTCTTTTCAGATCCTGTTGTACACCATTGGACAACAGTTTTTGGCATGAAGTCCAACATAGCATTATCAAGAACTGAAAGAGGACAGATGGCTCAGTTGGCTGGACTAGTGCCAACCAATTGAACAACATACAGTTTTTGTACATAGAGGGACGGAGACTGTAGAGCTGTCCAAACTATTTTAGAGTTTCAAATGGTGATGCGAAAGTAAACGCTGTTGTTGGGACTGACAAGTGATCAGAAATCCATTTCTCTGATAGTGAACAAAAAAAAATGTCATTGTTTTGGAAATAATCTCTTTTTTATTGTGCTTTGACAGATAGGAGGCACAAATGTTGTGCACGTCTCTGTTGCTCTAGACATAATACTTTGGGATTCTGAATTTTGTCATGTTGACTATAGGGAATTTCAATGCTGCGAGCAACTGGAAAGAAAAAGAGGGTCTGTCTGAACAAGCCATTTGATAGATTCACAGGAGTAATGGCAAAATGTTTTCTCTTACAGATGCTGTTCTCTGTGGAGATTTATTGTTTATTATTTGTTTGTATGTAATAAGCTTTTACTTAACCCTCCTGTTAATAATTTTATTGCCATTTGCTACTTTATTTCTGTTTTTTCATGATCCACCTGCCACAGTATTGTCATCAACTTCGGTTTGGTAAGAAGCGTCTGCCAAGAGAATAAATGCAAATAAATATGAATATTTACCAGTAGGGAGTGTCCCATTAAGAGACCCTGCTGTCTGTCTGTCAGTGGTACTGATTCCCAGATCACTCGGTGTGGTGGCTTCGTCTTTCATTCGAATCTCTTTTAAGGACTAATCATTCTCCTTTTTAATTTATATTAGGCGAGTGTAGTCATCAATCACAGCAGCCTTCTCATTCTCAGAGCCATTTTCAGCTTTTGAGGAAAGGCACAAGATATTCACAGCTGACTGGCCAAGCCAAATATGCACTATCTCAACTGACAATGACAAATGCGGACGATACAGAACTATTCCTGATCAAAGCTATCATAGGATTTGAAAGTGGCAACAAAGATGCAGTAGTTTCATTGGGTAGGCATCTCTTACCTGACCTGAGCCTGAGACATTTAACAAATTTTTGGGCATTGGACAATGTACACACACAAAATAAAACACACACACACACACAGACACAGACACAGACACAGACACACACACACATATATATATATATATATATATATTTTCATCTTTACACACATTCCATTCTCAATATTTTCCAAATATATATATATATATAATGAGTAAAAATTGAGATATATATAAGTTGGTGCTGGGGACTTTAATCTTGCCGGAAGCCAGTAATTATTGGTTAATAAAGTTTTAAATATGGATATTTGTCTTACAAATACTGATTGCTTCACTTCAGAAGGCATTTTTTAACCCACTGGAGTCGTATAAATTACTTTTACAATGGACGAAGCTTCAAAAACTCTGACACAATTCATTCATATAAAGCTGGAAAGAGCCAGAATATTTTTTAATATAACTCTGATTGTGTTTGGCCAAAAGAAGAAAGTCATATACACCTAGGATGGCTTGAGGGTGAGTAAATTATGGGATAATTTTCATTTTTGGGTGAACCATTTCTTTAAGTATGTAGGCCAAAAACGTTATTACAACCTTTTCATGACTTTTCCATGCCGGGTTGTACCTTTGAAATCTTTTGGGTTAAACGGCAAATCTTCCACAGGGTTAAGTGGTGCCGCTCACCCATGCAAATAGACAAATTGCATCCTTAATATGTAAAAGAGTCAGACCTTCTTGGGCAATGTTGCTTGATCTCATTTGCCTCGGAGCAAATTAAATGACAAGCCTGTTTTAATCCTGAAATAACCTCTCTAATCCTCCTTCAATGGTCCACTGAATCCAGCCAACAAATCGTGAAATCAAATCAAAGTGGTCTCTGTATGGACCTCTGGGGTACTGCTGTGCCTTGCTCATTTGATAGGCAATTAGCTAACTTAATGTTATGATTGAAAAGTTGAGCAAAATAATACCCATGTGTTAGGTGTGTGAAAAAAATGCAATCTCACACCATTGTATTTCACAGTTGAAACTGGCCTTTAAAAACGACACGTGTGTTGTAATTTGTTTTACTGGTTCCCCCCATTATGAGTAACTTAGATGCTTGAAGGAACGTCAACATTTATCTGCAAAATGACACCTTAGCCATCAAGATCGGACTGACATGAGTGTAAAGAGCCTGAGACCAAATGAAGAAAAATGGCAGAGACTTTAAAAGAGGAGGATAGAGGAATGGGAACGGTACTGTGGGGGAGTGAAGGTATAGGAGAGACCGTGGGGATGTCAAAATGCTCTTATTTGTAGTATCAAATGTTAAAAATAGTTGGAGGCTGACATGAATCAAGATAAATGAGAGAGAGAGAGAGAGAGAGATTATTTAATAATATTAATAATATTAAACTTACACTAAAGAGAGAGAGATTATTTAATTATTTAATAATACAGTGAAGCTTTCTTATTTGACATAGCATACTTTTACAACATTTGGCGGAGCGGAGTCTTGATAAACAGTTAAACAGCATCAGTGTTAACTTAACATTATTTGTGTAATCAATTTGATTAATTTTTGGAATTAGTAATATTAGTAACGAGGAACTATTATTTATATTTTCCACATTTCAGATTTATTTCTGTTAACAAAAATGCCTTTAATACTATAGTTTTAGTTAACGACGATAACCCTAAAAAACATTGGGACTTTCCACAGTTTGTATCAACTTATCTATGTGTGTGTTTTCCAGACCAGATTATTAAGTGACATGGAATGAAGCCAGAGTTTGTCGTTTATATATTTAACATGTGAATTCAAAGCTATTCTTTTTACTTAACGATGAAGCCTTTTTAGATACGCTGTTATTTAATTGTACTAATTATAGAATTACAAAAAAATAAGCTTCATAAACAAGAATTTCATTTAATCGTTCTAACAAATTATACTACAGTCCTCAAAGGGATTTTTCTGAGTAAAGACTGCGGATCTATAGCATAGGCGCCGATACCGTGGGTGCTCCGGGGCTCGAGCACCCACGTGTGTGCCAGGTAGTGATGGGCGGATCGATCCTGAAGTATCGATACTTCGATACTGACGTGGTATCGAAAAGGATCGATCCTCACACAAAAATATCGATCCAAATGTGTGTTTTTTTTACCAGTAATTTTTTATTAATTTAGCATGCAATTCAGTGCGTAAAATAAGCTTCTAAGTGGAAAAATAAGCGAATGTTAGAGGGTAATTGTGTAGGATAGAACCTTTTCTCCTAGTCATCTGTATACAAGACGAAACCAATCAATCACAGAGAGCGTTCGATGCTGGTGCTTCGCTGAGCTCACAGGCCCAGTGCGTTTGGGAAACGAAGCCTTGCTTAGATGACAGAGAAACAATCGGGAGTTATTTCGCAATAAACAAACCAAAACTGTACATAATGGTTTAAATTGTTGACGTCAGAAAGATCTTTTTAATGAAATTAATATTTTTATTCAACAAGGATCGATACATTAAATTGATCAAAAGTGACAGTCAAGGGTTTCACACTGTAAAAAAAAACTACTTCATATAAATGCTGTTCTTTCAACTTTGTTCATCAAATAATTCTGCATAAAATGTATCATGGTCTCCAACAAAATATGAAACTGTTTTCAACATTGATAATAATAAGAAATGTTTCCTGAGCAGCAAATCAGCATATTAAAATGAATTATCATCATGACTGGAGTAATGATGCCGAAAATTTAGCTTTGATCACATGAATAAATTACAGTTTACTATGGCATAGAAAACAGATAGCCTATGTTAAATTGTTAAATTGTAATATTACAGTTTTTACTAAGGGAAATAAAAATCTTACAGACCCCAAACTTTTGAACAGTAGGCTAGTACTATAATTTGGGTAGTTTTGTAAAAGTCACTGACTAATTAAAGGGGAGTTGAGAGCACAGATCACAAAATATTTAGGCCTAGTAGTCATGAAAACGTGTTCAGATTTAGCATATTAATGATGCATTCACCTCATAAATCATGACACACTGCTGTAAGTGCATACAAGTTCAAATGCATGCTTTTAAAATGAAAAAGTATCGGTATCGATATCGGCGATACTGGCCCTGTATTTACTTGGTATCGGATCGATACAGAAATTTGCAGTATCGCCCATCACTAGTGCCAGGCTGCCAGTAGGCTACATTCATTTAAAATTAAACATTGCAGTTGGTGCTATGTGAAGCGTCTGTCACACTGTGATTGGTTATGTCGCTGTCAGTCGCCTGCTCCATATCCTATCCACCAATCACAGCGTTTCTCGGATGAAAACGCCTCTGATCGCGGTTAAATGTCAGTTAAACTTTTGATCTCCAATCCTGTCTGTATTTGTGAGAAGTGGCGCTGTCCTGAGCTATGGTCCTGAGTTGAAAGATAGTCTAATTTACGGCTTTATTATCAAGTAAATGGGTGTGTGCGTTCGTGTCGGCGGCTGTCCATTTCCTAAAAAGGGTCGCACACCGGACGAGAAGCGCAGCGCCGCGTAGTGCCACGTCTTTTAAAAGTCGAACACATTACAACCCCCGGTTGTATTTAATTGTACAGTGCAATCGTAACATAGTAGCCTACAGACATTATCTTAATTCCAAAATGTCCTTAAACATAACATTACAATATTCCTGGCCATAAACTGACAAAGTGTGCGTCCGGTGTGCGATAGGCTACCTCGAGTTGTCATAGACGCAGCGCTGCGCTTCTCGTTCGCAGGGCCGTGCAGAGACCTCTGGAGGGGCAGGTGCTCAAAGTATAAAAGGGAGCACATGCGGAACAAGGCTTTAAATAGGGCTGTGCTCAAAATATTAATTCAGTAATATATCAATACGGATGATTCTGTATCGATGCATTGATGCAGTTTTGAAAAAGAAACAGAACAGAAAAGAAAAATTTTAAGTTTAAAAGTTAAAAAAATAATTAATGTGCAGTGTGCACCTATTAATAACTCTGGGATTAGAAACTGAAGTATCTTAAGTTGTCCCAACCTGATGGCTTTTTCTTCTCTGTTATACAGAATAATAAAGAACAGCTGTTATAGTAAACTGTGTAGGACAAAATCAACGTGGCCCATGTTTCGTACAGTATAGTTTTATTTAATGCCATATCAGCATCTATGGCTATTTTCATGGCAAGAACTGATTTACAAAAATACAAGAGTTACATTTATACAATGAAAATAAAAACAAAGCAAACAGAAACAGCAATTAATACTTTACAAGATTTTTAACATTAATGTGATACCTGTTCTGGTACATTTTTACTAAAGTCCTTAAGTGAGTTTGCTGCCTTTGCTGTTGTTGTTACTGCTGCTGCTGCTGATACTGCTGGAGCTGATCTGAGACTGTAGACATTAAAACAAACATATAGAGACATATTAGCTGATTAAATCATTTTCATGTGACCGTGACAAGATGTAAAGATTGCTGACAGTGTTTGGAACCTTCACTAGCTCACTGACCTGCTGTAACGCTGCAGATTCTGCCCAGGCTGCTATAATATAATAATAGTATATACTAGTACTAGGAGAGATGTTCACAGAGGCTTCTGCACACAAAACATAAGATATTGGTAAGCCTATGTGATGATAAGCCTATACTCTTACCAGATTTGTGATAATAATTTTTATGGCACTATACGTTTTTTAAATAAATACTGTAATAATAATAATAATAATAGTTTAAAGTAAAAATAATAGTTTTTAGTCAAATAACATAAAAAGACCAGACCCCTCGACGCCCGTGAAACTTTTCTCCCTCAAACAGCAAGCTAACGTTACTTCTACAGCCTACACACAGCAATATAAACAACATCTCAGCATGCTCTTCACGTCGTTCTTGTAAAATAATAATAATAAGTAAACAAACATCAAAATCACTTCGCTGAGAATAAAACACCACTTACCAGCAGCCGCAGAGTTGAAGATATCCTCTGGTAGTGCGCGTAGCCGCGCGAAATTAAAAAATGCGCGTGCAGCGTGAGGAATCGTCCCGGATGAGTTCGTCAGTTGAAAGGTCATCATGTGGGTCATTTTATTTACGGCTAAATTATTATTCATTAATTTTACTAATAGTTAGATTGGGCAGGCATCCACAAAAGGGCCTTTAATTACAAAAAAGGAGAGGAAATTTTGCCTTGACAAAAGGGCACTTTGGGCACCAAGGGGCAAAAGGGCAGGTGCTCGAGCACCCAAAGCTTTTTTTAGCTACACGTCTGAAACATTTAGGCAAAGTACACATATTTGTCTACTACAAATGGCAAAAATTTAAATTTCTTCAAATATATCATAGACTTTGTGAGATGATCATGAATACAAGGTGGTCCTTTGTTACAACCTACCCCACTACTGGGGTAGGTTGTAACACATACTGGGGTAAGTTGTAACAGGTAGACAAAATGCACAATAAATAAGGGTACTCCAAGTCATATGCCACAACAACATTTTTATTTTAAATGAATGGCTGCAACAATAAAATATATGTGAATATGGAGAGTGTATGTGCATATTTTGTGTGTTTGTGCATGCACATGTGTGCGTTTGTGTGTGCATGTCAAGGGCCGGTTCTAGACATTTGGAGGCCCTAGGCAATATTCATCTTCGAGGCCCCCCACCCCCAATAAAAAACTATTGAAACAAATATGATTCCTAACCTTTTAATTTATACAACATTTAATTTTAAATGTTTTTACTTACACAGTACATAAGTTTGGACACATTACTATTTTTAATGTTTTTGAAAGAAGTCTCTTATGCTCATCAAGCCTGGATTTATTTGATCAAAAATACAGAAAAATAATATATTATAAAAATTTAAAATAATGGTTTTCCTATTTTACTATACTTTAAAATATATTTCTGTGATGCAAAGCAGAATTTAGTGTCATGTGATCCTTCAGAAAACTTTATAATATTCTGATTTATTATCAAATGTTAGAAATGGTGCTTAGTATTTATTTTATAACCTGTGATACTTTTTTTCAGGATTTTTTTTTATTATTAAAAAGTTGTTTTAAAAAAGTCTTCACTATCACTTGTTATATATTTAACACATCCTTGCTGAATATTCCTGTTTTTTTTTTTGTATTTTTGATCAAATAAATGCAGGCTTGTAGAGCATAATAAAAAACTTCTTTCAAAAACATTAAAACTAGTAATTGGTCCAGACTTTTTACCAGTAGGCTACTGTATGTGCATATTAATCAAACTTCATCTAAGGTAATCTATTTTTTGTTTAATGAAGATGTTATTGTTATTGTTATTTTGATGTTTTATTTTAATTTATTTACAGTTCCAGAATACCACTTCAGCAGGGGCGGCGCCAGATAATGTTTAACGCAGCTGCTGAGGGGGTGCTAGATCATTGACAGGGGGAGCTGCGTAATATATATATTAAAAATATATTAAAATATTAAAAATATTAATCTATGCCCACCTCTAATATATATATATATATATATATATATATATATATATATATAATTAGGCTACACACACACACAATTATTTAAATGAGCAAAATTTATGATGAGATGTGCTCCAGTTCACGTGCAGTGCAATGCAATCGCACCGGCGCCTCTATATCATGATCATATTGTCTGCTATATTTGCTTCTTATTTATTATATCCAGGCAATTGGTTGATGAAAAATGTATTAAAATTAAGATACAATTTATAAAAAACGAAATTCACTTTAAAGAAAGGCTTTCTACAAAACAAAACTTAATTTAGTGGTCAAAATCATGTCTGACCCATCATATCTTCCGATATTTTGCGAATCTTAATCATGCTGTTCTATTTCCATAATCAGCATAGATGTAAAAAAAAAATAACATTATAATATTTTAACAAAAATGAAACTAAATGCGCTTATTTAATGGCACATATAGTGGGCCTACAGACTCCGAAATATTGAAATTAACATTAATAATGCTGTAGAAGTGCAGTTTATTAATAGTAAATGTTAACTAATCTAATTAAGTTACCGATTTTTTATACACCGATTCAGCGGTCTGGTGATCTGGTCGACCTTTTACTATGTTGTCAATTGATTTTGATTAATATGCGCGAGGGAGAGAGAGCAACACAGCGCTCGTGTTGTTTGAAGACTTGAGAGTGCTCGCGCGCGGCCGGTGCGTGTTCTCTCTCTCTCTCTCTCTCTCTCTCTCTCTCTCTCTCTCTCTCTCTCTCTCTCTCTGCTCGTTTGCGCCCTGTCAAGAGCAGCAGTCATTCTATTCTACTCACCGATCAATCACTCACCGATCAAAAAAGGCTTTGTGGGACAAAAATTTGCTTTGGCAACCGCCAAAAAAATTCAATGCAGGGAAACCCCTGTTATTATGTCGAAATAAGGAGATATTATATTGAAATAACGACTTAATATCTCTAAATAACAAGATAAGTTTTCTTTTTTCTTCACTATGCGGCTTCCATAGAATAGCCTGAATATAATTGATTCCAGACATTATGTTCGGGGGTGCTATCGGGGTGCTTTGGTCTTTCTTGGGGGTGCTGAAGCACCTGCTAGCCCCTCCCTAGCGCCGCCCATGCACTTCAGTGATATATGCTTTTATCATTTTTTTCATAGCTGGTATGGGCAGGATTTTCCCCTCCCATTTAATCAATATTGACTGCAGATATTGTCATATTATTAATATAAGTAATATGATATCATGCATTGCATTGCTACCTTAAATATGCTATACACAAATAAGTGGACGAGAAAGACACGATCGCTACTGATTAGAAAAAAAATCTAAACTGATATTATTGGCGATATTATTGGCGTAAGTAGGCTGATGTCAGACAGGGTATGATCTAATCATCAGGAGAATTTAGAAGATAGACCCATGAGATCCTTTATTTGAAACATTTAAAAATGTTGTAGTTGGCTTTTTAACTTTGAATACAAACGTCTTGACTTTTACTTTTGTAGCGTTTTTAGTCAGCTCCCGACGCGATGTTATTCATTGTACGCGCAAATTCAAAGCGTCGCGTCTGGGCACGGTAATGACGCTCGCGCTCTTTTAAACTCGTAATAAAGCGGTGAATGATTTTTCCAGAAATGACGCTGATCTACAGTACAAGTTTATATTTAGAATACATTGCAATCACTCCAAAATAGATGACGACAACGCACACACCTGCATTACGAGCTTTACTTCTTTGCATGCCTATTTAGGCTTTTGCTACGCAGCACCTGATGGGCTGACGTTAATGTGACGTAATGTAACAGTCTATGGTTAAGATAAACATCGTCACTATTTTTAGTTAATTAATAAATATTGAAATAAATTGTAGGACATTTGTACATTTTTTATTTATTTATTTTTTGTCACTCTGTCTGGGCCCCATCCCGCCAATCGGGCCCTAGGCACGTGCCTAGTTTGCCTTTGCGTTAATCCGGCTCTGGTTACAGGTAACACAACTTGACCCGGACACATAGGCCGTTTCTCAATATGCGTTCTTGTCTGTACTTGTGTTCTTGTGGACTTGTGAAACGTCATCAGTCGCTGCCCAAGTACTGTCTCAATACACAAGTTTGCATTTTGGCAAGAACGGTTAAAAATCCCGGAAGTGTTCTTGACACGCCCATTTTACCGAGGATGCATCGGTTGGTAACTTGTGTGAACTTGACGGCAGAAATATCCCAGCATTCATATCGGCATTCAAGGAAGGAGCGGGGAGCAGAAAGGCAGAACAACAGTAAGTCGTTTTTCTACAATTTCATATGCTATTTCATCACTAAATTCACTTCTGAGAACATTTGATGCGAAAAATCTACTGTGTAGATTTCAAATATTGCCATTTTTACGAAAATTTATGCAGAATCGAAAATATGCTCAAACATTTTCGGTAGTGAAGAATCTCCATAAGCGCACGCGGGTGTAGCTAGCGAGCCAACCGGCCAGTCATGCTAAAAACCTGGCTGTTATCATCCATAATTCTTGTTATGTTTGGGTACTGAAGACGGCGCTGTACGGGGGTATTGCGCAATACCAGCAAGAACACATCGCCTCAAACTGTCAGCAGCGTTCTGTGTGCTCGTCACCTTGTAAGTTCATTCTTCCAAGAACAACTAGCAAGAGCGTTCTCCCCAAGAACACAAGTCCGTTCTTTGCATTCTTGGTTTTGAGAAACGGCCATGGCAAACATGAGGGCTTAAATATACAGACTAATGGCAAGACAAGGGACACCTGTGAACAATGAACAGACGATTAACCAATGACAAGACACATGGCAGGATCACATGACAAACAGGGAATCACATGACAGACATGGAATATGACATGAACAAACCAAAATGTGACAGAGACAAGACCAAATCGTGACAGTGGGGCTCCATATTTCATAGTCATGACCTATGATATTTGCTACTTGCTTGTCAGCTGGTTTTAGATGGAGGGACATTCTCATTGTAGAGAGCATCAATATTTGATCTGTGTATATAAATATTAAAGAGACTGTACATTTGCATATATGCTTAAAGGCCCACTGAAGGGCCTTGAAATGCACAGCATTATTCAGTGTGTTGAAGTAATTCCCACTGAAACAGGAAGACAGGTTGGGACGTATCGAACAGCTCCTTTTTTAAAATAGCCAGTAGCGTTTAGTTGATCACAGCTCGGTAAAGCTGCAGTTTCCTCCTAATCTCCACCACATCACTTTAAAATTCTGTGCAGAATTCAAAAGGATCCGACACGTTTTCTGCCATGTGAATTGCACATGATCCGCTCTGTGCTATCGTATCTCTGGACCAGAAGAGACTGTGTCTGTCTGTGTGTGTGTGTGTGTGTGTGTGTTTGCTGCATTAGCGGCAACGGCGGCGGCGGCGGTTCACGTGACACTAACGTTAAACCAGACTTCTTTCTCCCCGAATGGAAAGCAGATTTACACTGTCTGAATCATTCCCTTACCCTATCCCCAATATAGTGCACTATGTGCCATTCACCATGTATAAAATAGTAAATGTGTGAACAAGTCACGGATTTTAGAAGCAGCTTCAACTTCTATTTATAATGTAGGGGGTGGAACGCTTCAGATTCTAGAGAGCATTTGATTGGACAAAAAATCTGATGAGAAGCTGAAGTGCAGAGTAATGTCATCAAAATCATTGATCCATATTGGCAGAAGTGAGAAACTGTAATTTTTGAATGCTTATATCTTCTAAATGCGAATTTTGTCATTGTTTTGGGGCACACTAGCTTAGATAACAGGAATGCTAACATGCTATTCATACTAAAAGCCAAAAACTTCATGGGGCTTTAAAATAAATTGTCAATGTTTAGGAGTATAGCATAAATTACCTTAAAGCTAATACTCATGGATTATAAATAAACATTGATGTAACATTCATTGAATTTGAGCAATCCTGAGAACTAAATATATGTAAATGTATTCTTGCTACACAGTAAAACTGCAACAGACTCTCCACTGAGATCGAATAGATTGCAGAGAGGTCATGATGAACACTGCCATGCGTGAAATAAACAAAAACCAGATCAGCTCAAAATGACTTTCTTTCTCGTACCACTGCCCTTCTGTTCATAACCGTTCAGCTCGTCTGCATGTAGGCTACTGTTATTTTCATGCTTGTGAATTCTGCGGCATCCTAGAGCCTCCAGCAGCTTGTCTTACTCCTCTGAAGTGTGAACAACCGCTTTTGAAAGATGAGGCATGCATTTCCACCATGGAAAGGGCCACAGACCGCTGGATTATGATAGCTGAGGGCCTGCTTTACCACACTTTGTTACTGCAAAAAACAAACTCCGAGGCCTACAGCAAGAGAAAGAAAGAGCAGAAAACCACAAACCAAGTGCTCCGAGGGAAGAAACTGTGTTTTACTTCACATATTTTTTTAAAAAATAGGAAAAAAATAGGATCAAATCCCAATTTTTATTTATTTATATTAGTTTAATAAATCAACCAGAAATTGACATCCAGCCCAGTGATAAATATATAACTCTTTGATAACTCCTTTGTGTTCAACTGCAAAATGTTGCGAGAATTTAGAGCGACATGTTGGAAAGTAGATGGTGACACAAGTTTGAATTCAATTGGACGGACTTTAGACATATATATATATATATATATATATATATATATATATATATATATATATATATACATATAGATGAATTGTGCACTGCAGTTCAGAAAACCTCTTGTTACCTTATTATCAAAGTTTTTAAGTTGCATTTAAAATCCACTCAGTTCAAAATGTGGCATGTCTGAATTCGATGTGGCACGCTCCTGAGCATGGATGATCCAAAAACTTGTGTTCAACCTTGAGCTTTTTAAGTGTGCAGCATTTTTGTTCTTTTGTAAACTCATTTTTTCAATTGTTTATCTTTCCAGTGAATGATGTCTGAGATTTCCATGCAGGCAAGGACATGTGCATGTGCATTATTGTTAAAGATAAGCACTGCTAATAGAGTGAAAATGGTACATACAGAGATGTTATTATAGAGGTTTTTGTTCTATCTAATTCAAATTGTCACGTTTGTGTCACTCACAGGGTCTGTTCCCTTTCAAGGGAACTCGAGCTGCGTCGAGACGCTGTGTCGAGACGCCCCTGCATGATTGCGTCGTGAAGCACGTGTATAATCAGTCCAATGGAAAGACGAGACGTCATAGGCGGGTGACGTCTTCGACCAGGAAACTATAAAACACACATGAAAACAGACCACGCTAGCTTCTGTGCCTTCAGCAAGCGCTCTTTGTATACTGTCCCTGTTTATTTATTTTTGTCTGTCATTGCACGCACAAAATTTCTCAGAAAGATATATATATATATATATATATATATATATATATATAATGGCAAGTAAGTAAGATTGTAAGCGATGTGTTGTTCCCTTCCCCTGTTTCATCACGGGTGGGGACACAACATCAGCTTCGTGTTGCTTGTTTGGGAGTGGAGCATGACCAGTCAGTTCTCGAGGGGGCTGACTGTGAGCATTGCGAGAAGCTGTCTGTGAGGACGCTCTGCTCCCCCCAGGCGTTCTTCGAGGAGGACGGTACGGTCCGGGCTACCCAGGGTGCAGGTCCCACTGCTGCCAAGGCACAGCGGCGACACACATCTTGGGGTTCTCAAATGGATTTGACAAGGAGGTTTGAGACGGGCCCAGCCCTATCTCAGCCTTCACCTGCCAGATCCAGTGCCTTTTCTCAGGGAAAAGCACGCGCTGCGGTTTCTTCTCCCCGTGACGAGGCACCAATTCTGCGATTATCCAGTTCTGAGGAATTGGATGTCGTCAGCATTGATGCAGGGGACTATAAGAGTTCACCATCTCATACCCCTGTTGATGAGGAACTTATAGAGGTTGTGACTTGCGCTGTTGCCAAATTAAAAATTGACTGGCCAGCCGAGGAACAAGAGGAATGTAAGAAAAGTTTACTAGATTAAAGATATTTATCATCTAGATCACAGCCTCCTCGTTGGGGTTTGCCGTTTTTCCCGATCTTCACACTGAGGT
The DNA here is from genome assembly GCF_051911475.1 of Siphateles boraxobius. Classification (NCBI taxonomy): domain Eukaryota; kingdom Metazoa; phylum Chordata; class Actinopteri; order Cypriniformes; family Leuciscidae; genus Siphateles; species Siphateles boraxobius. The sequence goes on from NW_027508722.1 coordinate 29,619,275, forward strand.
TTCTCAGAGTGTTTTTAATCCTCAAACATCTAATTATAGTAATGTTATGGGTATTAAAGATTATGTTTATGTGATGATGCCTCGAGCAGAAGAGACACTCGCGAGCTATCTCTCTCCCGAATCAGCATCATCACTAAAAGACCCGGTGTTACCCACCAAGCCATTAAAAGCCACTTCAGCGCTGGTGGGTAAGGCGTATTCGGCAGCGGGTCAGGCTGCGGCATGCTCGCATACCATGTCAATTTTGCAAGCATAAAACTCTGATCTGCTGAGGGACATGGATGATTGTGGGGAAGTCAGCGCTGACGCAATCTGAGGATCATAAATCAGTCAGTTCGGTTGTTCCCTTCCGGTTCGCCGCTTCAGGGTGCCGAGGTGCCTGCACATCTCAAGGATCCTCTGAAGAGGGTCGTAGAACAGTCAAGTCGGTTGTTCCCTGCCGGTTAGCCGTTTCAGGCCACTGAAGTGACTGTTCGAAAAAATCCAGAGGCCATCCTGGGGAATGGAGACTTCACCCCGAGGTGGTGAAGCTCCTTTGGGAGAATTTCGGTCGAGCTCAAGTCGACCTTTTCGCATCGTCAGATACAACGCATTGTTCCATGTGGTTCTCTCTCATGCACCTAGCTCCTCTCGGGCTGCGATGGTTCAGGTGTGGCCGAGGCTACCTGTATGCTTTTCCTCCAATATCTATGCTTCTGGGAGTTCTGGAGAGGGTTCGCTGGGAAGGGGCCCATCTATTATTAGTAGCCCCGTACTGGCCGGCCCGAGTTTGGTTCTCGGACCTGGGGCCTCATGCACAAAGACTTGCGTTGAATTCATACTAAAACATTGCGTACAGACAAAGCTGTAAATGTGCGTACGCACAATAAAAAAACAGATGTATGAATCTCTGCGTACGAAGGATCCCACGCATATTCTCTTGGTACATCCCAATTAACGTAAAAATGAGCGCACATATACGAGCACAACGCCCCACCCAGTCTCCTCCCTTAATTAAATACAGTTAAATATGGTAATGAGTCCACTTTGGCAAAAGAAAGGAGTAAGAATATGGCTAAAGCAAGCGGCAAGAAGCGAAACTTTACAGAAAGTGAATCGGAGGTGCTACTATCGGAGGTAGAAACGAGAAAAAAAAATATTTGGAACTTTGTCCTCTGGAATTAATAACAAAAGGAAAAAATATGAGTGGGAGAGTTTACCTGATGCCGTCAATGCGGTGGGATCTGAAAGTCGCACTGTAAGTGACCTTAAAAAGAAATTGTCTGATATAAAGGTGGACGTTAAATGTAGAACTGCTGCGCACCGACAAAGTGTGGGCAGAACAGGCAGTGGTAAAGGGGACGATGAACTTATACCCTTTGAGCAGAGAGTTGCCTCAATTATGGGTGACACTTTACTCTCTGGAGTAGTATCTGCTGCTGTGGGAGACTCGGATTTACTACAGGACTGCCACGAAGGTAACCAATATTATCTGCACATTTATTGAATGTAAATGTTTCCGATTCACATATGCAAATTCTTCTTCAGATGGCGCCTTTATAGCAATGTGTGTGCAGTCGATCGGTCCGATTACATTAGGAAAACCGGCTATCGCTGCAAATTCCGTTTTAATGTTTGGCTGGTCAACTGCATCATATGGGAACCTTATATACCTGGTAGACATGCGGATGATCCCGACCCATAACGCTGGCGTTGCGCGGCTCAAAGACGACTGGCTTATTCCTGAATGGTCTGCCAGTTCCATTTGGAAAGAACCAGTTGCCAGGAAACCAAGTGTTGTCAGCACCTGCAAGGGAATGGGTATTGCGTGGCTCCTCGCTGTCTCTCTCTCTCTAGATTCGGACCCAACTCAGCACAGAGCTCCAAGAGGATAGCCCTTGGAAATCTGAAACGGCTGATAAGCCAGTCATCATCCTGGGCCAGAAGAGGCCTGAGGCCTGCACTGCGCACTAGAGCACCGGGGTGGGATTTGGCCATTGTATTTGAAGGCCTTGCTTTGGCTCCCTTTGAAGAGGTTTCAGAAAAGTTCCTTTCACTAAAAAAATTATTTCTCGTTGCTATTTCTTCTATCAAGAGAATTGGAGATTTGCAAACCTTATCGGTTGCTCCTTCGTGCCTAGAATTTGCACCTGGTATGGTGAAAGCCTTTCTTCACCCTAGGCCGGGTAATAGTCCTGAGGTCCCTACTAATGTTGCAGGCCCAATAGTGCTGCAGGCCTTCTGTCCTCCACCTTTTAATACACCCGATCAGGAAAAACTTAATCTGCTGCGCCCTGTCCGGGCTTTGGATGCTTACGTTCACAGAGCTGCCCTGTAGCGTAAATCGGATCAACTACCATAATTCCTCAAATAAAAACCGGGGCCTTTATTTGCCTGAACTGCAGAAGGTAACCTGCTTTTATTTGAAGCAGGCTTTTATTAGAGGCAGGCCTTTATTTCTAATTCAGGATTGGGCCGATAGACGATGCAATCATCTATCGCAATGGCTGACAGACATCACTATGTTGAGACTGCATCGCGATCCCCCCCACCCGCCCTGTTTCCATGGTGACGCGTCATGCTTGGCACGCAAGTGATTCACCATACCCAAAATAGCGCTGTATGACAGATGTAGCACTTTTATTTCTAAATATTAACAAACTTGCTTAAAATCCCAAACTTCGATTCTCAAATACATGTAAGAGAGTTTGTTTTGTCGTTTAAAAACCCTTAACGTTATAAATCATCTTGATCTGTAACGTGAGTTCCCCTTCAGGGACTACCGCTGTGTGTAATCGCAGTGGGAACGCCCCCCAGCGTAGCGCGTCTGAAGCATGAATGAAATCAGTCAATGGAGCGTCACAGCGGGTGACGTCACCGACCAGGAAGCTATAAATATCCCCTGAATACACAAGCCACCAGCTTCTGTTACTTCAGCAGCGCTCTGTGTGTGTCTGATATCTTTCGATTGTGTTTGTCTGATTTGTCAGGAGTTTTCACTATATATATATATATATATATATATAAAAAAACCAAAATGAGCGAGCAGTATAGAAAGTGTGTTCCCCCCTGTACACGTTACATCACGGGTAGGGATTCTCACGAGTTATGTGTAGCTTGTTTGGGAGTTCAGCATGCCCAGTCGGCTCTCGAGGGAGTCGATTGTGAGCATTGCGAGCGTTTTCCTTTGAGAACTCCGCGCTCGCGGCGATCGCTCTTTGAGGAGAGTGGTTTGTTGCGAGCTCCCCAGGGCTCGGGTCCCGCTTCTGTTGAGGCAGAGCGGCGGCGCTTGACTTGGGGTTCGCAGATGGATCTCACCGGCGACGCTGAGACGGGCCCCGCCCTATCTCAGCTTTCTCCGGCGGGATCCAGTGCCTCTCACCCGGCTCTGGAAGCACGCGCTGCGGCGGTTACTTCTGCCCGGGTGGAGGCACGCGATGATGTGGAACTTAGATTATCCAGTTCTGAGGATCTGGATGTCGAAAGTTTGGCATCAGAGGAAACTAGCTCACTTCATTATACTGCTGAAGAAGGTTTAATGGATGTGTTATCTCGGGCTGTTGAAAAACTCAGTATTGAATGGCCAACTGATAAACAAGAATCTAGAAATAAAAGCAAACTAGATGATAGATTTCTCTCTGCACGTCCTCAGCCTTCTCGCCGGTGCTTACCATTCTTCCCAGACCTTCATGCTGAGGTTTCAAAGACCTGGGTTAGACCGGTTTCGAGCAGAATATATACCAATCAATCCAATGCTTATGGTAATATTTTTGGTGCAAAGTCTGCTGGATATGTGACGATGCCGAAGGCGGAGGAGACGCTCGCGAGCTATCTCTCTCCTGCCTCGGCATCTTCGCTTAAAGCACCGGCTCTTCCTTCTAGACCACTGAAAAATACTTCTGTGCTGGTGGGGAAGGCTTACTCGGCGGCTGGGCAGGCGGGTGCATGTTTGCATACAATGGCCATTATGCAGCCTTATCAGGCTGACCTGCTCAAAGATGTGTGTGAGGGGGGAGAAATTTCGGCAGATATGATCAATGAGCTCAGGCAGACTGCTGATCTCACTCTCCGAGCCACCAGGGAAACAGCTAAATCTGTTGGCCGGTCTATGGCAGCCATGGTGGCCACAGAAAGGCATTTATGGTTGAGTCAAACCTCTATGAAAGAAAAAGATAAATCTCTCTTATTAAATGCTCCTGTTTCGCCTGCGGGCCTCTTCGGTGACGCTCTTCACTCTGTCACTGAGAGGTTCCAGGAAGAGAAAAAACAGGCGGCTGCTTTTCATAAGTTTATCCCTCTCAAAGTGCGCGTCACTGGGGCTGCTGAGCGAGGGCAGTCCCAGCCGTCGAGTTCGTCTTCTAAAAGAGCACAGCAGAAGCGGAGTGTCGCGTCTCGTGCCCCCCCGCAGACAAACTGGAGGGACGAGGCGGGGCGCTCTCCGGCGCGGCCTTCTCGGGGCAGGACTGATCTGAGGTCAGTCATTGTCGCCAGGAAGGCCGCGTCGAAAAAGTCCTGACGGGCTGAACGTCAGGACTCTGAGGGTGGTCCCCATCGGGAAAGACTTGAGTTCGCCGCTCAAAAACACGGCGCCCTGTCTTTCTCGATGCCCTCAGGGGTCTGTTCTACTAACCCTGCCTATACAGGGCGTAGAGAGACTCGGCGAGCGATTTCCCGAGGGACGCTCGCCCCCTCCGAGGAGGGTTGTGGAGTGCTCAGACCAGCTGTTTCCTGCCAGTATGTTACAGGGCGCTGTGTCTGTCACTCGGGATGTTCATCCAGAGGCCAGCCTCGAGAGGCTGGTTCCCTTAGTAGAGTTCCTGGCGGAATGGGAAATGCTTCCCAATGTTTCTCAGTGGGTCCTGAATATTATAAAGAACGGGTACGCTATTCAGTTCAGAACGCGTCCACCTCGGTTCAGAGGGGTTCTGCCCACGGTGGTGGGCCCCGAGCAGGCTCTGGTATTAGAACAGGAGGTAGAAACTCTGCTGCACAAAGGGGCTATAGAACGGGTTCCTCCGCCCAGCAGGGAGTTAGGATACTACAGCCGGTACTTCATCGTTCCGAAAAAAGATGGAGGGCTGCGTCCCATTCTAGATCTGCGTCTCTTAAATCGCACTGTAGGGAAGCTCAAATTCAAGATGCTCACTCTCAAAGAGATCGTTTCACAAATCAGATCCGAGGACTGGTTTGTCACGATAGACCTAAAGGACGCCTACTTCCATGTATCCATCCTCCCTCAACACAGGAAGTTCCTGAGGTTCGCTTTCGGGGGCGAAGCGTACCAATATCGGGTTCTTCCGTTTGGCCTAGCACTGTCACCCCGCACGTTCACGAAGTGTATGGATGCAGCTATAGCCCCGCTGAGGCTGCAGGGCATTCGTATTCTGAACTATATAGACGATTGGTTAATTCTAGCTCAATCAGAACAGCAGGCGGTTCGGCACCGAGATGTCGTTCTTGCTCACATCAAGAGGTTGGGGTTGAGGCTCAACGCCAAGAAGAGTGTTCTTTCTCCATTACAGAGAACCACTTTTCTCGGTGTAGTGTGGGATTCGACGACGATGCAGGCACAGTTGTCACCTGCTCGTGTTGCTTCGATTCTCGCCGCAGTAGATCAGGTCAAGCTAGGCCAGTCGTCCACTGTAAAACAGTTCCAGAGACTGTTAGGTCTCATGGCAGCTGCGTCCAACGTGATACCTTTTGGCCTCCTGCACATGAGACCGTTACAGTGGTGGCTCAGAACCAGGGGATTCTCCCCGAGGGGAAATCCGTTTCGCATGATCATGAGTTCGCGACGATGTCTTCGCGCCCTGGTTATGTGGAAAGATCCTCGGTTTCTTTCCCAAGGCCCGGTGTTGGGAGCTCCTTGTCGTCGCGTTATGCTAACGACAGATGCCTCTCTCACGGGGTGGGGGGCGATCATGAGTGGTCGCCCAGCTCGGGGTCTGTGGGGGGACCATCACCGTCTATGGCACTTAAATTGTCTAGAGATGTTGGCAGTGTTTCAGGCTCTGAAACACTTCCTCCCAGACCTAAGGGGCCACCATGTTCTTGTCCGAACAGACAACACATCGGTGGTCTCTTATATCAACCATCAGGGGGGTCTGCGTTCTCGCCCACTTTACAAACTGGCACGTCAGATTCTCCTATGGTCCCAGGGGAGAATTCTTTCTTTGAGAGCTATTTATCTCCCAGGGTACTTAAATCAGGGGGCAGACATCCTGTCGAGGCAGGGGCCGAGGCCCGGGGAATGGAGTCTTCACCCCGAGGTGGTGGAGCTCCTATGGGAACATTTCGGTCGTGCCGAGGTAGATCTATTTGCTTCCAGAGAGACATCACATTGTCCACTGTGGTTCTCTCTCAGCCTGCCAGCCCCACTGGGGTTGGACGCGATGGTACATCCGTGGCCGAGGTCACGTCTGTACGCTTTTCCCCCGATCGCTCTGCTCCCGGGAGTTCTGGAGAGGGTTCGCCGGGACGGGCTCAGTCTTCTGCTAATAGCCCCGTTCTGGCCGGCCCGAGTATGGTTTGCGGACCTAGTGTCTCTCCTCGACGGCTCTCCCCTAGAGATACCGATCAGGAGAGATCTACTCTCTCAGGCGAGTGGGTCGATCTTTCACCCCCGCCCAGAACTATGGAGGCTGTGGGCTTGGCCTCTGAGGGGGCCCAGCTCATAGATTCTGGTCTCTCGACTGAGGTCGTTGAGACCATCCTCCAATCCAGAGCTCCCGCCACAAGGAAGTTATATGCCGCGAGGTGGAAACTTTTCACCTCTTGGTGTGGAGAGCGCCAGCAGGACCCAGTTAACTGCCCGGTTGGTACAGTGCTGGATTTCCTGCAGGACCGGCTCTCCACAGGGTTATCTCACTCCACACTGAAGGTGTATGTGGCGGCCTTAGCTGCTTACCACGACCCTTCGAGTGGAGGTTCTCTCGGGAGACACCCACTTGTATCTCGCTTCCTTCGTGGCACCTTGAGGCTGAGGCCTGCAGTCCGCACGAGGGTACCAGCTTGGGATCTGGCCATCGTCTTGGAAGGTCTCTCCCTAGCTCCTTTCGAGCCCATCGAGGAAGTTTCGGAAAAGTTCCTTACACTAAAGACTATCCTTCTTCTTGCTATCTCGTCTCTAAAAAGAATTGGAGATATTCAAGCACTTTCGGTGGCTCCCTCGTGCCTGGAATTTGCTCCTGGTATGGTAAAAGCTTTTCTCTGTCCGAGACCAGGGTATGTTCCTAAGGTACCAACCACTTCGGTTAGACCTATAGTTCTGCAGGCTTTCTGTCCTCCGCCTTTTTTGACGTCAGACCAGGAGAAACTTAATTTGCTGTGTCCTGTTAGGGCTTTAGATGCGTATGTCCACAGAGCTGCCCTGTGGAGGAAATCAGAACAATTGTTTGTCTGTTTTGGGTCACCTAAGAAGGGGTGTCCAGCATCTAAGCAAAGGATGAGCAAGTGGGTGGTCGAGGCCATCTCGCTTGCTTACGGTTCGGCCCATCAGCCTTCACCTTTGGCTGTAAGGGCTCATTCCACCCGGAGTATGGCTGCTTCTACAGCTCTTCTTTCAGGAGCTTCTCTTCAGGACGTTTGTGATGCGGCAGGCTGGTCCTCACCGCACACTTTCGTCAGATTTTATTCCCTTGACCTTAGCTCCACTCCCGGGGCTCAGGTTCTCTCGTCGGCTTGTGTCTCCTTATGACACACGACGGGGATTTGGTCGTATGGGGATGTGGGTATTGCGTTCCCACTGCGATTACACGCAGCGGTAGTCCCTGAAGGGAACGTCCCGGGTTACGTATGTAACCCTAGTTCCCCGAAGGGACGGACGCTGCGTGTCCTGCCATACTCTCGGCATCCCCTTGGATCGCTTGCTTCAGTAACATTAGAAGCTGGTGGCTTGTGTATTCAGGGGATATTTATAGCTTCCTGGTCGGTGACGTCACCCGCTGTGACGCTCCATTGACTGATTTCATTCATGCTTCAGACGCGCTACGCTGGGGGGCGTTCCCACTGCGATTACACGCAGCGTCCGTCCCTTCGGGGAACTAGGGTTACATACGTAACCCGGGACGATGTTTATTTGGGCCGCAGTTCAGAGATTCCTGTCTGTTGGATTTATTACAGCACGTGAATTCATCAGTTTCTCCCGAAATACATTAAAGTAAGTAGCCGGTGAACTGGGAGAAGAACAGAATAAACTTTATAGTTACTTACACTGTGATATGAATAAAACCTCGGGAAATATATTTGAATGAATTATTATTGCTGCTTCCATAGACACCATTGTGTATTTTACAAACTATAAATGTATTGTTTTTCTATAAATGATATGTATTTAAATATCTGAAACCTAAAATAAACATGATGTGGTTAAAAATACTGAATAGTGATATAGTATGACAAGCGCTAAAAGTCCGTCTTTAGCTCAGCGCGAAAGCACAGTTTGAATCTGTCAGTTATGTCGCGTCACTGTACATCCACTCCTCAGTGGTCAGCTGATGCAGAGCGGGCTGACATCGATGATGAGATGTAGAGGAAAATATCTAGTGGAAATTGAGTATGTTACGTTATGTCATAATATGAAAGGCACAGGAGATTACCTATCAACACTAAATTTTCCCCGGCCTTGATTTAAGACTGGCCTTTATTTGTCTGTGTTTACCCCGCCGCCGGCCACTGTCAGAGGCCCGGCCTTTAATTGACTACCGGTTTTTATTTGAGGAATTACGGTATTTGTCTGTTTCGGGTCACCTAGAAATGGTTACACTGCTTCCAAGCGGAGAATGAGCAAGTGGTTAGTCGAGGCTATCTCACTTGCTTATGAAGCGGGTGGTCAGCCTTCACCTTTGGCTGTTAGGGCCTATTCTACCAGGACTATGGTGGCCTCAAAGGCTTTATTATCGGGGGTTTCCCTCCATGAAATCTGTGATCCGGCAGGCTGGTCCTCAACGCTTACATTTGTTAGATTTTATGACTTGGATCTAGGCACCACTCCGGGGTCTAGGGTGCTTGCTTCTTAGTGTGGGTAATGACTTCCAACAGAACAGGCATTTGTTATTATGGCTTCATGGGTATAATGTTCCCACAGCGTCTCGACAAAGCTCGAGTTCCCTTGAAAGGGAACGTCTCAGGTTACGTATATAACACTGGTTCCCTGAAGAGGGAATGAGACGCTGCATCGCCCTGCCATACTCTGAGACGTTTTGTCCCTCTGTTAGGGCTGAACGTTTGTTTTGCTGTTGCATTAATAATTGAGTTGTTTTGCTTAAAGAGGTCCACACACACACACACACACACACACACACACACACACACACACACACACACACACACACACACACACACACACACACACACACACACACACACACACACACACACACACACACACACACACACTATATATATATATATATATATATATATATATATATATATATACTGTATATAAATGTAAATTTATATGTAATATTTTAAAATATATTTATCATAAGTTTCAGTAAAGACGTGTAGTGTTACAAAATATTTAATATAAATGATGTTATAAAAGATTTAATATAAATGATTTAACAAAGCTTTAATTTATTGACAGCCCAGCAAGCAATTATTTATGAAGTTCTTTGGCGTAGGCCCCGTCCGTAGTTCATAATCCGAGGGTAGCGGATCTGCATTTCCTGCCTGAAGATGAAGGCAGGGGCGCAGCCGACCCCCCGGGGGTTATGGACAGGACCATCCTGGTGGTGGTGAGGATGGAGGTAGTTGTTGCGACAGCATCTGCGAACTCAAACGTGTGTAAGTACCAATCTTTTATACAGCGTGTATAAGGACGTGATTGGATAGATGTGAAGGTAATAAGTGACGTAATAATTAAGTCTTCCTGGCAGAACTTTATGCTGAAGCTTTCATTTCTTTTGTACTTTTGATTTATCAAAGGATCCTGAAAAAAATATATCAAGGATTGCACAAAAATATTAATCAGCACAACTGTTTTCAATATTGATGATAAATGGTTCTTAAGCACCAAATCAGCATATTAGAATGAACATGTGACACTCAATAAATGCATTTGTTTTTTTTGTTTAAATTAATTTTATAATATGAATATATCATTTTTTATCAAATATACTTTTTTTCTTTTGATCAATTACATTTCCTTCATGCTCCAGTCCAGGTTTGGCAAACACCACACATTGGATATAACTGCCTTCTGATTTACATGCATATGTAGATTACTGTTTCAGATAATCACTGTCCCCTGTTTTACTCACAGCACCACAGAGCTAGTCGAATCTGTCCAGAGTCATTCCTTCCTTTCACTCTCGATCAATGCCTCAAGGAGGAGGATTTGTTTTATTCTGCACAGAAAACCCCTTATCTTATCTGCTCACGATGCACTCTGTTTAAGACTCACTCTGAGCTGCTGTTGTTTTAAGGAGAACCCTCCAAGATTTTCTCCCTGTGGTTGGTGTTGTGTTGTAGCCTAAAAACATTTCTCTGCTTTTGACATCAAAATGCAAACAAACTGCTAGAACGGTGGTACAAGCATTTAACTACAGAGGAAAATCAAGGTAATGGGAACAAATCTTTGTGCGTTTCAGTTATGAAACGTAAAAGAGCTCATTTGTATTTGGGCAGTGAAACATGGTTCTAAAATGACACCTTGCTTTGAATTGTTTGCTTTTTTAAACCGTAAAGCATGGCACTGGCAATGCTAGCAACATGGTTTTGATAGGGTGCTACAGGGATGAACCTGGAAAAGAGTTAGCATTTTAACACTTCCGGTTCCATCGTCCTGAAGTCAATGTTTTTTTTAATAGGTCTTTGGTTGTAACGATTATAATGCAGTAGGTCTTAATGAGTATTTATAAAAATATTTATAGAATAGAAGGTTTAACTGTTTTAATTTGGCGAGAGTCCTAAGAAACGTATCATTTGGATATATTTTAAATGCAGAAAACATAATCCTTCAATATTTGGAGGATAAGTGGGGGTAAGACTTTCCCTAGATAACATCATTACACACCTGTAAAGGCAAAATGGATCATATTATGCTCTGTCACCTGCTATTGCATCAAGTTGTTTCAATGCGACCAACTGTGGGCGTTACAATTAATGTGCACTTACGGTGAATGAATACTCAAATGATTCTCACTTCTTCGCTCTATCATTGTTATTATAAATTCATGTAATTGATTTTTAAAAAGTAATAATTCAAATTTATTTTTAAACGTTCACTCTCACTGGCTTTTTCTATTATTGAAATTCAATAATCTAAGATATGAAGAAAAGAGAAAACAAACCAGAAAAGATTGGTTACTTTAGAAGAGATTTATCAAGGCTCGATAATGATTGCAGCATTACAGTAAATCAATAAACCTGATGCGACTCCCGCTCAACAAAACAAATGTGTTTGTCCTTACTTAAGAATGCTTAAGTCTCTCAACAGCCTGGGCTTCAGTGAGAGTAGCTGTGTTTTTCTTCTTCTCTTTCTGCTTTAGGCTTTCCTTCCTGTTTCGATTATACAGATTATAGAGAAAAAAAGAGGCCAGGAGATGAGGGCTCTGGAGATGAGTTCTTCACTCCACAATTCAGCTGGTCACGTCGATTAAGATGTGAACTTTTAGAGTTCCAGCAGTTCACATTCAGCTCAGGGGGCCTTATCTAAAATTAAAAAAACCCTCCCTTTTCCTCCCACTTTGAAGTTTCGCCGAGCCACTCAAACAGTTTCAGTCAGAGGATTGGAAAGCTGAATGAAGACTTTGATTTCTGGAGCTGGTTTTGGTCGTCGTTTTGAGTTATGCACCGGATAATCTGACGGAGAGAAACGCGAGTTTCACTGTTGCTTTAGGAGCACCATCTCTTTATTACTGTCCACAGCCTTGGCTATTGGTTGAATTAATAGCCAGATTAGCCACATGCTAGTTAAAAGAGGTTACTGTAGTTCAGATGTCAGCATTGTATCTTAGTCGAGAAGCAGGATCTTAATCAAGAACGTGAACAGTTGCTTTTCTCAGAAATGTTATCAATTATTGACCAAAGTGCATATATATGTAATGACGGCTTGTATCCAGGGTCCAATTTTTTTTGTTGCTTCACCTACCAATGGTGAGTAAACTGACAAAATGTAATATTTCTTACCTGCCATGAAATTGTATTTGACAGAATTTTAAAAATGTAATTATATTATGCTTTTTTAATATAGATGGAATTAGATTTGATATTTCATGGTATTTCGGTTTGACTTGACCCTCCATCTTCCAGAGAAACGGATCTGTCTCAATTAAGCTCCAACTACCTCGTAGGCCTATAGCTTAATTAGACAAGAAAGCCACTTTAGTTTTTGTAAAAACGTTGACCTGTAAGGTACTACGTGGAGCCATGGGCCATACATAGTCAGGCCTCCTTGGACAACACAGAACAGTGCCACATTGCCACAGACCTGTTTGCCTCCTCAGAGACCTCCCACTTACAGCTGTTTTACTCCCTGATGGAGGGAACACTCAGCACGGACGCACTGGCACACAGCTGGCCCCGGGATCTCCGCAAATATGCGTTTCCCCCAGTGATCCTACTTGCACAGAAGTGCAAAGGCAGGGAGGACGAGGAGCAGGTCCTTCTGATGGATCCCTATTGGCCCACCTGGACCTGGTTCCCAGAACTCATGCTCCTTGTGACAGTCCCTCCCTGGCCCATTCCTCTGAGGAAGGACCTTCTGACTCAGGGATGGAGCACCCTATGGCACCGCGTCCGGACCTCTGGACACTCCATTTTTGGTCCCTGGTCGGGACGCGGAGGTTCTTGATGACTTACCCCAAGAGGTACTTAACACCATCACTTCTGCACGGGCGCTTTTCACGAGACGTGTGTACGCCTTGAAGTGGAATCTGTTCGTCGAGAATACCCCTCGAATATGTTCCATAGGGTCCGTGCTTTCCTTCTTGCAGCAAGGGTTGGAGCGAAGGCTGTCTCTCTCCCCCTTCAAAGTACATGCTGGCACTATTTCAGCATATCACGACCACATAGATGGCAAAACAGCAGGAAAGGACGACCTGGTCGTCAGGTTCCTAAAGGGGGCGAGACGGTTAAACCCTCCACGATCCCCCTCCAGACCCTCTTGGGACATTTCCCTGGTGCTTCGAGCACTCCAGGATGCTCCCTTTGAGCCTTTGCAATCAGTAGACTTAAAGCTTCTCTCCATGAAGACTTTGCTGCTGGTTGCACTGGCCTCTATCATCATTTTCGGTCGACGAATCGTGCCTAGAATTCGGGCTGGGTGACAACCATGTTGTACTGAGACCCCGGGCCTGGCTATGTGCCCAAGGTTCCTACCACTCCCTTCAGGAACCAGGTAGCGAACCTGCAAGCGCTGCCCTTCGAGGAGACAGACCCAACCATGGCTTTGCTCTGTCCTGTTCGTCCTGCGTTTGTACGTGGACAGAACTCAAAGTCTCAGGATCTCAGACCAGCTTTTTGTCTGTTACGGAGGCCAGCAGAAGGGAAAGGCTGTCTCCCAGCAGAGGATGGCCCACTGGATAGTAGATGCCATTGCCTTGGCTTACCTAGCACAAGGCGTGCCCTCCCCACTCAGGTTGCATGCTCACACCACGAGAGGCGTTGCATCCTCTTGGGTGCTGGTACGTGGCTCCTCGCTACCAGATATCTGTAGAGCTATGGGCTGGACGACACCTAACTCGTTCTCTAGATATTATAGCCTACGTGTAGAGCCAGTCTCCTCCCGTGTTCTCACCCTAAACGGGTATAAGCACTGAGAGGCCTGGCTCTGTCGGCTTGCTGCACCCTATATTATTTCTTCCACGGCTGCTCCTAAACGGAAGCCTGTGTCTTTCCCTTGGGCTAAGTCACCCAGTATTTCATATGCAGTACAACCTTCGGGGTAGTCCATCTGTATTCCCTACATAACTTGGTTTCACTTTATTTTGATGGTCCCTTTAACACATTCTGTTGAGTATAAGTAATGTTACACCTACATGTCTACTAACTCTCATTAGACTGTTAGTTGAATATTAGTAGACTGGTAGGGTTAGGATTACAATAAGTTGACATGTAGTTTGCAAAATTACTTAGTAGAGTGTTTGTTGGAGCACCATCACAATAAAGTGTTAGCAGATATTAATCAGAAAGTATATAGTATATAGTTGCAAAGTTACTTATAGTCAACAGCACGTTCAAAAGGGACCATCAAAATAAAGTGTTACCCATAACTCCTACGGGGAAGAATATGGCTTCCGCAGCGTCCCCCTTTCTCTATAGAAAGGGCACACTTTTCCAGTGTTATCCAAAAATCTCACTGTGTAAGTTATCACGGAATAACAGTGACAGGCATACTCGGTGTAAGCCCTCTCCTATCGTCCTTCCAGGCAAGAAGAGGTAGAGGCTTGCACAGGGCGCTGGATGGGGTGCAGCAGCTGTGGCCCTTTGGTAGGGATTCCTATTCGTCGGTCTCGACGTGGCATCGACTGACCGACAGAAGAGGAACGTCTCGGTTACGTATGGTAACCCTCATTCCCTGAAGGAGGGAACGGAGATGCCACGTCCTGTCGCCACACCTGCTGCCGCCTGCCGGGGCGGCCAGCTTATCAGGCTTGGCAACTCAGCAAAAAACTGAAGTGCAATCGCACCTGCTGCTCATTATATACCTGCGCTGCATGGCTGAACAGCTGATTGCACGCCAATGTGCATTGGCTTGTTTAGTTTCACTCGAAGTAGATTGGCCTCTCTAGTGTTGTGGCAAAAATCCTGTTAAACATCATCACTGCGTAAGAGACACTCAGAGTCAAATTAATAAAAAGAGAAGTATTTATTCTTGCAAGAATAGGTTCAGTCTAGTACACAGAAGTTACGCTGTGCAAGAGAGTGACACACCACAGGAAGATATGAGACAGCCTTTATACTGTTTTCAAGGTTCCTCCTCACCCGCTGTACCTTTCACCCACCCAGATAAGGTCCTTACTGCTGTTCAGTTTCTACTTTAAGACACAAACTGGTGCTGAAATAAACTGGCCAAACTGACCGTCCCTAAGGTCAGAGGTCCTGTCTTTTATACATTGAATAGGTTCTTTCTCTTATGATACCTGTTTGGGATCAATGACTATTAAAATTTCTACTACACTAGCGAGATTCCTATTCGTCGGTCTCGACTTGGCGTCTCCGTTCCCTTCTTCAGGGAACGAGGGTTACCTTATATAACCGAGAAGTTTTTGCTCACATTTGGTTCTCGGCATGTGCAATTTTACAGATCATAAGTTCCTTCATCCTTAAAGATAAAATAGATTTATTCAAGAAGATGAATTGCTCTAAACACAAAACATATCCGTTAACCAGCTGCCAATAACTAGTCTCAGATGACAGATGACTCAGATGAAAGTGCAAAAGTGTCACTGATTAATGATAGTTGTAGCATTGATTTTAGATTAATCTACTACTAAATGTAAATATATATATATATATATATATATATATATATATATATATATATATATATATTTACATATGTGTAAATATATGTGTGTGTGTGTGTTTGTGTGTTTGTGTGTTTGGTCACTTTAGTGTGATGGCTAATCTTATTATATCCTTCAACCTCTTATTATAATCTTATTATATCCTAACCTCTTGAACATCTTGATCTTCATCAGTCAAAGGCAAAAAGTGTCTCCCTCTGTGTGTGTGTGTGTGTGTGTGTGTGTGTGTGTGTGCATATCAGTCTGTCCGTCTATACATAAACCATTCAAACTTTTTAAACCACTTCAACTTTACAATTAAGTCTTTTAAAGCCAACATTCAAAGTTTGACTTGTTAAAATTGGTTGAAATTTAGTAAAAAAAAAAAAAAAATAGATTGATCTATCTATCTTGGCTATAAACGTTTAAAACTTCAAGGCTTTTTAAAACTAATATAACATTGTCAAGCCAATATTCAAAGTTTGTCTTGAGAAGTTTGCTTTTTTATTAAAACTTTACAACTATTAATTTTTATTTACTCTTTCCCCACCAATGAAGTAATTTGCCGGAAATCGTCTCGGGTTACGTATGTAACCCTTGTTCCCTGAGAAAGGGAACGAGACACTGCGTCGGTTACGACACTAGGGGAACGCCCTTCAGCGTAGCGCGTCTGAATTTATGAATGAAACCGAATCCAATCCTATTGGCGTTGCGTGATGACGTAGGGTGTGACGGCATAAGCGGATGTATACAAAAGCACGCCGGCACACAGAAATGTCAGCTTTTGCTTTGAAGCAAGTGCTCCAGGCGGGGTGAGGTGTGGCGAACCGACGCTGTGTCTCGTTCCCTTTCTCAGGGAACAAGGGTTACATACGTAACCCGAGACGTTCCCTTTCGAGGGAACTCGAACTGCGTCGGTTACGACACTAGGGGAACGAGATACCCACTATACCACAACGAACCCCGCTCATCCTAGTGTGAAGCTGTCTTCAGGCACAATCTAGGACGAAAGCACTCGTGCACCGGGTGAAGAGGAAAGGTCCAGACTGTAAAACCTCATGAATGTGTGCGGAGTGGCCCAGCCAGCCGCCTCACATATGTCATGGATAGAAACCCCTGAAAGGAGGGCTCTAGAGGATGCCATGCCTCTGGTGGAGTGAGCCCTCACGGCCATAGGTGAAGGCAAATTGCACACCTGATAGGCCAGGGAAATAGTCCGAATGATCCAGTTGCTGATGGTCTGCTTAGAGGCGGGAAGCCCCTTCTTGGGCGACCCGAAACACACCAGCAAATGGTCCGACTTCCGCCATGAGGAGGACCTCAGGATATAACACTGCAGTGCTCTGACAGGGCATAGCAGATGAAGTCTCTCCTCATCCGCCGTCACATGAGGTGGAGGATGAAATGCCTGCAGAACCAAAGGCCGTGCCACATTAGATGGCACCTTGGGCAAATAGCCGGGCCGGGGGTGCAAGATGGCCTTAATGTTGCCTGGAGCAAACTCCAAGCACCCATTGGAAATAGAGAGCGCCTGGAGATCTCCTACCCTCCTCAGAGAAGTAATGGCCAACAAAAAGACCACCTTAAATGAAAGGTTCTTGGCCTCAGCCGACTCCAATGGTTCGAAGGGGGCCTCGGCCAGCCCTTCGAGAACCACTGCCAGGTCCCAAGAGGGAACCCTGGTGTGAGTCGCAGGTCTCATCCTCCAGGCTCCACGGAGGAAACGTACGACCAGGTGATGCCTACCCAGAGGACCATCACTCACAGGAGCGTGGAATGCCGCAATGGCAGCCACATAAACCTTGAGTGTGGACGGGGTAAGCCCGGCAGAAAAGCGGTCTTGGAGAAACTCCAGCACTGAAGCCACTGGGCAATGAACTGGGTCCAAAACACGCTCTCTGCACCAAATGGAAAAAACATTCCACTTAAGGCCGTATAACTTCCTCGTGGAGGGAGTTCTGGAAGTGAGTATAGTTTCAACCACTTCTGCTGACAGGCCGGCTTCTAGGAACTGTGCCCCCTCAGGGGCCAGACCCACAGTTTCCACAGCTCGGGCCGAGGGTGGAGAACTGAGCCCTCTGCCTGAGACAACAGGTCCCTCCTCAGAGGGATCTGCCATGGCGGGCCTGCCAGAAGCAGGATGATGTCTGAAAACCATACTCGGGCCGGCCAACACAGGGCTACTAATAGTAGGCTGACCCCGTCCCGACGGACCCTTTCCAGAACTGCTGGGAGCAGAGCGATTGGGGGAAAGGCGTACAGACGCAGCCTCGGCCACGTCTGCATGATGGCATCCAACCCCAGCGGGGCTGGATGTGTGAGGGAGAACCACAGTGGACAGAGTGTCGTCTCTCGAGACGCAAATAGGTCCACTTCCACTGGGCCAAACCTCTCGCATATTAACTCCACCACCTCGGGGTGGAGTCTCCATTCCCCGGGCCTCAGCCCCTGCCTCGACAGTACGTCTGCTCCCTGGTTCTGGTCCCCCGGGACATACATCGCCCTGAGAGACGACAGTCTCCGCTGGGACCACAGGAGTATCTGATGCGCCAGTCTGCACAGAGGGCGCGACCTCAGACCCCCCTGACGGTTTAGGTAAGATACCACCGACATGCTGTCGGATCTTACTAGGACATGGCGACCATGGAGGTCTGGCAGAAAGCTCCTCAGAGCCCAGAACACCGCCAACATTTCTAGGCAATTTATGTGCCAAAAGGAATGATGGTCCTGCCAGAGACCTCTCGTAAAGCGGCCGTCCATGACCGCGCCCCAGCCCGTGAGGGAAGAGTCTGTCGAAATAGATACTCGGCGACATAACGCTCCCAATTGGGACCCTGGGACAGGAACCAAGGCTTTTTCCAAATTGAAAGGGAACGAAGGCATCTGCGCGTAACCCTTATCAAGCGGAATGGATTTCCCCTCGGGGAAAACCCCTTGGTTCTCAACCACCACTGTAAAGCTCTCATGTGTAGCAGGCCAGAAGGTATCACGCTGGACGCTGCTGCCATGAGACCCAACACTCTCTGAAAGTGTTTGACAGTGACGGCCTGGCCTAGCTTATCCTGGACACTGTGGTCAGGATAGACTCGATCCGAGCAGGAGACAACTGTGCTCGCATCGTGACCGAGTCCCACACCACTCCCAGGAACGTGGTTCTCTGGGCTGGTGTCAACACGCTCTTCTTCGTGTTGAGTCTCAACCCCAGGCTCTGGATGCGGGTGAGGACGACGTCTCGATGCCGAATCGCCAGCTCTCGCGACTGGGCCAATATTCGCCTCAGGGGTGCTAGAGCTGCATCCATACACTTGGTAAAAGTGCGAGGGGAGAGTGCTAGGCCGAACGGAAGAACCCGATATTGGTAAGCTTCGCCCCTGAAAGCAAACCTCAGGAACTTCCTGTGAGATGGAAGGATGGAGATGTGGAAGTAGGCGTCTTTTAGATCTATCGTGACAAACCAATCCTCGGATTGAATTTGACTCACGATGATAGGAATAGTGAGCATCTTGAACCTGAATCTCCTCAGAGACCGATTCAGATGCTTCAGATCTAAAATTGGACGCAACCCTCCATCCTTCTTTGGAACTATGAAGTACCGGCTGTAGAGACCGGACTCCCTGACTGGTGGGGGAACTAGCTCTATGGCCCCTTTTTCCAGCAGCGAGTGAACTTCCTGTTCTAACACTTGACCCTGATGTGGGTCTACTGCAGTCCAAACCACCCCGTTGATACTTACCTTGGTGGGCGGACCCGGAACTGCAGCCTGTATCCAATTTCAACAGTGCGCAGGACCCATGGAGAAATATTGGGGAGACATTACCATGCCTCCACAAAATTCAGCAAGGGAACCAGCCCCTCAGGGCTGGTGTCAAGTGTCTTGTGAGAGCCCTTCACGATACCCTGAAGTGGAAGACCGGCAGGGAATAATCGAAAACGACTCTCGGTGTGCGGATGCCAGCGCTGCCTGGCCGCAAGCTCTTGGGGCAGACAGAGCAGCGTGCATTCGCTGGAAACTGATGTGTCCCGAAACGCAACAAGCAGCGGGATGCTGACACCAGTTTCCTGAGGGCCCGGTGAGAGAGGGGATCTTGATCGCTCTCTTTCGGGGGGGACAGCCCTCCAAGGTCTCACACAAGTTAGGACCTTTCTCCCGACACCTTCCTGGCCTGAAAGGCTTTGGGCGAGAGCGCCGCCTAGAATCCCAAGCTCAGCTTTTTTTTTTTTTTTTTGAGGGGGACCTCTAGAAGCGATACTCTCCTTCAGATGGTAGGCTGAATTAAAATATCTAACCAAGTTCTAAGTCAGATACAATTTTTAATTACTTTAACTCCTCGGAATTAAATGCAGCCATAACACTGGATAAGTGAAACACGGTCTGAATGGTAGGCTGTAGGAATTAAATGCAGCCATAAACACCAGAATACTGTTTTTAATTATACGATCTCGTAACCTACAGGCTGCCTCGGCAAACGCGAGATTCGTTATAATTTGGCTTTCATCCCTGGAGAAGAAAGTCAACAGGCGCGAGACTGAAACACCTGACAGCGCACGGCTGTACGTGTCAAGATATTTCTCAATGAACACAGCCAGCACCCTCAGGAACTGACTGTTCATGCCTCGTACTCACACAGCAAGCTGCAAAGTAGACTCGTAACCTACATGCTGCCTCGGCAAACACGAGATCCGAGCTACTAGATTCTGTATTGCAACTGCAAGGCAACCTTAAACCTACGCGCTGCCTCGGCAAACGCGAGATTCCAGCCACAGAATCTTATTGCAACATACACTCGTAATCTAAGCGCTGCCTCGGCAAACGCGAGATCCGAGCTACTAGATTCTGTATTGCAACTGCGATGCAAACCTTAAACCTACGCGCTGCCTCGGCAAACGCGAGATCCCAGCCACAGAATCTTATTGCAAAATACACTCGTAATCTAAGCGCTGCCTCGGCAAACGCGAGATCTGCAACTTACTTTAACAGGACATACAACACCAAATAGGACAGACTTGTTCACACATACACAGAGCGCTTGCTGAATAGCAAAAAGCTGATATTTCTGTGTGCCGGCGTGCTTTTGTATACATCCGCTTATGCCGTCACACCCTACGTCATCACGCAACGCCAATAGGATTGGATTCGGTTTCATTCATAAATTCAGACGCGCTACGCTGAAGGGCGTTCCCCTAGTGTCGTAACCGAGGCAGTTCGAGTTCCCTCGAAAGGGAACCACGTTTTTCACTTTTATATGATAGGGGGCACTATTACGCATCTTCTGAAAGAGTACAGAATCTCCAGCTCAAAACACAGGCAAAGAAGATGAATTAAATTTAGCCTCAGTAACTTTAGACACATTCGCCATCAAATGTCCACACAGGCAGCAAAAATGTACATGCACTCTATGATCTTCTCACATATCACTTACTGTTTACCCATTTGGTCACAAGCTAGTGTTACATATTTCAAACCTCTGCAATCACTTTACCAAACGAACTGTTAAAATTCTGGATAAGAAACCATGTATTTCTCATCATTGTCCAATATTACAACAATATACAACCCCAAATCAGAAAAAGTTGGTACATTTTGTAAAATGCAATAAAATCAAGAATCTGTGATTTGTTCATTCTATTTAACCTTTTATTTACTGACAAAAGTACAAAGAAACGTTTTCCAATGTTTTCACTGACCAACATAATTGTATTTTGTACAATATTTAATATGAACAAATATTAAATCATATTTAATATGAAAAAATTTTGATTTTCATGGCTGCAACACACCCCAAAAAAGTTGGGACAGAGACCAAATAAAAGTGTAAAGATTATCCAAATTAGATTATCCAACTCTTTTGAAACAGTCTACAATGAGCAGATGAATTGGTAATAGTTGAGGGTATCACGTTTGGCTGTAAAAGTGCTTCTCAGTCTTTTTAAGCAAAGATGGGTCATGGCTCATCACTTTGTGCCAAATATCATGAGAGAATTGTCAAACAATTAAAAAATCCCATTTCTCAATGCAAGATTGCAAAGAATGTATGCCTTTCATCATCTCCCAAACATAATATTGTCACAAGATTCATGGAATCCAGAGAAATCTCAGTCTGTGTTGGGTAAGGCAGTAGACCTCTGTTGAATGTGTGTGACCTTTGAGCCCTCAGATGGCATTGCACAAGATACCATCATGCTAATCCGTTAAATACAGCCAGATGTGCTCAGGAGTAATTTGGAAAACCGTTTTCACTGAACACAGTCTGACTCTGCATTAAGAAATGCCACTTGAATCTCTGTTACGCAAGGAGAAAGCTTTACATCAGTTCTATGTGGAGATGCCGGCGAGTTCTCTGGGCCTGAGCTCATCTCAGATGGTCAAGAAGAAAGTGGAAATGTGTGCTGTGGTCAGATGAGTCAATGTTTCAGCTTGTTTTGGGGAGAAAATGGACATCGAGTTCTCAGTCCCAAAGACGAAAGGGACCAACCAGACTTTCACCAGCAACAGGTGCGAAAGCAAACATCTGTCCTGGTATTGAGGTGCATCATTGCAAACGGTATGGGTAACTTGCATTATTGTGAAGGTACCATTGACATGGAGGCATATATTTGGATTGTACAGAGACATAAACTGCCATCAAGATGACATCTTTCCTGGGAAGCTAGACAATGCCAGGCCTCATTCTGCACGTGCTAAAACTGAGTGGTTTCCAGACACTCTGCACCATAGAAGGGATGTGCCTGCCTGTTTATTGCAGTGCAGATATGTCTCTTATGGAAAATGTATGACCCACTATGAAAAGGAGAATCAGGCAATGATGACCACAGACTGTTGAGTGGCTGTCTTGTATCAGACAAGATTGGGCAAATATTCCACTAGCAAAACTCCAACAATTAGAATCCTCAACTCCCAAATGATTAAAAAGTGTAATTAAAAGGAAAGGTGAAGTGACACAGTGGTAAAGATGTCTCTGTCCCAACTTTTTTGGGGTGTGTTGCAGCCATCAAAATCAAAATTTGTTCATATTTACAAAATATAATTATGTTGGTCAGTGAAAACATTGGAAAACGTTTCTTTGTACTTTTGCCAGTTAATAAAAGGTTAAAAAGAATGAACAAATCACAGATTCTTGATTTTATTGCATTTTACAAAATGTCCCAGCTTTTTCTGATTTGGGGTTGTTGATTACTCAGCTGGGAAAACATGGTTAAATATTCAAATCTATGTCTTCTCTATAAAATTATTCATGGTTTATCATCTCCTCCTCTCCATCAGTTTGTCAACATCCGAACAGCTGATCACAGCAGAACCAGAGGTGCAGCGAGGTGAGATTGTATCATTCCCTTTAGGAAAAGTGTATTTGGTCACACTGCTTTTTTCTGTTCGATCTGCTACTGAGTGGAACTTCACCCCCATAACCATCAGAAATCTAAACACATGTAGTACATTTAAGATCCAGTTAAAGAAATGGCTCATTGATTATCAGAGCTGTCAACATTAACTTCTAGACCTGCTCTCTCTGCCCACAGCTGGCTTCTTGCCTTGTGTGTGTGTGTGTGTGTGTGTATGTGTCATGTTTTTGTCTGATGTTTGTCTGATTATTGGTTTGCTGTGTTTCGAATTTTTTTTTTACATGTAATAGTTTTAAAACATTTTTAACATTTAATAGTATTGCTTACTAAATATATTGTAATTTTTATATTGTTATGTAAATATGTAATTTTACTTTTAGGGTGACTTTTTACCATCTATCTAGGGACTGCAGATGAAAAATAGCCTTTTGGCTAATTCTGGCATATTGACAGAAATGTTTATTAATATGCACCGTCCCTGTAATTAATAAAAAAAATAAAAAATAAAATAAAGAAGCAGAAACAAGCGATAGAATTATGCACATGCAAAATAACGTGATCATTAAACAGCATATAAATAAAAACTGCCTAACGTTACCAAATGAAATGCCATCCCAGGACGAGGTTTAGGACCTTGAAGCTTTGGGGGTGTTAACTCTCTGATGGTCTTCAAAAAAATGGTCTATTGGACCCCAGACAACAACATTTAATTTTGTAACCGAACAATATTTTTTTTAACAAATATAATTTTACTCGGTTTATTAATGTTTTTACTCAACATTTGTGCAGTTTTTGTAGAATTTATGATTTTTTTAAAAAATTCTATAAATAAATAAATAAATAAATATTTAATTAAATAGGATTTTTACAAAAAAACAGCATTTTATGTTAAAAAACTTTATAAAAGACCCAGATTTCTAACTTTCATTCCTGGGGATACCATGGATAATTTTACAAGGTTTAATGTAAGATTTTTGCCCATTTTTTGGAAAATACAGGTTAAAATTTGTAATAAATCACTTTAACAACTAGATGGCTATAGAGCTCCATTATATGCTATTTGCAATTTGAATTACTGAAAGATATAGTTTCTAAAGTTGGATTCAGTTGGATTTATATCTAAATATTATAAAATCACAATTATAACAAAAATAAAATAATTTTTGTCAAAATTTTGAATTTTTTGTACTGAAAAAACACAGCACACACAAAAACAACAACAACAACAACAACAACAACAACAGTGAAGTGCCAAACCTGCAGACAGGGTTGGAGCAGGTTTGGCACTTCACTGTTGTTGTTGTTTTTGTGTGTGTGTGTGTGTGTACATTTTATCTTTATTTTTATGTGTACAGTGTCACCAATTTATTTTTGAGGTGGTTCTTCATTTTGTATGATTTTATTTGACAAATTATAAGACTTTTTATAGCCTTACAAATGTATTTCTGTGTGTGTCTGTGTGTGTGTGTGTGTGTGCACGCACATTTTCAATGCGTCTCAGTGTTACCAATTTATTTTTCTAGTGGTTCTGCATTTTAGATTATTTTATTTTACAAATGATAAGAGAACAGTTTTTATAATAATAATAATAATAATAATAATAATAATAATAATAATAATAATAATGCATTTTATTTAATGGCGCCTTTCATAACACCCAAGGTCACCTTACAAGCAATAAACAGGTCACTGCATAAGACAATACACACAACAAACAAGCCACATACAAATAAGGTGCATTAAAAACTCAATACAACATGTTATAAAAAACCTTGTATAAAAAGATATGTCTTAAGACGCGTTTTAAAAGTCAACAAGCAGTCGCTATTGCGAACATCAAGGGGAAGAGAGTTCCATAGGCGGGGAGCAGCATAACTAAAAGATCTGGCACCCATGGTAGTAAGTCGAATCCGAGGTACCACAAGAGAAATTGAAGATGAAGATCTGAGAGCCCGTGAAGGAGTGTAAACATGGAGAAGTTGTGAAAGGTAATAGGGTGCAAGATTATGGAGTGCCTTATAAGTGAGTAGCAGGACCTTGAATTCAACTCTATACTTTACTGGAAGCCAGTGCAATTGCTGAAGAACTGGCGAAATGTGCTCAGTATAAGGTGTACTAGATAGAACACGAGCTGCAGAATTCTGAACCAACTGAAGCTTATGTAGCAATTTGGAGGGAACACCTGTGAGAAGAGCATTACAACAGTCTATACGTGAAGTGACCAGTGCGTGAATAAGAACTGCAGTATTATTATTTGAAAGAAAGGGACGGAGACGGTTAATATTACGCAAGTGGAAGTATGCAATCTGCGTGATATTATTAATTTGAGCTTCAAAGGATAGTGTGCTATCCATGATGACACCCAAACTTTTAACCTGTGAAGAAGGACCGATTGCAGTATTGTCAATGTACAAAGAAAGACAACTAGTTTTAGACAAAACAGATCTAGTCCCAACAAGCAAAGCCTCAGTTTTGTTGCCATTTACCTTCAAGAAGTTGGCTGAAAGCCAATCTTTGATTTCAGCTAAACAGCTGGATAAAGATGGTGGTGGAAAAGAACCGGGGGGTTTGGCAGACAGATAAAGTTGGGTGTCATCCGCATAACAGTGAAAATTAATCCCGTATTTCCTTAAAATATAACCAAGAGGGAGCATATAGATAATAAAAAGAAGCGGGCCCAAGACAGAACCCTGGGGAACACCAGTGGTGACTGTAGATGTTCTTGATCGAAAACCTTTTAATTGAATACGCTGATTGCGTCCAGATAGATATGACTTAAACCAAGACAAAGCAGTGCCAGTAATACCAATAGAAGCTAATCTGTCAAGAAGTATCTTATGTGAGACAGTATCAAAGGCAGCGCTCAAGTCTAGAAGGACAAGTATGGATAAAAGCCCAGAGTCAGCTGCCAACAGTAGATCACTGGTTATTCTGACAAGAGCAGTCTCAGTGCTATGGTGGGGACGAAAGCCAGATTAAAATTGTTCATACAAGTTATTATTAGAAAGATGTTCATGAATTTGCACTGCCATACATTTTTCCACTATCTTAGAAATAAACGGTAAATTTGAAATTGGACGAAAATTATCAAAATTAAGTGGATCAACCCCTGGTTTCTTAAGTATGGGAGTAATAATAGCAGATTTAAGATATGAAGGTACAGAACCAGAAACAAGTGAAGCATGAACAATTTTAGTAATCAATGGGGACAGGGCTGGTAAACAAGCTTTCACTAAAGGAGTAGGCAGAGGGTCCAATTGACAAGTCGAAGACTTAGATTTACCTATCAGACCCACTATCTCTGAAGTAGTAGGTAGTGTAAAGTTAGAAAAAACAGAGTGGGGAGGTGTGTGAGTGGTAGATTGACAGGGGTCACTGTGAAGATTACCAGTAAGTAATTGCAGATGTACATTTTCAACCTTAGATGCAAAAAAAGTCAAAAAACGATCACATAAGTCAGTGGAATACATATTAGATTGCAAAGAATTAGCTGGATGCAGAATATTGTTTACCACCAAGAAAAGGGACCTGGAGTTCCCATTACTAACTCCAATTATGTTGGAGTAGTAATCAGATTTAGCCTTAGACAATGCATTTCTATAGTTTTGAATATGTTCAGCATACATTTCTTTATGAACAGTAAGGCCAGACCTGACATACAACCGCTCTTAAGTTCACGCAGTTCATGTGTAAACCAAGGAGCTGAATGTACAAATGAAACAGTTCGAGTTTTCACAGGTGCAAATTCATCTAAAATCATGTTCAGTCCATCATTGTAGTATGTAACTAGTTAATCTACAGTAGAGAAATCAGATTTACTGGAGAAGGTGGCAAGTTCATCAGCAAGAGTAGGCACATCAATGTTCTTAATATTCCGAAATGTGATCGGACGACATGGGTTTACCTTAAAAACTGCCAATTTGGCACAAAAGGACACCAGCAGGTGATCTGATATGGCCAGATCAGAAACAGTACAGTTATAAGGTGTTACACCAGAACAGCAAACAAGATCAAGAATATCCCCCTTAGTATGAGTGGGTAGTGTGTTAAATTGTTGCATACCAACGCACTCCAAACATGATAAAAATTCACATGTAAATGCATTACTGACATTGTCTATATGAATGTTAAAATCACCCAGAATGATTACATTTGGAGACATGGAAGATAGATAAGTCAAAAGTTCAGATAGTTCAGTTAAAAAGGCATTATTGCTCTTGGGAGGACGGTAAATAGTTGTGAGAATGGTAGGAATTGCACCATTGATTTTTAAGGCAATTATTTCAAAAGAAGAATATGTAGACAAAGTTAACTGAGACACTTTCAATTTCTCTTTATAGAGTATTGCTAGCCCCCCTCCCCGTCCAGTATCACGGGATTTACAAACATAACTATATCCTGGGGGAACAGACTGGTTTAGGTGGAAAAAGTCATCTGGTTTCTGCCATGTCTCAGTTAGACAGAGAAAGTCAAACTCGCGGTCAGACAGTAGATCGTACACCAGAGGTTCTTTATTGGAGAGAGATCGTATATTAAATAATCCAAAAGAAAAATTGTTTTTACCAGAATCGTTGCCAACCGATCTGGCCAGGTTGGTTAATACACTATGGTCGACAGTCCGTGTGAGCCTCCTCGGTGGGCGTGGTTTAGATGACCAGAAGGACCGTATTTGACATGAGCCATCAATGTTGTAACTCCGCCGAGACCCGCGATGAATATATTTCCGACGCGGTATATACACAATATCCAAGGGAAGATGTGGAGCTGACGGAAGATTAAAAGGACGCAAACGGAGCTGAATAAGTTCCGCCGCCGAATACTGTAGCATCGTCCATGCCACAGAATGGTATATAGCAGAAAGGACGACCCAGATGTAGTTAATCCGCACCAGTAGTTCAGTGATCTTCATAGTTGATCCAAGT
The DNA here is from genome assembly GCF_051911475.1 of Siphateles boraxobius. NCBI lineage: Eukaryota > Metazoa > Chordata > Actinopteri > Cypriniformes > Leuciscidae > Siphateles > Siphateles boraxobius. Next base: position 29,646,969 of record NW_027508722.1, read on the forward strand.
GCCAGAGGTACCACGAAGAACAGTCAGTAACCGGCAGGCAAACCAGCAACCGCAGAGAGGATCAACACTTAGATCAAAACCAGCGTACAAGCCCGCCGAATCAGCGTGGATACACAGGTCAGAGTGGCTCCTTAAAATGGTTTAAAACAGTTCATAGATGGATCCATGCATTTATAACTGCAGGAAGCTTTAGAAGTACTAAAAGTTTTAAAATTCCCTCCCTGAGCAGCGGCAGCTAGTAGCGCCAGCGTTCACCCGGAAGTGACCTTCACCCGGAAGTGACCTTTTATAGTCTGTATGTATTCCTGTATAAATGTATTCCTCTTTATGTGTGTGTTTGTGTGTGTGTGTGCGCCTGTGGTGAGCATGATAATTTTGGATTGTGGATGTTTTTTGCATTGTTGGAAGTGTGCCACTTTATTTCTGTCATTTCTGTCTATGTGTTCTACGTTATTTCTGATTTTGATGATGTTATTTTGTCTATTTTGATTGCGGGGTCCAATAGACCCCGAAGACCACGAGTGTGACTATTTTTGTCACGCCAACATAAAAACAGATATCATACATTTTTTTATTTTTTTTATAGAAAAAATCTATAAGATAAGATCTAGAAAGTGTTGAGAGCCGTAGAAAGTTTCAAACCATTTGGACAAAGAGATCATTTTTTTTTTATTTGAGCAAAAGTCATTTGGGGTCCAATAGACCCTGAAGACCGTGATCTACTACATCTATGTTTTGATTATCGTTCTGAATCCGATCCAGATGTAATCTGTGACAAAAACTTAAAATTTTGCTTTTTTAATGAAACAAAGTTTTGATAAAACAATGTATGAAGCTAAAATAAAATGTTTTTTGTTTGTTTTGTTTAAAAGAAGAGGCCCTGTTCTTTCTTTTGATATATTGCATGTCCAGATACTCAAAAAACAAAATATTCTGGGGGCCATGAAAGTTTTGTGAAAATGATAAAAAAATCTGGAGGTGGCTTGCAACTTTTTTTAAACGCTGATGGGAAAAGAGTTAATATGGATGTTTGCATTCTGGATCTTTCCCCATTAACATTTACTAACTGAATTGAAATTTAAAAAGCATTCTCAATTGACTTCAATTCACTCCCTCCTTGATGGTCTCTTTTCACATTGTACTTTTGGGTTGAAACCACTTACGTTTGCACGACCATCTTGAGTACCACCATGAGTACAACCTGAATCCCTAGAGTCTTATACAGCAGGGAGTAGGAGACCAACACACAGACAGTGACATTGCCTTTATCACAACAGTATCACAGGCCTTGGCAGAACACCAGGTAGAAAAAACGTACCCTAGTGTGTGAATGCTCAGGAAACAGATTCTTTCCCAAATTTATATTTTCTATTTCAACACCTCTTTCAAAGATACCAATCCGTGTGGGATGGTGCGAGATGCTATTTCAGAAATAGGAAAGAGAAATTGGACAGATTGGTTTAAGTAGATCTGCCACAGCCTGGGGGACAAAAAAAACGCCAGGCAATTGGTAGCCTATGGAACCCATGGAAGATGGTGCTAGATTTTTGGCCGGTGTCTATGAGTTGTACAGTGCATTTGATTTGTTGGGGGCTAGACTATTGGAAAGCAATGTTCACATCTCAAGGACATGGAGCTTGCTAATTACAATTAACCACCTCATTTGGCACCATCCAATGAGAATATGGTGACATCAAACCACCCTCCCAGACAACAGGAGGCACTGGACTCTGAATGGCTGATGTCTCTGTGTTCAAAGGGGAGTGCGTTTGGATTGAGGATGTCTATTGGGACTTCCTCTAATTATGGGCAGGCTGCCCTTAATCGGTGGTGGTATGCTGGCTGTCCTTGCTTTGATAGCTTGGCTGGGTGAACTCTCTGTATGCAGGGCCAAATCCAAATGTCCAGCTGTGCTTATAAGAGGATATTAGCATTAGCAAGTAGCTTATGTTCTTTGGGGATGTCTGTTGCAATTTTAATGCACTGTGTTTTGAATCACTTCAGGTGTGTACAATGATAGACACAGCACCTCTCATCCACATGGCTTAAGATAATCACATATGATATATGTCAGTCACACATGATATGACCTAAATACAAATGCAATTGCTAAGAGCATGTGTGCAGAAGGTAGAAGACAGCAATTAAAGCATGTCATTATGAGGGCTGTCTCAAACTACCTCCACAATGCATCTCCAAATGCAAGATGTCATGAAGTTGTGAGTCTCTCAGCTGCATTTATTACCTTGGTCATGAGCATAAGTGTGTCTATGATAAAAAAAGGAAACATTTTTTTTTTTATAGAGTTGTGCCTAGAATTGTGCCAACATATTCATGTTGATTTCAAATGGGTTTGAAAAATGTTTGTACCATTTTCAAGGACATTTTAAATTTAATGACTCAAAATGTCCATTTGAGCACAATTATAATATTTTTTTAAATATATTTTTTATAATACTTACTAACTTTAACTAGTAACTTACTAACTTACTTACTTTAATATAATATACATATTTGTATTTTTACAGAAAATCTGTAACATTCTATTTATTAAAAGCAAGTATACATTTAATGAGGAGTTTTTTAATTTTTTTTCTTTTTTTTTATATAATTAACTATTAATGCAAATATGAAGTCTTTGGGAAGTTTCATCACATGACATACATTTTAACATTTTTTTTTTTTTAAAGAGACTTATTGTTCATGGCACCATTGTGCAGGTCTCCAAGGCTGCTCTTTATGATCTAATTTCCTATACATTAATAGGTAGGACAGAAAAATAAGCATCACGTCATTGGCCCACCTCTCTCCATATGAATGCTGAGAGCACAGTAGGATGTTGTCTTCGGCTCCGTCAGTGATGATAACAGGCAGAATGAGATCCGATGAATATTAATAAATGTCTGCAGCCCACACCTAATGCCAATTCCAAACCGAAGCATCATGGGGAAGTGCGGGTGCTCCAAAGCAGATGGAGACACTGTCTGTTTGTACGGCAGATTTCATGAATAAAGGGAGAGACACAAACAGTTCTCGTTTGCCAGGTACTGAATGCAGCCAGAGGCCTTACATTGGTCGAGACTATCAGAACTCTACGGACAAACAAGTCATTAAAGAAAGAAAGTGTATAGGTACTCTGCATTAAGGAAGTGTGGAAGGGGAGAGCATCTAGAAAGTAGGAGTTAACCCTCTAATCAGAGCCTGAGTTAGACGCACACACACTCGCTCATGTTTATCGGACACGCCGTGAGCAGGCTTGGGCCCCCTGGACATGTAGATATGCTCAGGTAATTAAAGGAGCGGGGGGCCGCAGGCTCCAACTCAGCCTTCATTAACATTCTCTCATACCGTCCTCCAATCTCAGAGTCTCTCCAGCCAGAACAATCAATCCCTAATCACTCCTCCCTCCCTCTGCCCGCCAGCCAGACAACTCAATCCATGCTAAGATATGCTAATGGCATTCCCAGCGATGATTACACTGTGCAGTCAACATCGATTTTCAGTGACCTCCCAAAATGATCTATCTTCAAAAGCAAAGCTAAAAGATACTGTGGTCTCTCTACTATGCAGTCAGATCCAAACTGTGCTTTATTGCCTTGTTAAGTAGTCACTTCTCAGACTGTTTTATGCAAAGCAAATTACAGTACCCTTAAGGAACAATCTTACTAGAGCAAAATGAGGTTCAGAGTCTTGTTTAAAAGTGCAGTTGTGATGAATCATGTAGGAATCAAACCAGCAACCTTCTGGTTTCCATTAAGGAGCTTTAACCATGCTACTGTACTTCAGGTCTGATTCACTATTTCTGGCTCCTTTATTGACGGTCTAAAATAATGTTTCCTTCTTCTCGACATATTGATCATAAAAAAGTTGTCAGTTACCTTTCTTGAAGGGATAGTTCACCCCAAAATGAAAATTCTGATGTTGTTCCAAAACTGTATGACTTTCTTTCTTCTGTGGAACACAAAAAACGATCTTTTGAAAAATGCTGTTTTTGGGGGTTCATACAATAGAGGCCATCTTTTTTCACGAAAATTCTTTTTTGTTTGAACTATCCCTTTAAGCGTTAGACTTGTTGACTTGTTTTAAAAAAAAAAATACTACGATAGAGAGAGTTAGAGAAGAAAAGAGATATAACTTTCAGCTTCGTCTCACCAATAGATGGCACTGTGCCGCCAATAATATTTTCAGCTCAAAAAGTCTGTAGAGAGCGGAGGAGCCTATTTAATGAAATGTCAAGACATAGTAGTATCTCAGTGTGTTGTTTGAAATACACAATGAACCTCAGCAAAGCAGTTATCAAAGAAAACCTGTGTTTTTGTCTTTTTTTTTTGTAAGCAGGAATTTGGAGTAATCCAGTCTTTAATACATTGTGTGCTTGAATGAACTAAAGTCTCTCTTTTGTCATTCAGAGCATTTTAAATAAAGACGTGGCTCAATAAGGTTCCTTTGCTGGGTTTGATGGCAAGAATTCAACTTCATTCTGAGGGTGACTTGCCTGCTTGTGCTTTGACAGTATGAATGTAGCCTACGTAAGTTTGACTTGACTAGCTCATTAGTGCTAGGCTTTAGTCTCCTTGTGGGAAAGAGGTCACTGCTAAATTGCCCTGACTGCCATTCAGTGTCTCTTATGTTTTTCACACTCTCTCATGCACTCTTGATGGTACGTTGCTGAACGATCCTGTTCTGTTTTAGTGTTTAAGTTATTTATTGACAAATATGTGTGTTTTGGAGAGAGGGAGTTTGTGTTGCTGTGCTGTGCAAATATGTGGTTCTGTAAGTAAAAAAAAATCTATTCAATTTATCCATGGTTAATGATTCTGTACAAACCTTTCAAGACAGACCAACAGAGTTTTTAAATCAATGGTATAAGCAATCAGTTAGTGTAATTTCAAATTCTTTAATTTTTTTTAAAATATATTTATAACCCAAGTTCTATTTTAGAAGAACTACAGTACATTACTAATGAAGATTAATCATGAAGAGATTTATGTAGTTCATTCTTTTATTCTAATGTAATAATATAACTCAGTCTGTAATCATTTATTATTAAAAATGTACAGTCACGCTATAGTTTAGGGTCCAATTCTCACTATTAACTAACTATAAACTATGACTTTTGCCTCAATAAATTCATAATTACTGATTATTAATATTTAGTATGGTAGTTGTTAAGTTTAGGTGGGTAGGATTAAGGGATGTAGAATATGGTCATGCAGAATAAGGCATTAATATGTGCTTTATAAGTTCTAATAAACAGACAATATCCTAGTAGTATGCTAATAAGCAACTAGTTAATGGTGTGAATTGGACCCTAAACTAGTGATACCAAAATTACTATTTCCACAAAAATATAAAGCACCACAACTATTTTTACCACACAACTGTTGTTTGATCTTAATAAGACATGTTCCTTGAATAGCAAATCAGCATATTGGAATGATTTCTGAAGGATCATGTGACACTGAAGACGAGTAATTCAGATTTGCCATCACAGGAATAAATTAAATTTAAACATATATTATAATAGAAAACATTTATTTTAAATTGTAACAATATTACGGTTTTTACTGTATTTTTTTTAACATTATAGCAAAATATTATTTTTGTTTGACATGCGTGATTCATTTTGATGCTGGTTTGTTTAGTTCATTGCATAGAACTTTGTTAAATATTTTTATATCATTATGGAGAAAATTTTTTAAAGCAATACTTCCAAAACCCATCAAATAGGCAGGTGGGTATGCTCTATTATTCTTAATAGTGTGTTATATTTCAGCATACATCACACATTTGGTAGAGCTGAATCACAAGCAGTTTTGTGTTTTTCCATTTAGTTCGACACCTGCGAGTGGCTTTATTAGTTGTCTGATTGTAAGGATTTGCTGGCATTTAACCTCACAGACATAGAAGATATGGTCAGCAATTTCAGTGGTTTGTCTCCTTGCCCTTTCTTTAAAGGACAAACATTGCACCAAGATTGACCCTCAGTGATGTACCCGTCACTAGCCACCATGACCACACACATATCATATTTCATATCCTGGCAAAACCCTACTATTGTTTTTGAATTGTTCCTACGCTAAGCTACTCATAACTATACATACTACAGACAACATTTAGCATTTTGCATAATATATAAGACATTATTTAGTTCCCTTTCAAGGGAACTCGAGCTGCGTTGAGACGCGGTGGGAACGCTCTGCGTGATTGCGTCGTGAAGCACGTGTATAATCAGTCCAATGGAAGAGCTAGACGTCATAGGCGGGTGGCGTCATAGACCAGGAAGCTATAAAGCACACCTGAAAACAGACCGCGATAGCTTCTGTGCCTTCAGCAAGCGATCCGTGTATTCTGTCCTTGTCATATTTATTGTTGTCTGTCAAGTTGCAATATATATATATATATATATTATGGCAAAAGAGAGCAAGCAGCTTCGTGTTGTTCCCTGCCCACGTTATATCACGGGTGGGGACACACACATCAGCTTTCTGGTATTTTTTGGGAGTGGAGCATGCCACAGTCAGTTCTCGAGTGGGTTGACTGTGAGCATTGCGAGAAGCTGTCCGTGAGGACGCTCTGCTCCCGCCGGGCATTCTTCGAGGAGGACGGTTCGGTTCGCGATCCCCACGTGGGTCCCGCTGTTGCTGATGCACGGCGTCGACACGCATTTTGGGGTTCGCAAACGGATCTGACAGCGGGGGTTGGGACGGGCCCCGCCCTATCTCAGCTTTCACCTGCCAGATCCAGTGCTGCCGATTCCAGTTCCGAGGAATTGGTATCGTTAGTGTTTTGTTTAAAAAAAAGAGAACAAAACAAATAAAGATATTAAGAAAAAGACAGATGTTTGAGTTTTCAATAATTGAATAAATAAGTCAGCTCATAACTCTGTTGAATAAAGAGGAGCTTTAAAAGGAGGTTTATCTAGTGCTGTTGCTAGTTAAATATTTTCTGGCCAGCTGAACATTATGAGAGTGAAAAAGAGAGTTTATTAGATGAAATATATCTAAAAACAGAAAAACTTTGTATCTCAGCCTCCTCGTCGGGGACTGCAGTTTTTTCCCTATATCCACACCACACTGAGGTGTCGAGATTGTGGAATAAGCCGGTTTCTATTTTATGTGTTTAATGCCCAGACGTCTAACTATAGTAATGCTATGGGTATTAAGTATTATGGTATGACAGTTCCTCGGGTTAAAGAGACGCTTGCTAGCGTTCTCTCTCCCGAGTCGGCGTCATCATTTTTAACCCCGTCGTTACCCACCAGCCATCTTAAATAAATAAAGAAAATTTTTATTAGGCAGCGCTGGTGGGTGAATTATAAAGACATGGATGAATGTGAGGCTGCCAGTACTGACGCTATTCGAGAATTGAATCCTCCGGGGCAGGGACGGTTTTTAGAAATCGTTTCTTCTCGGCGCCCTCTGGGGTGCAACTCTCTGAGGAGGGTCGTAGTGCTGCCAGTTCGGTTGTTCGCTGCCGGTTCGCCGTTCAGGGCACCGAGGTGTCAGCGTCCCCATATGATCCTCAGAGGAGGGTCGTAGAACGATCAGTTCGGTTGTTCCCTGCCGGTTCACCGGTTCAGGGCACCGTAGTGACTGTTCAACCAAATCCAGAGGCCAGTCTTGAGAGACTGGTTCCCCTAGTAGAATTCCTGGCAGCGTGGAAACTACTGCCACATATTTCTCGGTGGGTCCTGCACACTATAGAAAAGGGTTCAGAATTTGGTTCTTGTCCACCCAGATTTCTAGGGGTCCACCCCACTGTGGAGCAGGCTTTGGTTATGGAGCAGGAAGTACTGACACTTCTGCAATAGGAGCTGTAGAAGGGGTTCCTCCTCCCGGCAGACAGTCAGGGTTTTACTGCCATTACTTCATTGTTCCAAAAGAGGATGAGGGGTTGCGTCCTACTCTAGACCTGCGTCAATTAAACAGCAGGTTTCAGAATCTTAAGTTCAAAGTAAGCAAAAAATGCTTATGCTAAATATGATTGTGTCACAGACTCAGTCCGAGGACTGGTTTGTCACAATAGACTTAAAGGACGCTTACTTATCTATCCATCCTCATCACAGGAGATTCCTGAGGTTTGCTTTCAGGGGCGAAGCATACCAGCATCGGATTCTTCCTTTCGGCCTAGGTTATCCCCCCGCACCTTTTACAATATGCGTGGATGCAGCTCTGACTCCTCTGAGATTCCAGGGCATTCGCGTATTAAATTATATCGACGATTGGTTGATTTTAGCTCAGTCCGGGCTTTTGGCAGTTCAACATCGAGATTTCGTTCTGTCCCACATAAGGGGGTTGGGGTTGCGGCTCAACACCAAAAAAAGTGTACTCCTCCCAGCTCAGAGGACCACTTTTCTAGGTGTAATATGGGATTCGACAACAATGCAAGCACGTCTGTCTCCTGCACGTATTTCTGCGATTCTCACAGCCGTAAATAATGTAAAACTAGGTCAGTCACTCACTGCAAAACAGTCTCTGAGACTGTTGGGGCTCATGGCAGTTGCGTCCAACGTAGTTACTTTTGGCCTTCTGTACATGAGACCCCTGCTGTGGTGGCTCAGGACAAAGGGGTTTTCTCCGAGGGGAAATCCGTTTTCGCATGATCAAGGTCACGCGGCTATGCCTTCGTGCCTCGGTCATGTGGAAGAACCTTGGTTCCTCGCCCAGGCCCAGTGTTGGGGGCTTCTTGTCAACGCATAATGCTATCGACGGATGCTTCCCTCACAAGTCGAGGGCAATCATGAGTGGTTGCTCGGCGAAGGGTCCGGACAACACACTGATGGTCTCGTATATCAGAGCAGATATCCTGTTGAGGCAGGGGCTGTGGCCCGGGGAATGGAGACTTCACCCCGAGGTGGTGGAGCTTCTCAGGGAGAACTTCGGTCAAACTACAAGTCGAACTTTTGCATCGCTTGTACAATGCATTGCCCTTGCGGTTCTCCCTCGCGCATCCAGCTCCGCTTGGACTGGATGTGATGTAATAGGTGTGGTTGCCGCTACACCTATACGCTTTTCCCGATATCTTTGCTCCTGGGAGCTCTGGAGTTGTGGATACCGTGGGCTCAGCCTCTGAGGGGGCCCAGCTCATAGATTCAGGTCTCTCGACCGAGGTCGTGGAGACCATACTCCAGTCTAGAGCTTCCTCCACGAGAAGAATAAATATGCTGTTCTCTGCCTAGTGCAGAGAACGCCTTCTGAATCTTGTTTCTGCCCCGTGGGTACAGTACTTGATTTCTGTATGAATGTTTCTTTACTGGGTTATCTCTGAGGAGAGATCCTTAATTTCGTCTTCTCCGTGGTACATGAGGCTGAGGCCTGCACGTACTTGGATTTGCACCTGCTATGGTGATAGTATTTCTTCACCCCAGGTCGGGTTGTATTTCTAGGTCCCTACTAAATGTGCGGGTCATTTGTGCAGCAGGCCTCCTGTCCTCCACCTTTAATACCCCAGATCAGGCAAAACTTAATCTGTTACGTCTGTCCGGGCTTTGGATGCGTATGTCCACAGAGCTGCTCAGTGGCGTATATCAGAACAACTATTTGTCTGCTTCGGGTCACCTAAGATAGGTTGCCCGGCATCTAAACAGATGATGAGCAAGTGGGTAGTTGAGGCTATCTCACTTGCTTATGAAGCGGCCGGACAGCCTTCACCTATGGCTGTTCAGGCCCATTCTAAAGGAGTATGGCTGCCTCTAGGCTTTAATTTCCCTTCAGGACATTTGTAATGCGGCAGGCTGGTCCTCACCACATACATTGTCAGATTTTATGACTTACATCTCTCCATTCCTGGGGCTAGGTTGCTTGCTTCTTAGTGTGCGCAAGGACTTCACACAGAACGGGCATTTGTCTTTATGGCGTAGTGGGTATGGGGTTCCCACCGCGTCTCAACGCAGCTCGAGTTCCCTTGAAAGGGATCGTCTCAGGTTACGTATGTAACCCTGGTTCCCTAAGAGGGAACGAGACGCTGCGTTTTCCTGCCATACTTCCTGCATGCCCTGATCGACTTGCTTCAGGCTTTTTCAGAAGCTGTCGCGGTCTGTTTTCAGGTGTGCCTTATAGCTTCCTGGTCTATGACGTCACCCGCCTATGACGTCTAGCTCTTCCATTGGACTGATTATACACGTGTTTCACGATGCAATCACGCAGAGCGTTCCCACCGCGTCTCAGCGCAGCGTCTCGTTCCCTCTCAGGGAACCAGGGTTACATACGTAACCGGAGACGTTTCTTTATGGTGTTTGCCATAAGATAGGTCCTCACAAAGTAGGTAGTATGGGACGGTCTTTATGGAATATTTGGTCACTATTCAGTTCCCACAAGGACAGACCCACGCACACAGTGGCCTGAAGTCAAGCACAATCCCAGACCTTTATCTCTCTCCATCATGATTCTTTATTATATCTCTATCCAAACAGACAGGCGCCTCCTATTATCATTGGTCCACTGCTGCTCCAGTGTGTATTTAATGCCTGCTCAACTGTACCCTCGGCCGCATTTTCACTCATATTTCATGAGCACATTACTCAAGCTTCTGCCTTATTCGACATCCTGAAGCACCACTCATTCGGTTAATGAACCATGCAATCAATTCCCACAAAGGAGGAGGGAGAGCCAAGTAAAAGATATGGTCACTGATAGTATCTGTGGCCATTTTGGTCCGAGACTTCCTGTATCACCCCTACAAATGATGCTTCGGTGGGTCACAAACCTTTCTGAGAAATGCTGGGATCAATAAGAGGCCATTGTGTTTGTTATGTGAGCTTCACACCAAATCCCGGAGGACATAAGAGCCACCTATTGTCTCAGGAGCTTCGTCGGTACTCTCTGGATAACAGCGATATCACTCACTCACAGTGTTGGACTCATGACCCCGGGTCAGCAGCCTGTATGTGTGTGTACACATATCTCTGTCTGTGCCCATTTCTGTCAGATTGTGCTGTAGGATATTGCATATGTTTCTGTATCTCAGTGCCTGTTGGACATAACTTGATGAATGTTCAACATCATATGTTGCACAACGATGTAATCACTCCGAGCTTGGCTCACTGAAAAAATAAAATTATATTTCTTCCACTAATCCCACAACTGATTTAGATAAATGATACCAGTCTGTCATACCTTTGGGCACCGTGTTTCTCAGACCCTCTCTGCGACAGTCGGTTTACCTTCTGCCCTTGGCGCTGAAGTGCGTTTCCCATTGTGTGCGTGTGTGTTGGTGGAATGAGTGTTTGTGCATGCATGCATGATTTATTCAGCAGATATGCAGCTGCTTTGGCCCCACTGCTTTTTAATAGATAGATTGAAACCAATAAAGAAATGCAGACACTGCAAGCTGGTTTCGAGGCAGTTAAAAGCCGAGTCAATAAAAATGATGAGCTTTTGCAGAGAGGGAGTGGCCCTGTAAATGCCTTACCTTCTTCTTCTTCCGCATTGATTTTTATTGTGCTGGATGCACCTGATTAATCGGCAGTGGTCCCTTAGTGGTTGGGGCTGCGGACGGCAGTGCAAAAGGTCCCCAAAGGCCTGCCACTCATTCAAGCAAAATCCTCATGTGCTGTCTGGACAAGTGAGAGATGCTATCAGGTACGACTAAATGGGTTTGATATTAACCGTGTAGAGTTGAGAGGTCAGGACCGAAGCATTAAAAATCTAACAATCCCATCATCCATTTATCTAGACCAAGGGGTTTTTAAACTGGGCTCCTAGGAGCTCTAGAGGGACATTTTGGGGGTTTTCCTATTGTTAAACGTTTAATTAATATCTTAACACATTTATCAATTGATATATTATTTTTTGGTAACGCTTTATTTTGATAGTCTTTAGACTTTAGACATTCTACTAACTATAAGTAACTTGGCAACTACATGTCAACTAACTCTCATTAGAGGATTATTAGTAGACTATCTGCTTAATATCTGCTAACACTTTATGATGATCCACCATGTACTGCAGTTAACTTTGCAACTACATTCATTTTACACTTGTTCTACTAACCCTAAACGCAAACTCTAATTCTCTCATGAGAGTTACTTGACATGTATTTGTAAAGATACTTATAGAATGTCTAAAGAGGACTGTCAAAATAAAGTGTAACCTATTATTTTCTAAAGACTAGTTTGAAATTGTACGACTAATTAGTCTTTTTATTTTATTTCTGTCCCTAGTTTTAACAGAAATAAATAAAACCCATATGGTTTATATCTCTTTCACATCTCACTTTCACTGCAACATAGTGTTGCCAATATCTGTGAACATTAGACTATTTTATTTACTGGTATTGGTCAATATTGGATATTTAATCTTGCATGCTAAGTTCCCCTATTTTTAAATTTATATTAACTTTGCCATCATCTAAAGTTCACTAAAGTGAATTTAATAACACTGTTAAATGTAATCTTATAGCAAATCTCAAAATAATTATCCATTTTTCCTATTGTAATATTTGTGTGGTGAATAATTGATTTAATTTTTTTAGTGCTTTACAGTATTTTTTATGTATTTAAAGAAAATAAATAGTAGATAATTTTAATATAAGCCTTTTTTCAGTCTCATGCGTATCAGCCAGAATTGTAATATTGTTGCCTTCCTGTTGGAAACATGTTGTCTTTATAATATCACATTTCATTCTTTAAAAGAAGGGAATCATGTATTTGGGGGTGTTTGGTATCAAAAAGCTTTTGAGCGAACGCTGAAAATAGGAAGTCACCGCTAAGGGTTTAAGTCACGGTTTCAGCAGGGAAGATTGGATATCTAAGATGAAAATAACAACAATGGTCTCTGGAGTGCAGCTGGCTTCCTAAGGAGAAAAATGCCTTCGTATCAGTTGCAAAAATGAAAGAAAGAAACCAATTAGCACCGATGGGTGCTGGTAATCAAGAACAACAAATGGCTGAAATTAGCTACCCTCCATTCATCTTTGTCTAAACATCTTTATTGTGCAGCAAACGTTGGTTGTATGGCCAGAAAATTTAGTTGTATGCTTTAAAGAGATTCGACACTCAGAGGTGGAGACCCTGCTGGTTTCTCTCACAAAGCATGCATACACACAAAACACAAACACGCATGTAGAAACTGTGAAGTGATTTATCTTTTGTGTTCATAAATGAATGGGTAGCTTTTATGTTTTCTGTGTTTTCGCCCTCGTTCTTTTAATGACCAGTGTTAAAATAGCCACATTTATCGACTGCTCCTGAAACCTCCGTGCGTGAAACGACCACTGTTAACAAGAATGTGGGGAGAGACAGGCTTTTAGATAAAAATGAGCGGATAAAGGGAAATTGTGTCTTGCTTTCTCTCTCTCTCGCTCTCCCCCTGTGCACCACACAACTCTGGCATCAGATCAGACACCATGTTCTTTTGGTAGATAAAGGGAAGCTCTTACCATTGTAGCGAACACACCATCTTTTGTGACTGGCAACAGCCATATTGGTGATTACAGACTTCTCCTCTACAAAGCCACTCTGCTGCCAAAGATCACAAAAATGTTGCTCATCACAATCGTTCTTGGTGTGACTTAAAAAAAAAACCCAGGGTCATTTTAATGAAAGCAATAACACATATTGCTTAAATAGTAATTAAATCATCACTACACTCATGAAACCATCAATTCCGCAAAGTACAGTAGCTATACTTAACATAACTGTGGTGTTTGTGTGTGATACTACCATAGTGACCTCAAAAAACAAAACAAAACATGACTTATCATCATGTTTACAGCAATGTGACTGGTTTCTAAGATGCAATCTAATATTTGTCACAAAAAATAGTCATAAAAATTAAGGGGTATTTGAATGAAAAGTAGGGCTGTGCAATATGGAAAAAATAATCACATTGCAATTCTTTTAATGGATATTGCGTTTGCAATTTGTTTTCCCTTATACACACATGCTACATTCAAGTTCGTGTGTCAGGGAACAAGAACAAGCTTGCAAAACCTCAAAATTACTGTACTCAAACTTGAGTTGGTTACATTAAGTAAGTCAAGTCAAGTCACCTTTATTTATATAGCGCTTTTTAGTAGTAACCAACTTAGATAAACCAACTTAGATAAGTGTCTTTAGATAAAGCCATTTGCATGAATGGAATCAAAGTATATGTTGTAGCAGTTCAAACATTCCCTAGAGATTGAATCCATGGCCTTGTTGTTACTAGCACCATGTGCTACTGTTTGCACTACATGAAAGCTTTTATATGTCAGGCCATGTCGCCAGTGCTTAATAGACAATTTTTATGAACCTACACCATTCCTGCCAAGATACTGTAATTGCAGACCCTTTTACGGTGACATCCAGCCTTCCGTGATAAACTTGTTGTTTTCTCCCTTAACAATCTGTGATTATTTGTTCAATTTCTTTACTGAAAACTTTTGCAGTCCCTGGTAATATTAATGCATTACAGTGAATGATTTTAAAGGACATCTTATATAAGATATATATATATAACCCTTATAAATATTCATAAGAGAAAACCTAGTCAAATTTCCAGAAGGGGCTCTGAGAAGCCGCTCGTCATGGACAGACTGAGTTTCTTCACAGCTGATATCGTGTAGGAAAGGAGACAGGAAGCAGATGCTGTGATTATCGCTCATGCTCGATGCTTGAATTTGGCCGCGGGCATTTCAATTTCCAGAGTGATGAGTGGCTGTTTTTGCTCCTGCCTCATTCAGAGGGCACAAACAGAGGAGCATTTGAATATTTCATCCCCCCGTCCCCCCACAATGGCACGCCACTTCTCTCTGTGCCCATTGCGCGTGCATCACTTCATATTACTCTTTCATACCTCTGTGCTCCTTACTTCCTCTGTATTCATAGATTTATGATCCACATTTAATTTCCACATTACTCAAAAATGAAGGTACCAGAGGTTAATGTACTCCCTCTGTACACCAACACCGTAGTGGAGGTCCAATAAGATGTCTTTATTTGGATCATTAAATGTTTAAGAAGGTGCAATGTGTTTCAGATGCTGTTGAAACTAGAAGCTGGATCGCTCTGACAGAGTCATGCACGGAAGCTGTAGTGGTTGTTTTAGCGCAGGTTGGCCTGTTAGTGGATGGATGGTGTTGTGGAGGGCGTCCTTTCTTTTGTGTGCGAAAGACAGACCCTAATCCAAACAAGCATCTTCCATGTGTAGGCATAATCAGAGTGTTGTGGGCGGACAAGGAGATATTGGGGTAGCCACTCTACGAGGCTCTTTTAGCTCATAAGATTGTATTTGTATACGTTAATGCGGGAATGAGAGAGGGGGAGAGAATTACAGAGTAGAAGGGACATACAATGTAGATAATGTAAACTGACGAGAAATTAGGAATGGAATCTATACAATTGTGTTTTCCCCCCTTTATTTTAAGTGTCAAAACGCACACGCACGCACGCACGCACGCACGCACGCACGCACGCACGCACGCACGCACGCACACACACACACACACACACACACACTTTATATTCAAACAAAATGATCACAAATTGCTGCTTTTCTCTTGTTATTATTTTATATTGGTGAACTACTGTATTCCTTTAAATAAATAAAAAAAGCTACAAGAAGACTGTGGTGACAAGATGGTAAAGCCTAGTGAATTGTTTTTGGCCCCAGTGTATGATGCATTTGTTACTGTAAATATATGAATGAATTGAACCAAATATTTATCATATGACATCATATAATAAATAAAGCAGTCATGGCCTAATGGTAACAGAGTTGGACTGGTGACCGAAAGGTTGCTGGTTCGATTCCAGTACCGGTAGGAATATGACTGAGGTGTCCTTGAGCAAGGCACCTAACCCCCAATCGCTCCCCGGGCGCCACTCAAGGCTGCCCGCTGCTCCGGGTGTGTGTATCCACGTTTGCAGTGTGTGTGTTCACTACTCAATACTCTGCTCCTAATGTGTGTGCACTTACTTGGATGGGTTAAATGCAGAGGTCAAATTCCAAGTATGGGTTACCACGGGTTACCATACTTGGCCATCACGTGTCACTTCACTTCATAACAATAGAAAATGTTTACATTGCAACATTCTGCTGTATTTCAGTCTTTTTGTGTCATTTATACACTTTTTCAGTCATTTATACACTAGGTGAGAATGTGACTGATGTTTTCCTGTCTTAGTTGAAACCAGGAATGGTTTTCATTCGCCCAGTGCTAAAAATGTAGGTTAGAGAAGCTGTGTACAAATATGAAAAGTAAAATGTCCATGGCCTTAATTAGATCTATGACTGGTTGACAGATATGTTGTTGTAGAAACAACAAATGATGTCGATCAAAGAGCATGTCATACTTGTGCAAATCAAGTAGTGCAATGCATACACAAAGATGAGTTAAGATGTGGGAGGGGCGTTCCTACCTTATGTCTTTCTTAGATGCATCTCCTGAAGTAAAACTGTGGATTTTCAAGGGGGCCAAAGCTCTCTAACTTGGAATTAACATCCCCCCAGTGCTGGCTGTCTGTGGCTGAGCCCACAGTATCTGTCTCTCTCTCTCTTGCCCGCTGTCTGTCTGATGCTGGTCTGCAGTGGGTGGCGTCAGGTTGTGTTGAGGAATAGACTCAATGATGAGATGAGATCCGTTCCAGTGGGGTGGGGTTGAAACCCTCGCAGCATGGAGCACATACATAATCAAGAAACACGTTCTGACACAACAGTAACAATTAACCCTCATTAGGGGCAATACACTCCTCTCATCTAATCAGACACACATGCATTGATACAGATGTGTTGCACACACACACACAAACAGGCACAGTCGGTGGTATGGGTGAATCTGATAGGGTCTTTGATGATCATGTTGACTTTGATGCGGTTGTAATTTGATCAAAAATAGAGTCAAAACAAGAATATTATGAAATATTATTACAAATGAAAATAATTGTGTTCTATTTTAATGTATTTTAAAGGGGATTTTAACATATATTTTACATTATTCCAGTACCTCTCTTTCAATTTGTCTCAAACGCACTGTTTAGTTCCTGATGAAGCCCCTCCTTCCAAAATATGAAATGTGCTCGGATTGGTTAGTTGGTCCAGTGTGTTTTGATTGGTGAACTGCTTGTGCAGCACGATGTGTAAATTTGCAGCACACAGATAAACGCTGGGGTTATAATGTTTAGGAACAGCGTTAAAAATCTATATATTTTTTTTTAAAATTCATCCGCCAAACAAAGGGGTTTTGGAACCGGGGTTTGGAAAAAACGTAATTTCAATGTAATTTGAAAATGCGCAGTCCTTTCAGTTTCAGCTTACAATCCGATCAAGTGTTTACATATCCTCTCGATCGGATTAGAAAAGGAATAAACCACACCTTTCAATCTGATTGAAATTTCATTCGGATCAAGCTCAATGATTGAGCCGTCAATCTGATTACTAACAGATTTTTTGGTTGCATGTACAGTAAACGTAGCCATTATGACTTCACAAGATTCGGAAAAAGCATGTTGTAGTCCCAACTTTGTTGAGGGGTTTGTTGTAGTTCTTGAAAAGTGTTATCTGTAAAAGAGAATATCTCCCTTTGGAGTGGACTTTGAGCTTTGTAACCTTGCAGATCTTTAACTAAACATTACACTCTAACTAAAGTTGAAAATGTGAAAAAGTATAAAAGACACCTCTAAAAAATGTAATTTATTCCAGTGATGGCAAAACAAATTTTTTTAAGCAAGCGTTACACCAGTTTTACATGATCCTTCAGAAATTATACTAATAACAAGAAATATTTCTTATAGTTATCACATTTGAAAAAGTTGTGCTGCCTAATATTTTTGTGGAACCATGAAATTTTTTCTTAGATAAAAAACTTTACTGTATCTTTTAATCAATTTAATGCAACTTCGCGTTTACCGTTCCCAAACTTCTGAATGGTTGTGTACGTTATAAAGCAACAATAACACAGTATTGCAATCTGGAATCTCTGCACAGACTGCAAGCTCAATGAAAAATGTTTTGTTTACTACAACTTCTACAATTGTTCCCTTTCAGGAACGTCGAGCTGCGTGAAACGTTGCGGGAACGCCTCTTGCGTTGTGCGTCATGAAGCACGTATTGAATCAGCCCAATGGCGAGACGGAACGATTGACGTCATCGACCAGGAAACTATAAAGCACACCCCTGAACACAATGGCGACAGCTTCTGTTGTCTTCAGCAAGCGCTCTGTGTGTGAATCTGTCCCTATGTTTTTGTCTGTTCTTAGTGATTGCTAGGCAGGAGTTTTTCACTTAAAAAAACTATATATATATTCACATATATCAGTATGACGAGCGAGCAGCAATACAGAAAGTGTGTTCCCCCCTGTACTCGTTTTCTCACGGGTTTTCTCATCTGTGTGTTGTTTGTTTGGGAGTGCAGCATGCCCAGTCAGCTCTCGAGGGGGCTGATTGTGAGCATTGCGAGCGTTTTCCATTAAGAACGCTCCGCTCCCGCCGATCACTCCTCGAGGAGAGTGGTTCGGTTCGCGCTCCTCACGGCTCGGGTCCCGCTTCTGTCGAGGCAGAGCGGCGGCGCCTGTCGTGGGGATCGCAAATGGATCTGTCAGCGGGGTTTGAGACGGGCTCTGCCTTATCTCAGCCTTTACCTGCCAGTTCCAGTGCCTCAGTTCCGGGTGTGGAAGCACGCATTGCGGTTTCTTCCCCCCAGGCTGAGGCACCAATACTGCAGCTATCCAGTTCTGAGGTGCTGGATGTTGTCAGTATTGAGACAGGGGATGTTGAGGACTCGTCACCTCATTCCCCTGAACACGAGGAGCTTATGGAGGTGCTCACTCGTGCTGTGTCAAAACTAAGCATTGAGTGGCCAGCTGTTAGGCAGGAATATGTTTCTAAAAGCAAGCTTGACGAACGATTTTTGCCTTCCCGCGTTCAGCCTCCACGGCGGTGCCTTCCGTTTCTTCCCGATCTCCACACCGAGGTGTCGAGGTCGTGGAAGAGACCCGCCTCTTATCGTGTGTTCAGCCCCCAGACTTCCACATATTCTAATATATCGGGGGCTAAGTTATATGGTTATGGGGCGATGCCCAAGGCGGAGGAGACTCTAGCTAGCCATCTTTCTGCTGAGTCTTCCTCGTCTCTTAAGAAACCAGCTTTACCCACCAAGCCTCTCAGAAATACTTCGGCTCTGGTGGGTAAGGCTTATTCGGCGGCTGGTCAGGCTTCGGCGTGTCTGCACACGATGTCAATATTGCAGGCATACCAAGCCGATCTTTTAAAATATATGAGTGAGAGTGAGGAGGTCCGCACTGACGTGGTTCGAGAACTGCGTCAGGCTGCAGATTTATCTCTGCGTGCCACCAGGGAATCGGCTAAACTAATGGGCCGTTCTATGGCAGCCCTGGTGGCCGCAGAGAGAAACTTGTGGCTTAATCTTTCTGATATGAAGGATAAAGAGAAAGCTTTTCTTTTGGATGCTCCACTTTCTCCATCTGGTTTATTCGGTGACGCGGTAAGCACGGTCATAGATAAATTTCAGGAAGAAAAGAAACAATCTGCAGCTTTTCAAAAATTCCTCCCACTTAAAGTTCATGTCCCAGGGTCTGCTGGGCGAGGGCAGACCAAGCCGTCGACTAGCTCCTCACAAGGGGCGCAACAAAGGTAGAGTGTCGCGTCTCGTGGCCCCCCTTCTAAACAGTGGGAACAGACCCGACAGTCTCAGGCGAAGCCTTCTAGTGGTAAGACTGATCTGAGGACAGTCATTATGGCTAGGAAGGCTTCGTCTAAGAAGTCCTGACGCCACTGGTGTCAGGATGCTGAGGGTGGTCCCCACCGTGAGAGGGAGGTGTTCACCGCTTCAGACGGTGCCCGTTCTCTCACGGTGCCCTCAGGGGTCCCCTCTGCCAACCCCTCCTTCGTGTCGGGGCGCAGACGGGCCCAGCGAGCGCTTTCCCGAGGGACGCTCGCCCCCTCTGAGGAGGGGTTTAGAGCAGTCAGACCAGTCGTCCCCTGCCGGTGCGCCGTTACAGGACGCTGTGTCTGCTGCTCAAAATATTCCAGAGGCCAGCCTCGAGAGGCTGGTGCCCTTAGTAGATTTTCTGGCAGAGTGGAAAAGTCTTCCAAAAATATCTCAGTGGCTTCTGCATTCGATAGAAAGGGGTTATGCCATTCAGTTCAGATCTCCTCCTCCTCGATTCAAAAGGGTCCTGCCCACCGTGGTGGGCCCCGAGCAGGCCCTGGTAATGGAACAAGAGGTGAAAACGCTCCTTTAAAAGGAGGCTATAAAACGGGTTCCTCCTCCCAGCGAGGAGTCAGGTTATTACAGCCGATATTTCATCGTTCCAAAGAAGGATGGGGGGTTGCGTCCAATTTTAGATCTGCGCCTATTAAATCGTGCTGTAGCCAAGCTCAAATTCAAGATGCTTACGCTAAAGCAAATCGTGTCACAAATCAGGTCCGAGGACTGGTTTGTCACGAAAGATCTGAAGGACGCATACTTCCACATCTCCATCCTTCCGCAACACAGGAAGTTCCTGAGGTTCGCTTTCGGGGGCGAAGCGTACCAATATCGTGTTCTTCCGTTTGGCCTAGCTTTATCTCCCCGCACGTTCACGAAGTGCATGGACTCCAGGGCGTTCGTATACTGAACTACATAGACGATTGGTTGATTCTCGCTCAATCGCAGCAGCAAGCGGCTCGGCATCGAGATGTCGTCCTCGCACACATCAAAAAATTGGGGTTGAGGCTGAATGCCAAAAAGAGTGTTCTATCTCCATCACAGATAACATCTTTTCTGGGGGTACTATGGGATTCTGTGGCAATGCGGGCTCACCTGTCGCCTGCCCGCATCGCTTCGATTCTCTCAGCTGTAAAAAGAGTAAAGCTAGGCCAGTTGCTCACTGTAAAGCAGTTCCAGAGACTGCTGGGTCTGATGGCAGCAGCGTCCAGTGTTATACCCTGTTATACCCTACATGAGACCATTACAGTGGTGGCTCAGGACCAAGGGGTTCTCCCCGAGGGGAAACCCCCTCCGCGTGATCAAAGTTACACGGAGTTGTCTCCGTGCTCTGGTCATGTGGAGGGATCCTTGGTTTCTGTCCCAGGGACCTGTGTTGGGAGCTCTTTGTCGTCGTGTAACGCTAACGAC
This sequence comes from Siphateles boraxobius, assembly GCF_051911475.1. NCBI lineage: Eukaryota > Metazoa > Chordata > Actinopteri > Cypriniformes > Leuciscidae > Siphateles > Siphateles boraxobius. The sequence continues at coordinate 29,668,026 of NW_027508722.1, forward strand.
AGATGCTTCCCTCACAGGCTGGGGGGCGATCATGAGTGGTCGCCCACCCCAGGGTCTGTGGCAGGACCATCATCGATTTTGACATATAAATTGTCTAGAGATGTTGGCAGTGTTTCAGGCTCTGAAGCACTTCCTGCCAGACCTGAGAGGTCATCATGTTCTTGTCCGGTCCGACAACACATGGGTGGTCTCTTACATAAACCATCAGCGGGGTCTGCGCTCTCGCCCGTTATACAATCTGGCTCGCCGGATCCTTCTATGGTCCCAGGGGAAGCTTCTCTCATTTAGGGCGATTTATCTCCTGGGGTATTTAAATCGGGGAGCGGACATCCTGTCGAGGCAGGGGCCGAGGCCCGGGGAAGGGAGACTCCACCCCAAGGTGGTGGAGCTCCTTTGGATGCAGTATGGTCGTGCCGAGGTAGACCTATTTGCGTCCAGGGAGACATCACACTGTCCACTGTGGTTTTCTCTCAGTCATCCAGCCCCGCTGGGGTTGGACGCTATGGTGCAGGCATGGCCGAGGTCACGCCTATACGCCTTTCCCCCGATTGCTCTGCTCCCAGGAGTTCTGGAGAGGGTTCGCCGGTACGGGGTCAGTCTATTATTGGTAGCCCCGTTTTGGCCGGCCCGAGTATGGTTCACGGACCTAGTGTCTCTTCTAGACGGCTCTCCTCTGGAGATTCCGATCAGGAGGGACCTTCTCTCTCAGCCGAGTGGGTTGATACTTCACCCCCGCCCAGAGTTGTGGAAGCTATGGGCTTGGCCTCTGAGGGGGCCCAGCTCGTAGGGGCTGGTCTCTCAACCGAGGTTGTTGAGACCATCCTTCATTCCAGAGCTCCTTCCACGAGGAGGTTATATGCTTTGAAGTGGAGGCTCTTCACTTCTTGGTGTGGAGAACACCTGTTGGACCCAGTTAACTGCCCAGTGGGTGCAGTGCTGGAGTTCCTGCAGGAGCGTTTCTCCTCAGGGCTATCCCCCTCCACACTAAAGGTGTATGTGGCGGCACTTGCTGCTTACCATGTCCCTTTCAGTGGAGTCTCTCTGGGGAGACACCCATTTATAAGTCGCTTTCTTCGTGGTACTTTGAGGCTGAGGCCTGTAGTCCGCACGAGGGTGCCAGCATGGGACTTAGCTATCGCCCTAGAAGGTCTTTCCCTAGCTCCCTTTGAGCCTATTGAAGAAGTTGTTGATAAGTTTAGTACTTTGAAGACTATTTTTCTCCTTGCCATTTCTTCTCTTAAGAGAATCTGAGATATTCAGGCTCTCTCGGTTGCTCCTTCGTGTTTGGAGTTTTCACCTGGGATGGTGAAGGCTTTTCTCCACCCCAGGCCAGGTTATGTCCCTAAGGTTCCTACCAATGTGGCCAGACCTATAGTTCTGCAGGCCTTCTGTCCTCCTCCTTTTACATCATCTGATCAGGAAAAACTTAATCTGCTCTGCCCTGTTCGGGCTTTAGATGCTTACGTCCACAGAGCTACCCTGTGGATAAAATAAGAACAGCTGTTCGTTTGTTTTGGACCACCTAAGAAGGGGTCCCCAGTGTCTAAGCAGAGGATGAGCAAGTGGGTGGTTGAGGCCATCTCACTTGCCTATGAGTCGGTTGGTCAGCCTTCACCTTTGGCTGTCCGAGCTCACTCTACCAGGAGTATGGCGGCTTCCAAAGCCTTATTGTCAGGAGTCTCCCTCCAGGACGTTTGTGATGCGGCAGGCTGGTCCTCACCGCATACTTTCGTCAGGTTTTATGACCTAGACCTCAGCTCCACCCCTGGGGCGCAGGTGCTTTCGGCTGAATTTAATCTTTGATTCACATAGTCGGTCACTTGCTCTTATGGCGATGTGGGTATTAGCGTTCCCGCAGCGTTTCACGCAGCTCGACGTTCCTGTAAGGGAACGTCCCGGGTTACGTATGTAACCCTAGTTCCCTGAAGGAACGAGACGCTGCGTGTCGTTGCCATACTCCCGGCATTCCCTTGATCGACTTGCTTCAGACTTTTTCCAGAAGCTGTCGCCATTGTGTTCAGGGGTGTGCTTTATAGTTTCCTGGTCGATGACGTCACTCGTGACATTCCGTCTCGCCATTGGGCTGATTCCATACGTGCTTCATGACGCACAACGCAAGAGGCGTTCCCGCAGCGCTTCACGCAGCGTCTCGTTCCTTCAGGGAACTAGGGTTACATACGTAACCCGGGACGTTTACTACAATCTTTGTGGACAGAACAAGACTGCAAAATAGCTTAAACCGCTGACCCAGTGACCTCATAAATCTTAAAACCTGAAGAGACATACAGTATGCTAGTACAATCAAACAATTTAACAGGACAACGCCTCTAAATTTGTTCCACCTGTCATCATTGAACACAAAAACCTGAGCATCTACTGAAGTGAGGGCAATTTCCTTACCAATATTTGCTATATATCACACATAATCTCTTTCATACATAGATGTTAAACACCATACAGCAGGACCATTTATAAACAAACGTGTGCTCTGCATGCTGGTCTGCAGTGTGGAAACAGGAGTGAGAGCATTATGTGTTTCTCGCTTGAGTTGCCCTTGTGACACTGCTGTGTCTTTGATGTGACCTGGCTAACATACGCATGAAGAAGACCAAAACAAGAAACCAGCCAAGGGGACGGTTAGAGTGAAAGATTTATCAACTTCCAGAGAAAGCTGTGTATGGTCTGTGGTTACAGCATAGTAACATGTATGTGTGTGCGTATATCAGTGTGAGGGAAACTACTTAAAAACTGATGCTTTTCAAGCTGCTAGCTTCTCATAAAGTACATCAAAAATACTCTAAATGCATACACATGTATACAAAAAATAGTTAGCTCACTTAGATTCAAATTGTGTAATTTGCCAGATGCTTTTTTATCCAAAGTGGCTTACAAATGATAAAAAATCGCAAGCAATTCTGTTAGCTACACTAATGCTGCGTTTCAGACAACTCAAAATTCCCCACCTCCTACTTGAAAATTATCTCTGTAACGCCGTTTAAAGTCGGATATCCGTTTTCAAAATTTTCCCTAATTTATCTAAATTAAAATGAGGTAATTATTAAATATATAGGGGCCACAATTTAAATGGGGTCATGAATTGAGAAAACTACAACCCCAAATCAGAAAAAGTTGGGACATTTAGTAAAATGCATTAAAATCAAGAATCTGTGATTTGTTCATTCTATTTAAATTGTTAATTCTATTTGTCTATTTACAAAGAAAAGTTTTCCAATGTTTTCACTGACCAACATAATTGTCTTTTGTAAATATGAACAAATTTTGATTTTGATGGCTGCAACACACCCCAAAAAAGTTGGGACAGAGACAAAATAAAAGTAAAAAGATTATCCAAATTAGATTATCCAACTCTTTTGAAACAGTCCACAATGAACAGGTGAATTGGTAATAGTTGAGGGTATCGTGTTTGGGTGTAAAAGTGCTTCTCAGTCTTTTTAAGCAAAGATGGGTCATGGCTCATCACTTTGTGCCAAATATCATGAGAGAATTGTCAAACAATTAAAAAATCACATTTCTCAATGCAAGATTGCAAAGAATTTATGTCTTTTATCATCTTCCATGCATAATATTTTCACAAGATTCATGGAATCCAGAGAAATCTCAGTCTGTGTTGGGTAAGGCAGTAGACCTCTGTTGAATGTGTGTGACCTTTGAGCCCTCAGATGGAATTGCACAATATACCATCATGCTAATCCGTTAAATACAGCCAGATGTGCTCAGGAGTAATTTGGAAAACCGTTTTCACTGAACACAGTCTGACTCTGCATTAAGAAATGCCACTTGAATCTCTGTTACGCAAGGAGAAAGCTTTAAATCAGTTCTATGTGGAGATGCCGGCGAGTTCTCTGGGCCTGAGCTCATCTCAGATGGTCTAAAAGACAGTGGAAATGTGTGCTGTGGTCAGATGAGTCCATGATTCAGTTTGTTTTTGGAAAAAAATGGACACCAACTTCCCTTTCAAGGGAACTCGAGCTGCGTTTGAGACGCGGTGGGAAAGCTCTGCGTGATTACGTCGTGAAGCACGTGTAAAATCAGTCCAATGGAAGCCCGCTACGACATAGGTGACGTCATAGACCAGGAAACTATAAAGCAACCCTGAAATCAGACCGCGATAGCTTCTGTACCTTGAGCAAGCGCTCTCTGTATATCTGTCCTTGTCTATTTATTGTTGTCTGTCAAGCCCAATATATATTCATATATCTATCATATAAAATGGCGAGCAAGCAAGATTATAGACGGTGTGTTGTTCCCTGCCCTCGCTATATCACGGGTGGGGACACGCATCAGCTTTGTGTTGCTTGTTTGGGAGTGGAGCATGCCCAGTCAGTCCTCGAGGGGGCTGATTGTGAGCATTGTATGAGTCTATCTATAAAGACGCTCCGCTCCCGCTGATCGTTCTTTGAGGAGGACCGTTCCGTTCGCGTTCCCCGGGGTGCGGGTCCCACTGCTGCTGAGGCTCAGCATCGACTTTCATCTTGGGGTTCGCAGATGGATCTAGCAGCGCGGCTTGAGACGGGCCCGGCCCTTTCTCAGCCCTTACCTGCTGGATCCGGTGTCTCTGCCCAGGAAGGAGCCCGCTCTGCGGCTTCTCCTTCCCGGGCTGGGGCACCAATATTGCGGCTATCCAGTTCTGAGGGAATATGGAGTATGGGGGAATTTGAGTGTTCGCCAGCTCATACCCCTGCTGATGAGGAGCTTATGGAGGTTTTATCTCGTGCTGTAGCTAAATTAAATATTGACTGGCCAGCCGATGATGTTGATGTGGTATCTAGAAAAAGTCTGTTAGATGAGCGTTTTCTACCATCTAGATCACGACCTCCTCGTCGGGAACTCCCGTTCCTTCCCGATCTCCACACTTAGGTGTCGAGAACGTGGATCAAACCGGCATCTTTCAGAGTACATAACCCTCAGACCAGTAATTATAGCAAAATTCAAGGTATTGAGCACTTTGGTTATCTATCTATGCCTCGCGCGGAAGACACACTAGCGAGTTATCTTTCCCCCGAGTCATCTTCTCCTCTGAAAGCCCCGACGTTAACCAACAAACCTTTAAAAAATACATCTTTGTTGGTGGGTAAAGCGTATTCGGCAGCAGTTCAGGCATGTTTGCCCACTATGTCGATTCTCCAAGCGTACCAGGCTGACCTGCTGAGGGACATAGACGATTGTGAGGAAGTTAGTGCTGACGCAATTCGAGAATTGCGTCGAACGACAGATTTATCTCTCCGGGCCACCAAGGAGACGGCCAAGTCTGTGGGCCGCTCTATGGCAGCCTTTGTGGCCACGGAACGCCATTTATGGTTAAATTTAACTGAAATAAAGGATAAAGATAGATCTGTTCTTCTGGACGCACCGCTGTCACCTACAAGTCTGTTCGGCGACGCTATAAAATTGTTTCGTCGATAGGTTTCAAGAAAATAAGAAACAAGCGGCTGCGTTTCAGAGGTTTCATCCTCGCCGGTCTAGTGTCCCCGAGGCTGCTCGTGGTATAAAGTCTGAGCAGCCTCGTCCGTCTACGAGCTCCGCTCACAGAGTTAAGCAAAAACAGAGCGTCGCCGCTCGGGCACCTCCTCAATCTATGGTTCCTGAGTGGCGGTCGCAGCCCAAGCCTGTTAGGGGTAGACAAGATCTGAGGACTGTTATCTCTAGGAGAGCTTGGTCTAAGAAGAAGGCTGACGCCAAGGCTATCAGGCTTCTGAGGGTGGTCCCCTCCAGGGAGGAACGATTCCGAGGAACCTTCCCTCCTTGGCACCCTCCAGGGGGCAACTCTCTGAGGAGAGCCGCAGCATTGCCACTTCGGTTGTTCCCTGCCAGTTCGCCGCTTCAGGGCGCCGAGGTGTCAGCGTCCCTGTGCAATTCTCTGAGGAGGGTTGTAGTACGGTCAGTTCGGTTGTTCCCTGCCGGTTCGCCGCTTCAGGGCGCCGAAATGATTGTTCAATCAAATCCAGAGGCCAGTCTCGAGAGACTGGTTCCCTTATCGGAATTTCTGGTAGCGTGGAAACTTCTGCCAAATATTTCTCTATGGGTCCTGCACATAATATAAAAGGGTTACAGAATTCAGTTCAGTTCTCGTCCGCCCAGATTTCAAGGGGTCCTCCCCACGGTGGTGGACTCACAGCAGGCTCTGGTTATGGAGCAAGAATTACTGACACTTCTTTGAAAAGGAGCTATAGAAAGGGTTTCTCCTCCCAGCAGGAGGAGACCAGGAACAGCTTAACCTGTTATGTCCAGTCCGGGCTTTAGATGCCTACGCCCACAGAGCTGCCCTGTGGCGTAAATCTGAGCAACTATTTCTTTGTTTTGGGTCACTCAACAGAGGATGCCCTGCATCTAAGCAGGTTATGAGTAAATGGATAGTCAAGGCTATTTCATTGGCTTATGAAGCGGCCGGACAGCCTTCACCTATGGCTGTGCGGGCCCATTCTACTCGGAGTATGGCGGCCTCTATGGCCTTAATTTCGGGAGTTTCCCTTCATGACGTTTGTTATGCGGCAAGATGGTCCTCTCCGCATACATTTGTCAGGTTTTATGACCTTGACCTCTCCACTCCTGGGGCGAGGTTGCTTGCTTCTTAGTGTGCGCAGGACTTCACACAGAACGGGCATTTGTCACTATGGCGTAGTGGGTATGGGGTTCCCACCGCGTCTCAAACGCAGCTTGAGTTCCCTTGAAAGGGAACGTCTCAGGTTACGTATGTAACCCTGGTTCCCTGAGAGGGAACGAGACGCTGTGTTTGCCTGCCATTCTTCCTGCATGCCCTGATCGACTTGCTGCAGGTTTTTCAGAAGCTATCGCGGTCTGATTTCAGGGTTGCTTTATAGTTTCCTGGTCTATGAGGTCACCTATGTCGTAGCGGGCTTCCATTGGACTGATTTTAAACGTGCTTCACGACGTAATCACGCAGAGCGTTCCCACCGCGTCTCAAACGCAGCGTCTCGTTCCCTCTCAGGGAACCAGGGTTACATAGTAACCTGAGACGTTCTCAGTCCCAAAGACGAAAGAGACCAACCACACTTTCACCAGCGATAGGTGCAAAAGCAAACATCTGTCCTGGTTTTGAGGTGCATCATTGTATGCATCCAATGGTATGGGTAACTTGCATTATTGTGAAGGTACCATTGACATGGAGGCATATATTTGGATTGTACAGAGACATAAACTGCTATCAAGATAACATCTTTCCTGGGAAGCAAGACAATGCCAAGCCTCATTCTGCACATGCTAAAACTGAGTGGTTTCTAGACACTCTACACCATAGAAGGGATGTGTCTGCCTGTTTACTGCAGTCCAGATATGTCTCTTATGGAAAATGTATGACCCATCATGAAAAGGAGATTCAGGCAATGATGACCACAGACTGCTGAGCGGCTGTCTTGTATCAGACAAGATTGGGCAAATATTCCACTAGCAAAACTCCAACAATTAGTATTCTCAACTCCCAAATGATTAAAAAGTGTAATTAAAAGGAAAGCTGAAGTGACACAGTGGTAAACACATCTCTGTCCCAACTTTTTTGGGGTGTGTTGCAGCCATCAAAATCAAAATTTGTTCATATTTACAAAATACAATTATGTCGGTCAGTGAATACATTGGAAAATTTTTATTTATACTTTTGTCAGTTAAAATAAGTTTAAATAGAATTAACAAATCACAGATTCTTGATTTTAATGCATTTTACAAAATGTCCCAACTTTTTCTGATTTGGGGTTGTAATTTTCCTTGATATTCTTTGACATTTCAGAGGCCATTGTACTTTAAAAATATCCTATAAGTGTCAAAACTCAAAACTTCCTTGTTAGTCCAAAAACAGCCAGGCAACAAAAAGACTTGTTTCAGATTTTTCCTTAGTATGACGTCATAGTGCGACAAAAGACTGCCTCTGCAGAAGATCAATGCCTACATCTACATCATTGTCTCTTTAGCCCAGACCACCGATTCGCATCACGAGAGACATGGAATGCAAACAGGATTACTCGAGCAGCAAAAAGAGATGCCTCTGAAGAAGGATTACAAGACATTTTGCAGCGTTGTGATCTCAACATTAAGAAAACATGGACAAACTTTATTTTTAACAAAGTTCCAGAATGCAGTCAGTCAGAAACGGTTCATTTGCCAAATTAATTTAACTGCAGATTCGTTTCAACAAGACATATTTCCATACAGGCTTTTCAGAGAGACTGAAAATAAAAGATGATGTATTGCCAACTACATTGCATCCGACCATAATGTCGCAACACACATGTGTGACATCTAAGAATTTTTTTTTAAATTTGTTTTTTTAAATTGTTTCAAAAAATTAACCTATAAAAATCCTGCATATTGATAGCGGCTCCCTGATGCCCTGGTTATCGCTGCTCTCCCTGCTCTTATCCATGCTAGGCTGAATGGATGTGCAGGGAGTTCTCGACCAGAACGGAACCATACCGCCAATCCAAACAGTTTGCTAATTGTCAGTCGTATTTGAATAGTTGTCCTGACAGAAATGCATATTACAAGGATATTGGGTGTTTATTAGTTCTTATGAAGCACATATTAATGCCTTATTCTGCATGACCATAATCTGGGACGGGTTTTCAGGAACGAACCCAATCGCAGACAGTTTGCTGACACACAAGGTTTATTGATAACAAAAAGGGAAAACAAAACCCCACGAGGGGGGAAAAACAGCACAGGCAAAGCAAAAGACTAACAACACTAGACTAAGACTTAGATATACAACTTCACAGGAACAAAACAACTATAACAAGAAAACTTCTTTGTTTAAACAGAACTCAAGACAAGGTACTCACAGGAATATGTTAACCATGTAAGAATACACAATGAACCAGCACAGGACAGCAAACACAAGGGGATAATAAAAGGAGAACATATAACGAGAGCAGGTGACACTGATCAGGCAATGAAGACAAGATGAGGATAACAAGGGGGCGGAGTAAGAAAACAAGACAACACAAGCACACAGCCCAAACACAAGGCCATGTGCCTGCACACAAAACATGGGTCTGTCATGATCCTGCCTCAAGACTAGAGAAAGAAAATGAAAAGAGGGCAGAATCATGACAATATTCTACATCCCATAACCCACTAACTACTAACTAATAAGCAGTAATGAGGAGTTTATTGAGGCAAAAGTCATAGTTAATAGTTAGTTTATGGTGAAAATTGGACCCTAATCTAAAGTGTGACCAATTTAATTTATATAACTGAGTGGAAAACACAGAAAACACTTTACATGAACCAAATTAATCAATTGACAGGAATGAATCATACTTCCCAGTGCTATTGCTAATAAATTTACTTTTGTCGGTACTTTTATTTTGTCACTTCCGAACATTTCTCTATGTGTAAGCACCGGTTTGTGTGTTTTGGAGGAAGAAGTTATTTGGAAGTGGGTTACTGTAGCATGCCAAGAAGCACCATTAAATTTTCATGGATGTTCAGTCATGCTGAGATACGCAGTCATTACGGCTTGTTTTTAATTTCGTTACTCTTATAAAAACTTTATGACGAAAAATAGAATAAGATACAATAACTTTTACACAGAGTGGTCTGGGTTTGCCAGCTGAGAGAGGTCAAAAATGTTATGCGCTCTGTTGAATAAATATTTCATCAGATTTTCCCCTGCGTCACTTCGGGTGACATCAAAAGTGCATTTACACTCCATATATAACAAGTCTTCTGCGTATTATAATCTGTTCTGATATCTGAATTCAGCTGTGGCGTGTCTGCAGGAGCAGAGAATGATATATTGTGAGCTGTAATTGGCACTTCAGTCAATGAAAGATTCAGAGCGGTAGCCGAATGGACGTGGGTATTAAGAGGTGGTGTGGAAAAAGTCCTCAAGCAACCCACTTTTGATTAGCATTTGAATGATGCGTGGTGAGCTGGTTTGAACCTGTTAGCAGTGATATGCCATCAGCCTTACCTCAATAGGAGGGCCCATTTGTGGTGAATGAAGCCCATCTGTTGCCCAGGCCTGTTTGGAAACCTCTGCTTTTGTGGAGCGGCGGAGGCACTTAGCACACAGAATATGGCTAATTGAATTCCTCCACAGTCTCAATTAGAAGGAAGAGTAATTAAAACAGATGTCTGTGTTGGTGTTTGTGTCTGTGTATGTGTGGCGGGAACAACATTAATTCTCAAGGTGAGAGCCACAAATGGCTCAAAATATATCTAAGTAGAAGATAGAGATAATCCAAATTTTCCTATTTCCCATTCCTCCTACATCTTTCAGATGTTTTATTTATCTGACAGACATGCACTGCACACACAGGTACCGATAGACTCCAGATGCGCATGTTATTCTCAGGTGGGTTCTAGGGCCACTTACCTTGTGACCCCCTGACCTCTGTATGTCACAGAGCCATTAGCTTTCACATCAGCCCTTCTGTTATGGGGCGGCAAATGTCAGGCATACATAAGGAGCCAGAAAAACAACTGGCAGGAGGTGGAACAGATTAGTCCAAACAGACTCGGATTCATTTTAGCTACTTAAAAATGCTGTGCTCCCGTTTTTGCCATCTGGGCATTGTGCCCTGGTTTCTCTGATGGGGTCAAAAAGAGTATACAAAAGAAGTTTGGGAAAGATAGATAAGAGATGCATAAAGTGGAATGCATAATAAAGAATGTAAATCTGACCCACTAAACTTACTGATTAGTGTTGTGAGAAATGTCCTAAACAAGAACAACAAAACCAGTTGAAGGAACAATTTGTCCTTATTTACTGATCTTTATTTTGTTCCAAATCTGAATGACTTTCTTTGTTAAAGAAACCTTTAAACATTTACATTTACATTTAGTCATTTAGCAGACGCTTTTATCCAAAGCCACTTACATTTGAGGATTAAACCAAGCGAGTCATCATGGAGAGGCAAAAACAACGCAAGAAGTGCTCAGAATACCAAGTTCAAACATTGCTCAGAGTAGCATAAACCAGAAAAGCGAAGATTTCAAGAAAAAGTTTTTTTTCTTTTTTTTTTTTCCTATGTTAAGTGCTCACGGAAGAGATGAGTTTTCAGTTGTCTTTTGAATGCTGTCAGGGATTCTGCATTCCGGACGAGGGTGGGGAGATCATTCCACCAGAATGGAACCGTGAATGAGAATGTTCTGAACCGTGATTTTGTGCCTCGCTGTGATGGCACCACGAGCCGTCACTCCTTGGCCGATCGTAGGCTTCTGGTAGGGATGTAGACCTGTAGGAGCGAGTGAAAGTAGGAGGGAGCTGAGCCGGTGGACAATCTGTAAGCAAGTGTCAGATGAACAGCGGAGTGACGTGGGCTCTTTTGGGCTCGTTGAAGACAAGACGAGCAGCAGCATTCTGGATCATTTGTAAGGGTTTAGTTGCACATGATGGAAGACCAGCTAGAAGAGCATTGCAGTAATCAAGCCTAGAAATAACCAGGGCCTGGACAAGAAGTTGTGTTGCATGCTCAGTTAGGAAAGGCCTGATCTTCCTGATGTTGTGCATTGCAAACCTGCATGATCGCGCTGTCTTTGAAATGTGGTCTGTGAAGGTTAGCTGGTCATCAAAGATTACTCCAAGATTTCTGAATGACCTTGATGGGGTGATTGAGGATGAGTCTAGCTGGATAGTGTAGTCGTGCTGTAGAGACGGATTGGCAGGGAGGACGAGAAGCTCAGTCTTTGCCAGATTGAGCTGGAGGTGATGTTCCTACATCCATGCCGAGATGTCCGCCAGACAGCTAGAGATACGTGCAGCTACTGTGGGATCGTCTGGTTGAAATGAGAGGTAGAGCTGGGTGTCATCAGCATAGCAGTGGTAAGAGAAACCATGTGCCTGTTTGATGGGTCCCAGTGATGTGGTGTAAATGGAGAAGAGGAGGGGTCCAAGGACTGACCCCTGGGGAACCCCTGTGGTCAGTCGATGTGCTTTGGATATCTCGCCTCTCTATGCGACCCTGAATGACCTACCTGTGAGATAGGACTCAAACCAGTGGAGGGAAGTTCCAGTGATGCCCAGTAATGAGAGGGTGGACAGAAGGATCTGATGATTCACAGTGTCGAAGGCAGCAGACAGGTCTAGGAGAAAATAGATGAAGTAGCACCATAAAGGTGTAGCGACAATGAGTGTTACATTAAATTAGCTCAAATTATATATAGAGAATTTGAATAGTTAATCAGGAATATGATTAACATATATCACATATTACAGTTACATTAAATCATTGAAGCTGCAAATAGACCGATTGTATAGATGAATGATCACCACAATGAGTTATGGTTCGTCATTAATATATCAATAGTCCCATTACAGATCGATTATATGAGATAACTTTTAAAGGAATTAATTTAGTTATCAAACGATCTGTCTGTCCAGCAAACGGCCGTAAGATTAACTTATCAATTTTCAACAAAAATGATCTCTTTCTTGTAATTCCAAAAAAGCTATTTTCTGGCCATGAAAAATCACCTTCTTGTTATTATAAAATTTAGGTTACTGAAATAGTAACGAATTGTAAAGCTTTGTAGCTAGATCAAACATTTCATTGACTTTGTAAAAATGAGCATTTTAGACAGAAAGCAATCAAGAATATGGTTTTAATAAAATGAAACTACGGATACAGAATTCTACATTTAAACCCGGGATACATGTATGTACAGTAAACAGTAAAACTAACGAGACAAACGAATAACAACGGGAGTGAGAGAGAGAGAGAGTGAGAGGGAGAGAGAGAGAGAGTAAGAGGATGAGAAAGTGAAACTAAAGGTCAGGATCAGAGATTGCAGTACGGCACAAACCACAGACAAAATGAACCTTGAGAGACCCAAAGATCAAATCCCCTGAATGGGGTAAACAGATCTTAAAGCATTTAGATCGATAGGAATTACGATACTTGCATGATTCTTCGTGTGGCTGAGAACCAAAGCGTGTGTGTGTGTCTCTGTCCTCGTGTCACGCGTTCACGTGGTCTTTCAGAGCGAGGGAGCTCGTTAGTTTGAATGTCCTTTGAGGTGCAGTTGCTGGTTGGTTCAAAGAGTCTCTTTAAAGTTGAAGTTGCCGATTACGTTAATTTCACTGAAAGTGAACGTAGGAAAGTACGAAGACGAAAATAAAGAAAGATTAAAGAAAAAGGAGAAACACGGCGTAAAGCTCCCTAAGGAGCCATGGAACCGGAAACCTCTCACAGGGAAAAAGCTCTCTGTAGGGATGTCCTGGGGTCAGTCTTTTATGGAAAAACTGGGTTCACGCCTCTGTTTGCGCGAACCACCCATGATCATCCGAGAATCTGAAGCGGACAAAGTTTTCTTTGTCCTGTGGGGGATGCCCACTGGACTGAGGAGATTGTGTTGAGCCGTTCGGCTCCAGCACTATGAAATGTGTAAAAGAATGCACATTACTGCATTCTGCTATCGGAATTCGGCTCCGTTAGATTGAGAGAATTACAGAGATATCAAACACGTCACATGAAGATTATAGGAATACAGAGTTACATAAGATATGCATTTTATAAGCATTTAGTTCCTTCAAATCAAGTTTGTTCCTTCGAACAAACGTCATACATGCAGTGAATATAAACTGAGAAACACACAGGAGTATAGGACACATTGACATGCTTATATTCTAAGTTTAATGTTCAAAATTCGTGTATGTGTGTGCGTTAATGTGTGATTGTGTGTGTGGGTATCCTTATGGTCAGCATCTGTCCATCCGTGGTGTGTACCACGTGAGGGTTTAGTTCGCAAATGGTTGTCTTCAAGACAAAGGGTAGTTTTGTGTGTAAATCCACTAATCAGTCTAAGGAGACATAATAATTGATGAGGGGGGGAACACTAGCTTGAGACCCTGAATGGATCAGTTCTTATTCTTTGTGACTGAACACAAATTGTAAGCAGTGTAAGGATTTGAGAACAACGGGGACCTGTTTCTTGATTGCGCAATGCGTCATAAAGGAAGTTAATCAATGACCTGCTGGCAGACATTGGGGCACCATATCACATGATTCAAGGTTTTGTGAATTAAACATATATGTGTTCATATTTGTTCAGTAGTGAAAGGAAAACAGGATTCGGTCAGTCACTACAGATTCCCCCTTTTCGTCGGATGAAGTCCCTGTGTGGACATCATCGGACGACAATCATCACAATGGCCGACTGGCAGGTGAATCCTGATGGTCATGTAGCAGGTGGACCATGGTAGTAGGATAGCAGGTGGAACCTGATGGTAGGATAGCAGGTGGATCATGATGGTAGGATGGCAGGTGGATCTTAAAGTTGAGGATTCAGCTCGATGAGGTTCGGCGTAGCCTCTGACTTGGCACCCCCTTTCCGGGGATTCTGTCTGAGACCTTCAGGCACGGCTGTCGTGAGCTCGGCTGTGTCGCATCTGGTTGAGTCTTCTGTACAGAATGAAGGCCAAACATAGTGTCAGGGGGTGGCTGATTACCTTTAGAGATGCACAGCGCAATGTCGGCTGAGGTCCAGGCTAGGACCGCAGATGCAGTGTTCAGAACGGGCAGTCGAGACAGTGCTTGAATGGCTGTGTTGACCGGAGCAATGTAAATGAATTGGGACTCCCTTTCCTCGATCCAGAGTTCCAGTTCTGGATCTAAGATGAAGTTGTAGTTCTTGAAGGATGGGAGTTCCAGTGCTGTCTGGTATGCTTTGCTCGGAAGATGGTACAATGGCAGATCATTCAGGTGGAATATGGCACCTTTCGGGGCTTGAATCCACGTACTTTGGTTGAGCATGTTGACACGGCTGGTTGTGTCATGCTGGTCGTAAGTGAGAGCCTCTGAGAGTCGTAAGTGAGAGTAGCTGTACACACAGGTGTGTTAACAAGGCACCTGTCACCTACAATCTCTGCTTGCGTCTCTGTGACTTTTGCTCGAGGCTTAGCTTCGGCAGGGCAGCGTGTGTCGCTGACCAGGGGTTCCAACCCGTAGGTTCCTTCAGTGTTGTCTCTGAGGAAGGGTTTGCTAGGGCAGAGATAGTGAATGTCTTTGGTGAGGTACACATGTGCAGGTTTGGGGACAGGTGCAGCTGTGTGTCGCTGTCGTGGTAGCCCACCACATCTGGAATGTGTGTCTTGATGTGGGTGTTGCTTTTCAAAAACCGTACTCGTACACTTTTATTTGGTAGAAAAACAGAAGAAATGCGCTGTGCGCGCTTCATAAACCTCGTTCAGAGAACACTCTTTCCACTATATAAAAATATTACACTTTCCACTATTTAAAATATCACTCTTTCCACTATATCAGGCAACACTCTTTCCACTTTCAGTGTCCAGCTCACGTCTCGTCCACGAGTACCCAGTCCTTATCTCTCTGCTCTCTTGCACCAGCCGGCTTTTATGCGGTCTCCCCACGCCAATTACTGCAATCAGAGACAGGTGTTCGTCATTTTGCACTTGACCTACTTACTCACCGCTCGGCTCCGTTGCTCTTTTTCTGAGTAAAGGCCTGCTGACACCGCTCCATCCACTGGACAGTATCTGGTGCTTCCTTTTTAGTCAGATCAGTCAGCGGGCTACCAAGGTCCGAATAATTAGGCACAAACCTTCTGTAATATCCAGCTTGCCCCAGGAACTGTCTAACCTCCTTTTTGGTCTTAGGTCTCGGACAGGTCGCAACTGCTGCGGTCTTATCAAATTTGGGGACGGACCTGTCCATGACCCAAGTGGAAGCCCAGATACCTAACTTCCACGTGCCCAATTGCACACTTCTTTGGGTTGGCGGTGAGCCCCGTCCCTCGCAGCGTCCTGAGGACAGCTCGCAAATGCTGCATATGCCGCTGCCAGTCGTTACTATAGATGATAATATAATCCAAGTAAGCAGCGGCGCAGTATGCGGCCGGAGAATTCTGTCCATCAGGTGCTGGAAGTTTGCGGGAGCCCCGAACAAGACGAAAGGACGAGTAACAAATTGGTGTAATCCAAACGGCGTTGTGAAAGCAGTTTTTTCTTTAGATATTGGAGATAAGGGGATCTGCCAATACCCTTTTGTCAAATCCAGTGTCGAATAAAATCGAGCGGTACCGAGCCGATCAAGTAATTCGTCAACCCATGGCATTGGATATGCATTGAATTTCGACACAGGATTCACCTTGCGATAATCCAAACAGAACCGGACGGAGCCGTCGGTTTTAGGCACTAAAACTATCGGGCTTGCCCAGTCACTGTTGGATTCTTCTATTACCCCCATGTCCAGAATAGTTTCTAATTCATCCTGAACTATTTTCTTTTTATGTTCAGGTAAACGATACGGCCTGCTGCGTACTATTACGCCCGGTTCGGTCTCAACGTGGTGCTGAATGAGATTTGTCCGACCAGGTAGGGGCGAGAACACATCAGCAAACTCTGCTTGTAAATCACGTATGTCAGTGATCTGGGACGGCGAGAGGTGGTCTCCACCAAATGCCAGAGCGAGAGATTGGGGTTTTGAACTCGCTTCTGGACCGAGATCCTCCTCCCCACTTACCACCGTCGCCAGCATCACTGACTCCGCCTCATTCCATTTTTTAAGGAGGTTGAGGTGGTAAATTTGTGGTGACCACAAACGGCCCTTGCCACTTCGCGAGTTATTTAGAGCTGCATTGGGGAGCAATAAAAGTACTTTATCTCCCGGTGCAAATTTGCGTAGTCTAGCCCCCCTGTTGTACAGCCGACTTTGCTTGTCCTGAGCCTGTAACAAATTCTCCATAGATAGCCGCCCCAAAGTGTGAAGTTTTGTTCTCAGGTCCAAGACATACTGAATTTCGTTTTTGCTATTCGAAGGTCCGTCCTCCCAAGCCTCTCTAAGCACGTCCAGCACCCCGCGGGGCTGACGCCCATACAGAAGCTCGAAGGGGGAAAACCCCGTGGAGGCATGGGGGACCTCGCGTACAGCGAACAAGAGGGGTTCTAGCCACTTATCCCTATTTTTGGCGTCTTCCTGCACAAACTTACGAATCATGGATTTTAACGTGCGATTAAAGCGTTCCACCAAGCCGTCTGTTTTTGGGTGATAGACGCTAGTGCGAATCGATTTAATGCCCAATAATTCGTACAGTTCGCGAATAGTGCATGACATGAACGCTGTGCCTTGATCGGTGAGAATCTCTTTCGGGATTCCCACCCGGGAGATTAACTGAAACAGTGCGCTCGTCACGCTTTTAGCGGAAATATTGCGAAGCGGCACTGCTTCTGGGTATCGCGTTGCATAATCCACCAGGACTAATGCAAAGCGATTCCCCCGTGCAGATCGTTCTAATGGCCCAATGAGGTCCATTCCAATTCTTTCGAAAGGGGACCTTCATTAAGGGAAGAGGGCACAAAGGTGCTTTTGGGTTGGCCGGTGGATTCACCAACTGACATTCACGACAAGACGCGCACCACTTGCGCACGTTCTCGAGAATGCCCGGTCAGAAAAATCGGGTCATTAAACGATTTAGTGTAGCTGCCTGCCCTAAATGTCCAGCCATCGGATTACAGTGAGCCGCCTGGAAAAGCATTTCCCGACGGCTCTTCGGAACTAATAACTGAGTTGTATCTTGCTTTGACTGGGTGTCTTGGGTCACGCGATACAACTTATCTTTTATGATGGCAAAATAAGGATATGAGGGCGGTCGGTCGGGGTGGAGGGGCTGCCCGTCGATTGTACGGACCTGGTCAAACGCATTTTTAAGCGTCTCATCTCGGGACTGTTCCAGAGGAAAGTCATCACGCTCTGAAAGAATCCTTCTTTCAACCGCGTTCCGAACCTCTGGGACAGGTATCTAGGGCCCCGACACAGCCTCTCCAACCTGAGCGACCGCTCCCCTCTCCTGCTTCCTTTTTGTCCCAGAAGCACCCGCACACAAATAACCCAATAGTGTTTTAAATCCCGGCCAATTGGTCCCCAAAATTAACAGGTGCTGGAGGTGTTGGCTAACGGCCACCTCCACACTATACTTTTGGCCACAAAGTGTGCAAGCCTCTGGTTGTATCAGATTGATGGATGGAGGTTTGGTTACAGCCTGAATCCACCAAAGCCTGATAGGTACCCCCCTTAACACTCACTGGTATTTGGTACAACCCAGCTTGATCGGGGGCAGCCTGCGGTGTGTCAGGGACCCTGACCAGTGTCCCCACCTCCATCACGGGGCACCGGTCGATAAAATGTCCAGGTCTCCCGCAGCGCCAACAGGCCCGCCCAGTCCTTCCCGCCGCCCCAATGGCGGGAAGTGGGTCAAGCGATTGGCGCGGGGAGAGCGGGGGTGCAGGAGGTGCAGCGGCGGAGGCTGTTCCCCTGGGCGTCGCTCTGGGTGCTGGAACAGGCTCAGCTGTAGGTCCGGTCCTCCAGCGGGGCGCCGGCCTGGGTAGGAATCCTCCACGGGACCTGGGTAGAGGGACAGGGCGAGAAGAGAGAGAGAGAGAGAAAGAAGCTGCTGGTAGGGGTTCGCCGACCCCTGGGCACGCCACCATCTGGTCCTCCGCCAACTGGATGGCCTGGTTCAGCGACGCTGGGCGGTGACACTGGACCCACTGCACGGTCTTCCGGGGGAGCCGCGCGACGAATTGCTCCAGTACCACGTGGTCTATAATCCCCTCGACGTCGCGTCCGTCGGCCATCAACCACTTGCGGCACGCGTCCCGGAGCTGCTGCGCAAAGGCGAAGGGTCGGCCAGATTCCCCGAGCTCCAGTGACCGGAACCGCTGTCTGCTCTGCTCGGGGGTCTGGCCGACCCGCTGCAGGATGGCGCGTTTGAGGTCTTCGTAGACCAGGAGGTTCTGGACTGGCAGCTGTTGTGCGGCGATCTGGGCTTCTCCGGTCAGCAGCGGGATCAGCCGTATCGGCCAGTCCACGGGCGGCCAGCCCCAGGCTTCGGCCGACCTCTCGAACAACTCTTGAAGGCCTCGGGATCGTCTCCTGTGCCCATTTTGTGGAGATGCATGGGCAGGGCCGAGGCTGGAGCTGGCGATGATGGTGTGGCCCGAACCTCCCGGTCCATCCAGCTCCGGAACTACTCACGGTCCTCCTGCTGGGCCCGGAGGAGTGTCTCGAACCGGCGCTCCTGCTGCTCCTCCATGGCCAGCAGTGCCTGGTGTTGTTGCTGGTGGAGTCCCGCGAGCGCGTGGATGATGTCCGCAAGTGGAGATGGGGACTGTCTGGCGGCGGCCTCTTCTTCCATCCCGGGTTTTGGCACCAGTGTAGTGAAGGTTCAGTGTTGGTGTGATGGAAGAAGACAGGGGTCGGCGTGGCTGGGACTCGTACACTTTTATTTGGTAGAAAAACAGAAGAAATGCGCTGTGCGCGCTCTAACATAAACCTCGTTCAGAGAAAACTCTTTCCACTATATACAAATATTACTCTTTCCATTATTTAAAATATCACTCTTTCCACTATATCAGGCAACACTCTTTCCACTTTCAGCGTCCAGCTCACGTCTCGTGGACGAGTACCCAGTCCATCTCTCTCTGCTCTCTTGCACCAGCCGGCTTTTATGCGGTCTCCCCACGCCAATTACTGCAATCAGAGACAGGTGTTCGTCATTTTGCACTTGACCTACTTACTCACCGCTCAGCTCCGTCGTTGCTCTCGCACTACAGACTTCGCTGAACCACGCCCCCCTCGCCACAGTGAGCTTACTAGTGTCGTGTCGATAGTGGCTCCAATGCCCTCTGCTGGCTTGGAACGTTCTGGGATTCTCTGTTAAAAAGATCTGTGACTGTGGTGTTGTTGGGCGCCCTCTAGGGTCAACTCCGAGCAGTGCTCAGAGACAGAGTCGATTGTGGGATTTCTTCTCAGTCTTTTCAGAAATAGTCTATTGCTTGATGTACGCTTTATGGGCTAAGTCTCGTAACTGTTGGGTAGACATGCTACGTGGACAAGCCAAAATTCCCAAATGGGAACTCGAACTGGGATGCAGATTCCGGAGGAACAGGTTTTTAAAGTTGACATCCTGTTCCATACCTGGTTCGTTGCGTGATCCGAAAAAGGCTTTCCGTAGACGACTGTAGTAGGCCTGTGGGTTTTCAAGTCGACCCTGTTTGAGGTTCATAGCGTTGATAAACCCTTCGTCTGACTCTGGATCAGCAAATTCATAGATCAAAGCTTGTCTTAGCTGTTGGTAATCTGCTTTGACAGTCTCTGGTTGACGGCCTAGAAAACTGCGTACATCACCGCTGGACGTGATACTTAACAGATACAAATTGTCCCAAGCTTTCAAGATGGCGACAGTTTGCAAGTGAAAGTCAATGTCCTGTAGATAAGAGTGAATGTCATCACCTCCTGCAGGGTCTGGATTGAACGTAGGGATGTTTCGGGCTAGCTTGTCAAGCTCTCGGGGAGCCGTGCAGGGTTTGGTGGCATGGGTTCTCTGGAAGGGTCTCCCTTCGCTGCTGACAGGTGTTCTTGGGAGCTGGCTGGTGATGCCTTGAGCCGTGGGCTTACACCCCCCCTTTGCAGCTCTGAGTTCTTGGCTGAAAGGGTTGGAGTGGCGGACCGGGAGAAACTCTGTGGTGTGTGTTTCTATGTCCCAGCCACTCTGTAATTTGTAAGAATGTTTCAGTTCTTTGTGAACAGAGTCAAGTTCATCTTGGAGCTCGTCTCTCTGCAGAGTAAGCTCATGGATTTTAGCTCGGGCCGCTTGCAAGTGTTTTTCGCAGGCCCTGGCTTTAATGCCACTTTCTTTGAGTTCAGTCTCTGCTCTCTCTAGGAGGGCGTCACCTTGTTGGAGTTGTGCCTCGAAGCACTCTGGCTTCTCTTTCCAACTGTTCTCGGTGGTCTGTGTCGAGGCGAAGATCTTGCAGGGCCTTTTGAAGTCTTTCCGCTTCTTTCTGTAGCGCTGGGTCTGTTGCATCCTCCGTCCCACGCTGGTCGTGGGTCTCGCGGAGTAGTTGATCTAGACGGCTCTGTGCGTGGGTCTGGTTCCTCCGGGTCTCCTCCGCTTGAAGCTTTAGCGTTGCGGCTTCCTGCTCCAGGCTGATGCTGCTCCTTTCGCTGAGCCTTGCCTGGGCAACGAGGTTGTGTGCGATGCCTTCGACGATTCCGGCCCAGTCTTTGTAGTTGTAGCTCTGGGTTGGATCCAGGGCTATCAGCTTGTCCAGCTCGGTGTCCAGCTGCGTTTGGCTCAGATGCTGCAGATTACTGGCGTCCTTGGGCAGGAAGGTGGTCGTCATTCCTTTCAACCATGTTGGAAGGTTGCCCCAATGGACGGCAGGGCTGGATTAACGGGACATACTGGCTCACTGTAGATGAGAGAAACACACCACACACACAAAGAGACCAAATGCAAGTTCGTTCTAAGGGTAACAAGCTATACTCATACGGGCTCTGCCGTTTATGAGAATTTTTTTATTTTTTATTTTTGGCTAACTGATGCAAACAGTTAGCGGAGCCAATTAACTTGGGTCGACTAAGGACCCGAACTAGAGTTTTGACAGGCAGTAGCCTAGCGGGTCACGTGATGACACCGGCTGCGTAATTGTCACTCTATTCTATTATTTAGCTTCCTTGGTGGCTCTCACAGGTTACTGTCTCTAAGTGAAATGAAAGAAACAAATCACAACAGAACACAAAGATAGAAGAGATCAGAGTGAAAGGAAACAATGAAAATGAATAGGTCTTAAATGAACTGGAATAAATACTAACACTGGAAGTGTTAGGGAGAATAAGGAGGCCTAAGCCTACTACCGCTGATAGGGTTTAAGATAGGGCCTACGGGTGAGTGGGGTTGTCGGGATAGCAACCTAAGAAGGTGTGGCTTGGAGAAGAGATGGGCCAAACACTTAAAATATCCAGGAGATATCTAGTATTTTGTGGCTCATAGTAGGTGGAATGGGTTTTATTAAATTTAGTTTCCCTGCGGTGAATTGAGTCAACTCCGGTGAGAACCAGTGGCATGGTCAACCTCCCTGGCGCTTCCATAACACTCAACCGCGGTGTCCTCAGCCCTCCGTTACTCTGTGTCACGTTGCGTCCTCCCAAACAGCCTTTGTGACTTTAAACACAACTCGGCAACGCCAAGATGTCAACCGCCAGACAACACTACAAAACTGGGCTGTTCCCCAGAACCCTCCAGAAGGAGTGGCCTCTTTTTAGGCCCCGGTTTAGGTACTGGTCCCAGAAATTGCCTTTTTGTGTCGGCTGGACTGGTTGACTACCTTTGGAGTGCCAGATTGCTGATGTCAGCACTGCGGGCCGCAACGACGGACAGAGATAAAAGAAACCGAGATTCACGCACAGCCAGTGTTGGTAACGCTGGTCGGACAACCCTGCTGGCCGGAACACCACCAGAGATGACTTCAAATCACCAAGGGAGTACTACAATAGATACACAAAAGGATGAACAAGGGAAGCTTAAAGTGAATTAAGGCTTGTTTGTTTAAACCAAATTGAGTAATTATTTATGTAGCAATAAGAGTCAAATGTTTTACTAAATAATAATAAAAAGAGGGAATTATGATAATGTTGGTAATTATCAAAATAACCTAACCCAAAACAGAGGAAAAATAATCAAAATCAAAATATGAAGAGACAGGATTGAAACATGGTAGAAGAAGCAGGCCGCAGTAGTGGGTTTTCACCACAAGGGGGCGTACTCCTTCTCCGTGCTTTGCCTGGGTAAACAGAACACTTGATTAAAATTCAAAATTCAAAACTTGTTTAAATTTAAAATTTTAAAAAAGCTGGAAAGAATTAAAAGGGAAATCAGAAGGATATCCTATAATAGCTAATAACACCGTAAAGTATCATTAATAACTATAAAATTATCAAAAAGGGGAAGATGAGATAGATGCATAATTCAAAACAGAGTGAAAGGAGGAAAAGCGCGATACCGACTTAGTGAGGAAGGCATCAGGGTGGCGCTGTTTCCTCCACATGGATATTAGTGGCTGACAGGCAAACACGACGTAAATTTACACTGGTTTAAAACCAAATTAAAATAAGCGTGAAAGGAGATTGAGAAATCAGGATAAAATTTTATAATAATTAACGATAACAGTAAAGTATCATCAATAACTATAAAATAGTCAAAAGAGAAAAGTAGAAATAGGCAATTCAAACAGAACTGGACAGAGAGACAAGGAGAGTTGAGTGAGCGGACTTAGAAGGTGGCGGCCACTAGGTGGGGGACTTCTATGTGGGCTCTCTCTGGCTGTGCTGGGATTTAGTTTAAGTTTTAATTCAAATCTTGTTTTGAACCAAACTCAAAGTAAATGTACCAGTCAAAAGCAGAAAAATTTGTCTAACACAAAATAATATTCGCACGAGCAAAGCTGTAAATGCAAATAATTATTGAGAATTTAGACAGGCTAATTCACAGGGAAATGAATTCAGCAGTAAAGAGAGAAATCAGAAGGCGGGGCATAATTTGAGACTTCTAAACACTTAAAGGACGCCCTCTGGTGTTTAGCAAGCGGAATTACAACTGAGTTTAATTCGATTCAAACTAAGAGCTTTCAGCTCGCGTCGTGAGCTGATTTCCTGCAATAAATCACAAATAAACAAGCAGATCTATGTGGATCTTTCGGTGCTATACTGCACAAGAGCGTGAAACAACGCGGATGTGAAACAACAGGAATTTCCGTCTGTTACTCACATAAACATTTTTATGTATTAGATTTACATTTAAATGTATCAGATCTTTAATTGGGTAGCTAAACCAATTTTGACCAGGAGTTTACCGTTTTTGTTGAATATCACTGGCTTAACCACAAATTCAATAACGACATTATGTAAGGCCTTTTACCACTGAAGAGAGGAAACTCGCTCTCGATCAGATTTACGTCTTGCTCTGATAAAGATATTCTCGTCTTAATCAGGCGTTTAAATAATGTTAACATGTACCAGCTGCAAAGAGTTTGCTTCGTCTTTACAGGGACAGGTATAATATTATGAACTGCAGTTTAATTTAGCAATTAACAGTGTTCACATGTTAGACATATTTCACAGAGTCGATTTGCTTAACTGAGATCGGCTTCGTGCTGATCAGTTCTTCAGTGGGTTCGCGTTGCGCGACTTTCACTGGAGCGTGCATAAAAAAAAAATTAATACACAATATACTCATAGATTGAAACTGAATTTGCTCATAAAACAAAGTTTGAAATGCCTGCATTCTCCACCAAAACTGTAGCGACAATGAGTCTTACATTAAATTAGCTCAAATTATATATAGGGAATTTGAATAGTTAATCAGGAATATGATTAACATATATCACATATTACAGTTACATTAAATCATCGAAGCTGCAAATAGACTGATTGTATACATCAGTGGTTCCCAAACCTGTCCTGGCGACCCACCAACACTGCACGTTTTCTCTGTCTCCCTAATCAAACACACCTGATTCAACTCATCAGCTCATTAACCCATGTGATTATGAGCTGATGAGTTGAATCAGGTGTGTTTGATTAGGGAGACAGAGAAAACGTGCAGTGTTGGTGGGTCGCCAGGACAGGTTTGGGAACCACTGGTATACATGAATGATCACCACAATGAGTTATGGTTCGTCATTAATATATCAATAGTCCCATTACAGATCGATTATATGAGATAATTTTAAAGGAATTAATTTAGTTATCAAACGATCTGTCTGTCCAGCAAACGGCCGTAAGATTAACTTATCAATTTTCAACAAAAATGATCTCTTTCTTGTAATTCCAAAAAAGCTATTTTCTGGCCATGAAAAATCACCTTCTTGTTATTATAAAATTTAGGTTACTGAAATAGAAACGAATTGTAAAGCTTTGTAGCTAGATCAAACATTTCATTGACTTTGTAAAAATGAGCATTTTAGACTGAAAGCAATCAAGAATATGGTTTTAATAAAATGAAACTACGGATACAGAATTCTACATTTACACCCGGGGATACTTGTATGTACAGTAAACAGTAAAACTAACGAGACAAACGAATAACAATGGGAGTGAGAGAGAGAGAGATTGAGTGAGAGAGAGAGAGTGAGAGGGAGAGAGAGAGAGAGAGTAAGAGGATGAGAAAGTGAAACTAAAGGTCAGGATAAGAGATTGCAGTATGGCACAAACTACAGATAAAATGAACCTTGAGAGACACAAAGATCAAATCCCCTGAATGGGGTAAACAGATCTTAAAAAATTTAGATCGATAGGAATTACGATACTTGCATGATTCTTCATATGGCTGAGAACCAAAGCGTGTGTGTGTGTCTCTGTCCTCGTGTCACGCGTTCACGTGGTCTTTCAGAGCGAGGGAGCTCGTTAGTTTGAATGTCCTTTGAGGTGCAGTTGCTGGTTGGTTCAAAGAGTCTCTTTAAAGTTGAAGTTGCCGATTACGTTCATTTCACTGAAAGTGAACGTAGGAAAGTACGAAGACGAAAATAAAGAAAGATTAAAGAAAAAGGAGAAACACAGCGTAAAGCTCCCTAAGGAGCCATGGAACCGGAAACCTCTCACAGGGAAAAAGCTCTCTGTAGGGATGTCCTGGGGTCAGTCTTTTATGGAAAAACTGGGTTCACGCCTCTGTTTGCGCGAACCACCCATGATCATCCGAGAATCTGAAGCGGACAAAGTTTTCTTTGTCCTGTGGGGGATGCCCACTGGACTGAGGAGATTGTGTTGAGCCGTTCGGCTCCAGCACTATGAAATGTGTAAAAGAATGCACATTACTGCATTCTGCTATCGGAATTCGGCTCCGTTAGATTGAGAGAATTACAGAGATATCAAACACGTCACATGAAGATTATAGGAATACAGAGTTACATAAGATATGCATTTTATAAGCATTTAGTTCCTTCAAAGCAAGTTTGTTCCTTCGAACAAACGTCATACATGCAGTGAATATAAACTGAGAAACACACAGGAGTATAGGACACATTGACATGCTTATATTCTAAGTTTAATGTTAAAAGTTCGTGTATGTGTGTGCGTTAATGTGTGATTGTGTGTGTGGGTATCCTTATGGTCAGCATCTATCCATCCGTGGTGTGTACCACGTGAGGGTTTAGTTCGCAAATGGTTGTCTTCAAGACAAAGGGTAGTTTTGTGTGTAAATCCACTTATCAGTCTAAGGAGACATAATAATTGATGAGGGGGGGAACACTAGCTTGAGACCCTGAATGGATCAGTTCTTATTCTTTGTGACTGAACACAAATTGCAAGCAGTTTAAGGATTTGAGAACAACAGGGACCTGTTTCTTGATTGCACAATGCGTCATAAATGAAGCTAATCAATGACCTGCTGGCAGACATTGGGGCACCATATCACATGATTCAAGGTTTTGTGAATTAAACATATATGTGTTCATATTCGTTCATATAGTAGTGAAAGGAAAACAGGATTCGGTCAGTCGCTACAAAGGTGTAAGTAATTATATAGAATATAATTCCATATTATATTCTATATGAGAATATATATATATATATAATGCAGTATCTAACACCCAACACATTTAAGAAATTAAACCTAGTAGTCAATGTCCTGCTTGTATAGCAGTATAGATTTACTGTCCTCTGATAATAACTTAACATACAGCCATTATTTTCAAAATAGCTGCCAACAAAAGTGAGTACACCAAAAAAAGTGAACACGTCAAAACTGTGTCCAAAGTGTCCATATTTTGTGTGAGTACCACTGTTATCTAGCACTGCCTTAATCCTCCTAGGAATGGCATTCACCAGAGCTGCACAGAGCCAGAGCTGGATGTTAGACACATGGCGGTTCTCCACCTTCCGCTTGAGGATGCTCCACAAGTGCTCAATAGGGTTCAGGTCTGGAGACATACTTGGCCACTCCATCACCTTCAGCTTCCTCAGCAAGGCAGTTGTCATTTTGGCGGTGTGTTTGGGGTTGTTATCATGCCGTTCGGCATAATTTCTGAAGGGAATGCATCATGTTCTGCTTCAGAATGTCACAGTACATGTTGGAATCCATGTTTCCCTCAATGAAGCGCAGCTACCCAGTTCCAGCAGCACTCATGCAACCCAGACCATGATGCTACCACCACCATGCTTGACTGTAGACAAGGCACAATTTTCTTGGTACTCCTTACCAGGGCGTCACCACACATGCTGGACACCATCTGAGCCAAACAATTTCATCTTAGTCTCATCAGACCACAGGACATGGTTCCAGTAATTCATGCTCTTGGACAGGTTGTCTTTAGCAAACTGTTTGCAGGCTTTCTTGTGAGCCAGCTTCAGAAGAGGTTTCCTTCTGGGACGATGGGCATGCAAAACCGACTTGTTGCAGTGTGCGGCGTATGGTCTGATCACTGAAAAGCTGACCTTCCACTTCTACAACCTCTAAATCAATGCTGGCAGCACTCATGTTTTTTACTGGAAAACCTCTGTATGACCCTGGCCACTGTACTGTACTGTACTGTACACTGTACTGTAACTCAGTTTCAGGGTGTTACCAATCTTCTTATAGCCTAGGCCATCTCTGTGGAGAGCAACACTTTTGATTCTCAAATCCTTAGAGAGTTATTTGCCATGAGGGTCCATGTTGAACATCCAATGGTCAGTATGAGAGAATTGTACTCAAAGCACCACATTT
The DNA here is from genome assembly GCF_051911475.1 of Siphateles boraxobius. Lineage (NCBI taxonomy): Eukaryota > Metazoa > Chordata > Actinopteri > Cypriniformes > Leuciscidae > Siphateles > Siphateles boraxobius. The sequence continues at coordinate 29,695,497 of NW_027508722.1, forward strand.
TAACTACTCTAATACAAGATAGACAAATTTGTATGGTCCTGTCAAGCAGACAAAAGCATGAACATGATGAATAGGACATGTGACTTTGCATGGTTAAACGACATACTGTTGTTATCACTTAGGGTGTACTCACTTTTGTTGCCAGCTATTTTGACAATAATGGCTGTATGTTGATTTATTTTCAGAGGTATAAATATATACTCCTATACAAGAAGCACATTGACTACTCTAAAATATATCCACGTTTCATTTCTATAGTATTGTCCCTTTAGAAGATATACTAAAATGGTTGGTGAAATGTGAGGGGTGTACTCACTTTTGTGAGATACTGTATATATATAGTATAATACAGTATATAGTACAGTACCGGTAGAAAGTAATTAAAAAATTAAAAGAAATATCTTATGCTCACCTAGGCTGCATTTATTTGATAAAAAAAATACAGTAAAACCTATTGTGTCTCATTTTGTTATATTTTAAAAAGTAATTTATTCCTGTGGTGGCAAAGCTGAATTTTCAGCATCATTACTCCAGTCTTCAGTGTCACATGATAATTCAGAAATAATTCTAATATGCTGATTTGGTGCTAACATTTGGTGTAATATTTTTGTGAAAACCATTTTTTTTTCGGATACATATATACAATTTATATTTGAAATATAACTGTTTTGTAACAATGTAAAAATCTTTACTGCCACTATTGATCAATTTAATGCCTCCTTGATGAATACAAGTATTAATTTCTTTTAAAAAAAACATACTGTCCCCAAGCGTGTATTGTGTTTATATAATGGTCTTCTTTATCATTTTATTATTTATTATTGATTTTATATTTATAGATGCTAGTTTTATAACTAAAGCTCCAGACCATTAAATTCTTGAAGTTTTTTCTGCTTTGGAAGGAATCAGTTGTTGTATTTTGTCACAGCAAGCTTTATTCAAAGGTTTAACCAAAGCTTGAATGCACATAGTGTTACACTGCATCCCATGTGTCGTTTTAGTTTTGCACTTGTGCAGCTGTTCCTTTTTAGCTCTTTGTTTTAGGGTGGTAACCTCTACCAGTGGGCACCGGTCTTGGCTGTCAAGTCTGGTTAATTAACACAGTAGATGAAACAATTAAATCAATACGTGAGTGGCAGAAACAATTTTACTCCATGATTGAATATCAGAGGGGATGAATACAGCCCAGAGAATTTCTGTTTAATTGTGTTGGCTTAATTAATTTTCTTCTTTTTTTCAATCAATCATGCAGAGTAAGCAAGAGTGCAAGCAATACCAAAATGGCCAGTTCTAAATGTGGAGAAGATTTCATCTCTTAAATGCTTCTAATGTCTTTTCAAATTTGTGAGATGGACAACTCTCTCCATGATATAATTTCATCCTGTCCTCTTGTGGCTGTTGTGTAGCTAATACCTCATTGGCATTGTCTGAAATCCTATGCCTATAGTGGATAAAAGAGTATAGAAGCCAGCGTTTCTGACAAAAGAGGATGAGGAAGATGTGCAGTAGGCCCCTAGTCATGCTTTTATTGCTCGTGATGGTTTGAGAATTACCAGACTTGGCTGCCTGTAAATGTCCTCTGGCAATTTCTCAATGGGATGGACGGCAATGTCATTGCCTCAAAGCACTATTCTCTTGGTCGGGCCCTGAACTTTTTATAGAGCGATTATATGCTGTGCTTTGTTGAATCGGTCCACTGATGTTCTGCCTAGCATTTCTCCTGCTCTGATTAAATGTGCAAAATTTGGGAGAAGCGCTTAAGCCATGAAAAGAATCTCATTTCCACAGGCTGTTTGTTGAAGTAAAATTTGTGTGTATGCGCGTGTCTGAGGACATTGGTGTTGTGTATGTGTGTGTATGTGGCATTGTTTATTGACTTGTGTGGATTGTATTTGTGATTTTTAGTTCTTTGAAGTGTTAATCAGGTCTAGTCCCTATTAAGGGAGCATCTGGGTTCAAAGGGAATTAAATCCCTTTTCCGTCTATGCGTTTGTGTGTGTTTGTGAATACTTCATAAAATTACTGTGATTTGTCTGTGTTCTATAGCACAGATGGGCCTGTTTTCGCGGAATTAACGTTGCTGGTTCAACTGTTGGATGAAACGCTCAAGGAATTTGTTTAATTAGTGTAATTTATTTTTTTACTTGTATTGTTCAAATTTAGCATACACAACGATTGAAAAAATGCTGAAAAATATAAATATGCATTTTATGTCCAATAGTGTGTAAATACAACAAACAATATATTCAAATTTTTACATTCTCTTCAATTTAATACAGTATCTTTATCTTAAGTTTGTGGGTTGTCTCAGCAAATATTAATATGCAATAAATTGAGATAATTTAATTGGCATATCATGCCAATTTAAACCTCATCCCACAACAGAGATCACCGCAGGAAACTAATGCCCAAGTGTTAAAGCTGAGATTGCAGTTTGTTGTTAGAACAAAATTTTACCAGAAACATGTGGTTCAAGATTAACACTCATATCTTTTTTTGTCAACAATACAATGCGGCCGATGCTGCAGTCATGTAATGTTTTTTAGTAAACACGTTGTCTTAAAATTATGAAGTAAATAAACTTAATGCTTTATTGAAAAAAATAAGTTATGTGAACTTGACAATTTCACATTACTTAATTTTTTTTTCGATTAAGCATGAAGTTTATTTTCTGAATAATTTTAAGGCAACAGCTTTCCTGAATTTTTTTAAGTTAAGTCAACTGATGTGGACCGAGACATGACAGAATGAAAGGACCTCTATTTGGTGAATTATCTCAAAATTAATTTTGAGTATTACAAATATGGTACCACATCTCGTTGTCTACATGAGGCGCAATTCAAATTAAATTATCATATCAAAGTTTTCCAGTTTGATACAAAATACATTTCTTCATCTAGATCAATAAATTTGATGCAATACATTTATGATAATTTATTTTAAAGAGATTTGAGTCAGATATGCTAAAAAAGAGTCTGATTTATGCTGTTTATCTGAACAACGACAGGTCGGCCCACAAACCTGAAGCATTCAAACTACTGAAGAGAATGAAATAGATCTAACATTCATTTGATATAATGATGGTGATTAAAATAAAAAACTGAGTTCGCACTTATAAAGATGTGATTCATCAGTTTCAGTGGCCCGGACCTCGAACATTAACACTGACCTTTTAAGTGAGATACATCAACACCTTTTTATGATCTCGACTCTGTCAAGTGGATGGAGTCAGAAGAGGATCCCACAATGCTCCCTTTGCATATTCATGAATGCACAGATTTATCACTCTGTATAAACATGGCACTGTTCCAGTAAAATAAACATGCCAGTGTGTGCGTATTTGTGTGCATGCAAATTTCTTTGGTGTGTTGCAGTTCCACACATGGACAGTTTTCAGAACATTGGAAGACAGACTTCCCATCTCTGATGAGTTCACTGCTAGTCCTTGCTAAGGAGAGCAAGAGGCGCAAGACAAGGTGACCTTTTCTATTCTTCCCCAGAACACACACACACATTTCCAGATCTTGCCTCACTGTGTTGGCTGTGTGTTCATTATAGAAGCAATGTACCACTCGGACCTGACAGTACTCAACAGACGCAACGGACATTAATAGGGTTGCCAACTTTCTGAAATGGAAATAAGGAACGGAATAATCAATATACAAGAATGAACCACATAGATAACGTTATATAAAGGCTATCATGATCATTTTGCCAACAATGAACCATGGATTTGTTTAGTTTATAATACGTTTTATTTTTTACTTAAACAAATACAACATATAACATTCAAAACTCATCGGCTTAGGCAGCATTTGAAGAAAAATAAACAACAGTTTTCTGTAGCCTTGTGCGAACTTATTCAATAGAATTGGACTTCTAGAATGTTCTTTCCAGTGCAAAAAATAATATTTTTAATTTAATTAGACAACATTTTAAGGAAGTGTAGTGCAAATATCCTTATATAATTATAATTCCATTATAGTTAACTTTCTTTTCGCCGGCTCCTCGGAGGTAGTCATTTTTACATTTCCCGCTGTTGTCACTTGTCGTCATCGTTGCTACGATACGTGACTCACAATGACTAACGACCAAATAAAAGGGCATTCTCTGATGATGTTCCAAGATGTTAAAATCGCTACGCGGCTGGTCATAGACAAACAGGGGGAGAAATTAGTATCTACCGCTCCGTCTGTTTTTTATTTCTTATCCTACAAATGTCTTCGTTCATAGTCTGTCTGACATATTAGAAGCTATGTGTCTGTCATGGATTTACACTGAATTGATTCTCAAAAATACGGAACAAAGTGCGTTCCGTATCAGTTCAATATGGAGCAAGACTTTTATGTGTCAAATACGGGACGATTCCGTATTATACGGAACGGTTGGCAACCCAAGACATTAACATGCATCCAAGCGATTGCTTCTCTAAAAGCTAAATGTCCTCAAAGCTTTGGTCAGGGGTGTGTCAGTGGTTACATTTACATGCCCCCTTATACTGTGATTAAAGCAGTACTGCAATTAAGTTGGAGCTCATAGACTACTATGATTATGTTAATGTGATTATGCTTAGTAACCATAATTGGTATATACAATATGTGGACTACTGCTGTTTTAATTGTTCATTGAAGGCTTGTATGTGCTATATAATTATGTATGCATGTATAATCACATTTCCTCCGCTTTTCACACTGTAGAGCATATTGCATATATAGCCGCATGTGACTGTACTGTCCTTGAATATTTTTTTTTTAAATGTTGGTTGATTGTACATTTGATTGTAAAGCGAACCTGAGCATGCGGAAAGGCACTATATAAATAATACATATTTAATGTACAATAATATTAGTGTCAGGGCTCAGACTGGATGGTAAGCTTTAAACGTTTATTTGTGCAGATGGAAACTCAGTCGGAGATAACAGGTAAGGATCAAATGACTTAGAAACGTTAAACAGGCTTAGCTGAATGATAATGTTCTTTTCTCTCTTGCAGATGGGTAGGAAGCAGTCACACTGGAGATGGAAGGAGATGGAAGGATCGGGAAGCTGGTAAGTAGCAGGTTGGTTGAAGGAGAGTCTGTGAGTCATGTATAGACGAGACCAGACAAATGACTGCAGTGAAGGTGAGTGCTTTATAGTGCATTTGGGTGATGGGACACAGGTGACGGTGATCATGATGAGGATGATGAGGTGCAGGTGATGATGACCGGGAATGCTGGGAAGTGTAGTGAAGACACAGATGAAGGAGGTGAATGTGACAATTAGTAAATAAAAAGTAATAATAATAATAATAAAAACTTATTGTCAATAAAAAAACCTTGAGGGTAACTAAGATTGTTGGCAAAAAACTATTACTATTGTTATTATCATTATTACTGGCAATATAAACAATTTGAGGTGACAAACATTGTGGCCATAAAATATATAATTAATAATAATAAAAATAAAAGTTATAATTATAACTACACACCACTGTGCAAGACAGTCTCAGCAAAGAGGTGCCATAGTACAAATAAAAATAAATCAAGGGAGAGAGAAAGAGAGGGGGAGAGATAGATAGATAGATAGAGAGAGAGAGAGAGAGAGAGAGAGAGAGAGACAGAGACAGAGAGAGAGAGAGAGAGAGAAAGAGAGAGAGAGAGATAGAGAGAATAGGACAGCTAAAATGTTGATGATCATTAGTGAGTGCCATTCACAATAGGAATTTTGATACCTCTCTCCATCCAGACCAGAGGTAATGGCTCTGAAATTGCATGGCAACAGCCATGATTACAGTAGAAAACTGCCGGCCCTGCCAAACACACAAACAATTCTCCTTTTAGAAAAAAAGAATCCCATCCTAATGCTGTCTTTTTTCTTTTTTCAGGAGCAGTAAACTCTTTGGCAGCGAAACACTATCAATAGCAGAAGAGCTCTCATATGAATCAATAACATTGCGCTGACGTGGACCTCGACTATCAGTTGAGACGACCTCCTCATAAATGACCAGTTAAACCAAACACTGTACCATTACGCCATATGTGTGTTCCATAAAGAAGCTAAACACCTCACTGGGGAACTAAAGTACACTTGCCAGAGTCCGTTCCCTTTTTGGCTGTAAAACATTTTCAAGGTGAGTCCATTCTGCTCGTCCATATGCAACGTGCAATTATACCTCTTCCATGCTGTTAATGTCTCACCAAGGTCTCGTAGAGGCAGCAGTCAGTAATGTGGAGCAGCTCGGCTGCTTGGTCATGTCCTGCACGTTAAACAGCACGACGCTGGCATCAGCTAAACTCAAGGCGACAACTAATGCGGTGGTTTCATCAATGCAGACAAAAGCCTTACTCCACTGATCTCAGATCCGATGGTAGCACGTTGTGAGCATTCGCAACAGAAGCGACATGCGACGCGGCGCTGACCCCAGAGCTCCTAGAATCCTTTCCACTCTCCCTTCAGTTTCCATTCCATGACCCCTCCGTCTTCCCACTATATTAACTATGCCATTGGCTTCACGGGAGGGAGAGAAAGGGCTCAAACCCCATTAGATCCCGTTAAATTCATTTTCGTTTGACCACACATCGAGTGCCTCCCTTCAGGCAGTCACAGTTCTCTTTCTGCATATCTAATCAGCGGTCTTGAGCCCCGTGCCCAGGCCTCGGCCCCCGTCCGCTTCAAACACGCGACTTGTTAATGACGCTCCATTACGGGGCACAACCTCAAGCATGCGGGCACTACAATCTGCCTGACATTGCCATAAATCAACCCTAATGCACCCCCCCCCCCCCCCCCCACACACACTTTTATCCAACCCAACGAATTATTCCTGATAGAGTGTGGCCTTCAAAACCATTAAGGATTACAAATAGACAGTGAGTAGGTAACGCTGCCACCCAACAATTCAAGGTCGCACAGAATTGGCCACACCACACAAGTTGATTTGGAATTAGATTTTCCATCTATCTATCTATCTATCTATCTATCTATCTATCTATCTATCTATCTATCTATCTATCTATCTATCTATCTATCTATCTATCTATCTCTATCTATCCGGCGTCTCCGGCATATATCCATCGTTCAGTGTATATATCTCTCAGTTGCCTGTCTAACTTTCAGACAACACTTTGTCAATTCAACATTCAAAATTTGTCTTGAAAAACATTGCTTTTATAGTTTAAATTACAGCCATACAAATTTCTTTGAATTTCCATGCATTTTCATTCTACCTCCTAACATTCAAATAGCAATTTAGGCATGCTACCTCAATTCAAATCCAAATTAAATTTAGGAATTTGACTGAAATTTGAATGGTATTCTCAAATCAGTTCTTAATGCTGTCCAACCCCCATATTCATCATACTGTCTGTGGGTCATTGAATAAGTAAATTGCTAATACACTGTGTGTTGATTCTATAAAAAAGCATTATGAATACAGTAGGGTAATTTTCACTGCAATGGATTTTGGCATAGATTTTTGCACATCATATTCTCAGCCCATCTCTGTAATATCACTCCCCTGATACTTTCCTCCATAATGAACAAATATGCTGTTATTGTGAAATCCTCTTCTAAGAAAATTACCTGGCTTACCTAATTTATAACTGTATTACATCAACAACATAACGTTTATCAGCCACTAGGTTCTTGTAGAGTCAATTCTAGGACACATGCATCCTTGGGGTCTGCGTTTTTGAGAATAGAGCTGCTTTATATACATCCGTGCTTCACCTCAGTGGCTGTGCGGTGGCCAGGTGGTCACTTAATGGTCTGTGGGGAGTTGGCTCCATGAATGAGTTGTGCCTATTGATCACCCCCAAATTGGCTTCAGCAAAAGCCATGTCAGTCTTTTGAATAAATCCCAATTATATCTTGATGGTGCTTGTCCGACCCACTGATCGACTCTTTATTGCACTCTGGCCTGACATAATATCAATCTAATCCGGGGATATTAGGATTTATATCGGATTGAGGTCGTAAATGTAAATTTGGTGCCGCATTCAATTTGGGGCCCTTATTCAGACCTCACGCTGCTCAGGGAGCTAATTTACTGCCACTCTAGTTCAGCTATTTGAATTGATAATCTTTGTTTAGTTGTGGCAATAAAAAAATTAAAAAATTCAGTAATGATTAGGGCATTTTGTGGTGTATTTTTGGTCAAGCTGCACTGAGAAAATCTAAGTCAAGGGTAATTTACTATTTTTAAAACACATATTGCAATTTCAGATCTGGAGAAATCTGAAGCACCTTCAAGCTTCAAACTTCAAAGTAAAATTCACTAATACAGTAATTTAAATGGACTTCCTGTGCTTACCTTCAGGCAGCATGGTCTTACCCAAAATTTTGTGACCAATTTGTGCTACTGAGTGGTAGTTTGATGCATCCTGCTTTATTTGTAGAGGTAAATAGACGTTCCCTTTCGAAAGGGAACTCGCACTGCGTCAGAACGCCATGGGGAACGCCTCCGCGTGAACCGGTGTGTGAAACGCTTATCTAATCACGGCAATCCTGTTGGCCGGCGACAGCCTATGACATCATCACTAGTGCGACCCGGAAGTATATAAGAGGAGCCTGGAGAACATGTCAACAGCTTTTTCGTCTTCAGGGACTGTTTTGTATGTACGCTTCAACCTGAAAACTTCAAAAGGGTAATCATGGCTTGTGAAAAACGCTTCAGGAAGTGTGTGGATCCCTGTCTAAGATATTGATACTTGATGACACAACTTGTGTTTTTATTGTTTGGGCTCAGAGCATGCACAATCAGTTCCTGAGGGATCTGCTTGTGCCACTGTGAGTTTTTTCCCTTGAGAAAACTCCACTCTCGTCCGCTCTCTTCTCGAGGGAAGAGGTACAGACCGCTCACGCTGAGTCAGAGCAGAGACTGGAATTGTGTTTTTTTTTTTCAGAGGGAGCTCACTGAGGAGGTTGAGAGAGTTGTTAATCTCTCACACCCTTCAGAGACTCGCGAGAGTGAGCTGCAGGATGAGGATGTGTTGTCACTAACATCCTCTGATCCGGCAGGGAGTGTTCTGGCATGGAAGGACCCGTATTCAGCGCGCATTCATCGCCATCAGCGAACTACACTGATGTTGAGGGGATGCGCGAACACGGGTGTGTGTTGATGCCCCAATTGACGAGATGTTTGCAAACTATCTCACGGCTGGAGAGGCATCAACACTAAGAGCTCCGGCCCTGCCTCTTAAGCCACTAAAATATGACAGCACGCTTAAATGGCAGGGCATGTGTGGTGGCGGGTCTGCACACAATGATGGTGTTGCAAGCATACCGGGCTGATCTGCTGACAGATTTGAAGAATTTAAATCTCTCACCACAAGCGCTTCTTGCATCAGCCTGAGGCTGGATTATAAGTTATTCCTTCAATTTGAAATGTAGTTCTGGCGTTGGGTTTGGTAGTAAGTGCATTCTTTCATGCTCTTTTGCTGATAGGCCTCCATTTTTTAATGTCGTTTAGGCCATCGCTCTATGGGCAGCAGGTTGAGCTCTGTAGGTCTTCTCCCTTTATGTGAGTTTTTAGTAAGGTTGAATAATAGGTCACGGTTCCTTGTTAGGAAGTATTAAGGGGGTGTTAAATATGGTTCTCATAGGATGGTGAAATTAGGGCCCTGAAGTTCCCATATATAGGTAGGCTATGCATACCCTTCCCATAGGCTTCCCTTTATGTTAGAGTAGCCAGGTTTATATAATGGGTAGTGCCAATCTGTAGTAGTGAACAGGTTGGGTGTATTGAAAATTCTCTAGTGAGGCCACCGTTCATCCGTGCACCTAATAGACATTTTTTGTGTGAGATGGCTTCCTCCCCATCGGGAGATATTCTACTGAGGCCACCGCTCTGTCAAGCTCTAGATAGAACTACAAAGTCAAGCATTGGCCCTCTTTGGGCCACCTTGATAGCCACTTTATATTAGAGTAGCAGCTCTCCTCTCGCTTTAGAGAGTCATTGAGATTATAGCTCTGAACTTCAGTCACTTTATATTCGTGTGTCGTATATAAAGTGTAAACTCCCGTTATTAGGGTCCCTTTCAGAGTGCCCAGCCTCCACAGGGCTCTACAGCACTGTGTAGATCCAGGATCGAGTAGAGTCACTCCCCTCGTTTGCAAGGGTTTGTAAGCGCTGTGCTGGGTTCTACTCTCCAGGATGCCTGTCTTTATGATCCAGTCTGTGAGTGATTACTGCCACTATCTGCAGTCCTCACTATCGGATGCCTCCACAAGTAAGGCAAATAATACTAGAGACTCTGTTTAAAAAGCACTGCCCGGGCTGACGTCCTTGAAAGTCGAAGCTGTAGGCCTCCTCAATAATCCGGTAGCGCAAAATTGTACTCCTCTTGCTTTAAAGGGTCGATAGCACTTTTTTGCTGAGTACACTACCTGTTGGAAATGTGAAATAAGTATAAACAGGCCCACAGAGATGTCTGTGGCTAGCTCTGCTAACAGTCCCGCTATCGAGTAGTTCCTTCTAGGTGGATCCCCAACGAGTTGGATGCTTAGCATAGCAAAGGCAAAATCTAGCCCAGACCCTTGTCAATACTTATCAGGTTTTGACTATAGTGTACCAGAATCTACCTGAGGATCGTTCTGTATGAATACTTAGCTCCCTAAGTCTGGTCGAAAGGTCGAAGGACTCTCACGAGGCCTCCCTGTTAGATTAGCCCTAGAGCTGGAAGCGCTACCCTATTAGGGTCCCTTTCAGAGTGCCCATTCTCCACATGGCTTTGAAGCACTGTGTAGATCCAGGATTGGGTAAAGCTACTCCCCTCGTTCACAAGGGTTAGAAAGCACTATGGTGAGTTATACTCTCCAGGATGCCCGTCTCTATGATCCGGTCTGTGAGCGATCACTACCTCTATCTCCAGGCCTCCCTATCGGATGCCTCCACAGGTGAGGCAACATATGTTAGAGACTGTTTAGGAAACCGACAGGTTGTTGACAAGACTAGGTCATTAAATTAGACCAGGTCAGCCTCCCTGGTGGCATGTGGGGATGACTTCATGTCCCCCTCCGAAAGTGACTGGACGGGACTCCTTTGGACCCCCTGGCCATATTCCCTTAAAGGAATCCCTTCCACGGAAGTTGGTTCCAAAGCCTTTGAGCAGCCTTGGTAGGCCTTCATTGTATTGGAGGCTTCTTTGAGGCTTATAGCTTGGGCAGTGGCCATAGGGAATACTGTATGTGACTTGAAGGGGGAGTGTTTTGGCATTTCAGTGAAAATGTTTTTTGACGTTTTTTTGTCACAGCCAAAATTTGGCATGCACTCCCCTCAGCATGGCAGTGTGGGTAGTCGTTCCCCATAGCGTTCTGACGCAGTGCGAGTTCCCTTTCGAAAGGGAATGTCTCAGGTTACGACTGTAACCTAGTTCCTTGAGAACAGGGAACGAGACACTGCATCTTTTCGCCATGCCTCGGGGATGCCTGCTGAACAGTCCCTTCAAGACGATAAGTTGTTGACATGTTCTCCAGGCTCCCCTTATATACTTCCGGGTCGCACTAGTGATGATGTCATAGGCTGTTGCCGACCAATAGGATTGCAGTGATTAGATAAGCGTTTCAGACACTGGTTCCCCATAGCGTTCTGACGCAGTGTCTCATTCCCTGTTCTCAGGGAACTTAGGTTACAGTCATAACCTGAGACGTTTGCTTGAGTTTTGACTAACAAAAAATCGAAACAACAACCTTCCAAGTTCCTCCTAATTTCGACCCTGGCCTTATCGACCCTTTCTCGTTTCTAATTTGTCAGTGTGATTCAACAAAAGATCAAGTATTGACATCAAAAGGTCATCTCACCTGACTGAAGTTTGATTGAAGTTTGACAGGGAAAGTTGTCTAGGGTTGGATATGCCGTATGTCAGTTTATGAATTAGGCACGTCAACCTTAGACTCAAACTGTTTACCTGCTTAAAGCACTTCAACAGAGGTCAAACAACCTCAAATTTTTAACAGACATGCATAATTAAAGGAATTCATCCAAAGGAGTTCATGTTGTTCGTATGACTTTCTTTCTTCCATGACACATTTTCAAAGAAATTCAAACAGGGTTGGAACAGCATTAGGATGAATACATAATTACAATTGCTATAATTCAATGTTAGGCTACATAGTTTAGATCAGCCGGAACCGGGAACACTTCCCATAAATCCTGATGTACTTTGTACATCATAAGAAGGATGGCGTCTACGCTAATATTAGTCTCACTGTTTATCCCGAGGTTTACCGCAAACCGCCGGATCCAGGCCATAGCTAGATCTGAGGAAGAACCATCACATGGACACCACGACAATGCATCCCTGAAGTGCCAGCCTCATCAACACTGTGAAGGCCTCATGGACACCTCAACAAACTCATCTCCATACCGGCGTGATGACTCCGACCCCTAACCAGATGAACTGGATAAATATTGTGAAAGTTCTGATCCAATCTGACTTCTGACCTATTATGCCGCCTAAATCATAATCATACACTGTTCGTTTGTTGGCCAAAGGAGGACTGGCCCCCCGACTGAGCCTGGGTTCTCCCAAGGTTTTTTTCTCCATTCTGTCACCTGATGGAGTTTTGGTTCCTTGCCACTGTCGCCTTTTTTTCGCCTTCATTCGCCACTGGCTTTTAGCTTGCTTAGTTGGGGACATTTAACGTTTAATTTTGAATTTAACAATACTATTACAACTTTACTTTCCTGTTATCTCTTTAAAGCTGCTTTGAAATAATTTGTATTGTAAAAGCGCTATATAAATAAAGGTGACTTGACTTGACTTGACAATAAAAAATTTTGGGCGAACTGTACACATTGAACATATTGTAGGCTATACAAAGTTATATGTCATAAATGTCATCTCTTCATGTTTTGCAGAAAAAAAAAATAAAGAAAAAGGAAAAAAAGAAGTAAAGTAAAATAAAATAAAAAGTAGATTTTGAGCTATAACAGAGTCCGTCTATGGAGAGTTTCGGCACTTCCTATTAGCCCCGTTGTATATCTTCTTTGTTGCAGTTCCATTAGAATTCCACTGGAGGTGGAGTTCAGAATGAATGGGAGTCTATGGAGCTAGACGGCTAAATGTATCCCGTTCTCCTGCTTGTCGTTGAATCAACGTAGATTTTATTGTTGATTCCGCAAGTTCAATATAGATTACAGACCAAAAGTCGAATGAACGAGTACTTATGTCCTTTCGATTTCTTACAGGTTAGGTCGTTGTTGGCCGGAACACGCTAGCATTCTGCTATTATGTGACGTCATCACATTTTTGAATGGATTTTTAGAACAGATAAATGTACTTAAAAATGCAATTTTCAGCTGAGTGTATTATCTTAGCCCCCCTTTTTGAATGCAACTTTCAAATTAATTGACAAAAAATTACATCCTGAGAAAAGTGGATTTCTGGGGGTGAAACCCCTTGGACTCCCATTCATTCTGCACTCGCCTGCGAGCGCCCCTGCATGGACAGAGACGTGTTACTGCAGCCAGTCCAGAAACCGGAAGTAACCAGACAGTGCCAATTCTCCCCTTATTAGACATTCTCTGGCTATTAGCACATCCAGCCGGGTTCGTCACTTATTGGAGTCCTCTGGAAACATTTCCCTTGTGTTCTGTTCTATTTGCAACACGTTTCTGTATTTGGTGGTGTTGTGAACTTTTGCGGCGCGTTTCTGTATTTGGTTGTGTTGTGAGTATCTGGAGCACACATGTGTTGTAAAACTGATGAAGATGTTTTCTTAATTTATGGGTGTTTTTCTATTTGCATGTGTTTTCTTCAGTTGCAGCACATTGAGCTCCCTCGGCTTCCATAGTTTTTGCATAGTCAGGGATTTTCTGGTAAACACCAGACAATGTGAAAAAATAGGACCATTGTTAAAAGGTGTTACGTTGGTTTCTTGCCTCTGGGAAGAGTTGATTGGCCTTGGAGAATGTTACATTTTGCCTATGAGAAAGAGCTGACCATCAATTGGCAAAATAACACAATTAGAGAGAAAGGCAAAAGATGTAGAACTTCATGGTGGGAAAACAGAAGGGGTGAATCTTACCAGACATTATGACACTTTGTTATTGTGAAATGACAGATAAGAAAAAGGTATAATAATTGCGTCTTGGTCAAAGGAAAATTCAGATGTTCTGCAGACATCTTGGCTTTGTTGCTTTGTTCAATAAAATCTTATTTTGATTTCTGGAACTCTGGAACTCTTGAGCTTCATTTGCAAGAAAGAAAAGACAATTTTCCACAACAATAGTCCACAAGAGAAAATAATAGATGAATTTATAAAAAATGTCCCCATTCAAAAGTTTACATACGCTTGATTCGTAATACTGTGTCATTACGAATTTTAAATTACTGTTTTTTTTTTTTGGGATGGTTGTTCATGAGTCCCTTGTTTGTCCTGAACAGTTGAACTGCCCAATGTTGTTCAATCATCCAGGTCCTGCAAAATCCTTGGTTTTCCAGGATCTTTAGCATATTTGAACCCTTTACAGCAGTGGCTGTATTATTTTGATATCCATCTTTTCACACTGAGTGAGGACAAAAACTTAGAATTTGAAGATCAAGGTAAATTTTACTTATTTTTTTCTTCTGGGAAACATCAATTACAGTAAGTATCTTCTGTAGCATCTGAAGGGCAGTACTAAATGAAAAAATATGATCTTCAAAAAAGAAAAGAAAAGTGTACATATCTTCATCCTGTTCAGAAGTTTTCACCCCTTGGCTTTTAATGCATTGTGTTTCCATGATGTGATGACACAGCATTAACAATCAAGTTGATGAGGTTCAGAATTATAGACCAATTTCTATACTCTGGATCTACTGTATTCTGTAAAAGTTGGTAGCTGAACAATCAACTATCCAAACAAAATGATCTACTTCCCTTTGAACAGTTTGGTTTTAAGACTAAGTATTGAACAGAAAAGGTGAACTGCTTTCTCACAGAATTTATTAAGGGAGTTTTAGATAATGGTAATGTGAAGCGCAGAATTTTTGGACCTCAAAAAGGCATTTGATACTGTGAATCATGAATTACTCCTGCATAAATTAAATCTGTTTAGTTTCTCTCAGCAGGCAATTTAGAATCTCGAGATCAGTGTATTAAAATAAATAATCCAAGATCATCTTTACAAAACAATGAGATGGGTCTCCCTCAAGGATCAATATTAGGTCCACTGTTATTTTCCTTATATGTCAATGATTTACCAAATTGTTGAAAGGAAAACGATACTCGGTTACTAACGTAACCTCGGTTCTCTCTAGAGTGGGAACGAGTATTGCGTAAGTTTAGCTTACGCTACGGGAAAGATTCATCTTCTCGACAATTTGAAGCCAAAAAATTATCCTTAATTTTGTATTCATTGTCAACGCAGTGCAGCAGCTAGCAGACCTAGAGCAGGCCATCTCGCGTGCTCATTGGCTGCCCTGCGGGCAACTGCTGCAGCCTACCAGTGAGCCCGGCGTGACGTCACGCCCAATGAAGGGCGCCCGCGCCTTCATAGCGTTACAGCCCGCCGGAATGGGCGTGGGTTAGCGTATAAAAGTAGGGGCTGTAGGCTGACTTCTCTGGTTTTTCGTCGACTGAAGCGAAGTTGCTCGTGGCACGAGCACGGCCGGTTACGCAATACTTGTTCCCTCTCTAGAGAGAACTGAGGTTACGTTAGTAACCGAGTATCGTTCTCTTACGAGAGGTTCTCTCGTATTACGTAAGTTTAGCTTACGCTAGGGGAAAACTTTGTCAACCCCGTGCGCGCCAAGCATTCACCATGAGACCCCGAACTTTCAGGGGAACCCCATAAGTGGAAAAAAGGTGGCCAGCCACGCCGGCCATTACTTGTACATAAGCACACATAGGGAATACAGAGCAGCACGCCGGTCTGTATAGGCACATGGCACATACCCTACTAGTGCAGCTCAACCAGGAGAGCTGAGTCACGTGAGAGTGATCTGAGCAGGAAGATCTGGGCAGAATATACCTCTCCTTCAAACTGACAAAAGTTTAACCTGCAAGGCAGGAACTTCTAGGTTATAAAACCTGACAAAGGTAGATGGAGAGCTCCAGCCCGCCGCTACACATATGTCATGGATAGAAATCCCACTGGACCACGCCCACGACGAGGCCACGCCCAGAGGGCATTGCAGAACTTTTGACGCATAAGCAGCTGCTATAGCGTCCACTATCCATCTGGACAGGCTCTGTTTCGAGGAGGCGAGATCTTTGGTGCGCCCACCAAACGAAACAAAAAGCTGTTCTGAACGCCTGAAGGAGGTGGAGCGCGTAATGTAAAATCTCAGCGCCCTGACAGGGCAGAGGAGATTCACCTCACCTTCGCTGTCAGATGCTGGCAGAGCTGACAGCGAAATAACTTGTGCTCTGAATGGAGTGCCCATCACTTTAGGAACATAGCCATGTCTAGGTCTGAGGATGACTTTAGAGTCATTCGGCCCGAACTCAAGACACGACGCGCTGACAGACAGCGCATGCAGGTCCCCCACACGTTTTACTGACAACAGTGCAGTCAGAAAGACGGTTTTCAGTGATTGATATTTCAACCCCACGGAGTCTAGTGGTTCAAATGGAAAGGCTTCCAGGGCCTCGAGGACCAATTAAAGATCCCACATAGGAACCGCCGGGGGGCGCGGCGGGTTCATCCTTCTAGCTCCTCTAAGGAAGCGGATGACCAACTCATGTCTTCCCAGTGACTGTCCGTGCCTCGATTCTGCTAACGCTGCCACGGCCGCCACGTATACTTTGAGCGTGGATGGGGACCTCCCCTTATCCAACAGTTCTTGTAGGAAGGTGAGCAGATGCGCCACCCCGCATGTCCGTGGGTCCAGACCTCTGTCGGTGCACCATCCGGAGAACACCGACCATTTAGACGCGTAGAGCCTTCTCGTGGAAGGAGCTCTAGACTGCCTGATCGTGTTCATCACTCCTTCTGGCAGGGAAACGAGTACCCGTTGATCAACCATGCGTGCAGAGACCAAGCCTCTGGATGGGGATGCCAGATCGCGCCGCGAGCCTGAGAGAGGATATCTGCCCTCACCGGAATCGGCCACGGAGCTGTAAGTGATAGCCGTGCTAGTTCCGGGAACCAAATCTGATTCTCCCAACGCGGGGCTATGAGGAGCACCGAGTGGCGCGTTTCCCTGATTCTCTTGATCACCTGTGGTAACAGAGAGACCGGAGGGAAAGCATATAGCGGGAAGCTGGCCCAAACCTGGGCCAGCACGTCCTCGTCCTTCGAGAAGAACATCGGGCATTGAGCATTGTCTTTTGACGCAAATAGGTCGACTTCCGCTCTGCCGAATAGGCGCCACAGCTTCTGCACCGTTTGGGGGTGCAGGGACCATTCCCCTGGGGCAACATTGTCCCTGGACAGTTTTTCTGGGCCGTCGTTGAAATGGCCAGGCACATGCGTCGCCCTCAGCGAACGCAGGTGCATCTGAGACCAAATAAGGAGCCTTCCCGTCAGATTGCAGAGATTACTGGATCTGACACCGCCCTGACGGTTTACATAGGATACCACAGACATGTTGTCCGAGTGGACAAGAACATGTTGGTCCTGTATGAACGGGAGGAAGCGCTTCAGCGCGTTCTCGACCGCTATCATTTCCAGACAGTTTATGTGAAAACACTTCTCTTGGTCTGACCACTGGCCGAAGACCGGTCTGCCCTCGAACAGCGCGCCCCAACCCGAGTTGGACGCGTCTGTTGAAATGAATTTCCGATAAGAGATGGTTCCCATCATCACTCCCTGCTGGTACCAGTCGGCTACTAACCAGGGCTGCAGAGCCTATGCAGGTCTGAGTCACTCTGATTTTCTGGCCGCCAGAAACCCATGCTCGGTGGGACGCGCGAGCATTCAACCAGTGTTGGAGCGGGCACATGCGCAGTAGGCCCAGCTGAAGCACCGCTGCAGCTGATGCAATACAGCCCAGCATCCTTTGAAATGTTTTCAAAGGGAGAAAGCTGCCCTTCTGGAAAGATGCGGCTAGGTTGCGAACACGGCGCGCACGTTGTGTCGATAAACGAGCCGTCATGGTCAGTCCACGAGTCCAGTTCTATTCCTAAAAAGGAAATTGACTGGCTGGGCAGTAAGAAGCCCTTGGTCCAGTTGACCGTGAGACCCAAGCTTTCCAGGTGACTGAGAAGCACTGTTCTGTGAGATAGCAGTTCTGTCTCTGACTGTGCCAATATCAGCCAATCGTCCAGATAGTTCATTATTCGCAGCCCCTGACTTCTCTGGGGGGCGAGCGCCGCTTCCATGCACTTCGTAAAT
The DNA here is from genome assembly GCF_051911475.1 of Siphateles boraxobius. Taxonomy (NCBI): domain Eukaryota; kingdom Metazoa; phylum Chordata; class Actinopteri; order Cypriniformes; family Leuciscidae; genus Siphateles; species Siphateles boraxobius. Next base: position 29,713,740 of record NW_027508722.1, read on the forward strand.
GTATGGGGTGCTAGGGACAGGCCGAACGTCTTGACGGTGTATTGATATACCTGACCGTCGAAGGCGAATCTCAAAAATTGCCTGTGACGGGGTATTATCTGAATCTGAAAATAGGCATCCTTCAGATCTAGAGAAATAAACCAGTCCCTCGGGCGAACGTGCGTGAGGATTTTCCTGGTCGTAAGCATTTTGAACGGTCTTTTCGCAAGTACTTTGCTCAAATGTCTCAGATCTAGGATAGGTCTGAAGGCTCCGTCCTTCTTGGGTACGAGAAAATATCGGCTGTAAAAACCTGACTCGCTCAGAGAAGGCGGTACCTTTTCTATAGCCCCTTTGCACAGCAGCTTTGCTATTTCTGCGTGAAGTAGGTGTGCTACTTCTGCATTCACTATCGTCGCGGTCCGGGCTTGAAAGCGCGGGGGACGGCGAATGAATTGAAGTGTATAGCCCTGCTTTATTGTGCTCAGCACCCATTCTGAAATCCCTGGGATAGTTTCCCACGCAGTTATGTGAGCCTCTAGGGGGCGAATGGCCTCCGGGTTCAGATCGCCGCCATTTGCGGGCTTGTGAAACTGAACCGGAGCCGAAAGCACGGCGCGCGCGCTCTCAGTTCTGGGCAATGGCTGCTCGCTGAAAGCCGAAAGCCGGCTGATTTATGTGAGATGTCCCAATCATAAGGGATGGGGAACATTCTTTTTTCACTTTTTGACGAGCGAGCAGCGCTCTGGATGGAAAAGCTTCCTGTAAGCGTGAGCGCGTGTGCGCGGGCACGAGACTTACAAGTTTATTTGACACCCCCATCATAATGGATGGGGAGCGTCTTATTAATGTCCTGCGTTTTGTGATAACACTTAAACGCGCAGGCAGAGCCCGGGGGGAGGTTTGTGTTAGCAAGCGTAAACGCTCTCTGGCGGGCACGAGACTTACATTCATAACCTGCTTTTTTGATCGTGTAACAGAGCGGGCAGATAGTGGGCACAGACCTGTGGACACATTTCTTACATTCAACACTCGAGCAGCTTTTCTGCGCTTTATGAGGGTGTGCTCTGTGAGTGACACGAGATTCGAAGTGCTTGTGTGTAGGGCTGAACACTGGGGCATGGGCACTTTCACTACACTTAAAACACCGACGGCGTGACCCGGACCAGACATTATACTCTTTTAGAGATTTCTCTGGGTCGCCGTGAAAACAGCATTTGTGTGCAGGCGAGAGGGTGAACAAACCGGCTCGTTGGCTGCAAAATGAACCACTGCAGTAGCCTGTTTGAAGGGGACTGACAGGGAAATAAACTTTGACGGCGGTCCGGCCGCAGCGGGACACGCGCGTCTTTTCTCTCTCTTTGTTAGGAGGGCTTCGCGTGCTCAGACTTCAGCGTGATCTTCTGCCGAGGCCCTCTGGGGGGCTGCGGTCTGTGACGTCGCTGCTAAGGCTGAGGCTGTGCTGGACGCTGTGCGCTGGCTTGCACAGGAGGCTGGCTTTGTCTCTCATGAGAGCGGCCTGTAGCGGAGCTCGAGTGTCGCGGCAGGAAGAGGTTCATGGCCTGCGTGTTCTTCTGTACCTCAGAATAACGGTCAACGATCCCGTTCACCGCTGGGCCGAAGAGACCAGTGGGGGAGAGCGGCGCGTTCAGGAAGGTGGCTCACTCAGTTTCCCTCATATCCGCAAGCGTCAACCAGAGGTGCCTCTCTGTTACAGTCAACGCGGCCATGGCTCGTCCAATGGCTTGAGCTTCGGTTTTAGTGGCGCGGAGAGAGAGATCCGTCGCACTTCTCAGGTCTGTAACCGCAGCTGGATCCCGGCCCTTCTCATCCCATTCACGTAGGAGGTCGGCTTGCAGGATCTCTAGCACAGCCATGGAGTGGAGAGCAGACGTGGCCTGGCCGGAGGCGGCATATGCGCGGCCGACCAAGGCGTAAGTGGCTCTGCAGGCTTTTCACGGGAGGGCTGACCGTGACCACCATCTCGCGGAGGGCGGGCAAAGGTGCGCTGCGACCGCCTCTTCCAAAGGGGGAATAGCCGTGTACCCTTTCTCGGCGGCGCCGTCCACTTGGGAGAGCGACGCGGAGGCGCGGGACTGAAGTCTCGAGGAGAATGGTGTGTTCCATGACTTCGTCAGCTCCGAGTGCCTGCTTGCTGAAGCTGCACGGCGGCGACTTTGAAGGAAACAGCCGTCGAGTCTGTTCGGTGCGGGTTCCTTCGGCAGCGACTACTCGAGCCCGAGACGGTCAACAGCTTGCGTCAGCAGGCGCATCAGTTCCGCATCAGCTCCACGGGGCGGTGGAGGTACGGGTGGATTCCTGGATCGATGAGGAGGCGGAGTGAAGCGACCATTCCTTGCTGTCTGATGCCAGGATGGAGCAGCAGTCTCTCGTGCCGTGTCCGTCTCCGGCGCTGAGCGGGGTTCTACACGAGCCGCAGAAAGCGCGAGGCATCTTTAAAAAGACACTCGCTGCTCTTTTAGAATAGGTAGCAAGCTAAAGGATACGTCGCCGGATAGCGTAGCTCGTACGGATGGCTGAAGGTGGCGAAGACGGCTGGCTTCCTCAGCGCTGTCCTAAGTTGGCTGTTCGCTGTTCGACGGCGGCGGTGGCTTCTCTCAGATCCAGCGATGCGAAGAGCTCGCTGAAGAGACGAAAAATCAGAGAAGTCAGCCTACAGCCCCTACTTTTATACGCTAAGCCACGCCCATTCCGGCGGGCTGTGACGCTATGAAGGCGCGGGCGCCCTTCATTGGGCGTGACGTCACGCCGGGCTCACTGGAAGGCTGCAGCAGTTGCCCGCACGGCAGCCAATGAGCACGCGAGATGGCCTGCTCTAGGTCTGCTAGCTGCTGCACTGCGTTGACAATGAATACAAAATTAAGGATAATTTTTTGGCTTCAATATCTCGAGAAGATTAATCTTTCCCGTAGAGTAAGCTAAACTTACGCAATACGAGAGAACCTCTCGTAAGAGAACTAAATGTCGCAGATGACACAGTCGTTTATGTATGAGCACAGACTCAGCTGCAGATATATTAACAAATGAAATGACTGGCTGTCACAGTGGCTGCAAAACAACTGTTTGACCTTGAATTTTCTCAATGTGTTATTTTATTAGAAAAAAAGGAAATTAATGGTTTTATAATTAAGATCAATCAAAAGGTAATAGAGACAGTTGATGATTTAAAATATTTTGGTTTTATTTTAAGGTTCTCAGTTGAAATGTGCATGTAAAGAGGCTGAGTAGAACAATCAGAACAAACCTTAATTGTTTTTATATGATTAGACCGTATATATCCCTAAAAGCAGCTAAGTTACAAATGCATGCAATGGTCTTCTCACATTTATCTTATTGTGTGACTGTCTGGAGTCAGGTTTCTCAACTGACTATGAACCTGTTAGATCTCGATTTCCATTACACGAGAGTAGGTGTTAAAATTTCATGCTGATTTGTACTCGGCTTTCGCCAAGATAATCACCAACTAAGACGTAGCTTTACAGTAACCTATGCTTCTCCATCCATTTACGCTTCTTTCCATCTGGTGACGTGAATTTCCTTCTGTCTGGTGTTAATAGCTGCAGTGTATTGTGCGTCAGCACACACAATGGCTGCAACCACAGTGCGGTCCCCCCATAACAACCCTCTGGATTGAGCGGAGTAGGGAACATCTCTAGGGTCGTCAAGTGGGCACCTTCCATCCTCAGTGTTTCGTCGACTAGCCCACGACACCTCAAGAGGGCTCTACAGTGACTCTGGCGTCCCAGAGTCACCCCCCTCCGTCCCCCACTCAACTCAGCCCAGCTTATTGACCTCTACTTCCCTCTTGCTGCTGAGACCTAACCACAATCTCTCCGCAACCCAACCATACGCGCCAACCCGTTTGACTAAGGCTGTCGAGCCCCACTGGTGCGTTAATATGCAGTTTCAGTGGCAACGGTTCCGTATGGCATACCACCTACCACAAAACACAATATCTGCCCAACCACCCGTCATTCACGCAATATACACAGGAACGTAATGACTGTAAATACTATACAACCTATACAAATAAACCAACAGTTGCTCGCTGAGACCTAACCACAATCTCACAATCTCTCCGCAACCCAAACATACGCGCCAACCCATTTGACTAAGGCTGTCGAGCCCCACTGGTGCGTTAATATGCAGTTTCAGTGGCAACGGTTCCGTATGGCATACCACCTACCGCAAAACACAATATCTGCCCAACCAACCGTCATTCACGCAATATAAACAGGAACGTAATGACTGTAAATACTATACAACCCAGAGCCGGCGCCAGCCGAGAACTGATGAGGGGGCGTCTGGAATACCGAGAGGGGGCGTTCACATTAACGCACGTCACCACTTTTTTGCCAGGGTCGATATTCTCCCCACCACTTTTTAAAACATCTTTGCGGCATGTACCAATTTGTACCAATACAAATAATAAAACATCTCCAGTTAACTAGAAGAGCATTCATTTTGTTCGTTTGTCAAATTAGAGTCATTATAGCGCTGAAATGTGTAGTTTTTTTAAATCAAGTGATCAAAGTGCTCGTTGCCGCTTCGATCAATGAAATTTTAAAACACAATAAGGTCTATGGAAGCGGCAATAAATAATAATCCTTTCCATAACAATAAGACGACACGTTTTACATGTTGGATACACACTCTGTAAGTAGCTTTGCATTTTGCTCTTTTTTTCTTCAGTTCACCGGCCACTTATGTATTTCATGATTAGTGGAGAAATTACGTGTTGTAAATCCAACAGATCTGATTCTCTGAACTGTGGCAGTGGCACAAACCACATGGCGCCGCCCATCGCACAAACAACAAAACACATCCACTTGCACATATTTGACAATCGGAATATCAGTGTTTCATGCTATAGCTAATACATTTGTGAATATTTTGAATAAAAAAGGAAAAAGGACATAAAAGCAGATCATCATTCATTCAGCGCTGTGTTGCGGTTGCGCTCTGTCACGTGACAAGCAATGACGCGTCACCATGGAAACATTAAAGCGACAGGTTCTAAATAACGGTCGCCTTGAAAAACTCACGCTGGGTGGTCAGTTAGAATATTTTAAACTTACGAGTGAAAGGGCTAACTAAAATATAAATTTAGGTTAATATTCACGAAAATGTGAAAATGTAATTGGCAAAATGTGATTTTTAAATAGCATATTTTATCAGTAAAATCCCGTTTACATTCATGGTGATCTGAGGGGGCGGGAGAGTCCCGTTGAGGGGGCGTCGCCCCCTCACGCCCCCCCGTGGCGCCGGCCCTGATACAACCTATACAAATAAACCAACAGACTCTTCAAGTTTTCAAGAAATCTACGAAACCGTAGCATGGCGGCCTGTACACAGCCAGCTAGAATCTTTCCGTCTCAACCACAGCCAGTTGCTGCTCCTTTCTGCTGCTTCAGATAAGTTCTTTACTGTGGGACGCAACTCTTGGCCACTGAATCCGACGTCTCTGAGGAACCGGGTTGTAGAGTGTGCCACAAAACCTCGACAACCCACCTCCACTGGATAAACCTGGACTCTCCATCCTCGCTGTTCTGCTTCAGTGGCCAGATGAGCATACCGCAGTTTCTTCCTCTCATATGCCTCATCTACCGCATCCTCCCATGGCACTGTTAACTCTATCAGTTGAACAATGCGTGCTGATCCAGACCACAAAACAATATCTGGTCGTAGGTTATTGGTGGCAATCTCAGGTGGAAAAATAAGCAGTTGATCAAGATCAGCCAGCATCTTCCAGTCCCTAGCAGCTTCCAGTTGTCCTGTGCGAGAATTGGTGTTAGCACCTTTTCTTGGTGGTTGCTCGCCTGGGCGGAGGAATATTGTCTTCTGCGTGTAATGTTTTGCTAGAACAGGCGGCAACTTATTGGTCATACTACGCTTGCCTTCTAATGCTAAAGCCAAACATCGCAATACTTGGTCATGGCGCCAAGTAAACCGACCCTGGCTAAGAGCCACCTTACATCCTGTCAAAATGTGCCTTATGTGGCAGGTGATGAACACAAAGGACAAGAGGGATCCTCTCCTACCCAGAGGTTTAGGTTCTGCGGTGATGGAAGAACATCATATGTTGACCTAATAAGGAAACTGATTTCTATATAAACAAATTCTAAACTATTTGGACAAGAAACTAATTAGATGGCATCATTGTAATATTTTACAAAAATATAGTTTGCCTAATTTTGGAAAATGTTATACATTTGTCTCTTATTAAAATGTTTTTTAAATGTGTAAAAAATCTTGCTCGAGTTATCATATGCCAGTTAATATAAAAACAGAGTAGTAAGGGGATCACTATAAGAGGTGCAACTAATCAGAATTCCGTAGTACCGAAGAGATAAACTAAATTTGCCCAATCCACATTTTCAGTTGAAGGTACCCTGCTTTAGAAAAGACTAGTTGAACTGAAAACTGATTTCAAAGAAATCTAAAAAAGGGGTTCAAAAACATGCACACTTCTCCTGCAGGTTTGTGAACACTGATGGTCGTCTTTTTGTGTGATTATGGTTTTATTGTTGTTAAAAAACCCTAACCAGGGACTGGGAGTGCAAATAAGCCTTTGGCTAGAAGGTTGCATGTGGAGCGTCGGCTGCTTGAAATTGTAGCAATGTTTCTGCATTGTCTCTGTTAAATAACTGAATAAATAAATAAATAAATACATAAATAAATACGTGTATTTGTAAAAATGTTTATATCATACTTTAGAAAATCAGCTATTATTTTGTCTTGTGGATTATATGTGAACATGCTTTATGTAAAATATCTAATTCAGGACACTAATGCACAACGTGGATGCAAATAACAGATCTATAAGCAGATATAGCATGCCAAGACCAAATACATGAACATTGTTATGTCCATCAACATGCTAAAACTATATTATATAAATAAACTGTATAAATATATAATTTAAATAAATTGCAGAAGTAAGGAAGTCTATTACAAAAGTAAATCTCTAGGGTTAAATCCCAGATGACACTTCACATTTTTTTTTTACTAACGTTATTGACTTTATTATGTGTATTTTCCTTTTATCTTTAAGATTACTTTCTCAGACACATCAACAGTCTGATAGCAGTAGAATTGGAATTTTTTCAAGAGGAAAGTTTCTAACTAATGAACACTGGAAAAAAAACTATTAGGTTTTATAATTGGCCCATTTCTAAACACCTCTCTTGCCTACCATATATAAATATTTTATTTTATTCATACCATCTTTAAACAATTCCTCTTCTTAAGACACTCCGCACTTAAAGTTGTTCAGCCAATAATTCTGTTCCTTAGATATGTTGTATCCAGAATAAGATGTGACAGCCCCGAACAAGTGCTGAAAAAAAAAAGCGCTTGAGGAGGCACATGGCCACTCAGCATGCTGGGTGATTATTCCTTCAGGCAGCCCTCAACTCATTACGGTGTGCAGTAATAGAGAAAACGGAGAAGTGTGCAGCAAGATTTACAAGATAATGGGTGTGTGCTGTATTTTCAGTTTGCTTCTCTGTGATTAAATCACAGGCTCGATAAATATTTACATTAATCTAAAATGAGATTAGTCCTCATCAAGATGGCTGGCAGTTCAGCTCGCCAGCCGAGGACAACAACCCCTTCGAATTTCTGATGAGATGCGTCAGTGTGAGTTGTCTCTTGTGCTGTTAGACCCACTTTAAAACCCAATCTTCCCGGAATAAGATATTGCCCTCACATACATTATACGTGTAAAGGTCACCTAGGGGTTGGTGATTGTTAGCGAAGTAAAATTGGAAATGGAAAAAGCCACCACAGAATAAAATCAAGCTTAATAGACTACATTTGCTTGGTTTAGTTAGTTTGAATTTCTGTAGGTCTGTATCCTATTTATCCTTCAGTGATGAAATAATCAGAGTTGACGTGTTAAACTGCTTTTTTTTACCCAGGAGAAAACGGCTCATTAATAAAGTTGATATACTGCACTGACAGTCTAATATTTGGAAAAATGACTGAAAAAAAGGCTGCGAACACTTATCTTCCCTGCCTACTAACAAAGGGCAACAGAAGGGGGCAACGAAACAGATATCAAAAAAAAAAAAAAAATTGTCCTTTAGCAAACTTTGTTTTGTCTCAGATATAGGCTACTAGAACAAAGATTTTCCTCCACCTATGAGTCTCTTTGATGTAACCAAATTACATTCACATTTAAAGCTTTTCGCTCAAATAGCAGAACAAAGATTGAGTGAGAGAGTGAAATGATCACCAGCTGGAGTGACCTTGAGAGCCACCAGAGGGAACTCCGAGCCCGTTCTCATCCTTTGGCGGCATATGTGACGGCATATGACAAAACGGCGAAATACTACGCACATGGCACCCTTTAGCGTGAATATAACACGCGAACCCAAGGCGTCATAAAGTTGACTGGCATCCTTTAGCGTGAATATGAGACGCAGACCCTACCCCACACCTAAACCTACCCATCACAGTGCGTGTTATATTGACGATAAAGGGTGCCATGTGCGTAGTATTTCGCCGTTTTGTCATATGGCGTCACATATGACGCCAAAGGATGAGAATGCGTTAGAACTCCACATCAGACTCTTGTCATTCCCTCACAAACCCAAAGTCTCCCATAACTCACTGCCCAGACTCTTCATTCACCTGTGTCTCATTATCTTGTTTAGCTCACCCCATATAAACCTGGTTTTCTCATTCATTGTCTGCGAAGTCTTTTATGTTGTTAAACTGCATCTCTGAGCATTGGATTCCTTATTTGCCTCTGACGCCTGCTTGTTTGTTTGGACTGACTTCCTGTGCTTGACCCTTTACCTGTGTTTGATTACGATTCTGGATTACTCAAATAAACTGAATTTGTATCCTCAACCTTTGTGTCTCAGAGCAGTTCATGACAGAGAGTGACTGATATAGGGACTTGTATATATTGGCTAAATCGCTCCTGGTAGTATGGAGAGTGCATCAAAAAATAATAAGATCATCGATTAGGAACAGAGGTGTGTAGATCAAAATGGGTTTTCAGGGAAAACTCGCTCACAAACACACACTCAACTGTGCCGGATTGGTTCGTGAAGCAAGGAAAGCTTTTGAAAGATGTTTGAGTTTTCCATAAAAAGATCATAAAGCCATATCTGATGAATAAATATGAGATTGGGGGAGCTTTAGCTGGGTCATTGTGGTGTTACTGCTTCAAGTTCATTTGTGATTATTTTCAGGATTGAAATCTTCCTCTCTCTCTTTCTTCCTCTCACCCACCACTTCCTTTAGCTTAAGTGATCTACCCTTCTTCCTATCCTCCAAAAATGTCACACAAAGCCACGTGATGAGTGCAATTGCGCTTATTCCTGGCTTCTTCTGTCCCATTTTTGAAAAAGTGCAAAGTAGGATCTTCATAGTTGCTGATGTGGAGGAGAGCTCTCTCATTTAGACTTAATTCTTCCCCTTTCCATACACTTTGACCTTAATCGATCATCATTTTTTATAGTTTGTGGCTGAAGGTCCTTCAAATGTAATTGGTAAAATAAAAGTGGCAAAATAATTGTATTGCTTAGGGTGTAAAGACAAAAATGCATGTTCATTCTGACCTCTTATTTGTTTTGTCCTCTGTATCCATCTCTTTCTCCCGCATACAGCCAATGAACCTTAAAATATCTAAAGCAGGGTATCTGTTACCATTCCCATTCACCTCAAAGGGAATTGCTCGACTGGAACATGATCTCTGGACGGAACCCAAGCAGTATTTTTTATTTATTTTTTAAATATCAAATATTTTTAATATATTAAAAATGGTTTTAATAAGCCCCCCCTCTTCATGTTATCTTCATGTTATCTTCATATCCTCATTTAATCCCAGAAATACTCGATTATGGTGAGATCAGATCTCTGTGTGGATCATCAATTTGTCAGTTCTTGCTGTGAGATGTTACTTCACTCTTCCAACAAGGCACATGGTTAGACGTGGTTTGGCACTGCAAAGACAATCAGCTGTCCCTCCTGTCTTAGGCGTCTTACATACGGACATTGCAGTTTATTGCTCTGGCCACATCTGCAGTCCTCATGCCTCCCTACAGCAGGACTATGGCATTTTCACGCATGTGAGGAGGACCCTGGCATCTTTCTCCTGGTGTTTTTGGTCAATAGAAAGTTCTATTTAGTGTCCTAAGTTATTGTAACTGTGACTTTAATTGTCTACAGCCTGTAAATTGTAAGTCTCATGGAAGTTACTGTTCAACAAAAATCTTTTCTATGAATTAGGTATCGATGATAATATCTTTGAATTGGGGTATCGATGGAGAAACATGCTTTTTTGCAGCCAGAGTTATGACATCGACCAGCAGGGACTAACTGGGCCATGCTAACCAGTCAAACCTTGACCAACACCAACCTACATAAGCAATTCCAATATCCATTTTTGAGTGACAAGGTCCCTTCCTATAATTAACTATTTTATTGCTTCTCTCACCTTTTTTCCTTGCTCTATACCATGGCACAGGTACAGAAAACAAAGTGTTTTTGTAGCCGTAACCTGGTGTGACATTTATGTGCGCCATTGTAAACCCCATGAGTAAGTGTGCTTTTCTTAATAGCCATTTTACTCTCTAAATGACATGTTCCAGTTTTTTTTCTGCTCTTGAACCTTTAACTCTGTCTGTGCAAATCCAATCAATATCTTATTATTAAGGTAACGGGCGAGGGCAAGCAATGAGCTACTTTAGCGTGCTTGTAATTTTTTTTCCTTCGCTCCTGTGAGCGACTTGTTTAATGCGACAGGGAGATAATAACATTAATGTGTCATTGAGCATAGATTTCTTTGGTGCTTCATTGTGCTGCATCCATTGACAGCTCATCAAAAATCAGCTCCTGGGAGGAGAGCCTGTACTTAAATCCACGTTCCTCGGTATGACGGCTCAAACCTTATTGTCTAACGATGACCTCTAGGTCCTGGCCATAAAGCAAAAATCCATATGGTGTTGACGCGTATACAGTTTCATTAAATTGGAATTATTGATCAGAGTTTGATGTTGTTGCCTAATACTCAGTGACGCTTACTGGACCATAGCTGCTGTGACCAAGGTTGCATCATAACAGTTTTATCAACACAGCAGGAAAAGAAAAATTACTTTCAGGTAGCGAAGCATTTTCCTTGTAATCATAAAATTGGAAAAGAACATGTATAGTGTTGGTGGTCTTCATCGCAGGAATAGTTTTTAATTCAAAGACAAAACAATTGTGCATTTGCTAGGGGTGTAACGAATACCCTCATGTCACGATTCAATACATATCACGATACTACTCACAATACAATATTATTGCGATACTCTAAGACATATGGTAAAAGGTTAACAAAAAATGAACATGAAAATGCTAAATTTGATATTTTATTGTGGGTGTAAATGAATAGGCTTGGACTTGGTGCTGGTAACCCAATGCACAGGACAATGGTGACACCGGAATGAAAATATAGATGATTCTGAAGCTGAATTTTTTTTTATTTCAGACGAATATGCTTGCACTCTTTCACTGACTAGATATATTTAAAATAAAATAGGCCATTTTTTACTGCTAACATAAGACATTTGGCATTATCAGGACCCACACATATTCCCCCATTGCATTTTATATATATATATATATATATATATATATATATATATATATATTTTTTTTTTGTTATTACTTTTTCCTCTACTGTAGAACCCATTCTTACCAACCCTGCTCCTCAGAATAAGGCCACTATTGCATGACACAGCAGTGCAGATTACATCTTGATTGGCCAAAAGATGAGAACACTTCCTGTCTCACCAGGAAGTAAGCTCTCCACTGAGACCCAGCGGTGCTCTCATGTGACTGTTCATCTGTGCCATTGCCCCCGACCTGGCTGTGCTGATTAATCTCCTGCCGTCAGATCCCTCAGTATAAATGAGTGGTGCTTCTTTTGTCTCTCGATTATGGAAGATGATATAGGGAATTCATCATAGAAGCAAGCATCACTCCTGTGGTGGTTCTTGCCACAGAGCATGTAACAGTTTGGAGTTGGCTAGATCTTATAAAATGTTCTGTTGGATAGTTGACTTGGCACACTCTCGGAAAAAAATGTATGAATATTGTACATTTAGGGGTTCAAGTACAATGGCTTGTCACTGGGGCCTTTTTTGTGACCTTTTTTACACCTAAAATGTGCATCTTAGAGTAGCAATACATACCTTAAGGTACTACTATTTTTCAAGAACCTACTACTACATTTTTCAAGAACCACTATAAAACTAAACCAATCTCTGTTACCTTAAATTATATGTTTATCTCTGTAAAGCTGCTTTGAAACAATCTACATTGTTAAAAGCGCTATATAAATGAGGATGACTTGACATGACTATGAACCTTTAAGGGGCAAATAAGGTACAAGTGTGTGTGTGTGTGTGTACAGGTTTATATTACAATGTGGGGACCAAATAAGATAGTAAAACCTGAGATCACTTACATTGTGGGGACGAGCTAGTGGTCCCCATGAGAGGAATTGGTTAATAAGCATAGTAAATTATATATATTTTTAAATGTAAAAATGCTGAAAGTTTTCTGTGATGAGTATGTTTAGAGGTAGGGTTAGGCCGTGTGTCCACCAAAGCGTTTTTAGCCGGCTGAAAACGCTAGGCGCTCTGCTGAAAACGCCTAGCTGTGGGCGCTTCGAGAGCATTTGGCAGCGCTGCGTTTTTCAGTTGAGACGATTCGTTGCTATGATACAGAATATCCGCGGCACAGTTTATTTGTAACTGATTTCGTAGATAATTTGTTTCATACTAAAAAGTTATTTTTCATCCATTTTGTTCGGTTAGCTCTGCTGGTTGTACAGAAAGAATGTTGTGACAGTTGGTCAGTGTGGTATTTGTCCCGCCCCTCCTCCACTGTGATTGGACGGCTGTGTAAAAAGTGACAGTGATGAGCGCAGCGTTTTACCCAAAGTTGAACATTCTTCAACTCTCGGCGACCAGTAAAAAACGCCTCGTTACGCTCATGGCGTTTAAAAAACATGGCGCTCCCATTGAAAACAATTAGAATTTTACGCCAGCTGCGTGAAAAAACGCTTTGGTGGACACACGGCCTTAGGGAATAGAAAATACAGTTTGTACAGTATAAAAATCATTACACCTATGTAGAGACCAGACTGTGTGTGTGTGTGTGTGTGTGTTTGTGTTTGTGTGTGTGTGTGTTTGTGTCTGTGTGTGTGTGTGTATGTGTGTGTGTGTGTGTGTGTGTGTGTGTGTGTGTGTGTGTGTGCGTGTGTTTGTGTTTGTGTGTGTGTGTGTTTGTGTGTGTGTGTGTGTGTGTGTGTGTGTGTGTGTGTGTGTGTGTGTGTGTGTGTTTGTGTGTGTGTGTGTGTGTGTGTGTGCGTGTGTATGTGTGCACATGCATTAGGGAAGTGGAACACTTGAAGTGCTCTTGAGTCTCAGTGGTGGATGTACCAGATGTGCAGCAAAGGGAGATGGAGGCTGTTATGAGTGGATTGTAATCAATGAAATTATCAGACAAAGCTGCTCCCAGAAGATGATTTATTTATATAAGGTTTGTTTTATTTATTTATTTAGCTTTAAAAAAATCATTTTTTTCTTTTTCTTGTTTGAGTCTGATTTGTCCCTTCAGGGGGTGTCTGGCAACTGAGTTTTGTTTGTTCATTTTTTATCTGATTGCAGCCAACTTCAGTGTATCGATTAATTAAAAATAAATATTCTAATGAGCTGTTTTAAATGGGGAAGATTTTTTTACGCCTCCATTGACGTGCTAAGTGAGCTGAACTATGACTTGGAATCTCATATGAAAGTATGGGACCCCTTTTTCCCTTGTAGTTAGTCACCCATATATTTTAATAAACCAATATAATTCATGCATTTCCATGTAATTAGATTTCACAAACGTAATTCCGATCGACCAGCTCACGTAGCATGGCGTTCGTGGTTCGACTGGTCGAGACTGTTCCCTTTCGAGGGAACTCAACACTGCGTCGAGAATCGACACTTTGGGGACGCTCCCTTAGCGTGCGCCTCTGAAGTAAGAATGAAACTAATCCAATCCTGATTGGTGTTGCGTCGTGATGTAACATGTGACGGCATAACCGGATGCATAAAAGTGACTCTGACACACACACACATCAGCTTTAGCTCTTCAGCAAGCGCTCTCTGTGAAACTGTCTGTCTTATTTGGTGTTGTTTGTCTGTGCAAAGCTCTGTATTATGGCGAGTGAATAATACACTAAGTGTGTGCACCCCTGCCCAAGATAATATATATGCCACGGGTGGGGACACGCATCAGCTGTGTGTGTGTGTATTGTTTAGGGGCGCAGCACGCACTGTCAGCTCTCGAGAGGGCTGCAACGAATCCCGATTAATACCCGAAGCCAGGCTCGAGAGCCTGGTTCCTTTGGTAAAATATTTAGAAAAGAAAAGGTCAGGCTGGTGCGTGCCTGCACTCTAGGACGATTTTGCAGGCGTACCAGGCCGATCTTCTTAAAGATCTAAGTGAGGCAAATATTTCCTGTTGGCCGCTCCGCTATCTCCTTCTGGCCTGTTTTCCAACGCTGTCACTACAGTCGTTGACAGGTTTCAGGAAGCAAAAAAAAAAAAAAAGAGAGCGTTGCCTCTAGAGGCCCTCCTGCGGGAGTTTGGCAAACAGAGGAAGCACTCTCAACCGAAGTCCTCCAGCCAGAAGGGTGACCTGAGGGCCGTCCTTCAGGCGAAGAGGTCCTAATTGTAGGACCTCTGAGGGCTGCCCCCCCCCCCCCGCCCGCTGTGGAACAATCGAGGTTGTTCTAGCAGCAGGTGCCCTCAGGGTAGAAGATGTTGTCACGCCGTCTTTGACGCTTCGGTCCACATCGATTTCCAGCGAACGCACTCCGTGGCGTTCGCCCCAAAAGCTTGCAACAGGGCACCGACTATGGTCACAAAATCTGTATCGACTTTTATCCTGCCGGTCCTCCGCTTCAGGAAGTCGAGAATAGTGCTCGGAAAACACCCGAGGCCAGTCTCGAGGGGCTGGTTCCCTTAGTAGATTTTGTAGAAGAATGGCAACGCCTTCCGAATATATCTCTATGGGTACAGATTGCAGTTCGGTGCCCGACCTCCCTAGTTTGCTGGGGTGGTACCGACTGCAGTGATTCCAGAACAGGCTCGGGTTATGGAACAAGAGGTACAGACTCTACTGGAATTAAGGGGCCATAGAATGTGTTCCCCTACCAGACAGGGAGTCCGGGTTTTACAGCCAGTACTTTATAGTTCCAAAGAAGGATGGCGGACTGAGGCCAATTTTAGATCTAGGGCTTTTGAATCGCTCTTTGAGGAGATTCAGGTTCAAAATGCTTACTATTCCCATTATCGTGAGCCATATCAGATCCGAGGACTGGTTTGTCACGATGGATCTAGAAGACTCTTATTTCATGTCTCCATCCTTCCAGGTCACAGGAGGTTCCTGAGGTTGCTTTCGGGGGCGAAGCATACCAATATCGGGTTCTTCCGTTCGGCCTAGCACTCTCTCCCCGCACGTTCACAAAGTGTATGGATGCGGCTCTGGCTCCACTGAGGCTTCAGGGCATCCGTATACTGAATTACATCGGCGACTGCCCAGTCTCGAGAAAATGGCAGTTCGGCATCGAGATGTCGTCCTTGGCCACATTCAGAACGGGGGTTGAGGCTCAACACTAAGAAAAATGTGTTGGACCCAGCTCAGAAGACTACTCTTCTGGGCGTGGTATAGTATTCGGTTACGATGCGGGCACGTATGTCTCCCGCTCGTATCGAATCCATCCTGGCCATGGTGTCCGGGATAAAGCTAGGCCAGGCCATCACTGTAAAGCAATTTCAAAGACTGCTGGGCCTCATAACAGCGGCATCCAACATAATTCCTTTGGGCCTGTTTCACATGAGGCCCCTTCAGTGGTGGCTCAAAGCCAAGGGTTTTTTCCCCAAGGGGAATCCGTTCCATATAATAAAGGTTACGCGCAGATGCCTTCGTTCCCTATTAATATGGAAGAAACCTTGGTTCTTGTCCCAAGGGCTAGTGGTAGGGGCGTCATGTCGCCGGGAAACTGTTTCGACAGACGCTTCCCTCGCTGGCTGGGGCGCGGTCTCGGACGGCCGCTTTGCCAGGGGTCTGTGGCAGGACCATCATCATTCTTGGCATATAAATTGCCTAGAGATGTTGGCTGTGTTCAGGGCTCTGAGGAGCTTCCTCACAGACATCAAAGGTTACCACGTCTCAGTGGTAGCTTATCTAAACCGACAAAGGACACTCAGATCGCGCCCTCTTTCCAGATTAGCATCAGATCATTTTATGGCCCCAAGGGAAAATATTATCTATAAGAGCAATATATGTCCCGGGGGATCTGAATCTGGGAGCGGACATCCTGTCGAGGCAGGGGCTGAGGCCCGGGGAATGGAGACTCGATCCAGAGGTGGTGGAGTTCATATGGCAGAGGTTTGGACCAGTGGAAGTGGATCTGTTTGCGTCTCGAGGGACGTCCATCCCACTGTCCACTTTGGTTCTCCCTCACTCATCCAGCCCCGCTGGGGTTGGATGACATGGAACAGGCCTGGCCGAGGCTTCGCCTGTACGCTTTTCCCCCCGATTGCTCTCCTCCCGGGGGTCCTGGAGAGGGTCCGTCAGGAGGGCATCAGTCTTCTTCTGATAGCCCTGTTTTGGCCAGCCCGAGTATGGTTTTCAGACTTAATTTCACCCCTGATAGCTCCGCCATGGCAGATTCCTCTGAGGAGGGGTCTGTTGTCTCAGGCGGAGGGCACTATATTCCATCCTCATCCAGATCTGTGGAAATTGTGGGTCTGGCCTCTGAGGGGGCTCAGTACCTAGATGCTGGTCTATCATCTGGGGTGGTCGAAACCATACTTATCTCTAGGGCTCCGTCTACTAGGAGATTATATGGCCTCAAGTGAAATATTTTTCTACTTGGTGTAGAGAACTTGAGTTAGATCCAGTTAACTGCCCAATGGCTTCAGTTCTGGAGTTTCTTCAAGATTGTTTCTCTGCGAATCTCTCCCCTTCCACACGTAGGGTGTACGTGGCTGCCATTGCGGCGTTCCATGCACCACTAAATGTTGGGCCTTTAGGGAGGCACCAACTGGTCATACTATTTCTCCATGGTATTGGAGGATGAGAACGACAGTCAGGTACAGGGTTCCTTCCTGGGACCTGGCGGTGGTTCTCGAAGGGCTATCCCTGGCTCCCTTCGAATACCTCCAGTCGGCTTCGCCTAGGACCTCACGTTCAAGATAGCCTTTCTCTTAGCTATTTCTTTAAAGAGACTGGGAGATCTCCAAGCCCTGGCATTATCGCCAGTTTGCTTGGGGTGTGCCCCCGGCGGAGTTAAGGCCATCCTGCATCCGAGACCCAGCTATGTGCCTTAAGTGCAATTTATCATGGCTAGGTCCATGGTCCTGCAAGTATTTCATCCTTCACCTCATGTGTCGGCAGAAAAGGAGAGGTTCCTTGCTCTGCCAGTCAGAGTTCCGAGTATTACCTTGAGAGGTCCTCTTCTTGGAGGAGGTCGGACCTACTGTAGTGTGTTTTGGATCACCTATTAGGGGCTCCCGGCTATACAAACCATAAGTAGGCCTACAAGGTGCGGAATTTCCCTTCATCTTTGGCCGTTAGGGCTCATTCTACTAGAGGCATGGCGTCCTCTAGGGCCCTCCTTTCGGGAGTTCCCATCAAGGAGATCTGTGAGGCAGCCGGTTGGGCTACCCCACAAACTTTTGTTAGGTTCTATAGTCTGCACCTCCCTAGTACGCTTGGCGCACACGTGCTCTCGTCCTAGCTGAGTGCCTGAATCAGTTTCACTCCGGGGCAGGCCTGTTTTCGGTGCGTGGCTTAGTGGGCATTCGTTCCCCAAAGTGTCGATTCTCGACGCAGTGTTGAGTTCCCTCGAAAGGGAACGTCTCGGGTTATGACTAAAACCCTTGTTCCCTGAGAAGGGAACGAGACACTGCGTCGTCCTGCCACGCCCCTCGAGGCCTTAGAGCGTCTTGCTTCATCGCGGAGCTGATGTGTGTGTGTGTCAGCGTCACTTTTATGCATCCGGTTATGCCGTCACATGTTACATCACGACGCAACACCAATCAGGATTGGATTAGTTTCATTCTTACTTCAGAGGCGCACGCTAAGGGAGCGTCCCCAAAGTGTCGATTCTCGACGCAGTGTCTCGTTCCCTTCTCAGGGAACAAGGGTTATAGTCATAACCCGAGACGTTTTCCAAGATGGATCCTGCCTGTATATGCGAAGTGTATTGTCTTTATAAAGTATCTTCTTATTAAACTTTCTGTACACTTACAAAGTTCTCAATGCTTCGGTTTGCATGTAGGGACCCTCATTATGCTACCGTGTTAGCGTGGGGCTATTTTGAGCCTTGTTAGTTGTATTAAGTAGCAATTTATTTTTACTTACTCTATGCCTCATACACAAGCGTTATAAGCTAAACAGTTTTTAGAGATAAAACTCTTTAAATTCGATTATCATGAAAACAAATCCCAGAGAACGGTCGACTCGGTACCAAATGTGTTATTAGACCAAAGGTTCATTTTGCGCCGAAGTTGTCCTTTAAGCCTGATGTATGGCTCTTGGTGTAGAATTCAGTCTCAAATGGACTTCCCCATTCGCATACAAAATCTTCACGATGTAGAAAAAACTTTATTTGTTTTGGGAAACTCATAAAAGTGACAACAGTTATTCACAATTCACAGCTCTCCACGTAGAGATTCTATCTGAACATTTTCAAGGGATTTTGTTTGGCAAAAGCAACCTGATTTCATATTTCCTCTCTATCTGCTGTGTGTCAGTCTGCTGAGCTGGTCATTTCTCAGCATGAATCCATCACTAAAGGCAGCTGAAAAAGGCTGTGCCAGCTGCTGGCCACAGCGCCAAAAACAGTTACTGCCCCAGAAAGTGCAGAAGTGCACAAAATGACAGACATAGAAAAAACAAAGAAAGAGGAAGGTATTAATGGAAAAATATATTTCTGACTTTGATAGGGCTATTGCAATATTTGTAAGTAGGCTACAGGCTCACAAAAAGTGTTACATTCTCTGGTCCCCTTTTTTTGCTTTAATGGATCAAAGAATAGCTGAAATTTATTTTGACCGACCTGCATTGTATTACCTCCCTTCACATTCAGGACCATTTTTTTCTGATTAACTGGTTTCCTTCAACTGTGGACCTCAATAGCCTGTCTCTTTCTTCTGAGACGAAGCCACCAGGTGCAGCTAATTAACAGTTCTCCATATAATGATGTATGTGGGCATTCTTTGAAGATAATCTGCACAACCATATTCTGATAGTTGTGTAGAAAAATGTGTGAGTGCAGTGCACTATTTGAAAAAAAGAGAGAGGAGAAATAAAAAGAAATGTCTGGGTACATAAGTGTTTGGGAATTAATTATCGATTATTATTTCTCTCTCAACCCTCAAAGCGTGATGAGACAAATCCATGTTCAGGAAGGGCTTTGCCTACACCGCCTCAGTTAGAAGCTCATAAGAGCAGTTCTGCCGCTGTCAAGGGGTCATTTACAGCAGCTTAATTAGGATAAGTGAGTAATCTCACTAATTCACCTTTATTTACCCCAAGCGTGGGAACAGACAAGGGCCTACAAGGCCATTAAATCCTCCCGAGAGAGATGGTGTCTTTCTTACAGATTATACACTGGGCATGCAGCAATGTCACCTCTTGCTTTAAATACAATTTTCTGGTAAATTAAAATAGTCACAAAGGTTCGAGAGCAGTAGCTTTAGATCATTATGCTAATTTTGAAGTGTATCATAAACCACAAGATTTGAAGTTTCTGCCTTTAAATAGATGAATGTGAAAACATTTGAGGTGTGTGTGTGTGTGTGTGTGTGTGTGTGTGTGTGTGTGTGTGTGTGTGTGTGTGTGTGTGTGTGTGTGTGTGTGTGTGTGTGTGTATGTGTGTGTGTGTGTGTATGTGTGTGTGTGTGTGTGTGAGTGTTTTAAATCTTGATTGTGATAATGATATATATAAGCTGGGTAAAAACATTCTGATCTTTTTAAATGGATTTATTATCAGGTCTGAGTGGGAGTACAATATGTTTGAAACAGATTCTCAGCTATCCTGGGAATGCAAAACATTTATGGTATAATCAATGCCTACGGTTAAACTTTAGTAAAAATATCCCCACTGAATCAAAATTTTGAATCACAAGTTTTAGAATTTGGATGAGACATTGCATGGTTTTAAATTAAGAAATGTAAACATTTGAAAAAGTGTATCAACATTTCAGGAAATTAATAGGCATAATTAGTCAAAAATGTTTTTATAAAACTTGTGTTGGACTAACGAAATGTGTGACCATGTTAACTTTGAATCCAGTTCCATAATTCCTCTTTCTGTGATTCTGATTCAAACTCATGGATTGAAAAGTCTTTTAAACTTTTTGTCCATCTTTGAACATGTGGCCTAAGTAACATCCACAAAAAAGAGCCCCATGGACTTGAAGGCTGAATGGTGGGATTGTGTCTCTGTGTAGGCCTATGTGAAGTGAAAAAAGGGGACTGAGAATAGGCAAACACATTTACAGTGTCAGGCTCCATTCAATGAAGGTAGAACGGAGGTTGACTGAGTGTCAATGCCCCTGAAGGACATTTAGAAGTCATCGCCTGAGTCCCCTCTACTCCTCAACCTCTGCCTGATGGGACTTAAGAAGTCATTTCAGAGTGCAATTCATGTTTGATGACTTTATTGATTTTCCTATCCCATCTCCCTTCCTGCCCCTTCCTCGCAACAAGGGTCTCTGCAGAGTGAAATGTACCTACAGTTACAGCTTGCTGAAGCTTCAGTTCGCTGCCTAAATTATGGCCTCTGTGCTGAGAAAGACACGAGATGCGAAGGGGAAAAAATAAAGATGCAATTAACCTGAGTAAGAGCCCGCGGTATGAGAAGAGGACATTCTTGCACTGATGTCGCTGCTTTCCACATGCTTTTCTTTGTGATTGATAGAGGACACACTTTTGTATCGCCAGGTTTTTTAGCAGGCTTTGCGTGAGGGGGCCGGAGGCTGATGAACTGACAATCTCTGACATAAGAATCTGACAGCAACACACGCTTCCCTTCTCGTGACAGTCCTGTGATCGCTAACGGATTTCCAACTGAGGGTGCAGGTATTATAACCTTGTCTGTTGGCCCAATTGTCAGCTTGTAGTCACTGATGACAGTGATTGCACCCTCTCATCTTTCTTCTAAAGGGATGAGCCATTACATGCAATTTTTTATGGATGACAGCTAAAGAGGCCCCTGTTATGCATACCTATTCACACACTTACACACGCACACCGCATTTCCAACAGCTCCTGTTCATGTTCAATTAAACCCATAAGAGGCCATTCAGTGCAATGAGGCGGTGAGTCAGCCCTCCCACCGCCAATGTGTGCAGATCCAGCATCAGGAAAAAGACACAAAGTAGGCGGACGAGACCACTGACCCTGGAGGGAGGCAAGTGAATCTGTTAGTGCCTTGCACTTCTGCTCAAATAAGCATCATTTTCCATCATTCATGATGTAGGAACAAAATTATTGATCTTCTGCCATCTAAGCATAATGGTGGCCAAGTACCTGATTGCTGTGCAGGTCATTTTGAGAGGTGTGAAATAATATAATATTTACCATGTAGACATACGAGAAGGAGCTTTGCGATCATGTATGTTTTATTAATGTGACAGATGTGGAACGACAGGTGGCCCACCATGACTGATTTGTAACTTCCTCTGTCTTTGAAAGCTCTAGATAGGCTTTGGACCATGCACGTTCTTGCAGTACCATCAGCGAATCAGTATTAGCAATTATGCCAACATGGCACACACAGCCAAACGTCTATCATAAGCAAAGATGACATATTTATAATCATGTTCTTCTGGCAGGTCCTATGCCAGTAGCAGCTGCCATTGAAATAAAAGGGAATCTTAATGGATTTCTTCATGTGTTATATGCCTCCTTGGTCTGTTAGAAATGGGTATGTTAAAACACCTGTTCAACACACCTGGTCTTTTTGTTCACTATTATTTTTGTTCTTTTTGTTCAACCACCAGGCTCATCATATTCTTGGCTCTCTTTAAATAGTAGAGCTGTTGACTTCAAGTCACCAGGTAAGTGAGTACACTGTTGGCTGATATGAGTTATCCATTTCAAATTGGGTTCAAATGATTGTGCACACCTGGCCACTGTGGTAAATCATGCCAAATTCTTTATCATTTAGAAATTATCTTAGGCCTTTAAAGTGGCAGGACAGAGAAAAATTTGTCAAGAGGCTGCCTAAGTGGTATGATTGGGCTGGGTTAGAATACTCATGAATTCTGAATCCATTCTTCAGCTGCATGATATGGCACAAAGTGAGGAACAGAATTGTCATAAGGTAAACATAAATATGATTGAGCTCAAGTACTGAGAATAGACGAGTAGTTGTGGGGACAAACCTTGGGATCTTTAGTCCAGCTCTAGGGGTCAATATATGGTTGGTTAGCATGGTTCCATTTGGCTGCAAAAAGAATCTCTCCATTTATGGACATTCAAATGTATAATGTATACTGATGACTTTTTTAAATATATTTTTTTGTAGAAATAGATGTTTTACCAGTGACCAAATTTTTATCTCTCTAATCTCCAAGAGTGAAATGGACCATTTCCAGAACTGAGATGTCTGATTTCAAATCGCATACTACCACGGGAATCACATCAGAAGGCCCATTTTGATTCAGATGAATGATAAAACTAACGAATTGCTTCTCGAATTATAGGATCTCTAAGTATTTCAGACCACCTTGGGCTGATGTTAACAGGGTCACTGTGAGTATGCAATACCTCCACTATACAATAAAAGAGCTAGAAACTTCATGAATTATCTCTACAGTAAACACTTATGTCACTTGACTTTACGAACCGAATACCCTGACGTGCTCCCCGTTCTGTCTACAGAAGTTATTCCTTATGGTGAGTGACCTTTCGAAAGTTCGGGCTTCCGTCTCTTGGTTTCCCTAAGGACAAAAACAAGGTTATTGCCGCTTTACCGCTTTAATCTCTCTCTCTCTCTCTCTCTCTCTCTCTCTCTCTCTCTCTCTCTCTCTCTCTCTCTCTCTCTCTCTCTCTCTCTCTCTCTCTCCCTTGCTGTTTTCTTTTCTTTCTCACTTTCTTACTCTCTCTCTGTCTCATTAAGGTATCTCATTCTTCCACATGGGGTGATGGGTCTTGTCACACAGCCTGTGTTTGCTGAGGACAAAATGAAGAGAAATACGCACAACTGAGACTAAGAACACACTGTTCCTCCTCTCGTTTCTCTCCAATGGAGAATTTCATTATTCTATGTCCATTCTCACAGTTCCGTCAGGAATATAGATCTTTATCAGGCAGGAAATGGTTTTGGGTGGGTGGGGTGTATTTATAGTTGGTGCTGGGTGAATGTTTTCCCCTGAGGAAATGCAGGACTCCGTGGAACTGTGATATCACCTGAGCTGACATTGATTCTTATCGGATCCTCTCTCGCTGGCTCTCACTTACTTTCGATCTGGGTCTGAGGAGTGTCAAAAGAGAGGATGGACAGTCTTTAGATTCCAGACTTCAGCTTCAATTAAAGCTGTGTAATATGTAAGATTTTTGTAATAAAATATCCACAAATCACTTGCACAGTGTGATGTATTTCCTGTAGAAGTGTACTTACAATATTCCAAAAGTTCCCAAAGATTTAATTTCAGAGAAATTCAAATTTTAAATGGCTTGTCCATGTTCACTTGTCACCTGTCAATGACGTAATATCCATCTCCCTGGTTTCTGCTCGTACTGCCACAGTAACCATTGTGACGGACGTGGACAACTGCGTTACATCTAGTGGCAAGCTCACACTGTTGTTGTTTCGTTCAAACATTATGGACCATGGCAAGCAGACTTTGGGACAAAAGGAGAACTAAAACGAGGATCAATATCAGCGTGGTGTTTTCGAGACGCCGAGAGCTCCACGTCCGTGACAAACTTAGACTTGACAGAGACGCTTAGAACTCTTGCATATACTTTATTAGACAGGTGAGCAAATGTACATAAAACTAATCAATGTTATATAGCTTAACATGAAGACATGTTAGAATATGATCAGTTTGTTATTCTAATATTGATCTAGCTTACTGCTAGTCTCATACAGACAAATTAACACATAGAATAGTATTATAACTTTCAACACACTCAAATGCAGTTTAGTGTGATAGTGTAGACCAAGAGAAACAACGCTGCGTTACCTCACAAGTTTCATTCGTCTAACAAACTGACCTGTGCGAGTATTAATTCAGCACTTGTGGATAGTTCGGTAGAATGAAATGTTCTTCTTCCTTTTGGCCTGCGGGAATTGCATGTGGCGCTGATATCGGTCTCTCATTAGCAATAGCGACCTGCTTCATACCACAGTCATGTTAAAAACATCAATGTATTCACTCATCCAAAAACATTATTAGATCCATCAGCATGACCACAAGTTCCATAATTCCGCTTATGCGTCATCAACCTACTCCTTTGTTATTGTAAGAGTTTAGCGACCCGTAGCGGTGAAAAAAATTACATATTGTAGCTTTAAAGGGGTGGTAAAATGGCATTTTCACAAGATGTAAAATAAATCTCTGATGTCCCCAGAGTGTGTGTGTGAAGTTTTAGCACAAAATACCCCACAGATATTTTTATATAGCATGTTAAAGTTGTCACATTTTGAGAGTTTGCAAAAACGCACCGTTTTGTGCCTGACCCTTTAAATGCAAATGAGCTGCTGCAGAGGGCGGGGTTTCAAGTGCTCTTGTGTGTTAGCAGAGCAATTGCCTCACGCAGACACACTAAAATGACAGAAACTGTTCTGCCTTTAATGTTAAAACGGAGTCAGACAAAGATGGAGAGACTCAAGAAGAAGTGACAACATGTAGAATGCAACAGGACGTCTCTGAATGGTTAGTTGATGAATTTATGTTGCTGATGTGGAGTCAACTATCTTCAATTAGGATATTCTGTCATGGTAATCTATAAATTGCTCGTATAGGAACTGTTGTGAGATGCAAACAGAGTGACTTTCTATTGCATGTGAAAAGAAGGATGCTAAAGTTTGAGCTGACTCACAAATACACTCTTATGCAACAACTTTTCCTCTTCTCAACATGGACTGCGTTCCCGGGGGCGTGGTTTATGTACATTTTAGAGTTGCTGATGTCACTAAACCTGGGAGGAATGTCCTGCAGTCCCTACCAGCCGTTTTTTGTAGTCCTTTTCTTTAAAAGCAAATATCTCCCTTTGCTTTGAACTTTGAGCGTTGTAACTTTGCAGATGTTGTTTATGCTCAAACAGCAACATTTCACACTAGCTAAAGTCAGAAAAGTGAAATCATACTTTACCACCCCTTTAAGTGAACTAGATAAAAAATGATTCACCAATTAAATTCATTCACTATTATTTTTGTATAGAATTACATTGAATAATACATATATATATATATATATATATATATATATATATATATATATAATAATATATTTTATAATTCTACAATTAAATGGTTAGATAATAGTAAAATACCACTATTCTTTTTTGTTTCTGAAATAATTGTGGGAATTAATTGATTTTCTTGCGTTATTGCTGGAATTTAGTAGTTGATTTTTAAACAGATTAAACGTTTTGAATATTGCACCCTCCTACTAGCTACTAGCAAAAACTAAAAATTAAGCAAATTACTTTTTAAAGTGTAATATGACTGTAGTTTAACAATAAATTATTATTAGAGCATGAAGTAGGCTATAGAGAAATGGAGAGTTTGTAACCGCAAGATGGAGTCACAGACAGAACAAAAGCATTTGGTTTTTTTTGTGTGTGTGCGCTGATTTAGTCTTTCTGAGCAAATAGCCCATGCAGAGTTACATGGAATGTGCCAGTCTGTGCCAATATCTATTGTCTCTATCCGGTGGACCGAAGAGGATCAAGAGGATTCACTGCACACAAGCACATGCAGTTCCTGACAGCTGACGACTGGTGGCACTGTATTATCAGCCAAAAGCCTCGGTAAGCCAACCTGTGTGCAGATAGACAACAAACACTAAACATGCTCACACAGAAACACACACACAAAGAGCACACTTAATGTTTAGTATGCAGGTGCGCAAACTCACAGCCACAAATATACACTGATAAACCAGTCCGATTCAATATACGGAAACATGCAAGATGTTCCTTCTCAAATAGAGGCAGTATTAAAGCCACAGAGACAGGCGGGAGAGATTTCAGGGACTGGGTTTATAATGCGGGACAGTGGGCTCACTGTGAAGGCAAGATCCGCAGGAGGTTATTTGTCTTCTGTTAACCCCTTACACCCCGGGACAGCTGCTCCTAATACTGCGTCTCGTTGAGAAATAAGATCTTAAAATGTTTGAATAATCAAATTGACCTTGAAATCTGCTGATGCGCTGAGAACGACTCAGTAAGAGAACGGCGTATAAACACGCATGATCACGGGGCCAACGCTTGCGAACTGTGAAACGTCAATCAGGAAGTGGCTGAGTTTTTGAAACTTGTTTGAATGCATGAATGAAAATGGGTCTTTATAATTGGTTCTGATTATGCATTTTCTCGCAGGGAGGGCATGTGTGTGTGTGTGTGTGTGTGTGTGTGTGTGCGTGCATGACATAAGGTGAAAGAGCTTATAAACGTCACATTTGATAAGATTATTGGTGTATTATTCATTCCTTTATATATTTGATAGACTTAGTCTAGTATGTGCACTTACAGCATATAAAGTGGGCCAGATATAAATATATGGTATAGTATTGTGTTGGCTTAAGAATGTTATTTCTTGCTGCCGTTAGCCTAATAATCTTTTTTTTACACTTAAAATAGCAGGCACAAATTGCAGGAGTATTGCCATGGCACCTTAGGTTCAGCTAGATTTGTGGGCATGTTTGCACTGGATTTGTACAATTAATTTCAGTGCATCGGGCTCTAACAACACAGCGCAAATACACAGCTCCATCTGGGGTTGCTGTTCTTTCTTAGCAAATTTGCTTTGTGAGACGTGATAAAGTTAATTTACACTTAAAAAATGCTTCCGAAATACGTTTCTGACAATTTAGAATGGTGGAATGGTGAAATACTGAATGAATGTAGCCTTTTCCCCATGTGCCACAACAGAATCAAATCAGCCTTAGCCTTCCAAAAGGCTTCAGTGTTGGGTTTTTCTCTCCCTAGGGGCTGCGTGTGTATCATCTTCAAACAAACGGTTCACCTTTGTAAAAACACTGCGGCCTGCCTGCGGCCTCAAATCCTATTAAATCCCCCTCTCTCTTTCTCCAGCAAGCTGACAGGAGTGTGTGAATATGGAGAGAGTAGGAGTGGCAGCCGCATTCAACTCTTCCCCGAAGCGCTGCACATTTCTGGAAAGTGTAGGGTGTTGAGTAGAGGGAGGTTGGCAGTTATGTTTGGCGGAGACAATTAGCATAATCCTACCGAGCGGAGACCGTCGTGTCTGTTGTTTTCACTGGTCTGGCTTATTCGGAGGCACAGGTAAATTATGGAGGTGATTGATAGTCAGAAATAGTTTAATAGTTAAAGAAGGTCAAACAGTTTAAACTGGTGTGGAAATAAGAATTTAGTTGATGTTTGTTATATTTAACTATGCATACGTTTTCCCCCAAAAATGTATATGTGGTCAAAGAAAACCTTTCTATTCTTGAGTTGAGAGTGAAGTTTTATTAGCTACGACCCGGTTAAGTGTGGTCAGATTTAGGAGGCAGATGATTGGGTGTGGGGCCTTAAGGGAGTCATTGAGCACTACACTGAGTGTAAAGAACTCTTTATTAAACTCACTGCTGAAACAGTTTTATTCAGAGATGAGCATCGATATTTCATCTCTTCAAAAGGCTTTAAACTGGTCAATAAATCAAAATACATAAGGTGTGGAGAGGCAACCTGCCAGAAATTAACAAAATGTTTACAGAGGGGATTGTTTTTAAATGCATGACCTGTGCTGTTGTGTACAGTCATTAAATCTCAGATAAAGTCTCAGATTTATCAATCAATTATTTAGAGAGACGTGAATGAAAATGTGTCATTCTTTGTGTCAGACTAGGATTTTTGTTTTAAGATGGGCGGGGGAAAAAAGTCTGTTTCTGAAATCAATGAAGTTGTACATTAATGCATGTTTTTAAATGTCAGCTGTGAGTCATGTCGAGAAAAGAGAAACTTCACAGAGCTATTCATGAGCTGAGATTGGTTTCAATTATCAGCAAGTGAATGAAAAACTCCTTCATGAGGAACACAAACTATTATCTGCTTCAATTATCAGGAGGCAGAGAACATTTTGGCAAATTATACTTTTTCAGTGGAACCATGTTTATTCAAATTTAAAAATTTTATTCGCTGTCTTCGTACCTTGTGACAACAGGTGAGCCCCATTTTATTCCACAACCAGCATCCCAGCGGTTTTCAGCAGAGTTTTTTTTTTCTTCTTTTTCTTCAGTTTCTCTTGATCGTGTGTATTGTTTTTTGGTTGAAGGAGTCAGTTAGACCTCTGAGAGGGGTGAGTGAGTTACTGTTTGAGCTGCTGTGTGTTGATGGAGTGCCGTAATTTGTATGCCTCTTTTCACACACTGTAAAAAATTTTCCTGTAAAATAACAGTAAAGAGCTGGCAGCAGAGACGCCAGCAGTATACCGTTATTTTTACGGTATTCATACGTAAAATGACTTTACGGTAGTAGTCTGTAAACCAGAAAAACTGTATATTTCTGTATTTCTATAATTTACAGTAAAGAGCTGGCAGCAAAGACGCCAGCAATATACAGTAATTTTACAGTAGTAGTCTGTATACCAGAATTACAGTATATTTCTGTAGTCACACTGTTAAATGATTTCACAGTCTAATACAGTAAAAAAATAAATGCAGCATATTTCTGTGATTATTTGGAAATTACAATAATATTGTTTAGGTTGTTACTTTAACTTCTCACAGTATACTGTAGACAGGCACAATAGATAATACAATGTGTATAGGTCTGAGAATAATGAATTTCATTGCAATCAATATTGAATAAATTAATACATTTAGTTAGTTTCTTAAGATATGCATTATTGTGAATATTATGCAAAATAAGCAATACAAACTTCAAAATCAAAAACCTTTATTTCAAAGAGCAATGCCAATATTAACATGAATACAAAAAAATGGAAAAAATGAAAATAAACCCTGTTGGACAACACTGAGAAGAGATTTCTAGTAGCAAACAGAAACAGCCTAGTAGTGTCTGCTTTAGACCATGGCAATTAACTTAAAGACTATTTAAGGGACATTAAAGGAACACTCCACTTTTTTTGGAAATAGGCTCATTTTCCAACTCCCCCAGAGTTAAACTGTTGAGTTTTACCGTTTTTGAATCCATTCAGCCGATCTCCGGGTCTGGCGGTAGCACTTTTAGCATAGCTTAGCATTGATCATTGTATCTGATTAGACCGTTAGCATCTCTCTCAAAAAAATGACCAAAGAGTTTCGATATTGTTCCTATTTAAAACTTGACTATTCTGTAGTTACATCGTACACTAAGACAGACGGAAAATGAAAAGTTGCGATTCTCTAGGCCGATATGGCTAGGAACTATAATCTCTTTCCTGTGTAACAATCAAGGAACTTTGCTGCCTGGGTGAGCAGGCACAATTATACTACGCAGCGCCTGGAAATAGTCCCCAGCTATAACTTCCAACGTGACCGGCACTAAGTTTCAATCGTGGCGTAATATCATTGCACCTATGGTACTGCAGCAAAGTTCCTTGATTGTTACGCAGGAAAGAGATTATAGTTCCTAGCCATATCGCCCTAGGAAATCGCAACTTTCCATTTTCCGTCGGTCTTAGTACACAATGTGATTACAGAAGAGTCAAGTTTTAAATAGGAAAAATATCGAAACTCTTTGGTCATTTTTTTGAGAGAGATGCTAACGGTCTAATCAGATTCAATGATCAATGCTAAGCTATGCTAAAAGTGCTACCGCCAAACCCGGAGATCGGCTGAATGGATTCAAAAACGGTAAAACTCAACTGATTAACTCTAGGGGAGTTGGAAAATGAGCCTATTTCCAAAAAAAGTGGAGTGTTCCTTTAAGACCTTTTTGATTACATGAGTAAGAACATTCAGCATCCAAGCATCTTTGGCACTTTTTTGGGGGGGAATCCCACAGGCACATGTTTTTCCTCTTAAAATAGTCCTCTGAGTTAGATTAAAATTTCCTCAAAAGTCAATTTAAAAGATTTACATATGTAATCTGCAATGTATTCTCTGCTGTCTGTAAAAATATATACTTACATTATAACATTTTGAACACGCAGAATTGGCAATATTTCGAAAACAAACTCAAGAACATTTTGAAAATGTACATTAAGGCCATTTGAAACCATTATAGTACAGTATAACATTTTGACAATATGCATCATATGCATACATAAAAACATTTAGGGATGAAACTGTAAGGTAGGCACCTGTGCCACTGCGAGCTAGACTTGCAGGTTAACTCTTAAAATTGTCCTGTGAGGTAGGCTTGTGTTTTTACCTCTTAAAATGGTCCTGGTGAGGTAGGCTTGTATTTTTACCTCTTAAAAGGGTCCTGGTGAGGTAGGCTTGTATTTTTACCTCTTAAAAGGGTCCTGGTGAGGTAGGCTTGTGTTTTTACCTCTTAAAATAGTCCTGTGAGGTAGGCGTGTGTTTATACGTCTTAGTACTTGTGGATCCAGGAGAGATGACCATCACTTTGGTAGCTGCTGCTCCTCTCTGCAGCATTATTCCAGTGTTGCCACTGTCAAACAACAACAAACAATCATTATCATAATAATAAATAAACTGTACAATCAGGAATGTACAGTATCCTGATACACTGCAAGCTAATGTTTATAAAGTAATCATATCAGTTCTCTTGTGGCTTAATGTGGCAATGCCAGACTGTCAAAACAAAGCTAGTGAGATTAAAGAGCTCACCGATCTATATGAAGTTCCATTCAAAGTCAAGGAGATTCTTCAGTAGCATGGCGACGTGTGTATTGACTGCAGAAGACTTCTTCTGGACGATCACACCTTTCTTCTTGGAGACAACCTTGCCCCTTTTGGCCTTGGTCCCTCTCTCTGGATTTATACCAATGAAGCGCCTAAAATCAAAATAGTCTAAGATCAGAGTGGGGTTGCAACAACATACTGTTTTGTGTACATTAAATTAAATGCAATGTATTATCAAATGGAATTATGATAAAGCCTATAGTACAACAAAATACCCTGTGTGTGTGTGTGTGTGTGTGTGTGTGTGTGTGTGTGTGTGTGTGTGTGTGTGTGTGTGTGTGTGTGTGTGTGTGTGTGTGTGTGTGTGTGTGTGTGTGTGTGTGTGTGTGTGTGTGTGTGTGTGTGTGAATGTACAGTACTAATACCATTTTATGCGTGTTGTGGTTTGAAATGTACAGTACTAATACCATTTTATGCGTGTTGTGGTTTGAAATGTACAGTACTAATACCATTTTATGCGTGTTGTGGTTTGAAATGTACAGTACTAATACCATTTTATGCGTGTTGTGGTTTGAAATGTACAGTACTAATACCATTTTATGCGTGTTGTGGTTTGAAATGTACAGTACTAATACCATTTTATGCAAACAATACAAACACATTAATTTAATTGTATATATCCATATAATGATGACAAGGAATGAAGGGGTTTTACCTCTGAATGAATTCCAGAGTGCAGGCTGCCTCATCTTGATATTGAAGGTTGAATATGTAGTAGATTGCAAACACAGCAGCAAGTCCCGTTGCAAATGTTGGTGTGATGCCCTCAGAGATTACACGGCCCTCTAAGGTGATCATCCAACCTTTAATTGTGACTTGCCCTGTTGCACCTGAAACTTCAAGTCATAGCAACATGAGAATGCATGTTACCTTGTATAAACATTTGTAAACTCCAGATGAATGGCCGCTATGATATATAATGTGTCTATCAATTAATCTAAATGAAATGTATACCAGGCAGTATCAGGCGAGGACTTGCAGGAAGACTGAGAGTTGTCTCAACATCTGCTGCAGTGGCAGAAACCTTTAGGGAACAAATACATTATGCCTACCATAATAAGATTTTTAAGAAGAAAAATTATAAAAAGGTCAATAATTAGTAAACACTAGGTTTAGGTGAGAATAACCTAGAGGCAAATTAGATAGGCTTCTGAAGTACCTACAGTCAAACTGCTAAATAGATTTGGCATTCAAAATTTAAAGGGTAACAATTTTATTTTTACAGGTCTTGGGGAGTTCTACTGTAAATGTCTAAAAAGTAGTATAAACCCTTTTGTGGTTCCAGAGGAAACTGCACATAATCGGATAAATTGCCTCAAGTGATGTCACTCAGTGGTCAAGTTGCATTGTGGATAATCTAGGCACCAGCTTTTGAAAAGGAAGAAGAATATTTGGAACTAAAAATGTAATATTTCTGTTTCTGCTGTATTGATTTGATCATTTGCTTTTAAAACGTTCAACAGTGTCATAGTAGGGCAAAGAAGACAAGTGAAATACTTTTTAAAACCTTGCACCTACTTTACCCATAATGCAATTTAGCAACTGTGTGACAACATTGAGGTAATTTATCAGCTTACATGCAGCTTCCTCTGAGCCACAAAATAATATACACTCACTACTGTTTTCACATAATGTAGTAGTACTCCCCAAAACTAGTAAACAAATTAGGTGTCTGGACACTTAAGACTGGTGGAGTCACCCTTTAAAACACAGGGTTAGAAAGAAAAAATAAAACTTACATCTGTAAGAAGGATCAGCCCGGTTAGGTCCTCTCCAAAGTGTGCCATGAGCAGCTGAACAACACGAAGTGCCATCTCATTATCTTCACCATTAGAGAGGATATCCTTGACATCTTTGTTGGTAGGTTTTCCCCTGAAGTATTCTGTGATGGCTCTTCCACATTCCTCCATACTGAGTTCCAAGCTACGAAGCACATTGATGTCTGTGAGCAACTCAAAATGTGCGTATATATACCTTGGCGTGAAAAGAAAAGGCCATTTGCTTTTCACATCTTCAATGTCAGGTGGTGGAAGTGTATTTATATGGCGACGTTGTAGAGAGAATGTGAGCTCCATTAGATTTTTAACTTCTGCTCTTTCTGCTCCACCTGCACCCTCCTGTCTATAAATCTCCTCCAGTCTCTGGCGGTGCTGCTTCACAGTGTCACCAGTTTCTTCTGGGGGTAGCTCTGGCTGAAATCGTGTACATCCATATGTGTCAGTTGGACCCCTCTTGCCTGTAGAGGATCGGTGGCATGAGAAGCTTCCGTCACGGTTCACATTCTCAATGCGGTTTTTCACTTGAATCAAAAGTGATGTATAACCTCCACACAGAAGTGACCCATCTGGTGCAATATCAGCAAAACTCTTTGGATACTGCCTGATGATATTTCGAACCACAGTTAGGCACTGTGCGCGAGTGGGGTTAGCTTCATACCTTCTCATTTCATCCGCGAGTACTCGTACCATCTGGCGTCGCTCCACTGGTTTAGGTCTCTTGCCATCTGCAATTGCAGAACGAATTTCCTGTGGCATTTGTTCCCAAGGGACCTGGAATGTTTCTGGCCATGTTTTCAGTATCTGAGATGTGGAAGGTCTGTTGCTTGGCTCGCTGTTTCTTGTCTGGCTTGAACATGATGAACTGGCCGACAGCTGTGATGAGCTAGAATTAGGCGGAGTGCATAATGTTGGTGATGAAGACCCAGACACCGATCGATCACTACTCGTCAGTGGTGACGAAGTTGGAATGACTTGAAGATCCAATGTAACTGTCTCGGTTTCTAAAAAACAAACAAAAAAAAGAATTAGGGCACATAACATATAAGCTATATCAAAGTCACTGCAGAGATTTGGCCAAAAGTCTACTTAACTCTCCTTATTAGGCATATTTGAAAAGTTTAAAAGTGCATAAATGTAGATTTAGAAAAAAATTCCACAACTGCATAAACAAGAGAATTTGACAAGAGAATGCCACACTAAATTAACCATACATTACCTAATTTGAATGCATCCAGGAGTTTTCTGCGCTGGATAATAGGTAACAGATCAGCAATGTCTTCCTGTTGTACATATTTTAAGTCTTCTTTTGACTCCAAGCCGGAGCTCTGAAGTTTCGATACTATTTGCAACTGGGTCTCTTCAGACAGATTTGGCAAGGTCTTGCAGATTATCTCTTTGATCTCTTCACTCATGTTCGCCATCATTCTGGACTAGAGGGAAAGAATGGTGAAGAATGATCAGTGGTGTACCATGGAAAGTGTACTCAGGCAAGGGATAGTAATCTAGCAGATTCTCCTGATTAATACAACAGTAGCTTCTCTGCATCAGTGTGAGGCTGTAAACACCCATGTCAGGAATACGCAGGGCATGATACTTTTCAGCAATAAAATATACTGCTGAATCCTTATGAACGAGAATCACTTTGATTTTTCCAGTTACAAGCCCCTCATCATCATCATCAATCACAATGAGCATGTTCTTTTTGTATTTTGTCCCCTTCACAGTCACTTCATTGGCTATCAGAGTGTTTGTGGACTCAAAATTGTGATGTGCAACTGCTTCTATGATTACATCATTGTAGTCATCTGAGAAAAACTGTGTGCCCCTCTCCACTGAAACACCTGGAGGGAAGAAGGTGCCAGCACTCAGAAAGGCCTGCAGAAGCTGATGTCTCTCTGCAAGAGTAGAACATGGATTCTTAAAGTTGCGCAATTTTCTCATACACTGCTTAAAATATGTGTGTTTGCTCTCGAATCTTAAAGTCCATAGGCGAATAAGTGGCCCAAAGTGGATAATGAGCTCAGGATAATGACTGACATAATGATGTTTGGGCTTCAGTGGGTTGTCAGGAAAGGTTTGTATTCGGCAATGCAAATATTCATCAATCAGAACTCTTAGGTAGGCTATCTGGCCATTTGAAATTGCAGGTGCACAAATGAGGTCCACAACTTCTCTAAGTTGCAAAACCAACTGCCATACTTTGTTGTCACCTGGATTTTTTACTTTGTCTCTGATCAAAACGGGCAACATTCTCAGCAAACACCAATTCTGCACAGCATGTCCCCCAAGTTTTACACCCTCTGGATTAACCTCACACGGTTTGTCATTAGCATCCCTACCGAGATACTTGAACTGATTTATTCGTCGATTCAACTCAAGATAGTTAAACATTTTATCCACCTTAACAAGATGGTTAATGTACAGTGCCAGATCAGAGGATACAATACCTTCAAAAAGATCATGGCCAAGACATGGAGGCAACCCTGGCTGACATACATGGAAGTATTTGAGCGTATTGAACACAGAGTCAAATTTAACACCTCCACTAGATGTAGACTGTCCTTCACTGCTCTGAACATGACCACTGTATGACTGCACTGTGCGTTTTGTGCCCTGGATAAGAGGATCTGCATGGAATGCTTCTCTGCTGATATCACAATATCTGCAGAAGTGTGAACTCCTGCTGAAGTTCTCCACAAAGCCTCCTATGTTATGTGAGCCTAGGTTGTCGCCTGCAATGGCACACAAAGTTCCCTTGTAGACCTTTCCATCAGACAGGGTAACACCATTGAGCTCAAGATCTTTAAGGTCATCGACGAGGGTGCCCATAACCAAGTCTTGACCAAAATACTTAAAATCGTGTTCTTTACAGAGAAGAACAAGTTGCATTTGATCAGTGCTGGATCTGTTGTGTGGCATTAAATCTGCAAGAGTTAGATACACTGCAAGTATCTTGTGTTTTTTCTTTCCAGATCCCAGTGGGTTTACCACTTCAAATGCATCCTGATACAGGATCAAGCTCAGTGATGAGCTCTCCGTCTGGAAGAGAACATTCTCAGCCATATTTTTGCCATCCCACACATCCTTAAGAATATCCTTAGAACCAATACTGGAGTGTACTTGCTTATATTGTTCCTGCACTGATTTGCAATGGAATAGAGAATCAATTGTCTGTTTAATAGGAACATACTGGGCAAAACACTCTTTGCCTGCCTCATTCTGACCTAGACAGATCTGAACTGGCTCAACATAGTTGAAGCTGTTCTTGAAAACTGTTTTTCTTTTCTGATCAGTTTTCAGTGGCTGAGTGTTGCAGGTCCTAAAGAGATCCTCAGTTTTCATGACTTCAATCACATTGTTTGTGTCAGGTTCAGAAATCCCAAGTGTAACCAACTTCTCTTTTAGTTTGAAAAGCAAATGTGACTGGCTTATATCATGTACTTCCTGAAAATCTTCAATAATTGTTTGGATGACAGAGGATGGAAGCAAACACTTTGCTTGCAATTTCAAATAAAAAAGGGCTAAATTTTTAAAGAACTGTGATTCATCAGCAATTTCTGGGTAAATCTCTTGTTCATCACCTGCATCACTGGGAGGCTCAATCTGCATATCAGACTGATCTTGTTCACTCTCATGGGAAACACCAGGATTCACAACGGACTCAACCAAATTTTCCTCAGTACCATTTTTATGTTTCCGACTCATGTGTGATGTGAATGTTGATAAAACTGTAAAGCTCTTGCTACAGTGTCTATAAGGACAAGTGACTGTTTTCCCCTCTCTAATGTGTGTTTTCAAATGAGAGTAAAATGCAGTCAAAGTCTCACACCTTGCACTGCAGATATTAACATGACATGTTAGTTCAACACCAGACAAAGTAGGCCTAACTACACGTTTGTTATGTCTGTAAGTGTGACACTTAAACGTTGAAAAGTTTTTAAAATTCTGACTGCATTCTGGCAAAACACACTTAAAAGTTAAATTAGGTGTATTTTTATGAATTCTCATGTGCCTTACGTATGTCACTATTGTGGCACAGTTATGACAACAGATCTGACAGGGGAACATTTTGTTACTGCCTGATTAGTCTTGATTACGGCTGGCTGCTTTTTAGTGACACCGTATCAGTCTTCACGGAGAAATGTTTAATCTTAACCGAGTTGCAATGTTAAGACTGTGAAAGAAAAGCCACAGATGATGCAAAACGGTTTGACAAAGCTAAAACAGTTGGGAGATGTAGTCTGTGTGGAGACACGCAGCAACAGATAAACAAAATGCATTCACAAAGAGTCCAGAAAGGCAATATTTTCACATTAATTTTCCGTTTAAACAGAAAAATGCAAAGCCTTGAGGATTCAAGTGTCTCTCTTTAACCGATCTACAATTGGCTTAATTTTCTTGTTAGATGTTTGTAAAACACACTAACGTTACATTAAAAGTCGACACAAAATAAATCTCACCAAAACCATCTCGGTTATAGCCGATGTTCCAATAATCGTATGGTCTGGTTGAAATAAATCCTTAATCACCGGGCATCAATGTAGGCTAATTATTCCAGTACAATGATATTTTCCTGCTGCCTCCATCTGCCGATTGCCTCTCTTACCGATTAACAAGTGTTGTTCCTCGGAT
Source organism: Siphateles boraxobius (assembly GCF_051911475.1). Taxonomy (NCBI): domain Eukaryota; kingdom Metazoa; phylum Chordata; class Actinopteri; order Cypriniformes; family Leuciscidae; genus Siphateles; species Siphateles boraxobius. The sequence goes on from NW_027508722.1 coordinate 29,751,232, forward strand.
GCAAACGTTCGGCTAATGTTACCAAAATTAAACAAAACAAAAAAAAACACCCAAAAGTATGGTCATTCAAATCTAGCCCTCACTGATAAATGACATGTTCAAATCCCTAGCTAGACAAGCTCCTGAGCATCAGTTTGATATCAAACATTCGTGGCAATATGAATACGATTTTAATTACCGTTTAATTTGTAGATCCAAGACCCGATGGATGTTGTTGATGAAGAACTCTCGAGGATGTGTTGCATGCACGTCATCTAAATTGTGCGTCCTCTTCTGGAAATGATGGTTCCTGAAGTCCCGCAGGAGTTGATGGCAAATTATTTCTGTATTTTATAAAGAAAATTTACCAAAACAAAAGTAGTAGCCTCAATGTAAAAGACTGACGTTGTATCAAACTTCTGACCGTGCTCCAAATTCCCCAGTCACTCAGTTTCTAAAAAAATACTGTAGTTTCCTGTAATTTAAAACTTCAGCATACTGTTTAGGACCTCTGTCCTGTTGCTCCAAGTTAAGCAGCCCACAATGCATTGCTAACTACAGTACTAAACTGTTTAACATGAAAACAGTATTTTAGTGTTGAAAATTGGCTGTAAATTTACAGCAATTGCTTACAGTGTATGGTATGTATCCTGGTATACAACCAACTAACGATCAATGTAACCTCACCTGTATAATGCCTCCTACCTAAATAATCCTCATTTAATGACTCACACTTTGATGTACATCACCTTCTTCTAGAATGCAGTGTGGATGTGTTATAGCTATTTTAGCATTAATGAAGGTATAATCATATTATGGGACAAAGATCCGTAAATCAACTAAGAGCCACTTTCCCTCTCAGACATGTCCCCTTTCTGATTGGTCGAGTTCAACCCTTAGGGGAGGATCTTCTCCAGGCCTTATTAGAGACAGTCCACATGTGACCTCCCTCTCTTAGTTCTTTCATCCAGCCGGAACACTGTTCTGGTGTTACTGGGGAACCCCCTTCCCCCTCCACGGGGGCCCCAGGGCCCAGCAGGCCTCAATCCAACCAGATATGGGCTCAGGCAGGAGAGAGGTGACTCTCTCACAAAGAACCAAGGACAATCTCAAGAGTTTTGGAACAAAGACTCCAACCAACAACGACTCCAATCACCCATCCTTCTGACTTCCTCACTTCTCCTGGGTGCTCGGCGTGGCCTCAACAGAGTCCCAGGCCTTGCCCAAACCAGCCATGCGGTCCTGGAGAAAGAGAACGCTCAACCAACTTCCACTTGACACTGCCGGAACCATCAACGACTTCAATTTTCAACAACTTCAAGAATTGTTCCCATTACAAATGCAAGTATTCAATTCAATGAAATGTGAAAATGAAATTCTGATGGTTCTTCTCATAGACCCTCTTCCGGTTTCCAATTTCATCCTATCACTAACCTATTTATGTATTCATGTGTGTATGTTGTTTAGTTTATTTATATTCATATAAATATCTATATTTAGTTAATAAAACTTGTACATAATATGTATTTGGTTCTGTTTTGCTTGCAATACAAGTCACTTTACGATCACGGTTTTTGCTACTGGCTCAAAGTACAAGTACAGGCGAAGAAATAATTATTCTTCGGTGGCCATGGAAGATACCCTTTTCTTAGAATAAATTAATAATCAAAAGAGTTCGTTGGAAGAACTGATTAATTGATTGTAATATTAATTCAGCCACATCAAGTTAATCCAATTAACTGACCCAAATATTTATAATTAATAATAACAAGATATTATTGATTATTAATATTTCCAAAAAGCTGAGTTCCTTACAATACTATACAGTTAAAATTACAAAAAGACCCATGTTTGCTTGACAAAAATAAGTAACTAAATAAACAAACAAACAGTGAATTTATTTATAAATAAATACTGTGAACATGTAAGTGATGGTTGTAGAGCATCAGAAACTGGTATCTAGTTACCTTACAATTCTATTTTATGTCATTTTTCTAGTTCAAGGATTTGTCTGAAAATCTTGAAAGCTCTTCGACGTTGTCTATGATTTAACGTTAAGGGATTAAGGGAGGTTAACTAGATTTCATGGAATTTGAGTGTTTAAAGGGTTTGTGGTTTTACAACAGGACAGAAACAGTGAAATCTGGAGCAAAAAGACATTGTCTATAGTGTTAATTCATAACCTAAAGTCATCCCACACAGTCAATAATACAGAGCTTTTTATGAACCCAGTTGATTTTGCAAGTAATCTGCCTAACAAAAAAAAAGAGAGACACTGAATCGGCAGGAACTCTGTGTAATGAACTTGAAGTTTTTTTATTAAAGAAATTGCCTTAATTTGGGTTCGAAGTAAATGCACTATTTATTTCACTTGTAGATCTGCTCCCATGGGTCAGAGAAATCGTATTTGTTACTAGTTAAACCAATCATTATTAATCATCTTAATTCATCAACATTTTACTCCAATGAATATTTCAGGGTGGGTTTATTGTTAAGTCAGTTTCTGTATAGGCACATAGGCACATGTCTTGACAACAGAAAAGCTATTGGGAATTTATACCAATGGTAGACTACCATTGTAAACATAGCTAAAGAGAAGTGTTTTATAAAATGTATTATTGCTATTTAACAACTAAAAAGTGTATTTCTGTACAGAGTAAAACAATTAGGAACTACAGAACAATTCATGCAACAACCCTGGTGGCATATTCGGCAGGAGGTCAGGCCGCGGCATGCTTACACACTATGTTGATATTACAAGCATATCAAGCTGACTTGCTAAGGGACCTGGATGAGAGTGAGGAAGTGTGTCACGCTACAGATCTGACTCTTCGGGCCACCAAGGAGACGGCTAAATCAGTTGGCCGAACTATGGAAGCTCTGGTGGCCAGGGAGAGACACCTTTGGTTAAATCTATCTGACCTAAAAGATATAGACAGATCTGTTCTTATGGACGCTCCTCTCTCGCCTTCTGGCCTCTTCGGGCGACTCTGTCAATTCTGTCGTTGAGAGGTTTCAGGAGGTGAAAAAACAAGCAGCGGTGTTTCAGAAGTTTCTTCCTCTACGATCTATGGTCCCCAAGACTGCTGGGCGGGAGCAGTCACGGCCGTCTATGAGCTCCTAACAGCACAGAGTGCAACAAAAACAAAGCGTCGCCACTCGGGCTCCTCCACATTCAGAGGGGTCTGGGTGGCGGAAGCCATCTAAAGATAGACAAGATCTGAGGACTGTCATTATCTCCAAGAAGGCTTCGACTAAGAAGAAGTCCTGACGCCGAGGCCGTCAGACTTCTGAGGGCAGTCCCCTCCGAGGAGAAACTGCTTCCACCTCAAAACACAGTGCCCGTTTCTCCTCGACGACTTCTGGGGGGCGACACTCTGAGGAGGGTCACAGCGCTGCCATTTCGCTGCCATGCTTCAGGGCACCGAGGTGTCAGTGTCCCCAAATGATCTTCCGAGGAGGGTTGTATAACAGTATGTTCAGTTGTTCCCAGCCGGTTTCGCCGTTACAGGGCACCGACTAATTCGACTAGCTGTTCGACTAATACCAAGTCAAGTCAAGTCACATTTATTTATATAGCGCTTTTTACAAAACAGATTGTTTCAAAGCAGCATTACAGATATAACAGGAAATGCAACAAAGTTTTTTTCCAGAAGAAAAAAGCGTCACAATCCAGCTTAAGTAAGTTCAGTGATGTTTCATTTTGTTGTGAAAAAGTTTATTAATTTAGTTAATTTATATACACTCACCTAAAGGATTATTAGGAACACCATACTAATACTGTGTTTGACGCCCTTTCACCTTCAGAACTGCCTTAATTCTACGTGGCATTGATTCAACAAGGTGCTGAAAGCATTCTTTAGAAATGTTGACCCATATTGATAGGATAGCATCTTGCAGTTGATGGAGATTTGTCGGATGCACATCCAGGGCACGAAGCTCCCGTTCCACCACATCCCAAAGATGCTCTATTGGGCTGAGATCTGGTGTTGGGGTCTGGGGTTGAGGCTGAACGCTAAAAAGAGTGTGCTCCTTCCATCTCAGAGGACCACTTTTCTAGGCGTAGTTTGGGATTTGGCGACGATGCAGGCACAACTGTCCTCTGCTCGTATAATATCAATTCTTAGCCGTGAATAAGGATAAAACTAGGCCAGTAACTCGCTGTGAAACAGTTCCAGAGACTGTTGGGTATTATGGCAGCTGCGTCCAACGTAATAACTTTTGGCCTTCTGTACATGAGACCCCTGCAATGGTGGCTCAGAACCAAGGGGTTTTCCCTGCGTCACGCTAACGACGGATGCTTCCCTCACAAGTTGGGGGGCGATCATGAGTGGTCGCTTGGCGAAAGGTCTGAGGGAGGACCCTCTACTTTCTTGGCACATAAATCGGCTAGAAATGATGGCGGTGTTTCGGGCTCTCAAACACTTTCTCCCAGACCTGAGGGGCCATCATGTGCTAGTCCGCACGGACAACACATTGGTGGTCACTTATACCAACCATTAGGGGGGTCTGAGGTCACGTCACCTATGCAAGCTGGCCACTCTGATCCTCCTCTGGGCCTAGGGGAAATTACTGTCTCTCAGGGGGGTATATATTCCGTGTTACCAAAACCAGGGAGTGGATATCCTGTTGAGACAGGGGCTAAGGCCCGGGGAATGGAGACTTCACCCTGAGGTGTTGAAGCTCCTACAGGAGAAATTCGGTCAAGCATAACTCGATCTTTTTGCGTCTTCAGAGACAACTCACTGTCCCATGTGGTTCTCCCTCACGCATCCAGCTCCACTGGGGTTGGATGCGATGGTTCAGGAATGGCCGAGGCTAAACCTCGACGCATTTCCCCCGATATGTTTGCTCCCGGGAGTTCTGGAGAGGGTTCGCTGGGACGGGGCCCGTCTGTTGTTAGTAGCCCTGTTCTGGCCAGGCCCGAGTCTGGTTCTCGGACCTGGTGTCCCTTCTAGAAGGCTCTCTAATGTAGATTCCGATCAGGAGGGACCTATTGTCCCAAGCAGGGGGCACGATTTATCACCCTCGCCCGGAGTTATGGAAACTGTGGGCTTGGCATGGGATATGGCCATTGCACTGGAAGCCCTGACTTTAGCTCCTTTTGAGCCTATTGAAGAGGTTTCAGAAAAATTCATCACTCTAAAAACTTTATTTCTCCTTGCTATTTCTTACATAAAGAGAATTGGAGATTTGCAAGCTCTGTCGGTCGCTCCTTCGTGCCTGGACTTTGCACCTGGATTGCCTTTCTTCACCCTAGGCCGGGTTATGTCCCTAAGGTCCCTACTGCTGTTGCAGGTCCCATTATTCTGCAGGCCCTTCTGTTCTCCACCGTCCTCCACCTTGTCCTGTGGCGAAAGTCAGATCAACTATTTGTCTGTTTTGGGTCACCCAGAAAAGGATACCCTAAATCTAAGCAGAGAATGAGCAAGGGGGTGGTTGAGGCAATCTCACTTGCTTATGAAGCGGCTGGTCAGCCTTCACCTATGGCTGTTCGGAACCATTCTACTAGGAGTATGGCTGCCTCTAAAGCTCTGTTATCGGGGGTGTCCCTTCTTGACATTTGTGATGTTGGTCCTCACCACACATATTTGTGAGATTTTATAACCTAGATCTAGGCTCCACTCCAGGGTCTATGGTGCTTGTATCTTAGTGTGCGCTATGATTTCACACAGACAGGCATTAGTTATTATGGCGTTGTGGGTATAGTGTTCCCACCGTGTCTAACTTCTGATTTATGGAGTGATAAAAAGAGATATCCAAAATCCCCTCAATAAACCTTTGACTCAAATAAATAAAATAAATAAACAAGAATTTTGAACCTGGCTTTATCCAATGTTCAGATTTTTGTTCAAGAAGTGCATGCAAAATAGTGCATATTTAATTAGATAATGGCTAATTTGTCAATTTAAACATACTGCAACATTTCAGGAAAATTGTAATACAAAAAATGTTTGCCATTCTTATTGTAATCAATCAACTGGAAAAGTATGTTGATTTTTTTTTTACTCTATTCACCTGTCTTTCCTTAATTTAAGCATTCTTAAAAATCAATTGTGGATCTTTGATGAACAAAAAAAGGGATGGCTAATCGAACTTCGAAATCATTCTAGTTTTGTTTTGCTGTCTATTGCCTATATTGACAATATCCTGTCGGAACCTAATGAAGCTTATTTGGAACTCTATAGGCCAGGAATAGGCAACGTCGATCCTGGAGGGCCGCTGTCCTGCAGAGTTTAGCTCCAACCCTGATATAAACTCACCTGCCTTTAGCCTTAGTGATCCTGAAGACATTGATTAGCTTGTTCAGGTGTGTTTGATTAGGGTTGGAGCTAAACTCTGCAGGACAGCGGCACTCCAGGATCGACATTGCCTATCCCTGCTATAGGCAAATCACACAGCACTCCACATATAAAACATGGGGGACTCCACTCAATACATTTCAATACAGTTTGACATCAGCATGAAAAAAAAAACCCTTTCAATTCTAAGTGCCTTTCTTTGATGGATTTATTTAAATGAACATGTCACAATGTATCATGGGATTGTCTTCTATGTAAAAATACATGCAATGCCTCCTAAATAGTTGGCCAAAAAAGTGCCTTTTAAACCCACTATGGTTTAAAATGCTAAATTTTTCATAGGCAGCTCATTAATGACAGAGTTGGGTTTATTTCTCTGCACCATGGATCTGTGCAAATAAACTACAGAACCACACATATTGTCATGATTGGTTCTCAGGCTGATTGGAAGGGTTTATGTCAACGGCTTATATAATTTAAACCTCTTAATCGCATATTCCACGTGTATTCTTCTTTTTGCAGTTCTGTCAAAATATTTCCTCTTTTCCCTTTGCTCCTTCATGTGGGAAAATAGTTAGGGTAATGTAGAATCATCTGGTTATTTACACATACCAACTGAGAGAAAATCATTAGTTAACATAGCAAGCAAACAAGTTAGTATCATCTTAAGAACCTTGCATTGCAAAAACAAGATATGGCTATGAGGAGTCATGCACAGGTTATTGAAGAAGTCCTTCTCATCACATTCCCTAATGGACTGGGCAAAGCAGCCACAACCACCAAAATGGTATTTTAAAAAGTCTACATTGTTCTTTCTATCAAGATAAGGACATAGCAGTGAGACAAACACACTGCCATCATTTGACACCATGAATTGACCTGTAAGTAATGTCATATGAAGACAGTTCAGCAGGGACATTTATTTATTTGACACTGCATTACAAAAAGCTTCAATTACTTACATGTTTATGTAAATAAGGCATGTATTGCGTACTGTAAAAGTTACAAACCTGTAAAAAGTTTTTCACCAGCAGTATATATGTCACTCTCAACAGTATAAAATCAAACTATGAACGATCAGACATATTTTACATGCCGTGTTGCAAACCAAGCAATGTATCAAAAATGCCCACATCTGATATGGCTCTTTTGAAAAGTAAACATCTGATGGATTAAAGCAGCATCTGACAAAAATCCTCTGATAATTGTTAAAAAACACTGTTTATTTACCTGAACATTTTGTGCAAATGGTAACTTAGTTAAATGCCATCGCCCATTCATTAAATGTTGTTCATTAAAAGTGAACTACATATGTAAACAACATCAATGTGCTTTATTTTTTCTTTGCCAGAATGCATGTGCTGCCCTCCAGTGGCAGGAGCTTAGGTGTGCATTATCTGCAACTGCATGCTGCCATTAGGCACAAAGCTCCGAAACAACCACACATTTTACACATTAGCATAGCATTGAAAGAGGCCATTTAGCCCTAAATTTGCAAAGCAAAGCTAATATCTGATTAAAAATATAGTGGGAAGAATGTTACAGATAACACAGAGCATATTTCAACACATTCATCTTCAACAAAGAAGATTTTTTTTTTTTTTTTTTTATCTGGTGTATTTTTTTATAAAGATGGGGTGAATATCACAAAACCTGTCAAAAACAATTTCAAAAGAAAAAAAATAAAGACTTACATTGTTTCAGAAAATATAGAAGATTTGGCTTACTTTTAGGAACAAATGTGATTCATATTTTTTGAAAAAAATAGTAATATATTATCTATATTGTCAAGTAATTTATATCATTGTAGTATTGTTGCATTGCCTTTAATACTATAATAATATCTAGTTATGTAATGAGAATATAATGAAAATGATTGAGAATAACGTGTTTAATTGTCATGAAAATAATGTTAAAATACCAAAAAAGCACTTTATTTTCTTATAACATGCTTCATTTATAATCATTCTTTTCTTGTATTTTTTCCTGACTTATTTTTCTGATATTCACCTAAAAATAAAAACATGACAACAGTTTGGCTGAGCAAACTGTAAAACCAATCAATTGTAAATATGAACCCAGCAATCATAGAATACAGCATGCAGTCTGTGATTTTGACACCTTTAAATGTTCTCTACTGTTCCAGCATCACCATTTAAAATAAAGGAATTTAATGTGCAATTAATTAAAAAGATAGTGTAAATAGAAAACCATTACATATGTTTCCAGTGTTTCAAATGCTAGACAGGAACTCTCAAATTGATTATTGAATTCTCGTCTCTTTCTCAGTGATTCCACATTCCCAAAAGAGGTCTGAATTTGCCCACCTCTATGATCTGCTCGGCACTGGAGGGTAATCGATCGGCATGGAGTGATCACATACACTGAGGTCTGATTTACCACTGACCACTACGTGTATGTCATTGCTCCAGATTTCTTCTGTTGACTTTTCGCAATTGATCAGCTGGAAATCCCGATCAACACAGATCTCTATTTGGCCCAAAGTCTGAACTTGGCCCCCCTGAGAAATACAGTAAGAAATTAGATCTCACCTCAGCAAAACTGATGGCAAATTGTGGTCCGAGTGAATTTAACTGTTGCCCAGAGCAGAAGAGGAAATCAAAATGTGCAACATTTACTTTCTTAAAGGAATATTTTGGGTTCAATAAAAGTTAGGCTCATTCCACAGCATATTTAAAAAACACTAATTAATTCTTCCTTTGAAACGTATGTATCATTTGAGCCGTAAAGTTTAATTTAATAATTTATGTTATCATGGCAACAAAGTTTAGATTTTAAACTGTTTTAAAGAAAAGGAGGGACGAGTCTTAATACATTTTTGTGGTAATCACCATTATGCCAGTCATGAGGGGCCTTCGCACTGGGTAGTTCTAGGAACTATCCACCAGGGTGGTTCCCCGAGAACTAATGGTTGCCTTAGGAACATTTTCCTGGTTGCATTCGCACTGCCAGTAGGAACTCTGAAGTGACGTAAAATTAGCTTTTTGTTGTGACTTATTTTGACGGCGCTGAGAATGCCAGAGCCTAAGCACACGATGCTAACATTCTCCGTATTCATTAGTTTAAACACATTATTAGATAGAACTGTTATACAAATAAAGTAGACAGTAATGAAAAGGTATTAGCATATGCCGTGTGGTTGATGTCCAGTTTTGCTAGCTGAGCAGAAATACATAATCATGTTTCGCTTGGTCCCCTCAAAGTTGTGTTGGATTTTCTCCTCAGCATAAAGGTTGAGAGACCCATCTATCACTGTTTTCCATGTTCGTAGAGTTAGTTTCTGGCGTAAATATATAGGCTGAAATCTGTGTGATTACCATAGACTGTTAAAAAATGTGGACGTAGTGTGCGTAGAGCATTTTTGAAGGCGAAAGTGGGCGGAGCCGAAGCCGTTCAGCCAATCAGCGTACACAAATGTCACTGGTAGTTCCTATGGTCCTGGTTTAGACCTACTTTGAATTAGGAGATAAATTAGTTCCTCCAAAAGGAGTTTCTAGAACTAAAGTCATTCCTAGTTGCAGTGGTGTGAACACGCCAACATCCGGGTACTTCTGCCAATAGTTCTAGGAACTATGAAAAGGTTCCTCTGGTGCGAAAGCCCCTATGCTGTCGACTGAGCCAGGAATATTTAACACACAGTCTTAAAGGAATATACACAATACGACAAAATAAAAAAATGCTTCAAAGACAACTTTTCTTGTCTGCTGATGGAAGGGTGGTTAGAATATTCTGCCATTCTTCATTCATACCTTTCCTGGGTGGACACACTGAATCTTTGGCTTCACTTTATAGAAGTTGATAAGGGCTGTCTCCACATCATCAAGCTAAAACAAACAGGAAATATGACACATTTACGCACGTGACCATAATCACAAGATTCTTTTTACTCTAGGCCAAAAATGTAGAAGTAGAAATGAATACAATAGAACATTGCAAGAAGTCAGGCTCTGTGTGTTGAAATGCTGATCTTGCAGCTATCACAGTGTACACTGGGCAAATTATACACGCTGCGGTTTAGGATAATGCTTTGAGGCATCTTATTAGATGGATGATACTTTCGTGAAACTTAAACCTGATCGTTATTTCCATTAAATCTTTCATGTGAGCCATTGTTGTGGTATCAGTGATAGGAAGAGAAAACACAGCAAGCTGTACATTAGAGTAAATACACTCCAACGCAACCACAGCTTCCGGATTATTAATCACAGACCACCTCTCAGGTCAAAGGTCATAGTAAAATATTTACTTGATCATCTACAGAGTACCACAGATAGTTTAGTGTCTCATAAATGATAATTACAGCAGTGAGAACTGTTCAACTACTTACAGTGTAATGCTCCTTAGAGGGCACGATGTTGTTGTTCCTTAAAACACTGAAAACACAAAAGACTCATTAGGAAATCAATGTCAACTATGGATGGGAGGCATGATGGTAGCGGCTAACATATCTGAGATAACAGAAGTCTTTTAAGCGATAGTGTTCATACAGTACCATTGTAGCTATAATTGTGAAGCCATTATGGGCAGGATTGCTTTAATATACTTTAATATAACATAACGGGACGTGCCCCAAACTTGTTATGTTAATATATATATATATACACACACATTCTCAATTGTAATACTTTTCAAAAACACACTAAAGGTTATATTATGCCATATCCTTTACAGGGTTAATTTAGAATTTAAATTTAAGTGTCATGAATTGTATATATCACCTATTTTACAAAAGCTTTGCATGAGGCTCCAATCAGAATTTTGAGTCAGAACTATAAGTTTTATAATATTAGCTTTACTGTATTGAGTATTTTAATTTAGCTGAAGTGTTACATAATGCCTGTTTATGGTGGTGACAGTTATCAATCATTTACTTTATAGATAAACATATCTTTTGCTTTGAATTCACCAACTTTACTGCTATCTCACGACTTCCTAATTTACCGAAAGCCACAAAATCAGAGTATACAGTGAGAAGAACCCCTGAAAAACAAGAACTAACCTATTAAGGTCAAACTTGTGGTACAGCTCAAGAGCTTTGCTGAAGTATTTATGCTCACTGTTCAGAGACTCTGCTTTTGCAGCACATGTTCCATGTTTCTGCCATTCATATTTCCTAAGCAAATAAATAAATATATTAATAAAATCATAGTAATGCTTAAATGTATTTTTCAAGTTTTTGACATACCATTTCAACATTTTCAAGTTTTTGACATACCAAAATTCTGGGGAAGAAGGTACTAGCAGATCTGGCCAGAATTTCTCCATTTCTGGTAATATGTCCTGCAAGACATTCACACACAACATGTCAAGGACATGGTCGTTGAATTAAAATATATGACATGCAACAGGGCAAGAGGGCAAATTACCTCAATCAAACTGGCATTAAAATGCCAGGATGCGTTGCACCTTATGCCAGTGTTGGGCCTGTAATAACAAAAATATTCTTCAAATACTTCTACTGCCATAAACCATAATCATCCAACTGTCATTGCCATCATTACTGGATGATTTTTTTGAGATCACATGACAACCATTGTTGCACTAATATAACATTTTTATCATAACTACATTTGCAGGACACAATGTCAGGTATTAAGTTTATGTTACACAAGATGGAGCAGAAGTGAAATGCAGAAAATACTTTTTTTTATTATTATTTAAATAAGAGGTGTTATATTAGCAAATGTATTTTTTTTATGCTTGGGGGTTAGTTAAAAGTTTGAGGAAAAGGCGTCTTCAGTTAATACCAAAAGCATATATTTATTACAGCTGATTAACAGCATGATGGCTGCATTTACAAACCTATACACTTTTATGTTTTTCACCTTCTTTTTTAACAGTATGTCTTCCATAAAAACAAGAAACTAATATAGTCACTGATCACGCATGTGCACCTCAAAAAAGGAAATATCTGTGAGACTTTGACAAACATTACGATGCATTTTGTCTTGATAAACCTACCATAATCCATGCAGAGTCCAATAGCTCAAATTTGTTTTGCATTGTTCCATCTATAAATGAAAAACAGCATAATTTATCCACCTGATACCCAGTGGAGGAGCAATAGATGGTGTGTCAACAATAAAATAATGTCAAGCAAAGGAAATACATTACACTGCAAAATGTCTGTGGCCAGTGTTGGGTCAGGATGAGTTTTGTCCATTCTCCCCTAAAAGAAGCAGTCAATTCACAATGTATGATTTCAGTGTGACAATTACCATCTGACATACATTTTGTAAAAAGTGGTCACAGTATCAAATACATATTAAAATAATTAATTTTTATCAACTTTTATATTAAAATCATTGTCCATGCAAATGGTTGAAACTCATGAACCAAATTTGTATTGCTGTAATGCACCTGGATATTGTTTTGTAATTTTCATTGTTCTGCGCGAGAACACATTCTTTTTCATTTCTTTAAAATGTGATTCTTATTATGAGATGTTTCATTAGTAAAACACAAACCTTTCGACCAGTGTAGACGGTTCTTTTTAGTTGATCAAAAACAACTGAATTAATCTGACTCTCTAAGTTATTAATATGATGTTCAATATTAATTAACCAAGAACTGTTAGTGTGTTTTGTTTTCATTGCTGTGAAAATTCACAGGACATCCTGTCTGAGATGTCAACAGGACAGATAACAAAATGTGAAATAAATGTAATTAATCTAGCCTAATTCTTACTAAAGTTGTTTTCACGCAAGCTTTGTAATGCCTGTGTAAAAACAACTTTAGTAAGAATTAGGCTAGATTTATTACATTTATTTGACATTTTTTATCTGTCCTGTTGACGTCTGCAAAAAAGAAAAAAAAACTCATCTGTTGGCAACAGTCTGATACGGACAGTACAGTAAGTTCAGTTGAACTATCCTTTTAAAGGTCTTAGTGGAGATGTAGTGTTTACTGTGTACTCTATGCATCTTGTTCAATAAATTCTGGAAAATACAAACAAGGCGCTTTACAGAAAGTTTTGATTTTCTGGCTGCTAATGCACCCCAACTTCAAACAGGGATCAATATGTATAAATACATTTATCTAAATGTATTTGAATGACATACCGAGGATGGGCAAAGGCCGTTGAACAGAAATATCCAGCACAAAGTACGACAGCAACTGCAATGAATCTCATTCTTCCAGATGGAGCAAGCCCGTTCATCTAAGAACAAAAGAAGGATTTATTTCCAAAGTACATTGTAAAAGGCATCTACAAGACAGTCAAAACACAGAGCATAACGCAAAGTGGCGTCCAAAAGTAACTACCGAATGTGAGATAGAAAACAAAAACAAAAACAAGCAACACCACCAAAAAAAAACACTGACCATAAACTTGCGTTAAGAAGTCAATTACCTTTTATTGTCTGATATATCGTTACCGCTTTGATTTTTTTGTGTGAAGTTTTTACGTCCTATTAGTATCAGAGAGCAGCAGCGTTTAAAAGGTTGTTATTCAGTCAACAGTATGTGATATCGGACTGCCCCAACCACTGTTTCAGAAACTGTGCGGTGGAGTCACTTCCTTTCCTGTCAGACACTCACTGCGGCCTCTCTGTGCCTTGATCATGTTTACATTGGTATGTCGTCACTGCGCGTGCGCTGTCAGGTCATGTGATAAACGGTAATGGATGTCATGTGTAGTTGGATTATGCAGATTAGGCTATATGTTTCAACCAGGGAGTTTTCTAATGTCATTGTACAGTTCCTTTAGGTTAGGCTATTTGTTTTAGGCGCGACACTACAGGCAAAAACACTGTTTTTTCATGCATCTGTCAATTTCGAGAATATGGGCTTTTTAGCTTTTGGAAAGAAAACATACAAAATACACTTTTTTAGTGTATAAATAGAAATTCATCTATTTACGTCTTTAGATTTCAAGTACAGTACATATCTTTAAAGGCTATGTTCTCAAAGATTTTTTCTCATGTCCTGAGTCAGAATCTCCACTTCAGCAGCACTTACATCACACCTGTTGTATTGCTATTCCGATCTTTCTGGTTTTACAGAGGGGTATGTCCATTTATAATTTGCCTGATTTTATAGGCTACAACATTTTGTTCCAAAATTTTTTATGGTAAATGTTGGCCTATTTTTTTCCAGGCTGTTGACAGTATTTTCTGATTTATACAAAGTGATATCAAAAATCACCAATGTAAAAACCTAGTCTATGATGAGTAGTTCATCAAAAGTCTAGTAAGTCTTTAAAAAAAAAAAAAATTAACAAGAATTTTTAACCTGGCTTTATCCAATGTTTAGATGTTTGTTCTAGGCATGTATGCAAATTAGTGGATATTTAATTAGATAATGCTGCATTTGCACATTTAAACAAAATAAAAATGTCTCCGTTCCCTAAGGGAACGGAGATGTTACGTCAGTGACTAACGAAATGGGGGTTTCACTTAGAAGCCTATCTCTCTCTCTTGAATTTATTTTAAGTTGTTGTTACCCCTGGCTCAATTTTATGTTTTTATTTTTATCTATTTATTTTTATTGCTTTTATTTTACTTCCCTTTACTGTCTTTTTGTCTTCTGAATTATTGTTGTTTATTTTTGCTCTTGATTGTGACACTGTACTTGATGTTATATTTGTTCAATAATAATAAAAAACAAAAAAAACAAAAAACTTAGAAGCCTATCATCTTCGAGTTCTACAAAACGAGCTGTAGGTTCAATATGTAGGGAAGGAAGAGGACAGGGTCGGCTTGGGAGACTGTGTATGCAATGCCAAAGCTGATTTAATTAAAAATAAATAAATAGATAAATAAATATACGAATAAATGTAAAAAAGCAAAAATACATAAATAAATACATAAAGAAATATACAAAGAAATGTAAAAAACTAAAAATAAATGAGCATTTATACTTTTATTTCCTTATTTATGTATAATTGTATTTTTTCACACATTTTTTTTATAATATAGGCCTGATAAGAGCTTGCGTTTATTGCACACCAGCGCAGAACGCGGAGAGAAACCAGCGCACATTTCAATGACTCCTACGCAAGCATATTGATAAATGAGTTTTGAAACGCGACTCAATACACGGTTTACATTCGCGTTTCATAATTTCTTATGCATAACAGGTTCAAATGCTTAAAACACAACCCATATTTCATAGATGAATAATGAATGTGATTAATCACAAGTCATCAATTTGGAATTATTCTTAAATCAAACAAAAGGGGCTCATGTAAACGCAGCTATAGTGAGCCACGCATCTCACCCCATGCAGTGGAGGACAGAAGCATCATCATGCACATTCAAACAGCACCTGTCTTGCCCATGGTCGTGGTGATATTTCCCCCTATAAATTGATTTTATATCTACCCAAAACTTATTAAATAGGTAGAAAGTAAAAGTCGTTATGAGATTAATGTCAGAAATAAATGAATATAGAAATATGAAATGATGGAATCAATTAAATTGTATGTTTAAATATGAAACTAAAACAGCCAGTAGGTGGCGGTAAGTCACTGTCGGTAATTTGTTAGTGAGAAAAATATTAGACTACCTTATTCAAAATATTAAGTTAACAGACCTGTGTGTGTGTGTGTGTGTGTGTGTGTGTGTGTGTGTGTGTGTGTGTGTGTGTGTGTGTGTGTGTGTGTGTGTGTGTGTGTGTGTCATATCATTAATCTCATAACGACTTTTAAGCAATTGTAATTGCAGTGTAAGCATTCTCCTCTGTATTAAGATTTTGACTTTTAATGACTTATAACTTTTGTTAATTTTATTTTACTGATAACAGCATAGTGCCTTATTATAATTATAACTGAGTAGTTTATCGATTAATATGAAGAACTTGACATATATGATGATGTATTGCCTACCTATTTAATAAGGTTTGGGTAGATATAAAATCAATTTATAGGGGGAAATATCATCACGACCATGGGCACGACAGGTGCTGTTTGAATGGGCATGATGATGCTTCTGTCCTCCACTGCATGGGGTGAGATGCGTGGCTCACTATAGCTGCGTTTAAATGAGCCCAATTTGTTTGATTTAAGAATAATTCCAAATTGACGACTTGTGATTAATCAGTATCTTAGAACAGCATCTCTGAAATATGGCTTGTGTTTTAAGCATTTGAATTGTCACCTGTTATGCATACGAAATTATGAAACGCATACAAAAACATATACATAAATGAATGTGGAAATAAATAAAAGTGGAAATAAATAAATGAATACATTTATAAATAAAAAAATAAATAAATGTGTGAAAAAATACAATTATACATACATAAGTAAATAAAAATATAAATACTCATTTATTTGTACTTTTTTACATTTCTTTGTATATTTATTTATGTATTTATTTATTTATTTATTTTTGCTTTTTTACATTTATTCGTATATTTATGTATTTATTTATTTTTAATTGAGTCAGCTTTGGCATTCCATAACTGTGGGGTTTATTCCAAAAACAAAATAAAAGTACAAAGAAAAGGTGCGCACACAACACTGCAACAAACAACTCAGTCCATAAAGGTTTAATTTCCTCAAGCTGTCTTCTGCTCCCGCACTCGGCACGCTCTCTCTCTCTCTCTCTCTCTCTCTCTCTTCACAGTCATTTCCCTGTGCTGCTTCACACGTGTTCGCTCACCCACAGGTCTTCCAGTTGTCTCTCTCTCGAACAATGTTTCCCCATCGCTTATATGCGGTCTCTCCACGCCAATCATTGAAACAAGACACAGGTGTTTGTCATTTGCACTTGACCAACTTACGCCGCACCTGTCTCCCGATCCTCTCTCCTGTCACAGACTTCGCTAGACCAAGCCCCCCTTGCCACACGAGCCAATGGCAAAACAATGCAATGGGTCTGCGGAATTTGCATAGTGCAACTCTGTCCCATCGCATGGGTATAAAAGTTGGAGTGCGGCGATCTCGCATTATGTGATGCTGAGGAGCCGACACTGAACTCCAGGCGGTTCCAGCGGTACATCGGTGGTGGCAGGGGGACGTAACGTCTCCGTTCCCTCCTTAGGGAGTGAGGGTTACATATACATACATACATAACCAAGACGTTCCCTTTCGTTCAGTCACTCCGAGTTACGTCAGTGACTGACGAAATGGGTCCCAATTTAATCATGCCACAGCAGCTGTCTACCCGTAGGAAGGACTTAGAATACACATATGACCCAAGTACGGGATGCATATGGAGAACTCAGAGGTATCCAGCCCGCAGGGTGGAAAGTTTCAACCTCGAAGCAAGGGAAAGACACGTGCTCGGAGGAGACTTACCGTGGAAATACACACATGGGGGTTGCCCAACGGGGGAACCATGCACATGGAGGCACCTAGCCAATCACGAGGGCTGACCGAGCGGGCATGCGCTCTGGTGACGGTTTTAACAGTGCAGGAGGTACTCAGGGTTTAAGAAGAACTCTGAGTGAAATAGTGAACGTATCCAGTCCGTGAAAGTGAAATGGCGCAGCAAGCAATGACATCAAGCAGGTCCTACCTACTGGCTGGTGGAAGCGAGTACATGAGAGGACACTGGCTCTACCCGGAGATTATAGAACCTCGCTAATGTGTTGGGTGTCACCCAGCCTGCAGCTCTGCATATGTCTGTTAACAAAGCGCTATGCGCAAAAGCCCAGGAGGAAGCCACACACAGGAGGCATTGGTTGACCCTGCGTCTGGTAAGACCACGTTTGCTTGGAGAGAGCCTTTCTCTTGAGCTGGTCTGAGGTCCTGAAACACTGCGTTCTGTCTACGTAAGCACGGAGGGCACATACTGGACAGAGCAGTGCCAAGAATGGGTCTGCCTCCTCCAAGGGCAGCGCTTGCAGATTCACCACCTGGTCCCTGAAAGGAGTGGTGGGAATCTTGGGGACGTATCCAGGCCGGGGTCTCAGGATCACGTGAGAGTTAGCCGCTCGAATTCCAGGCACGCTTTGTCAACCGAAAATGCCTGCAAGTGCCCTACCCTCTTGATGGAGGCCAAAGCAACCAGGAGCGCTGTCTTCATAGACAGGAACTTAAGCTCCACTGATTGCAAAAGCTCTCTGCAGGGAAGATAAGACCACTGCAAGGTCCTAATAGGGTATAAGAGGAGAGCGAGGAAGATTTAGTCTCCTCGCCCCCCTAAGGAACCTGACGACCAGGTCATGCTGTCCCACAGTTTTCGACTCCACAAGGTCGTGGTACGTGGAGATCACAGCCACGTAAACCTTCAGGGTGGAAGGAGACAGCCTTCGTTCCAACCCTTCTAAGAGGAAGGAGAGCACCGACCTGATCGGCATTTTCTGGGGTCTTCTCGGCAACAAGAACACCAGGTGACAAACAGGTTCCACTTTAGAGCATAGGCGTGTCTCGTGGACAAGGCCCTAGCAGAAGTGATGGTAGCCATCACCTGAGGTGGTAGGGTATTCAAACCTGCCGCGTCCCGTCCAGAACCCACACATGCAGGTTCCACAGATCGGGATGTGGGTGCCAGAGGGTGCCCCATCTCTGAGAAAGGAGGTCCTTCCTCGGTTCACGCATGCAAACAAAGTCCTTCCTCTCCTTCCCGCTGAACAACAGTGATTAGAAATGCGTGAAATGCACTCACGGTGATTGAGCACGGTAAAGTTAGTTTTAGGTTTAATATTCGCCGGACATTTGTTTTCCCTTGCCACTGTTCTATAAGGGTCAGTCTTACAAAGATATCAATAGCAGTATTAGTTTTAACATTATTTAACCATGCCGACATGAAATATTAATTCAAAATCACCTACTAGCGTTAATGCTGCATATTTATACCTGAGAATGCTTTGACACTGCAAAATGATAGGGAATGTCTGCCAATTCCACCAACTGCGGTAAACGTAGCCTATAATTTGTATTATGTAATATTATTAACATTTAAAAACAGACGCCTTCAAATTCCAAACCTTGTAGAAGGTTCCTATTGGCAATACTGATAGGCTACAGCTTTCCTGGTAGCCTAGAGTAAATTAAATGTTCTCAGAAAATGATTTATAAAACATATAAATATCAATTGAGCCTATGTTTACTTTCTTCACTGACACAGATGAAAATATCAGTCAAAATTCAGCTTTAGGAGAGGAAGAAATAGGGCAGGATAAGGAGACTGAGAGAAAAAGAAAGATGGAGATGAGTTGACAAATAATCTAATGCCCACTTACATGGTTTTAAAGCTACTTGTCCATTTTTTTTGGCCTTCAAAAGTCTTAAAATGCACATATGTAGGTCAGAGAAATCGACATTTTCAATTTTTGGAATTTACATTGTGAAAAACATGCTTGTGTTTCATATTGTGGTGTTCAGCAATGTTAACATAGTATCGTCATCATATGACCAGATAATGGACCAAAATAAAACCATTACAAAATCAAGTGAATAAGTATTGTGATACTTGGTGCAACAGTGACATTTCTTATCCCAAAACGTATTGCTATACCACGATACTCAATATGTTGTCCTATGGTGAGTCATTGTTCCATGTTGCACCTACACAAAGTTTAAGTGTTCCCCCACCTGCCAAATCCCGCTTTAACCACTGCTTGCAGAGAGTGAAGAAGCTCTTGGCTCCGAAGCAAAAACATAATGCGACTGCGAGATTGCGCGCTCCTCCTTTTATACCCACGCGGTGGGGCGGAGTTGCGCTATGCAAATTTCGCAGACCCACGGCATTGTTTTGCCATTGGCTCGTTTTGTACAACTCGAAGGTGATAGGCTTTTAAGCGAAACCCCCATTTAAGGCGGGCATACACTGTGCGATGTCTGTGCGATTTCAGCAAGGTACCTACTCACACTGAACGAGTAAATCGCATGCGATGTAAAGCCAAAGCTCAGGATTTATGTGCTCACACTATACGGTCCGAACGTCGAGCTGCGACTTGACTGCTCACACTATACGTGTGAAATATGTGCGATAACCCCCCGTGTTGGGTTGGTAGACGATATCATATAGCCTATCCAGAGATATTGTCAAAACAAGTATCAGCTATCAAGATGATTTAGCACTTCCAATTTATGTATTAAATTGTTATTAGTATTATTGTATTAGGGAAGGCTAATTTTATTATTAAATTGATCTGCTATTATAATTAATTTGCCACGCAATAATTTCACAGCACATCACCGCAATGCGCGCTGAGGATAATAAAATATTAAATAGAAGCCTACTCCTCGAGGAATAATAAAATAATAATAATATAATTATATGCCTATAATTCATTGTAATCTACCTAAATGTTTTAGACAATTTTCAATGAGGATCCTAATTGAAAATTGTCTTAACATTTAGGCCGATTACAATGAATTATAGGCATATCATTATGTTAACAGTCTATAATATGTCCGAACACTGGAATAATTAGTCATCAATGAAAATTAAAAACAGGTTTATTTCAAAAACATTTTTTGACAAATTAATAAAAGAGGCACGGTGCTACATCGCAGCTTGGAAGACGTGGGTAATAACTGGACAAACTGTAGATAAGCAACAGTAATTTGTAGCTAGTTTGAACTACAGAACTTAAAGACTTCCCTCTGTTCGTTTTTTTTTTTTTTTCAGATTGAAATGCTTAAACTTCTGTTTTCGCGCAGGCGCAGTGAGGGAAAAAACACTGAGTTTAGGGCGATCGGTTCGTAGCTCTGCTTCAACTGTGCAATATAGTCACGAGGAGCGACCAAAATTTCTGACATGCCAGAAATTCATCCGACCATCCGATTGCCGATCGGGAGAGGTTAATCGCCTCTCGTTTCCCCTTGTACACTGCACGAACACTGCACGACAAACGACGCACGACAAAGCTGAAAATCGTCCCGACCCGAAAAAGAGTCGCACGAGTCAGAATTCGGCTCAAAATCGGACGAAATTCGCACAGTGTATGCCCGCCTTTAATCAGTCACTGGGACGATTTTCAGCTTTGTCGTGCGTCGTTTGTTGTGCAGTGTTCGTGCAGTATACAAGGGGAAACGAGAGGCGATTAACCTCTCCCGATCGGCAATCGGATGGTCGGATGAATTTCTGGCATGTCAGAAATTTTGGTCGCTCCTCGTGACTATATCGCACAGTTGAAGCAGAGCTACGAACCGATTACCCTAAACTCAGTGTTTTATCCCTCACTGCGCCTGCGCGAAAACAGATTTCAACCCTTTCAATCTGCAGAAAAAAAAACGAAAAGAGGGAACTCTTTAAGTTCTGTAGTTCAAACTAGCTACAAATTACTGTTGCTTACCTCCAGTTTGTCAGTTATTACCCACGTCTTTCAAGCTGCGATGTAGCACCGTGCCTCTTTTATTAATTTGTTAAACAATGTTTTTGAAATAAACCTGTTTTTAATTTTCATTGATGACTAATTATTGCAGGTTTCGGACAAATTATAGACTGTTAATATAATTATATGCCTATAATTCATTGTAGCCTAATTGATCTAAATGATCAATTGATCTAAAAAGAGGATCCTCATTGAAAATTGTCTAAAACATTTAGGTCGATTATAATGAATTATAGGCATATAATTATATTATTATTATTCCTCGAGGAGTAAGCTTCTATGTAATATTTTATTATCCTCACAGCGCATTGCAGCGATGTGCTGTGAAATTATTGCGTGGCAAATAATAGCAGATCAATTTAATAATACAATTAGCCTTCCCTAATACAATAATACTAATAATAATTTAATACATTAATTGGAAGTGCTAAATCATGTTGATATTGATAACTGATGCTTGTTTTGACAATATCTCTGGATACATGATATCGTCTACCAACCCAGCACGGGGGTTTATCGCACATATTTCACACGTATAGTGTGAGCAGTAGGCTAAAGTCGCAGCTCGATGATCAGACCGTATAGTGTGAGCACATAAATCCTGAGCTTTGGCTTTATATCGCATGCGATCTACTCGTTCAGTGTGAGTAGATACCTTGCTGAAATCGCACAGACATCGCACAGTGTAGGCTGCCCGCCTTAAACTCGGAGTGACTGAACGAAAGGGAACTTGTAATCATTTTTTTATTGTTGCAATACTTAATATAATCAATCAACTGGGGGAAGTATGGGGATATCATTTTTTTTAACCCTATTCACCTGGGGGCATCTTACCTTAAAAGGTATTCTGAATCCCCCCTTTTGATTAACTTACAAATTAAATAGATCAAATTTGACATTAGGACTTTAGGAGGCATATGTTTGCCGTACAACAAAGTATTTATGTAAATTGCACTATTTATGTATCTTATTTTGTGTTTTTCATTTTGAGCTCCATTTCATTAATATTAAAAACTTGGGCCTATATTTGTGTAATACCGTTTGATGCCGCTAGTAGATTAGTAGGCCTACTAGGTAGGCTATTATGCAGCATGCTAGATTTAGATCACACATCATCATACAGACAAAATTGTTGCTGAGCAATCAAAAACACATAAATTAAGAAGCTTTAAAATTATGGCTTCGAGTACATTTCGTCTTTTTAGCAATTGTGCTAATTCAGAGCAATTTTGTGTCTACTTTAATATATTATGATTTTTGTTCGACTCACCTTTAACTGAACTCTTGTTTTTTAAAACCCATTCAGTAGTGTCAATTTAAAACGTCTGTCTGGTATCTTAATATCTGAACGAAATTATGTGGGAAGTTTGAGTAAATGCTATATATAGTCTATTGCCTACCCATAAATGGGACGAGGGAGAGGCAACATTCCGCATGGGTAATATTTTGCTTTTCATCAGCTGCTTTCATACAGGCGGGTAGAGGCTCATCTACCTCCGCGTCGCGCTCTTGTATTCTCCTGGGGTGAGTATGTCTGCCCCCATTATTTACACACTTATTAAATTATAAAGCAAAATTTACAGAAACAGAAACATGTACAAAAACGCTGAGGCTGGAGAAGACGTTTGAACTTTACCTTGGTTGGATATTGATCTATCGCATGATGTTGCTTGAGTGATAACTGCACTTGACTTTGAAATGATTCATAAAACGTTGCCAGTTAAAACATTTTCAGTGCTTTGTGAATATGGGTGAACTAATAGCTGGTCAAACTTTGACATTGTTTTGTTTGTTTTTTGAAACAGTGTGTTGGTTGAAATTACCTTTAGAATTGACCCCCTCCCCATGAATAATTGTAGATTAATCATGATCCATAAATTTTAACGCTCCAAATATAGCTATATTATTGAAAATTATGCATATATATTTTTTTAATGTTTGATATGCACAGTAGATGCTATTGTATGTGGGGTTTATTTGTGAATGTGAGGATGTAATGCTGCATTTGAGTATGCATGATTGTTTGTTTATTTGTTTAATTATTTTTCTAAAGAAGTGTGAGGAATTTGTTCTTGTTCTTTTTGGTTTTCTTGTTGAGATTGTCTTGCAGTGTCGTTTATTTGTCCTTGTTAGAAGATAAACGTTTATGAGAAGTGGTTATCTTTCCATATTTCAGTACATGTATGCAACAATAGCATGTGTCTTCAGTATACACTATACAGTAGAAACTACCCTGAAATACTGTACCCATCTCCTTGGACTGTCCGATATCCCAACCCCCAAACTCTAATTTTAAACTGCCATGAAGTTTGTCTTCCCAGTGGCCCAAAGCTCCAGAACCCCCTCCTCATCATCTCCACAAACAGTTACACTTTCCTAACACCTAAGTCTAATCAGGAGTGTGACACAATTTGTGTTTACTACTGCAACGCCGTGTCCCAAATAACTTTAAACACTGAAATCGGAAATTGAGGATAGGAATTTGTGCATATATAAATGCATTTTGTTTTGTCTTGTGTGCAAAGATGGTGCATGTTTTTGTTCCCGTTTTGATTCATAGGTCCTTTGAGGTTGCAATATGGCTGCAGTTGTAACCAGACACAAGCATTTCAGTCAAGAATACCTCAATACTGAGTCTAAATGTGTTGTTCGAGAATACTCCAGGTAAGGTGAAAAATTACAACAGCTGAATCTTTCTTAGGACATATATTTTGCCACACATTGGCTAGACTTTTTATGATCCAACAGGCCATGGAATTGTTTCAAGCAAGTCACAGCTAATCATGATGCTCACAGCAATACTAAAACTAATTGTAATAAAATAGCAACATCATTTATAACATATTATTAAATTTTCTGTTGAAGCTTTTCTAATAAACCATATTACCAACAGTAGCTGAGCTATAGGCTAATTGATACCGTCATGTCACTTATTTCCTCTGGGTAGTTCACACGATATTTTTTCGGGAAGTTGACATGGCCTGCAGTGTGACATGCTATACTCCATGTAAAACTATTTTCTAATTATGCGTGCAGCTTTTATGACCTCATATTGGTGAGAGGGACTACAGTCTACATTTGTCACACTGCAGGACCATGTAATATTAACTAAAAAATGAAAGCAGATTAAAATGAAGGTGATTAAAACTAGTGAAGTACTGAAAAGAGAGGAGGATTATAGGGCCTGATGTATGTACTTTCACTTGACCGCTCATATCAGTTTCAGAACATGCACTAAATACCCTGTACTGTCTGGAAACTCTTTGCTTTCAATAGTACATTTTATAGAGACATGTTTTAAGTTTGGCAAGCTTTCCATTTTGTCGTTAAAATCTGATGTTTTAGGATAAGAAAAAAAATCTTTAATTAAATTATCAAAATTATTTATCAAAATTATTTATATTTTAATATATCAGGACAAAAGCAAATGCTGGTTTAAAGAACATTTTATGTTATAGAGAAGAGAATTGTGATGATGGCTTGCTTGCCCCTTTTGACCCCCTCTGATGGGTCAAAAGGTCAGTATTCAGTTTCAAAACCATCGTGTAAACCATGGGTAAAGATAATAAATGTCACATTTTGTATTTTATCAGATTTAACACAATTCTGAAACTTTTTTTTTTTTAAGCGCATGTTTATTTCCACTGTAGACTGCCCTAAAATGTCTCGGTTGAAATGCATGAAATATGTATGTTTGAATGCATATCAAGATCAGTAAACTGATTAACCTAGGATGACATGAAGCATTACTGACCCACAGTGATATAATGAATTCTCTGATGAATCTTCTGTTTCTTTCATGCTGTTTGTACCGTTAACTTTTTAATATACGAAAATGTGTGTTTTTAGCTCTGCAGCTGAAGAGGTGAAATATCAATACCAAACACAGAAGAGAATCCAGGGAGTGGTAAAGCCCTTTAAATAATCATTCCTTTCCTTTAAACAAACTTTTTTTTTTTTTTACACGCAGCTGTTATAATACTTTCATTAGTCAATATGCATTGTAATGTGTGTTAAAGACATTTGCTGTTAGCTTTAGTCGGCCGAGTAAATCAGAGGTTAAATAGAACTGAATCTTTCTTAGGACATACATTTTGTCACACATAGACTTTTTATGATCCAACAGGCCGTGGAACTTTTTGTCTCTTTTCAATAGGTGGATAGGAAGATGCCTGAAAAATACATCCGTGAAGAGTCCATGATCAGGGGCCCCAAGTTTTTGGTTAGACTGAGGTCCCACACAGTGTTTGAAAACAGTGCCATTAAACTTTTCTGCTCAGTGGAGGGATATCCCACCCCACACATCAAATGGTGAGTTTTCTTTTCACAAACAGGCCTGCCGTGCTTCCTGGACTAGGGTTCAGTGCGTTTGCTCTCACATATCGTCTGTGGTCATGTAACTTTGAGTTACAGGTCTGGCATTATATGTGGCCAGCCACAAGAAAGCATTTCTTTAAAAAATTAAAATCTAATTTTAATTGCATCAAACACTTAATCATATTTTCATCATATATAAAAACAGGCCAAAAAAAAAACCGCTAAGTACATTCGTTGTTTTTAAATCATAAACATTCTTACAGGTTCAAGGATGATGTCATCTTGGACATTTCCTCTGGAAAATACTTTGTGGAGAACAACTCTGGATTTCATGCCCTCACCATCCTGAAGTAATTAAAACTCTACTGTGTTCTTTTTTGGATAGGGATGCAAAGACAGAATGTGTTTTACTGATGATCTCTATTGAACAGAATAAGTGACAAACTTGGGGGACAAACTGAGTGACAAGACTAAGGTTGAGTGCTCATTACATTCTCACTTCTTAGTTATTGGATGGCCACAGAAAGCAGGAAACTTTTAAGAGATTTCCAAGTTATTAAACTTTCAAAAAACTTTTGTATGAATCTCAGGAAAAACATGTCCAGGTTGCATTTCTCCCGAAATAAATAAATGAATTTGCATAGAAGATTTTAAATCCAGTAGGATGTTGCATTGTGACATTACTATCATGACCATTAAGTAAAATAAAAAAAAAGTCGTAACACTTTACAATAAGGTTCATTAGTTAACATTAGTTAATGTATTAACTAACATGAACTAACAATGAGCAATACATTTGTTACAGAATCTATTAATCTTTGTAAATGTTAAATGTAATGTTAAAAAATACAAATGTTCATTGTCTGTTCATGTTAGTTCACAGTGCATTAACTAATGTTAACAAATACAACCTTTGATTTTAATAATTTATTAGTAAATGTTGAAATTTATATTACCTACTATTAATAAATGCTGAAGAAGGATTGTTCATTCTTAGTTCATGTTAACCAATGTATTTAACTAATGAACCTTATTGTAAAGTGTTACCAAAAAAGTAAATTCCACACAAATTTGCAATGTGATATAGTATTTATTTTGTGCAATTCCCAGTGGTTTATTCAAATTTATTTTGCCTTTGTGTAAATAATTATTGTAATAACAGTTTATAATAATTAAATTAACGGTGGTACAAGAAATACATAAATAATTTGAAAATAATTAATAATTTTTTACAATAATAAAATATGTGAAATATGCATAATTTTCCTAATATTCAAAAACATTTGAATAATTCTGAAATATTCCAATTTTTTTAAGTTCAAATAAATATTTCTTTATAAAATATTTTGTGGTGCAATTTGACCTGAAAGGATATGCTCTTAGATAGTTCATGAGATTCACCGACATTTAAATGTTACTAACAAGTGAATTTCCACAAAAGGAAGTCATGTCAATGGGATTGCATGTGAACTTTTCCAATTTAGTCCAGGGCTGGTCGCCCACGTCTTGAGCTGCTGTCAGCTGTTCATGTCAAAGTGCTGAGTCTGGTGTCATCTGACACTCCAGCGCCTTACAGAGAGATGACTTTCACTGCTGTCACCCTGTCAGTCCCACAAAAACTCACCCTGTCCCTTATGTCACTTTCCTGATGGCTTCTTGCATTCAGAGGCCAAATCTCACAGGTTAATCTTGGTGTTCCGCATTTCCTCTAAAATGACCAAACCTTTCACTTTTTGACAAACAGCCATGCTTCTCAAGACCACAGGGGCTAAGAGAACGTCTCTAATATAGTACGGTCACGACGAAGGTCACATTACAGTCCTCTCATTTTCCTTTCCCTTGCGTCTCGTGTTTGCCATTCAAGCCTTAGAGGCTCCCGTGTTGAACATTTTTCGAAAGCAGGCGCTAGTCTACATTAGTATTTAGTTTGGAGCAATTATCCTCTTGACATTAGAGCATTAGTTAACTGCCAATTTATCCATCATGATGGGGAAGCACTTTATGTGCTTTCCAAATGTCAATTAGGAAATGACTGTGGCATATATCCAATCAAATAGCAATCATGTTGATTATTTATTGACTGATTAATTAGTGGAGTGAAGACAGTATTGCGGTCCAGTCGTGTATTGACTGAAGTTGTTGACACCTGTGAATGAGTTATACATGTTTTCTGTAGGTGTGCAACTGATGACACTGCAATGTACACGGCTGTAGCCTCAAACTTGCATGGACAGGCTTCCTCCCAGGCCTCCGTCATTGTGAAGAGTAAGCTTTTTTCTCCTGTTTTCTGATATCTAAGCACCCTTACAATAAGATAAAATTGGCAGCAGAACCAAAAAGTCTACAAAGTACAAATGTATTTTTTACCCAGATGTAGACTATGATCTCTTTCTTTAAAAAGTCAATATATATTCTGGTAATACTTTACTGTTCCTTCATTAATGTATAACTAAGCAGGAACAAATGAGTAACATGCTATTAACACTCTAGTAACTACTATAATCTAACAATAAACTCTGATTAATGAATTAGTAAGTAATAGCGCTCAGTCGAATGTGGTAGTTCACTATTAGCTAATCAGTAACAAATTTTTTTCATACCTCCCAGTGAACTACTATATACAGGTTCATAATTAACATGAATAATGCATAATTTATAATAAAAGGTAATGGTAACCCAATAGTAATGACTCAAGTGTTACTACATCCTTCTTAAGAAACTACTAATTATTTGGTCAGTATTCTAAAGTGAAAAAATTGATAACTACCTTATATTAACTGAAGTCATTGTAAGCTTTTGAATTTTTTGTAAGATTTTGAATAGTAATTCCTTCCGATGTGTTCCCATGATCTTCACTTTAGAATACTGCTCCAAATAATCAGTAGTTCCTTTAGAAAGATGTAGGAACAGTTGAGTCATTACTATCCAAAACCTTACAAAAACCTATTTGATAGTTCCTTTAGAAGATTGTAGTAACACTTGATTCCTTACTGGTCACCATTACCTTATTTTATATATTATGCATTATTAATATTAATTATGAACCTGTTAATAGTAGTTCCCTTTCGTTGTCACTACGAGTTCCGTCGTGACGACGAATGGGGTTTCGCTTAGAAAGCCTATCAACTTCGAGTATACAAAACGAGCCAGTGGCAAAGAAATGCCATGGGTCTGCGGAATTTACATGGCGCAACTCCGGAGAGGACGGATATGTTTTCAGATATGAGATATGTGCAGATATGTTTTCGCTTCAGAGCATCTCTTCAGTCCACAAGCCATCTTTGATCAACTGTCAGCTACGAGACGAGCGACTCTCCGGTGTTGGTGTGACGGCGATCTCCAGCGAGTGCACACTGCCTGCTGATCTGTGCAGTGGTCTGCCAGTGAGTGTGTTTCTCCCTGGGCGCTTCAACATCCGTGGAGTTTTCCTCTCACAAAAGAGCTTTGCACGCAGCACGTCTTTTTAAAGATGCCTCGCCCGTGCACTTCTGGTTGCGGTAGACTCATGTCTGACTCTGATGGGCACGATCACTTTTCTGCGTGTTTGGGCATTGATCACGCTAGAGCAGCGCTCGGATGACTCTCTGTGGAAACATGACCATTGCGTCATTACAGTCGAGACTCAGTGATCTTGCAAGAGTGAGAGTCCCTTCATCCACACCCCGATCTACTCCCTCCACAAGGGATAGTACTTCGGCTGGTGGCCAGGGTGACCTGAGGTTGACGGTGTGGAACAAGGTGCCGACTATCTGACCGCGGCCCACACCCCCCGCTTCAGTGACACAACCCGCGAGTGTTCAGGGGATTCCCGCCGGTCTATCTAAGGATGCCCCACGGGTTTTCTTTTGCGTTCCAGAGAAAGATGCAATGTCTATCTCAGCATCACAGGGCGGGCCAGATTCGTCAGGAAGTGAAGACTCGTCAGTGCTGCCACCTTCGGGTGTGCATACGGCATTGGTTGAGTCGGATCCTGAGATGATGGCCATGCTTTCCTGGGCCACCGCCAGCATTGGGTTAGAGTGGAACCCTCCACCCTGTCCCGAGCACTCGTGGCTGGATGATTGGTTTTTGAGTGCGGTCGCCGACCCCCGTCGGCATCCAACCCCAATACCTTTCTTCCTGGACGTGCATGAGGAGATCTCTAAATCCTGGAAGACCCCCATGTCTTCCCACAATTGCTCGCTGATCTCCTCCGCCTTTTCTCCCCTTGATGGGGCCGCTGCCCATGGGTACACTGGGGTCCCCCCGGTTGAATGCTCCTTTGCGATGCAACTGTGTCCTCAGAGTGTTTCTTCTCACAGTGATCCTAAGCAGCCGTCCAAAGCCTGTAAGTTTCCGTCTACACTTGTGGCGAAATCCTATGGAGCCGCAGGACAGGCAGCCGCCTCTCTGCATGCCATGGCCATTCTGCAGGTGTACCAGGCCCAGATGCTCAAAGACATGCACGAGGGTAGGACAGACCCAGGGCTCTTTAATGAGCTGCGCGCCGCCCCCGACCTCACTCTCCGAGTGAATAAGGTGACCGCACGCTCCCTGGGTCTGGTGATGTCCAATGCTTTGGTCCAGGAGCGACAACTTTGGCTTAACCTGGCCGATATGCGGGACACCCCTATATCCCAGGCCGGCCTCTTTGGCGCTCGGTTGAGGACTTCGCCCAACCGTTCTCAACTGCTCAGAAACAGACTGAGGCTATTAAGCTTATTTTGCCCTGACGAACTGCTGCTGCCTCCACCCAGCCGCCGGCACAGAATCCTCAATCTGTTTGCCACCGAGGGCGCCCTGCTGCGGCTCCCGGCCCTTCCGCTCGGCCCAAGAAGCAGCCTTCACCCAGTCGTGGAGGAAGCCGCAGGAAGGCGCCACCGCCCTCTCCAGCCCCCGGGTGGGCAGCAACCTACTGTGGTTAAAGAAAGAACTGACTGCCCCATCCCTGAGCACACAGAGTTCTCTGATGAAAGTGCACGCCGCCCACGGGCCTCGCCACTCTCGTCCCCCTCTGTCTCAGTGTTCTCGGATGACAGTGTGTGCTATCCCCGGCTGCACCACTCTCATCCCCCTTATGTCGCCAAACCCCTGGCAGAGCAGGCCCCCGTGGAACGCTGGCCCTTCCCTGACCTCCTGGTCAGGTCGCGTTTGATGACCGTGCCCCCACACCGGGCCGCTATTCCAATCCTGGACCTGCGCATCCTCAACCACTCCCTTCACTGGCTGCCGTTCAAAATGCTCATGGCCAAACGCATCTACGAGTGTGTGCGGCCGCAGGATTGGTTTGCAGCGAACGACCTGAAGGAGGCCTACTTCCATGTCTCCATTCTCCCTCGGCACAGACCGTTCCTGCGGTTTGCTTTCGAGGGGCAGGCATACCAGTACGCGGTTCTCCCATTCGGGCTAGCCCTGTCTCCTTGCGTCTTCACGAAGGTCGTCGAGGCAGCCCTTGTTCCTCAATGGGAACACGGGGTTCGAATCCTGAACTATAACGACGACTAGCTGATACTAGCTCACTCTCGAGACCAGGTTTGCGAACACAGGGACCTAGTGCTTTGGCACCTAGCTCACCTGGGCCTTCGGGTCAACTGGGAGAAGAGCAAACTCTGCCCCGTGCAGAGGATCTCTTTTCTCGGTATGGAAATCGACTCGGGCGCCATGTCCGCGCAGCTTACGAGCGCGCGCGCGCAGTCACTGCTGACTTTCCTGAAACAATTCGAGGGCAAGAGTGCGGCTCCACTGAAGATATTTCAGAGGCTCCTGGGGCATATGGCATCTGGAGCCACGGCAACGCCGCTCGGATTGCTTCATATGAGACCGCTTCAGCTCTGGCTTCGTGACCGAGTCCCGAGGTGGGCATGGCAACACGACACGCTCCGAGTACCAGTTACTCCGACCTGCCGTCAGACCTTCACCCCGTGGTCGAACCTCATCTTTCTACGGGCCGGAATGCCCTTGGAACGAGTTTCCAGACATGTTGTTGTTTACATTTACATTTAGTCATTTAGCAGACGCTTTTATCCAAAGCGACTTACATCTGAGGACTAAAGCAAGCGAGTCATCGTGAAGAGGGAAGAACGACGCAAGAAGTGCTCAAAATACAAAGTTCAAGCATTGCTCAGAGTAGCAAAAGCCAGACAAGGGAATATTTAAAAGGGAACGAAAGATTTAAAAGAGAAGAATTATTATTATTTTTTTATTTTTTATTTATGTTAAGTACTCACGGAAGAGATGAGTTTTCAGTTGTCTTTTGAATGCTGTCAGGGATTCTGCATTACGGACGAGGGTGGGGAGATCATTCCACCAGCATGGAACCGTGAATGAGAATGTTCTGGAGAGTGATTTAGTGCCTCGGTGTGATGGCACCATGAGCCGTCGCTCCTTGGCCGATCGTAGGCTTCTGGTAAGGACGTAGACTTGTAGTAGGGAGTGAAAGTAGGACGGAGCTGAGTCTGTGGTAGATCTGTAAGCAAGCGTCAAAGCTTTGAATTTGATGCGAGCAGCGAGTGGTAGCCAATGCAGTGAGATGAACAGAGGAGTGACGTGAGCCCTTTTGGGCTCGTTGAAGACAAGGCGGGCTGCAGCATTCTGGATCATTTGTAGAGGTTTAGTTACACATGATGGAAGTCCAGCTAGAAGAGCATTGCAGTAATCAAGCCTAGAAATAACCAGGGCCTGGACGAGAAGTTGTTTTGCATGCTCAGTTAGGAAAGGGCTGATCTTCCTGATGTTATACATTGCAAACCTGCATGATCGACCTGTCTTTGTAATGTGGTCTGTGAAGGTCAGCTGGTCATCAAATATTACTCCAAGATTTCTGACCGACCTTGATGGGGTGATTGAGGATGATTCTAGCTGGATAGTGAAGTCGTGCTGCAGAGACGGCTTGGCAGGGAGGACGAGAAGCTCAGTCTTTGCCAGGTAGAGCTGCAGGTGATGTTCCTTCATCCATGCCGAGATGTCCGCCAGACAGCTTGAGATACGTGCAGCTACTGTGGGATCATCTGGTTGAAATGAGAGGTAGAGCTGGGTGTCATCAGCATAGCAATGGTAAGAGAAACCATGTGCCTGTATGATGGGTCCAAATGATGTGGTGTAGATGGAGAAGAGGAGCGGTCCAAGAACTGAACCCTGAGGAACCCCTGTGTTCAGTTGATGTGCTTTGTATACCTCGCCTCTCCACGCGACCCTGAAGGACCTACCTGTGAGATTGGACTCAAACCAGTGGAGGGAAGTTCCTTTGATGCCCAGTGATGAGAGGGTGGACAGAAGGATCTGATGATTCACAGTGTCGAAGGCAGCAGAAAGATCCAGCAGAATGAGAACTGAAGATTTGGAAGCAGCTTTTGCGATCCGCAGGGCTTCTGTGACCGACAGTAGTGCAGTCTCGGTTGAATGGCCTTTCTTGAAGCCAGATTGGTTGACATCTAGCTGGTTGGTCAGAGACAGGAAAGATGACACTTGGTTGAAAGCAACTCGTTCAAGTGTTTTCGCAATGAATGGTAGTAGAAAGACAGGTCTGTCATTCTCTAAAAGTGATGTGTCTAACGTTGTTTTTTTAAACAGTGGAGTTACCCGAGCCTGCTTGAATGATGTAGGGAAAATGCCAGTGTGAGGATGAGTTGATGATGTGTGTGAGTGCTGGTAGAAGTGTGGGAGAGATGGCTTGTAGAAGGTGTGAGGGGATGGGGTCTAGAGGGCAGGTGGTAGGATGACAGGAGAGGAGAAGTTTAGATACTTCTTCCTCGATTAGCGGAGAGAAGGTAAAGAGAAGGTTTCTGGTAGTGGGAGAGGATGGTTTGGGCTCCTGTGTGTGTGGAGTTGAGAACTGACTGCTGATAGAGGTTGTTTTGTTGGTGAAGAAGTTAGCAAAGTCATCATCAGTTAAAGAGGAGGTGGGTGATGGTGGAGGTGGACAGAGGAGAGAGTTAAATGTCTTGAAAAGTGTTCGTGTGTTAGAGGCGCTGTTGATCTTGCTGTGGAAATATGCAGATTTTGCAGCGTGAACATCAACAGAAAAGGAAGAGAGCAGAGATTGTCTCTGCTCTGTTGTCTCAACAGATGCCTCCACCACGGGGTGTCATGCGCAATGGACATTCTTCCGCAGGCTCCTGGACAGGACCCCAGCGCCTTTGGCATGTCAGTTGCCTCGAGTTGCTGGCAGTACACCTTGCTCTGCACCGCTTTCTTGCGCTGCTCAACACGTATTAGTCCGATCAGACAATACCGCAACAGTAGTGTACATCAACCGTCAAGGTGGTCTACGCTCCCGCCGTATGTCGCAACTCGCCTGCCACCTCCTCCTATGGAGTCGGAAGCATCTCAGGTCGCTTAGAGTCATTTATATCCCCGGAGCTCTGAACTGTGCAGCCGACAAGCTCTCACGGCTTCAGCCCCTCCCTGGAGAATGGCGACTCCATCCCCAGTCTGTTCAGCTGATTTGGGACCAGTTCGGGGACACACAGGTAGATCTGTTTGCCTCCCACGACAAGACCCATTGCACCCTGTTATACTTCCTGACCGAGGGCACGCTTGGCACGGACGCACTGGTGCACAGCTGGCTGCGGGGCCTCTGCAAATATGCGATTCCCCCAGTAAGCCTTCTTGCGCAGACCCTGTGCAAGATCCGGGAGGACGAGTATGGCTGGTGGCTACCATCACTTCTGCTAGAGCATCTTCCACGAGACATGCCTACGCGTTGAAGTGGAACTCTTCGTCAACTGGTGCTCTTCTTACCGAGAAGATCCCCGGAGATGCACCGATTAGTGTCGTGCTTTCCTTCCTCCAAGATGGGTTGGAGCAAATACTGTCTCCTTTCACCCTGCAAGTATATGTTGCCACTATCGCCACACATCATGACACAGTCGAGGGTAAGTCCGTAGGAAAGCACAACCTGATCGTTAGGTTCCGGGGAGCGAGGAGACTGAATGTTCCTTGCCCTCCTCTCGTTTCCTCTTGGGACCTCTCAGTGGTTCTAACTGCCCTGCAGAGTGCTCCCTTCGAGCCTTTGCAATCAGTGGAGCTTAAGTTCCTGTCAATGAAGACAGCGCTCCTGGTTGCATTGGCCTCCATCAAGAAGGTAGGAGACCTGCACGCATTTTCCGTTGACGAAGCGTGCCTGGAGTTCGGGTCGGCCTAGTCTCATGTGACCCTGAGACCCCTACCTGAATATGTGCCCAAGGTTCCCACCACACCCTTTCCTGATAAGGTGGTGAACCTGCAAGCGCTGCCCCTGGAGGCTGACCCAGCCTTGGCACTGCTCTGTCCAGTACGCTCTCTCCACGCCTATGTAGACAGAACGCAGTGTTTCAGGACCTCAGACCAGCTCTTTGTCTGTTATGGTGGGAAGCTGAAGGTAAAGGCTCTCTCCAAGCAAAGGTTGTCTATCTCACTGGATAGTGGACGCCATTGCTTTGGCATACCAGCATAAGGTCGACCATGCCCCGTTGGTGTGACAGCCCCCTCCAACCCGAGTGTGGCTTACTCTTGGGCTCTAGCGCATGGCGCCTCGCTAACAGACATCTGCAGAGCTGCAGGCTGGGGGATACCCAACACATTCGCCAGATTCTACTATCTCCGAGTGGAGCCAGTGTCCTCTCATGTACTTGTTTCAACCAGCCATGACTAGGATCCGCTCAGGTTTCTTCGCTTGCTCGCCATTCCACTCCACCGACTGGATACGTGCGATATTTCCTCAGGTGAGCTTCCCCGACAAGCCCTGAGTTCCTCCGGCATTGCTGATGTTGACGCCAGTGTCTATTGCCTGCACGTTAGCTAGGTGCCTCCTTGTGCATGGTCCCCCCTCTGGGCGACCCCAACATGTGTATTTCCACTGTAAGCCTCTCTGAGCATGTGTCTTTCCCTTGGTAAGCCACCTTGCCACCCCTGGGGTGGAAATATTCCACCCTGCAGGCTGGAGACACCAGTGTTCTCCATATGCATCCCCCTCCGGGTCATATGTGTATTCTGAAAGTCCCCCCCCCCAACCGACCCCCCCCCCCCCCCCATCCCCCCCCCCCCCCCCTTTGGGTTGGCTTTATTTGCATATTTCCTTTGAGATATGAGATATGCTTCCCAGTGTACCTTGGTATTCCTGTGTTAAGTAGGAGTCCTTCGTCCGTGCCTGTCTCACGATAGGGAGCTCAGACTTACGCAGGGCACTGGAAGACAGCTGTGGAGGTGGCGCGATTAGACTGGAACCCCATTCGTCGTCACGACGGAACTCGTAGTGACAATGAAAGGGAACGCCTCGGTTACGTATGTAACCCTCGTTCCCTGAGTAGGGAACGGAGACGTTCCGTCTTTCTGCCACTTCCGCTGTACCGCTGGAATCGCCTGAGTTCAGTCTCGGCTCCTCAGCGAAAGAACATATCTGCATGTTGTCGGCGTCCTCCTTTTATACCCACGAGGTGGGGCGGAGTTGCGCCATGCAAATTACGCAGACCCATGGCATTTCTTTGCCATGGGCTCGTTTTGTATAGTCAAGTCACCTTTATTTATATAGCGCTTTTAAAATACAGGTTGTTTCAAAGCAGCTTTACAGAGATAACAGGAAAGTAATGTTGTAATAGTAGTGTTAGATACAAAATGAAATGTCCCCAACTAAGCAAGCCAAAAGCCAATGGCGACAAAGGCGAAGAAAGGCGAAAAGGCAACAGTGGCAAGGAACCAAAACTCCATCAGGTGACAGAATGGAGAAAAAAACCTTGGGAGAACCCAGGCTCATTCAGGGGGCCAGTTCTTCTCTGGCCAACGAACGAACAGTGTATGATTATGATTCAGGCAGCATTATAGGTCAGAAGTCAAATGGGATCAGAACTATTACAATATTTATCCAGTTCCATCTGGTTGGGGGTCGGAGTTATCACGCCGGCATGGAGACGAGTTTGTTGAGGTGTCCATGAGGCATCCACAGTGTTGATGAGCACTTCAGAGATGCGTTGTCGTCGTGTCCATGCAAGGGTCCTTCATCAGATCTGGATATGGCCTGGATCCGGCGGTTTGCGGTAAACGTTGGGATAAACAGAGAGACTAATATTAGCGTAGACGCCATCCTTCTTATGATGTACAAAGTACATCAGGATTTATGGGATGTGTTCCCTGTTCCGGCTGATCTAAACTATGCAGCCTAACATTTAATTATAAAGTCTATGATGTGTTATGTGTATGCTAAGCCAAAGAGATGTGTTTTTAGTCTAGATTTAAACTGAAAGACTGTGTCTGCTTCAAGGACCATGTTAGGAAGATTGTTCCAAAGTTTTGGTGCTAAATAGGAAAAGGATCTACCGCCAGTAGTTGATTTAGATATTCTAGGTATCATCAACTGGCCAGAATTTTGAGATTGCAATAGACGTGAAGGACTATAATTCGTTAAGAGCTCGCTCAAGTTGATATAGTCGAAGTTGATAGGCTTTCTAAGCGAAACCCCATTCGTCGTCACAACGGAACGTCTCCGTTCCCTACTCAGGGAACGAGGGTTACATACATAACCAAGACAGTGAGGTATGAAAAATAGTAGTTACTGATTAGCTAATAGGCAACTACCACATTCGACTGAGCGCTATTACTTACTAATTCGTTAATCAGTTTCTTGTTAGTTAATAGCAGAATGTTAATGGTATGTTACTAATTTGTTCCTGTGTAGATATTCATTAATGAAAGAACAGTATTCTGAAGTGTTACCTATACTTCTTGTTGTGTCTGCTTTATAGGGTGCAAGGAGGAAGAGAAGTCCAGTCCTTATTCCTGGATGCCTTACCAGTGTAAGTGGGAAAGCCTCCTTTCAATAAAGAGCAAATAACTGGGATGATTTAAAAACAGGTCTTGAAAGAAAATAACTGTTTTGTTGTTTCTCAGATGCCATTTTACCTGAAATCAAGTACACAAAGATTAACATCACCTTCACTGAAACGTTTGACGTGACTTTTGGAAAAGAAGGTGAAAAGGCCACCTTGACCTGCAAGATGACCATTAACCCCAACCTTGCTAACCTGCAACCTGAGGCACTGTGGTACAGAGATGGTAGGAAGTGGCCACCAAAGTCACACCAGTTTTTTAACATATCTACGCAGTTATTGTTAAGAATAATTCATAGGTCCCTTTTTAAGCATGCAATTTTTGTGCTCTGCAAAAATAATGACTTTTTAATCCCCTATTGTTTACTGACTGACAAACACATGCCATTGGTTGAGCCCATCTTTTATGTTGGGCTGCTTAAACAATTACGTTTTTTGTGCTGCTAGTGGCACAGAAATTACACACATCGCCTATGGGCAACAGTGTGAATATTACAATAAAGTTAACATGCTTTTTATTTGGACATAATGTTTCCTATAAAGAAACAGAATTTTTCATGCATTAACATTTTTTAATGATAGTAAAAAGCATGAAAGCCTTCACATAATGTCTTTAGTCTGTGTATTCAGGAGCCAATAGAATACGGAAGTGTTCAGTGCATTCCAAAACTGTTCACAGTTGGATTGTGCACTTTTTGGTTTGCAAAAAAATTAAAATAAAAAGGATTTGTATTTTTATGATTTAACGTTTTGGACCTAAGCAACAGAGAAATGTGAGAGCATACTGTACATCTCACATTTCTGGTGCGGTTGTTGACATGGCTTTTAAAATATTATAATAAAATGTGTATTATATAAAAGTAATTATTGCTATTTATTGTTATACTGATGCATATTCATTCCTGCTTTTAATTATAGTTTTTTAATGATAGTTGATGATAGTGAAAACTATTTTTTATTTATTTTTTATTCTAGATACTATGTTACTTTTTCAAATGCATAAATAATTAGATATATATTTTGTTGAAAGGCTAAAACATTTTTCTTTTTTTTTGCTGAATTTTATATAGCTATTTAACTGTTCTAATGACAACTGCAACTGGTTCGTTTTTGTGTCATTCACCCCTAGACAGATATTCATTTTCAAGTTGTTGTGTAGGTATTTGTTTTGCAGTTGAGTCATGTACTGAAGAAATAGCTTTTTATGCCTAGTTGTAGTTTATGACTCATTTCACTCCAATCTCATTATATTCTACAAAAGTAATAGTTTCATTTTCTCTCCTCTGATACCCCATGTTGTTGTTTTTTGGCCCTACAGAGCATCTCCTGAAAGAGTCGAAGTGGGTGAAAATGGAGTCTGGGGGAGGTGTTGCCAAGCTCACGCTTACTCAACTCGCTAAGGATGATGAGGGTCTTTACACCCTCCGCATGGTGACAAAGGGAGGTGATGCGGTCCACAGGGCTTACGTCTACGTTGATGGTAAAGAGTTGTGAACTTTTACAAGGCCTGATGGAAAATCTTATGTGATTCTTTTGATGGCCTTTAAAGGTCCAGATTAGCATAATTCATCTCTGACAATCTCATATAGAACATACATCTGTTTCAGAGTGATTCCCCTTAGTGCATCAGTGATGTGTAGGAGTCATCATGTTTTGCCTTGACAGATTGTCCACCTCCAGTTCCTCAAGCTCCTGGAGCCCCAATGGACATTAAGATCCATGACGCTAATAGAGATTATGTCATCGTGTCCTGGAAACCTCCTAACACCACCACTGAAGGACCCATCATTGGATACTTTGTTGACAGGTAACTGCGCTGACTAAGGTGTCTGCCCAATGGGAGTTATTTTATGGAATACATTTATTTAAATAGTCTTGAACAGCACAACATGGATCCACTAAACACTAGCTCAGTCAATGCAAAACTACTCCCTGAGAAGGGAACGAGACGCTGTATCTGACAATGTTAGTTTCTGATTGTCTGAAGTAAGTCGCTCACAGGCATGGAGGAGGAATGGCAAGGGGACACATTGTCTCATTCCCTTCTCAGGGGTTACAGTCGTAATCGTGACGTTTCCTTTAGAGGCAATTCTACGCTGCGTCTGAGGATGATGCTATTGGAATGTTAATACCCACTACACCATACTGACAAGTAGGGTTGGGTATCGTTTGAATATTAACGATTCGGATTTTGATTTTGATTCTGCTTATCGATTCCGATTCTTATCGATTCCTAATTTTGTTTCCAATAAGGTAAAAAAAACATTGCAAAACATTTAATTGTAGCTGACAATCATAAACAAAATTTAACAGGCTGAAGAACGCTGACACAAGGAACTTTTGAATACTATAGAAAAA
Source organism: Siphateles boraxobius (assembly GCF_051911475.1). Taxonomy (NCBI): domain Eukaryota; kingdom Metazoa; phylum Chordata; class Actinopteri; order Cypriniformes; family Leuciscidae; genus Siphateles; species Siphateles boraxobius. The sequence goes on from NW_027508722.1 coordinate 29,791,217, forward strand.
ACAACTAGCCTAACTAATATAAATTTCAAGCATTATTAAAGACAAATAAACACTCAGTAATTGAAAAAGAACAAATAAAAAATTAGCAATCGCAACAAATAGATATAACTGAACAAAGATACGATTGAAATAAACAGTGTTTTAAGATTTTCGGGTATTCAGGTACAGAAACTGTAATCAAATATAAAATAACACTGCACTTAATAAATAAATTATACATTACAAATGTAATTACAAAAGTTATTCAGTCAAGAAAGAGTGAATTTTCTCTTTGTCTTTTGTTGTTTGATTAGTGTTATTATAGAGACGGCAGCTGCTGTCACTTTAAGAGTTGCCCAATATAGTTACACATGCCTGCAGCACAGAAAAGGCTTGAATTGTTTAAAGTTATATTAAAATGCTCACGAAGGAATCGAGGAATCGATTTTAATTCTATAACAAGTATCCGATTCCTGACCTCAAATATTCGATTCCAGAATTGAGAATCCAGAATCCTACTAACAAGTGCCTGTCCTAGTGTGAATCATGGCGAGCACAAGCTTAGCACATCAGCACTTGAGAACCCGGTGTGGAGTCCAAGTCTAGTCAAGTTAAGTCAAGTCACGTCACTTTCATTTATATAGCGCTTTATCCAATGCAGATTGTTTCAAAGCAACTTTACAGTGATAATAGGAATTAATGCAAAAAGATTGTTTTGGCTGTACAGCAGCTCTAGAAGAGAGTCACTGTCCAGCTTAACCCTCCTGTTGCCCTTAACCTGTTACCAACTTTTTTCCCCCACTGGTGTCAATTTGACCCCAGCAATTTAAACCCCAGAATATGATTTCTTTTTCAAAGGTTTGAGTCAGGTACTTTGTTTCTTTGTTGACCACTTAAATAGCCTTTTGAATACCCTTATACATCCAGAATACCTATTGTAAGACTATGGACAAATTAGCAAATCTCCATACAATCTCACAAATTGACAAAAAAAAAGAAAAAAAAAGAAATATATATATATATATATATATATTTTTTTTTTTTTGTGTGTTTTATAGCTTATGTTTGGGGTAAATTTGACACTCCCATGGATGGTCTCAGGATGCCTCACTGTTGGCACGACACCAGACTTATGGTAGCGTTCACCTTTTCTACTCTGGACAATCGATTTTCCATCATAAGGGTGCTTCATCAGATACAATAACTTTGCGCCAGCCTTCTGCTGTCCAATCCTTCTACTTCCTTCAGAATTTCAGTCCATTTTTCATGTTTTTATTGGAGAGAAGTGGCTTCTTTGCTTCTTGAAAACAGGTCGTTGTTCAAAAGTCTTGGCCTCGCTGAGTGTGCAGATGCACTTACCCACCTGCTGCCAATATCGAGCAGTTCTGCACTGGTGGTGACACAATTCTGTAGCTGATTCCTCAGGAAGAGATGGTCCTGGTGCTTACGGAACACATCCTAAAGCCTTCTTTACTGCAGCTGAACCTCTCTCCTTGAAGTTCTTGATGATTTTGTAAATGGTTCTTTCAGGTGCAAAATTCTTTGCAGCTATTTCCTTACATGTGAGGCCATTTTGATGCAAATATAATGGCAGCAGATCTTTCTTTGGAGGAAACCATCGCTAACACAAGAACAAAATGATTGGAAGCATTTCTTCCCTCCTTCTATAGCAATCATTTGATGACGATATGATTAGTAAAATGATGTTATCTGGTAATTTTGTGCCAGGGCCAAAAACAGTGAAATTTGGGTTTTTGTGATAAAGTTTATTGGCCAATAAAACTTTTTGCAAATATGTAAAATGCATCTGAACATAATAACGTTCCATTTTTGGAAGTTAATTTGTCTGTTTGTGGTTTAGAGACAACATGAGGGTCAACACTAGGAGTCTCATGCTCATCTGATGAGGATGCCTCATAATCAGGGTCCTCCTCAACATTATCTGTCTCACACATCACTGTCACTGTCAAAGAACTGAGACAAAATCTAAAAGACAGAAAACCTTTGCTTAGAGGTCATTTTCAATTGAGAGAGTGCATGAAGAGAGAGAGAGATCAAAGAGCACAAAGAGAAATGGTTCAGAAGGCTTCTGTGGAAGCTTTCATATGTTTGCTCCTCCCCTACGTTTGCTCCTCCCTATTGTTATGTTTTCCCTTCCCCCATGGCACAAAATATCACAGTTCTTGCAAGAATTATGTTTTTCCGTCCCTGGAAATATATAATTGGCACTGGAAATATCTAATTTCTTGTGAGAATTATGATACCCCACTCCACCATGTTGTGTGAACTATCAGTGGTCCTCGAAATACTACAGGTAGGCCTATGGTTATGTTAAGTCATAAGCGTTCTGCGACAAGAATCAAGGCTTCCACATAACATAGGTACAAAGATATCTGCACATAACCCTGCTGATGCAAAATGGGTAGCCCCTCGGGGAATACCCCTTGGTCTTGAGCCACTACTGAAATGGTTAAATGTACAGAAGGCCAAAAGGAATCACGTTGGACGCAGCTGCCATGAGTCCCAATGGTCTCTGAAACTGATTCACAATGATACTTTGGCCTAGCTTGATCCTGCCTATGAATGAAAGGATCAATTCTATACTAGCAGGAGACAGATGTGCCTGTATCATAGTCATATCCCACACAACCCCTAGAAAAGTGGTTCTCTGTAATGGAGAAAGCACATTTTTGCACACATAAGCACAAATTTGTTTAAGGTGCATTGACAACGCGCAACACGTGCATGCATAATATTGCATATTTGGCTACATGTGGCTGGCAGCGCAACGATGGAAGACGTTAAAAAGAAGTTGGCCTCAGGAGATTTTAAAACCACCGAAAATGAAGGAAAGTCTACTGTGTGGAAGTTTTTCTAAATAGTTGTCAAGGCCGATAGCAATGAACATGTTGGTTATGTTCAATGTAAGGGTTGTGGATTTCTCATTAAATATGACAGCAAGAGGACCGGGAATTCCGCCCTGCAGCATCATGTGGATATAGTTTGTAAGTCACCTGGGCTACTGGAGGCGAGCATCACTGCTTTTGCTAGTTCCTCAAGAAAAATTCCTCAGCGGGCCAAACAAAAACTGACTGAAAAATGCGTTGAGTAATGCTGTAAAGACATAAGGCCATTTCGTTCCATTGAAGGAGGGGGTTTCATTGAGCTGGCCCAGCAGCTTATTAACATCGATGGTACATATGGTTCAGTGGCAGCGCAGGATGTACTGCCTGATCCCACCGCTGTGTCAAAACGGTGCCGTGAGCTGGCAATAGAGAAACGCACAAAGCTGGTTGAGCAGCTAAATTACACTATGACTGAGGTGAATTCGATCGGAATGACAACGGATATCTGGACGGAGGACTACCACAAATTAAGCTACTTGAACATCACTTGCCATTTCGTGACACGATCATTTAAAATGATAAGCACCGTATTGACAACAGTCGCATTCCCACTGGAAGAGGCTAAGACAGGGGAGAATATAAGGAAATCATCAGACTTCTAACGGAGTATGGCCTGGATATGAGTCTGCTGAACAAAGTGGTGTGGGTGACAGACCAAGGCTCAAACATCATCAGTGCCCTCAGACCATATTGAAGACTTGACTGCCAAGATCATGTTTATAATACGGTGATGAGACACTCCCTAGACCTCACACAACTGGCCCAAGATGCTCCAACTGTTGCAGACACTCTGCAAGCTACCAAGGCACTTGTCAAATATGTCAAAAAGTCGGGCATGGCAGCTTTGCTGTCAAAAACAGTCATCCAAATGGCAGACACAAGGATTAGCACGGTATATCTGACCTTAAATTCTGTCCGCTTGGTTTATCAAGAACTACGCGAAAAACTAAATGATTGCACAGAGGGCTGGCGGATCGATGCCATATCTCCAGATGTCCTTGACTTTCTTGTCGAGTTCCTGCAACCATTTTATGATGCCCTGCGTGAACTTGAAGGGGACCAGTACCCAACCATAAACCTGGTGTTTCTGTGGTTTGAGCGACTGAAGCGTGACTGCAACAAAAAAAACGACTGACAGCCCCTATCAAGCCATCATCCGCGAGCGGCATCTCAGTTGGATTTTGCGTTAAGTGGAGATCCAGGAACTCCAAAAAATTGCAACTTTCCTTTGGGCTAAATATAGCCAGCTCCGAATGTTTCCTCCTCAGAGAGAGACAACCTTCTCCAGGATGTTCAGAGACAGCTCAGTGACCTCTGCACCCAGGAGACCGCCACTGAAGGACCTTCGCCCAAGAAAGCCGCAGTTGACTTTGAGGAGTGGGAAAATGTACCTGTGGCAGATGCCACAGACGAAGTCAAGATGTACTCGACTCAAAATCATACAATGCAGGATGACAGAGATGTTTTGGGCTGGTGGATCATCAACTCAACTACCCAAAGCTTAGTGTCCTTGCCCGCGGCATCCTTGCTATTCCAGCCAGCAGCAGTAGCAGTGAGCGCAACTTCAGCGCTGCTGGCAGGAGCCTTGAAGCCTTAAAGCCATCCACCGTTGATGCAATCCTTTTTCTGCATAAGAACCTGGATTAGCCTAAACATTAATGGATGGATTATGTGAATAGATCCCAGTTTTATTAGCCACACAGTTTTCGAGAAAAATGGTAAGAGTGATTTTCAGAGAAAATTGAGAGAAATTCAGAGAAATTGAGAAACAAAACAATTTTCAAGTGTGTTGGAGTTTAGACGATTCCTCTTCTTGGACAAAACCTCTCCAGCCTTGGAAAATATCCTTTCACAAGGAACAGAGGATGCGGGAACATAAAAATGCCAGTGCCAGCTGGTATAAATGAGGATACTGATGCTTCTATTGAGGCCAGACGGGGAGGATCTCCTCTTTCTTGCTGGCTCCATTACCAGGAAAAAGTAAGAGTCGCAAAAAGCAAACAAATCCAAAAGGGCAATCCAAAACAAAACGCAGTCCAGTCCAGATCCAAAAATCCGAAGCAATCAAAATAATCTTATCTAATTAAGATAACAAGATTATAATATAGCTACTATAATTAATAATAACAATATACTATAAGTATTCTAACTTGATATAATGTAATAATATACAGCCCTAACAAGACATATGACACAATAACGACAACGACAATGAGAGTTCTCTAACTCTCTGACTCTGACACTACTACAACTGTGTCTACTACTCCTGACAACACCCACAAGGTGGCGCGAGTTTCGAACCCCCTTTATCCGGAAGCGACACTCAAACCGAACCGATGACGTTTCCACACAAACCGAGGCCTCGTTTGTCATTAGTCACGTGATTTTCACGATTAACAACACAAGGCTCGAATCGCGGTTTTACGTCCTCGGCCTTAGTGGTCAGACCGGGCTCCCACAGAATGGCCATGAAGGCCGATCCGCCATGGGCGCCCGAAGGGTCGTCTCCGCCCTTCTGTTCAGTCAGTCTTTGTCCATTCTAAGTTGTATGTTGTATCTAGTGTGTGTGTACCTTGCCCGTCTGTTCCTGTGTGAGTTATATTATTGTTAGTAAACGCAACTGTTTCGGAACTTATGACTCCTCTTCTACTTCTGCCTGCACCACACTCGTGACAAAAACAGATTAGATGAATAAAATGGACTAAAATGACAAAGACAACATATAAACCTATTAAAACTCTAACATACATAAACTCATTATAATATATACGTAGAGTGGTTAAAACATGTCATATGACACAGTGTCACAAGGGAGACATCAACATCATTCTGGGACGTGGGTCCTAGTTAAGAAACACTGTCAGTGTGCTCATAGTTTCTTTCAAATACATTTACCTTGGTTTGATATTCTGTTGTCTAAGACAAAGACATTAATACATTTTAAAGTGTGCTTTAAGTGTTATATTGAATTGAAGTAGCTTATTTGTAGGTTCTCTGTGTAATACAAAAGACAGTCCCTTCCAATAAAGGCTACTTTCAAAGTTGCTTATACAAACACATATTTTTGCCTGGAACATAGGTTACTTTGCCTATGCTATTACAGACTGTGATTAGGTTGTTCCCTATCACTTTGAGCTAAACTAGTATCGAGCTGAAATTTACTCTTGTCGGACGGTAATCAGACTAAGTGATGCATGGATCGGCAATTATGTATGAATGCTCTTCAGCTCAAATCATCTACTCAGAACGTAAAATTATGCTGTAATTTTCAGTCTTTCAAAGTAATGTGGAAGTAATGATAGGAAAATCTTGTTTACTGTCCATATTTGTTGTTTTTTATGTTTTTCCTTTCACTCTTGTTGGGCAGATGTGAAGTTGGAACAGAGAACTGGGTGCAGTGTAACGACTCCCCTATTAAGATCTGCAAATATCCAGTGCAGGGCCTGTTTGAGGGACACTCTTATTACTTTCGTGTGCGTGCCATCAACTCGCGTGGCATTGGCAGACCCTCCAGAGTATCTGAGCCCATTGCCGCTCTGGACCCCACAGAGTTTGAGAGACTTCATAGTAAGCAAAAAAGTCCTCATGCGGTTATGTTTATTTACTCGATTTTGTGTTAATAATGTTCCTTATGTACTGGTGTTTGTTTCAACAGCCACAAAACTTGGTGGGAGACTTGACGTTGTGACTTACTATGATGACCTTGAAGGTACTGTATAATTCTGGTTTATTTACTGAGAAATTTATAAAATTTAAAAGCGTGATTATTACGCCTATTAAAGTCATGGAAATGTTTTTTTTTTTAATTAATGGAAACAACATGGAAATTTCAATAATATTTCAATAAAAGTCCATTCTTTCATTTGCAACGACCTAACTAAGAAAATGTCTCTGTACCTTAGTGTCCTTCAAGTGCTTATAATTGACATCCATACTGCATCCTTAAATATTGTGTGACGGAACTGCCTTAAGATATCGTTCCGTTTGTTCACTCAGTCACTCTGCCTTTGCATATGTAATCTGTAATAGATGACAACAGCTGTCACTTTGTGCTTTTCCCCCTTATTCTTTTCATGGTTTTCGCTTTCAAAATTAGCAATAATTATCCAGCCCATAATTGGTTCTCTTCTGAGAGATACTGATTAGTTTTTGATGAGAATTCCATCAGGAAGGGAACGCACAAACATCTGTGGTTCTTTTTCAAGTTGAAATGAACACATCAACCAGTGTTACCCATGTGCATAGATAAGTGTAGTTTGTACAGATAACAGTGGCAGCAGCAGCAAAAAAGATATTCATATCAGTCCATAATATTAAAGTTGCTTTTAAAGCTAGTGAAAATGGTGGGATATTTCCTAGTGTGTGTGTGTGTGTATTGGTGTGTGTCTATGTGTTCAGGGTAGAACAGTAATTCTGTTTGATGTGGTTTCCCTGCAGCTGAGGGAAAAGCTCCAGGACCTCCCTCTAAAGTCTGCACTTCAGAGACGGACCGAACATATGTTGTGCTCAGTTGGGTCCCTCCAGTCTACCATAGCAAAGCCCCCATGTGGTATTACATTGAGAAGGTTAGTTTCAGCTCACTGCCAGACGTTAACCCAGCCGAATAGTCACAAACTTTATTGCAGCAGTTTGGTTGGTTTTCTTCTTACATCACATTTAATCAATTAAGAAATATCTAACCAATTAAAATAAGAATATGGAGTTCTCAGTTATCCTAGTTCTCAGTTTACATTCTCTTCCTTCAAAAAATAAAAACAAAAAATAAATGAGTCAATTTATTGAGCTCAACTCTAAGAGCAGAGTGTCACTGTCATGGACTATTATTGTGATATTCCTTCAGTTCATGTTTCCCCACTCTGTTTAGTTTCAGTTTTCTTGGTTACTGATTATGTCTTCATTTGTTCCTATGGTTATGTTTGTTTTTCTCCTGTCTGTCATTATGTTTGTCTGGTATTTATACTTCCTGTAATGTTCAGTTCAGTGTCGGCTCTCGTTGATCATTTAAGTGGTTTGCGTTTATTCCTTGCGTTTATTTAGGTCCTGTGTTTGTTGGTTTAAACTTGTATCTTCGTGTGTGCTTACCATAACACATAACACACAAATCTACAAAAATGACTCGATGAGAAATGTTGAGTTCATATTGGGACCTCTGACTTGTGGTTGTAGACTTAGATATCATGGCAAGTCCATTGTCAATCATTTGCTCTATTGCTCTATTTAATCTCATTACTGTCTAGGAGTATTTGTGATTTTAAAAAAATGCTTAAAACTTTCACAGTAAGGAACACAGCAGTCATTTTGCCATCTCATTTTACAATACCTATTCGTATAATAGTGTGTTTTTATTGGCTGTGGTCTCATACAGCTTCAAGTTGGAGCAGGATCGTGGCAGAGAGTGAACACTAAAGTACCCATCAGATCACCTCGCTATGCCGTCTTCGACCTGTCTGAGGGAAAGGACTATCTCTTCCGTGTGCTATCCGCTAATATGTACGGCATCAGCGATGCTTCCGAGCCTACCGATACCATAACAACACTTCAACTGAAGGGTAAATGCTCTAAATCCAGCATGTCAAAGGCCACCACATCACTGATGTATTTAGTAAAGATATTGTAATGTTGAAACTGTTGCATATGAAATGGAATATAGATCTTTGAAGTTTGGTCAGGCTGTGACTTTGATGTTGGTTTTAAGGCAGTAATGAACTTTTATCTGCCTTTCTGTAGTGGAACTAATTCATGCATGATAGGTCATTAAGGGATTGATTAGGCTGGTTGGTGAAGTCACCCCTGAAATGAAGCTCTGTGTTCATACAGGTGTGCCCTCAGCTCCTGGACAAGTCGTTGCAACCAGGGAGACAGACACCTCTGTTCTAATTCAGTGGGCACCTCCAAAGGATCCCAATAACCTGATTGGATATTACATTGATTCTTGCGTGAAAGGATCTAAGGACTGGACCTCAGCCAATCACAAGCCCCATAAGCAGACCAGGTGTGTGCTCAGTCAAGGTGAAATTATTTGAGGCAAATTAGCCTCAAAAGGGTAGAGACAAGAGGGTCTGAAACTCAGGTCAGAAAAACTCAGAAAAAATGTTTAACATTTAATGAACGTAAATAAAATACAACAAAATATAAAAGAAAATTAGGCTGGGTAAACCCGATCTGCTGGTGATTTGATTTTGCTGTGCAGCTCAAAACTAACTATCGTTAGTTGGAACGATAGTTTCGGGAAACACCGACTCGTTGAACTATGCTGATAACGACGGAACTTGCGAACACAGTTGGATAACAATGCTTTCGGGAAACGCACCCCTGATTGGTTGAAGGTCTATCCAATTGCGTAAAGAGTCATTTGAACTATGCCCGTTGATCACGCCTCTTGTGCTGTAGAAAATACAGAGCAGACTCCCCAGACAATCTTAAAAGACTAAAAGAAAATATTAAAATAAATTAAATTAGGGAAAACACTTTATACGTTCACTATAGTCCACTTTAGACATTCTACTAACTATAAGTAACTTTGCAACTACATTTCAACTAACTGTCATTAGATTATTAGTAGACTGTCTGCTTAATATCTGCTAACATTTTATTTTGTTGGTCCTCCAACAGACATTCTACTGACTATAAGTAACTTGGCAACTACAAGTCAGCTTATTCTACAAACCCGAACCCTCTAACACATAACCATAACATAACAGTCTAATGACAGTCTTCTACACTCTACTAATACTCTTATAGTTAGTTGACATGTAGTTGCAAAGTTACTTAGAATGTCTAAAGTGGACTATCGAAATAAAGTGGAACCCTAAATTAGTTACCTTAAGTTATATAATCTCATTACCTCAGCCTATCACAAGGCATGACAAATAAAGCATATACTGGTCAAACACTTGATGAACTAGGAACTTCATTGGTTTTAATAACTTGCTTTAGTGGAATGTTTGTCAGAATGTCCAAATAATGTTTCTCTTATATGGTCATTCAGCAAACTTGAATTGAAACAAAAAACATTGAGCCGTTCAAATATTTAAAGTGCAACATTTACTATTTAGCTCACAGGAACATTCATCTCTGTGACGGTAACTTTCAATATTATCCTATAACCTTTTTTACATACATATTTAATTAATTAATGCATATATTACACAAAACAGAAATTTAAACATGATTATATTTATGAATGACAATTAAAAACATCCCAAAAGAGCAGCCAAACCTTGTATAGACCTACCTTGTTAAATATTAAAATACAACAGCTAATAGCAAGTCTCCAGCAGCAGACCTTTCAATATGTATATATTTGTGTTAGAGAAGTAGTTATGTTTATTAGATATGCAATGTGCAATTTGGGTATAGCATGATGAATAGAATATAAATCATACAAGGCATGCGGTAAGCAAAAAGTGTGTCCATGAAAGCAAAATGCCCTCCCATTTCTAAAATGTTTTCACCATGTCTTGGTGATGGTCCTGGGCAGGGGTCAGGTTGGGTGCTCAAAATTTAAACAGTGTAATGTAACTAAAATTATTATCGTTCTTCAAATTTAAATTCATACCAAAAAATACATGTCATAATAATACAATTATACCCTAACATAATTTCATGACAACAACATTCCCATTCCTTATCTGCGTTTTTATACCAAATATTTATTTTTTAAAGCAATGGAGTTCCTAGTTTGTCAATATATCAATGCCTAGTGTAGGGTTGTAATCAACCGAAGAAAATCTTGGTCGACTGAAGTCCTGAAATTTCGAATAATTAGTCGACTTGGGGGAGGGGGGAGATAAAAAAAACCGTTAGATTAATTAGCTGCGCAGTACTTGGTAGCCTTGTCCGCCTAAATTAATTATAAATAAACATAAAAAACTAGTAGGCTATTTGCAGTACGTATATTAAATTGGTTTTTGACCTAATCATTTTACACTGAAAGGACATACTCGAGTCTGTCGACTCTGACAGCGTTGCATCACGTGCACCTGCTCAATATAGCCTATGATTTCCGAAAATAGTACTATGTCAACTAGTGATATCAGCACAAGATCTCTTGAGGAATATGCAACATAATTTAGACAACTGTTTTTGTCATATGTTATAATAACTGACAGACACTATCATTTCAGCCGTTCTGTTCATATCCTCGCACAGAGCGAGGCTGAACATAGGAGCTCAGCTTCGCGGCTGAAACACGAATAGACTATTCATTTGAAGCTTTTACTCTTAAACACACAGTGCACGTCCACTTTAGTAAAAAAATAATATTTATTACACAAACCAGATAACGACGAGAGAAGAAACGAAATAAAGTGCATAACTGAAAAATAAAGCATAGGCTCAAAACAAACACAAACGGTGGGCACAGCGCAATTGCGCATTAGGCTCCACAAAAAATAAAAAATAATAAAGTGCCCAAATCCAATAAATAATACTAGAAATAAATGGTCTCAATAATAAAAGTGAACCATAACATGTTTCCAGCGTGGTCTGGGTGTGTCTGGGGGATGCTACCGTCGTTGCGTGCGGGTGCGCCTGCAGTTATAATACGATTACTAATTGCCATATTTCAATGTTGTATGCCAATTCTGATATGTTCATTCATATAGCCTACTCAAAACAGACGGGGCAACTAAACGCAGACAAGTTAGCTTACCGTTTTTAGGTGATATGCCATGTTTGATGACGAGCTGTGATATGCAAACTGTTGTTTGGTAGATTACTCTGGCAGTGAATTAAACACTAAATTCAGCAAACCACCATGGATTATGCAGACCAATACCTTAGTTCTTTCTTCAATCTGTCTCCAGTGGGTTGGGCTAATCCAAAAAAGTGAAAACAAGTTTTTTTTTTTTGAAGACAGACTGTTACCTGTGAAACAGAGGTGCTCTGAAAACACCCCCATTAGCAATTAGTGATGAAATTAATGTAATGAAATTAACGCGGCAAAAAGTCGACCAATATGAATTTTAGTCGAGCCAGAATGTATCGACCAATAAATCGACTAGTCTATTGGGAAATTACAGCCCTAGCCTAGGGATAGCTTTAGCATATTAATAGTTATGGGCCTGGTGTCCGATCATCCTCCAGTTTTTGAGATAGGATTGTGATGAAATTATTTGAGGCTCTTCACACAAATACAGTACAAAAGCATCTGAAACCCAGGTCGGAAAAAACTCTCAAAACAATTTTTAGCTTTTCATAATTAACGTAACCAAGCAGCTCTGGAAAAAACAGACCACTTTGAACATTTTTGTTTTATTCTTTAAACTACTAACAACAGTTCTTCCAAATTTCATTAGAGCATTTATTTGCAGAAAATGACAACTGGTCAAAATAACAAAACAGATGCAATGTTTTCAAACCTTGAATAATGCAAAGAAAACAAGTTTACAGTATATTCATTTAAAAAAAAACACGATACAGTTGTTTTAACTTCAGAAGTTCAAAAATCAATATTTGGTGTAATAACCCTCGTTTCCTATCACAGATTTCATGTGTCTTGGCATGCTCTCTACCAATAAGACACATTCCTGTTTAGTGAGTTTATGCCACTCCTGGCACAGTTCACTTTGATACTATTTCATTACATTCTTTTGTGTTTTTAAGAAGAAAGCGCACCTATCCTTACCCTGGAGTTGGTTCACCTTCTGTCTATGATTGTGTTGTTTAACAATGAATATATAATTGTTTTCTTTGCATTATTCGAGGTCGAAAACATGGCATCTGTTTTGTTATTTCGAACAGTTGTTTTTAGTTCAAATTTGGAAGACATATACATAAATATAAAAAGTAAATCCAGAGAAACTGCTAATATTGCAGTGATCTCTTATTTTTTCCAGCTATTTGCTTAAATTGACAGAGTACATAAAAACAAGCTATATCATATGCAATCATATGCACATGTAAAATAATGTGTTCATCAACATTAAACTCTATAAATCAAAACTGCCTAATGATATTGAATGAAATGTCGACTGAGGATGAGCTATAGGACTGTGAAGCTTTGGGGGTGTTGATGCTATCTACTCCATCAATGTTTTGATCATCATTCTGAATATGATCCAGAAGTAGTCTTTTACAAAACCATGATTTTCTCAGCTTTTTCCTTAAAATGTTGCTTTTTTATGAGGTTTATCAAGTGTTAATAAAAAAAGAATGTTAATTTCAACATTTACTAATACATTATTAAAATCAAATGTTGTATCTGTTAACATTAGTTAATGCACTGTGAACTAACATGAACAAACAATGAACAGCTGGATTTTTATTAACTAACATTAACAAAGTTGATACATACTCTAACAAATGTATTGCTAATTGTCTACAAATGAGACCTTATTGTAAAGTGTTACCAATTAGTTTAGTTTATTCTGTCCTTTTCATTTTTAGGAAATTTTAATTATCATGAAATGTTGAAATTTGTTTTGAGAGTACGAATTGGATTTCAGATGTATTTGTACCCTATTTGTGTGAAGAGCTTCAGATTTAATCACAATCCTTTCAATTCCTGATCGGACAACATGTCCACCACTAATAAGCTGAAGGTATCCCTAGGAATTGCTAAATTGTCAAACTATGAACTCTATATCCAAAGGTTCTGAGATCAGCACAAAATGTGCCACACAGATACAAAATTTAACGTTGATATTTATTAAAATATACTTTTATATTTTACATGCATTTTATTTTTTGCTTTTACTAACATTTGTAGAGTTTTAACTAACTTAACATTTGTACCTCTTATGCTTTTAAATAAGTCATGGGACACCAGGGAAAATCCGATTCATGGAAAGTGCTCTAAAGTGCATGACTGTGTATATGGTAATTTAAACCAAATCAAAATGTGATTGCACATTACAACATAAAAACAAGTGAAATGCCTGAAAGCTTGTATCAGGATTTTGTGTTGCTGACATTTTTCCTTTGATGATTTTGTTCCCTGCAAAGGATAAATAACGGAATAGAAACTTCCTCTTTCACTACCTCATTACTGTGCTCTTGCAGGTTTGTTGTGCATGGACTGACCACCGGTGAGACGTATGTCTTCCGTGTACAAGCCATCAACGAGCTGGGCCTCAGCGATGAATCGCAGGAATCGGCTCCTCTTTCTGTGAGAGCTGCTCTCAGTAAGTTTGGCTCTCATGACCCAATCTCCTTTACATTCCATCAAGAAGCCAACTACAATTTATTTTGAACCTTTTCCAAACACACTCAAAAGCTGTTTCTCAGCAGTAGGTGTTTGTTATTGATAGCCCATGGTGTAGTAAATTACAAAAGGTACATAAGGTACCCACCAGAAATGGCCCACCAGACTTAATGACTACATGAGGTTTGGAAAGGTGTATATTTATCTTTATTCATAGGCAGTGCTTAGGAAAGTTTCCACACATTAACAAAAGAAAACATTAATTTTACACGTCAAATGTTTTTTAATATACAGTAGAGTTCAGCGGTGAAATGTATCAGCCAGTAGATTCTGCTACAGTGTTTGTTAAAGCAATAAACCATAAGAGAATGTGTTACAGTGATTTTCACCATGATTAATGCACTGTAGACAACATTGTTAATTATAATGGAAGTGATTTAGTTTTTACAAATCACATCATGTGTAAACAAAGTGTAACTGTAGATTGCTTATTATTGCCGGCTATTTTACAATTTGAGACTTATGATTCATTAGTTATGCATAATCTTTTCTTTTGGGTTGGATCCGTCAAGTTACAAATAAAAATAAAATAATCAGATGAATTATTTAATCAAGTCATACCTTTCCTTTGTAAATTATGCTTGATTTGCTAAATAAGATATGGAAAAGCATTTTATATTACTATATACAGTATTAGTACATATATTATGTGTGTTATATACAGTCTCCGTGATATACAATTGTTCATAATGTGAAATATATAGCCATCACACTATAAATAGTACACCCAGTACACAGTTGTATGCAAAAGGTTTTACAAATATTTTTATTCCCCTCAAACCTCGCACCATTTTCTAAATTGGTTTAATAATTTATACCAAATAAGTCAGAATGTGTTTTTTTTCCCTTCTCTATCTCTGTGGGACATTTAGTCAACAAGTAGAAATGATTACAGCCAGCAGACCATAAAATTTTTACAGATCTGGATGATTTGTTGAGCTGTTTGCTTTGTAACTCTTTAGCTTTAGCTAACAGAAATCCTCTGTTTGGACTCAGGGGGACCCATCCACACTCTGAGACTTCAAAAGATGAAAATAAAGATAAAACTTTTTGTCCTAAGAGTGCAGGCCTCTCTGTAGTAAACAGCCAGTCAAAACAGTGGTTCAAAAATTAAAATAGAGTTCTTTTGATGAAATTATTAGATGAAAGTATTTCTCAAAGTGTTTCAAACAAGCATCTATGAAGTAGTATATCTTGTCTCATACCATTTTTGTTATGGACAATATTGATAACTTGAGGAGAGTATATCATCTATCTGGCGGTTAAAAAAAAAAAAAAAACAGGCGAAACAACCCACCTAGTGTCACGATCAGGTTCAGATGAAGACGATGAAAAAGGTTCAAACTAGTTTCCACAAACAAAATAACCCACCTAGTGTCACGATCAGGTTCAGATGAAGACGATGAAAAAGGTTCAAACTAGTTTCCACAAACAAAATGTTAATAAAAAATGTAATCCAATAGCAAGAAAGCAACATAACAACATGTGATGCACAAACAATACCAGACAACAACTGATTGTAAAGGAGGAACTTAAATACACAGGGTGATGGAACCCAAAAGTTGAACAGGTGTACTTTAATTA
Source organism: Siphateles boraxobius (assembly GCF_051911475.1). Taxonomy (NCBI): domain Eukaryota; kingdom Metazoa; phylum Chordata; class Actinopteri; order Cypriniformes; family Leuciscidae; genus Siphateles; species Siphateles boraxobius. The sequence continues at coordinate 29,806,892 of NW_027508722.1, forward strand.
GGAATACTGCATCACCATGACAACTGATTAATGACGTGCAAACAGGAACATGGGCAGACGGCAACAAAGAGGAACATAATAAGAGTCCATGAAAATGAAACTAAAGCTAAACAGAACATAATGGTGACAACTAGCAACAACTCAGAACATCATAGCAAACCACACAAAGTGCTGAAATCCTCTCAGAACTCCCTTCTGTAGCATTTTGATAGCACACAATTATTTTCAAAAAGTGTAAAGGCTCTGTTCTAAAGCCTAGTGAGCTTACTTTATAGAAAACATTTTAAAGCATCCCATGTTGATTATGATTATTCTGCTTTCAAAGTTATGTTGGTCAGTTGTAAGGCAGCATGGAATCTTTTGTGTAGAATGCAATCCCATAATGCTTTGAGATAAATCAATTTGATGGTGGACAAAAAATAGAAATAATCATTAAATTATCAAAAACAATACTGATAAAAATACTTCAGTCTAATAAAAATAAAACATTTTTTAATTAATATACTCTCTATTTGCACCATTGTTCAAGTTTGTGGTCGGTAAGATTTAAAAAATGTTTTTGAAAGAAGACCACAGTTTACAACTGTGGTTTTTCTGTGCACACAGAAACAGAAGCACAGAAACTAGTTGACAATGCTGCTTCGCGACGTAGGCAGAAAATGTAGGGTAGGGCGAAAAACTCATCTCATTTTCTCCTCCAACTTCAGAAACGTCCAACATCGTTGTTTTACCTTTTATTTTATTTTTAATTTTTTTTTACTTAGTCTTTGCACGCTCGCTTTCACCTACGTCACGCTTGACCTTTCAACGTGATTACATAATGTGTGGTGCATTACAGCTAGAGCAAGACGAGCATTTGTGGTTAAAAAGTACACAAATATATATATATATATGCCTTGGCTGGGATTGTGTAGAACCTTTTGAAGCTGCATTGAAACTGCAACCCGTTGGTTCTCGTTAAAGTTTAGGAATGTTTTCCTAAAAAACCTTAATTTCTTTTCGACTGAAGAAATAAAGAAATTAAAATCTTTGATGACGTGGAGGTGAGTAAATTATCAGGAAATTTTAATTCTGAAGCGAACTAATCCTTTTAAGCTTCTTGTTGTGCCATTCTTTGCCTCCACGTCGTGCATTAAAATTGTTTTAAGCACAGCTAGCGGTGGATTATCCCTTACTTATTATCAACAGTTGGGCTGCTGAATATTTTTGTGGACTCTTTCAGAATATATATATATATATACAGTATATATATATATATATATATATATATATATATATATATATACATATATATATATATATATATATATATATATATATACAGTATATATTATTATTATTATTATTATTATTTATATATATATATATATTTTTTTTTTTTTGAAGTAGATATCACTTTACATCAAAAAGCAATAAAAGTATTAATTTCTTAAAAAAAAAACCTTACTGTCCCCAAACTTTTGAATGGTTCACATTTTGATGCCTTTGAACGTTGTTCTTGTGTTCCAAATCGAATATAACTGAAATGCTGTTTGTTTTAGATGGACAAAGCCCGACATTATCTTATGGAAACGCATTTCCATAGTTTGATGCTAACACTAATGTTTAACAAAATGCATTTCACCATTTTATATTACATCTCCGGACACATCTTTTCCTCTGAAATTTGCATATTACAAGCCAGAGATGCGGCCTGCACGTCAGCGCATGTTCCTCTTTGTTGAAGACACTGAGTAATGTGAACGTCGGCTACAGCAATCTGTCTTCTCCACAGAGTTGCCCTCTTCCCCTTACGACATCTCTCTTCTGTATTGTGACGGGGAATCCATGGTTCTCAACTGGAAGCAGCCCATCCATTCTGGAGGAGCAGAGGTCACTGATTATTACATTGACAAATTCAATGTGGCCAAGAAGACTTGGAAGGAGGTCAACATCCCACCCATTAAGGAAAGCCTGCACAAGGTGTCTATTTATTGCAGCATCCTGTGCATGTTGTTACATCAGCTTATACTGATGGATTTCTAATAATATTATGTAATATAATATTACCTTGTAAAATAATTACTAAGATTAACTGTTTCTTCTGAAGGTTGGAGGTCTGACAGCTGGGTCAGTGTATCAGTTTAGGATCTATGGAGCTAATTTGGTTGGATTGGGTGGTGCCTCAACCCCAAGCAGGTCCTTCAAATGTGAGGCTTGGACCATGCCTGAGCCAGGTAATGTGAAGTGTGTACATAGTTTTGAATTGTACTGTTCAAATTTTGTCATTATTTATTCACCCTCATGTCGTTCAAAACCTGTATGCTGCTATTTGTTCTGTGCAACACAAAAGGAGAAATTAACAAATATTTTAGAATTTTCATGATCTAATATCAGAAAATATGAATAAATACTGTAACAAATATTTTGCTAATTATTAGTTAATGTTAGTTAGAGCATTAAGTAAGGTCAACTAATGAGACCTTATTGTAAAATGTTACCGCAGAATCAGCTGAATTTGAAACTTTGAAACCAAGGCATAACAAAGGCTGTACAAGATCAATAAATTGACCAAAAAAGCAATTGACAGTTCTGCAAAGTGGTCCGAAACTCTCTCACATTGGTTCTGGACCAGCGGGTCATCCTTTTTGTTGAGTTCTGTCCCTGAAAATCTTTCCTCCACTGCAACTCTGGAATCTTATTGTCCATTCACCATATTTTAAGTAGCACACTCAAGAATTAATGCCCTTTTGACAACACACTGATGCACCAAATAGAATCTGAATGCAAATATGATCAGTGGACAACAATTATTTGGTCTGTTCTTCACACAAACTGTCGTATGGCAGTCAAAGTCACATGGCCTTTTTATAGGGATTTTTTTTTTTTTTTTTGCCATCTTTGGAGTTTGAGAGTCATGGTAACGTTGAACAGATGGTGGTCTGTGTATGTGAAGATTCTCCAAAAGTCTTGTTTTCCACAGAAGAAAGAAAGTCATACATGTTTGGAACATTATGAATATGGTGAATTAATTATGGCAATTTTTATCTTTGTGTGAACTGTTCCTTTAACAAACTAAAACAAATCTCCATTAAGCTCATTTTGTTTTATGTGTTGCCCTAAGACACTTTAGAGGAAGTAAAAGTCTTATGTGTGCAAAACACTCATTCTTGAGACCAAGCCACAAATCTTGGCAAACATTACTTGAGTCCTTTTTTTTTTTCAGAAGATTTACAGTATTTTTATTGGAGATATAGATCCTCTAGAGTAAGATGTCTTGTTTAGGTGGTTAAAAACCATTGTTTAAGGCTACACAGGGAATAGGAGGTCTCTATAGCTCTCTGTTTGTTTCTGCCTGTCACCTCTAGACTACATCACCATCATTAAAAATGAAGGATTAATAGTATTAATAGTACATGTCTCAATCCTTGTTACTGTGTTTCAAGTGAACCAAGTAAGGTGATTAATAGCTGTTTTCACACAAAAAAGCTGTTTTTATCAAAGTGACACATGTTCAAATCCAGCCTGCATTATGTAATGCTCCAATTCCGACATTAGTGTATTGGACAGTCAAGACCAGCAAGAAACTCAAAAGACGTGTGCAATCGTCACATAAGCTTTTTGAGAACATAATCAAAATATAACATGTTATATTTTACCCTAAGAATATAATTTTTTTATAGTATTTATACATCACACTATTTTAATGTACTGTATAAAATGAGAATCAGTGTACAAAAATACATAATAATAATAACCTCAGAAGAAAATCGCCCATTATTTACTACAGTGATTAGAATTTGGTAGACAGATTTGCATGAAAATTTACATAATTAATTTCACATTCCACAGTTTTGTTGGATTTTAAGGTGAAATGTCATGTGCACATGTTTTCATGAGATTCACCCAAACATGTTTGAAAGCATGAAAAATCTGAGCTTTAATTGCCTTGTGTTTGGCTTTGGTAGGTCCAGCCTATGACCTGACCTTCACTGAAGTAAGGGATGATTCTTTGGTGTTGGAGTGGAAGGCTCCTGTCTACAATGGGGTCAGTACCATCACTGGATACTTCATTGAGAAATCCAGGAAAGGCTCTGATACCTGGAGCAAAGTCAACGAAAGTTCAGTCAACCACTGCTATCTCAAGGTATTGATTTTTGAGTGCCGACAAGCTCATATTCTCATATTTTCTGTACTATTCTTTTAGAATGCCAGACATAGAAATATGAAAATCTGTGCACTTCTCTGTTCCTTGATCAAATGTACGGTTTCAATGTTTACAGGTCAAGGGTCTAGAGACAGGCGAATCTTATGTGTTCCGCGTACTGGCCGAGAATATCAAGGGCATCGGCATGGCTTCAACCCCCTCTGACCCTGTGTGTGTCAAGGCACTGCCAGGTAAACATGTAATGTAGAGCAGACACTGTTTAAGGCATAGACATACATATCTGAATGGGGGGAAAAAAATCAATGTGGTTCTGCCTTACAGAGCCAGTTGCTTCTTTGATTGATGCATTGTGATGCTGTATGTGTCTGCTGAAAGAATAAATGTCCCATTTTCAATTTAAAGGGACAAATCATTTAGTTTGTTTACTCTAGAACTTGTATGCGAAAAAAAAACTAGCATGCATTTTTTTTGCAGTTATTCTGAGCTTAAGAATCACAATATATGAGACAATAAATGTAATTTGTAAATTAAATATAATTTCGAAAAACAATTACATAAATTGTTTGTCAAAATAGTAGATAGGAAATCCTGGATTTATGCTGGATTTAGCTGCCCATTACGCAAACGGACACTGAAAAATGTCTTGCCTTTTTAATTTTGGTTAATTCACCCAAAAATAAAAATTCTTTCATCATTTACTTACCTTCATGGGATTCCAAAGTCTTAAATTGCTCAATTCTTAACGAATTGTTTAATGACTCCTTTATTACTATTGTTAATAGTCTTCTAATTTTTGGTTACATGCAGTTTGTAACTTTTGGCGCTCTATAGTGGTTAAAAAACAGAACTGCACTCGTCTTGTTGAAGAACATTGTAGACAGAGCTACTTCTCTCTGTTTATGTCCATGACGACTCACGCAGGTACTGGGCTACTCCGCAGTGGTACGACCCGAACCAGTCTAAAATAGTACAAGTATAAAGACGTATTATAGGTGTACTGTATTGATTCAGGATAAGACAAAAACACGGCTTGGAAAATGGATTCATGTTGTACTCACTTATTATATAAATTTTGTACATTTTGAACACAAAAAAAGTTACGACCCCTACGACTGCAGCTTTAACCAAAGTCTTATGTCTAAATAATATCAGGGTGAGTAAATTATGACATAATTAGAATTGTTGGGTGAACTGTCCCTTTAAGGCAGCATTTCTCAATGAGAGAACATTTTGGGTGCTGGAAGCAATATTTGTGAAAGGGGTTTTGTTTAAGGCGAGTGACCGTTTACAGTGACTACTTGCAAAAGAATGTGGTCTGCAACATTCTAAAACCTACCAATTTACACCAGTGCGACTAGACGAGAGGAGGTATTGTTGCCATAGCAACTACTCTTTTCCTTCAGTTTTTCTGTCATCTTTCTTTAGCACAGCTGTTGGACCTGTGAAAGCAACTTAGTGTTTAGCATCCAAAAACACTCTTAACAGACGTAATAATAATATTAATAACAATAATGATTCTTGTTTGATGATTGGCTACTGTTTGTGATAAGCTACCTAAATAAAGTTGGAATATTTTAATATATTTGTTCAACACTCATTTTTTTTATTCTATTCACGTGGCTCACATCACATTTCCCTGGGAAACTAATGAAAATGATATTCCAGCTGTTAAATAGGGTGAACCACTGCCTTAAGGGGACTTTGTCAACATGAAATGCTTGCAACCCATTTTACTTCCATAATGTGATGAATTTACATATGAAACAGGATCTTTAACAAGAAAAAAATATAGATTGGTTGTGATTTATTGATATCACCGGGTGGTTGGAAGGGGTCAAGATTTTAACTGCATGGCCCAACAAGTTTTTCTACTGTTTTTCTCCATTGACGGCTTTTGAAAAGTTAAAAGTGTATTCTGACAAAATTATAGTAGTAACAAAACGTCTCAGGTTACGTATGTAACCCTGGTTCCCTGATAGGGAACGAGACGCTGCGTTTGAGACGCGATGGGAACGCGTCTCAAACGCAGCTCGAGTTCCCTTGAAAGGGAACGTCTCAGTTTACGTATGTAACCCTGGATCCCTGATAGTGAACGAGACGCTGCGTTTGAGACGCGTTCCCATCGCGTCTCAAACGCAGCTCGAGTTCCCTTGAAAGGGAACTTATATATTATATATTTTTTATTTTATTTATTTATATTTTTTTCAGGATTCATTGATGAATAAAAAGTTAAAAAAAGAACAGCATTTATTCAAAATAGAAATCTTTTCTAACAATATAATTTTTTATAATCACTTTTTATCAGTTTAATACATCCTTGCAAGTTGGTGAATAAAAGTATTAATTTCTTTCAAAAACAGAAAGAAAAAAATGACCCCAAACTTTTGAACTGTAGTGTATATTGTTACAAAGGATTTCTATTTTAAATAAATTATGTTCTTTTTTAAAAACTTTTTATTCATCAAAGAATCCTGAAAAAAGTATCACAGGTATAAAAAAATATCAAACAGCACAACTTTTTCCAACCTTGATAATAAATCAGTATATTAGAATGATTTTTAAAGGATCATGTGACACTGAAGACTGGAGTGATGGCTGATAAAAAAAAAAAATCAGCTTTGCATCACAGAAATAAATTGAAATATAAATATATATTAAAATAGTTCAATACAATACAATAATAATAATAATACCCTGTACAATACTTTTATTCATTAAAACTCATCTTTGATCACCAAAATGACATTTTTAAGCATTTTTCCATGAAAGAAAAACATTTATTCATGCCTTAAGATAGCTTGAATGTAACTCTACAACCTTGACCATTTAGTATTTGCGGTGCTATGAATATGCAAATTAGCCCCGCCTCCACTCCCTCGCACCAGCTCAGAGATCCACTTGTTGACGATCACACGTTGACGTGATTGGTTACAAGGAAGTTTGTGACTTCAGAAACACCAGCGATTTCAAACCGCGTTTTTGAGACTGTCTTAAATTCACTGGAGTTTTAAAGAGAAAATAGTCAGCAATGGTGTTGACTTAGAAATGTACACATGGTTTGTCTTAAAGCATATTAAAAACACCACATCGACATTTAAACAACATTAAAAGGGGACTTTAAATTGTAATAATATTTAACAATATTGCTGTTTTTTCCTGTATTTTTGATCAAATAAATGCAGGCTTGATGATCATAAGAGATTTCTTTCAAAAATATTAAAAATAGTTATGTAGTTATAGTTATAGTAATAGTTATGCTTCACACACACACACACACACACAGACACACACACACACACACACACACACACACACACACACACACACACACACACACACACACACACACACACTGAATAGGACATTAATTTATGTTATCAGAGTTATCAGGGATTAGTTATGATGACTCAGGTGATTGGCTCAGAATGTCTATTTCCCAGAACTAAGTGTCTATGAGAAAAGATGGCAGATTTCAGTTCACACACTTCTGAGGGTTTTGCGTCAGTTGATGAACGGATAGCCTTCCTCAGAAACTCTATAGACCTCATTGGCTTGGCGACATCAGAAAAAAAAGAGGAAAGTCATTTTTAGAGGAGGTCATCCATCCAGGGTGTTTTGCTGCCTTTGGCCCGAGATGCTGAGATAAGCTCCAGCATCCCTGCTATCCTACATAAGACAAGCAGTTTCGAGGATGGATGGATGGATTTGAGAAGTTGTTATTACAGTGATGGTATTGGTATTTATTTTCATGATTTTTGTTTTATTTTGTGCACTGATGAATTGTGCACAGTAAGACCAGGAAGTCGCATTCAGTTGTCAGTTTGACATTTTAAACCTAAACAACTTACACAGCCATCCAGAATAGCAGACTATCTGTGAATTCTAAAGAAGATTTATTTTTTATTTTTGAAGAAATGGGAGGAGTTCACAGTGGGGCTGAGAGAGAGCTGTTCAGGGCAGTGTGGATTGCACCATGGGAGGTGTTCTCGAGTGTCTTGGGGAGCAGCTGCCTGCACATTCACAGATAAGCAGAAAGCTGCCACGGGATGATCCAAGATGATTCATTCAGAGTAGCCCGAAAGGTTTGTGGCTGATAAAAATGGCATCAGCCAGTAGAGGGCACTGTGGATTCGTGTGTCTATAGAAAGTATGTGTGTGATGTTGTGTGAGATGTTCTACAGTACAACTAAGAAGGAAAGCCCTGCTTGGGCTGATTGGTCATAATCAATCTCCACAGATTTCTGCACTTGAACACCCATCATTGACAAACTTCTGCACACCTGTTACATGTTCATTAATTACTATTATTATTTTTTACAAATTTTATTATGCTTTTAGATACCACTACACTGAGAAAAATGATAAAATGATACCTAAAAATGGTAGCATCTAAAGGAACTGCTTTTGTTCGAGTCAAAAATATAATTTTACTTCACTGAATCCACATAAGGGATCTGAATCAACACTAAACTGACTTTAGCTGAACAACAGCCGAAATGCATCATTTTCTAGTTACCACTGTAAAGCTGCTTTGAAACAATCTGTAATAAAATAAATAAAGGTGACTTGATGACCTAAATACATTTATTTAGACAAAGAAAAAAAAAACGATTTTTTGATGCAATAAATTAGGTATAAATAGCTATTTAAGGTAATATTAATTAACTTTTTTGGGTTAAAAATTATCCAAAATATATTTTTTTAGCAAGTACATAACCAGCCAGTGTTCAAAACTATCTGCTTGCCTAAGATCGAATCAAAATGGTAAGCTTGTAATAATGTTTTTTGGTACTGTTGGATTTCCGCGGGAAATTCGAGCATGTCTTTGCATCATTACGTCACATCTGTACACATAAAGAAGGTGTCTCGGCTAGTAGGCTATATTGCGTGTGATGGTGTTGGAGGTGGAGATTTATAGCCTTTTCTCACAGCACTTGATATAATTAATCTTATTAATTTGATGGCGGATCCAGAAAGGTTCAAACGACAATCACTAGTGACAACTGTAGATTCACCTGTTGTAAAACGCAAAAGACTTCGGACTCCTGAGTGGCTACAGAAAAAAAGAGACTGCGACCGGGCCCATGCCAAAACAAGGATAAATATTGCAAGGGCATTAAATGTAGTCACTCAATGCTGATGTTGTTAACATTAACAATTTGAGAACAAAGTATAATTTGCACGGTTTGACGTGATATGATAAGAGATCATTAGATTTAATCAGCGCGATTTCTTGCAATGCCTTTTTCCTCTTAGTTGGTCAGAACAAAAGTGGATGTTACTTGTTCAGATGACATTTTCTATTGAAAATTCTTATGTTGGTCATACTTCCAAAAGTATCCTCACCGGCGCGGTGACTGACAGCCTCACATTCTCCTCAAAACATTGGATTCATCCGCGCTGTGCCGTGCCGAGGCACAACCCACGTAAAGTTGATAATTCCATGAATAACGGCAATTGCAGATTTCGAACAGAGATGGCGAAAAAGAGGAAAAATACAGACTGCAACTTTAAACTTATTCTTTAAAAAAAAAAAAATTTTAATGTGGAAAATTTTAAATTCCCTGAATATGAATGAAAGTGAATTAGAACTGGTTTGTAAAACCACAAAATGACAAAAACACCAGTAACATATCATTAAAATGTTACATACGACCTGTGCACAATATTTTATATATATATATATATATATATATGAGGCTTTGTGTACTTGAGTACACAAAGTCTCATATATACATAAAATATTTTGCTGTAAATATTGTGCTGTCATAAGTACCATTTTAATGATACTGTACATTGTATATATATATATATATATATATATATATATATCTTCTTCTGAATCCACACTATACCTCTGTGTGACAAACAGACCAAAATGTAAGCTGGTTTTTACTGAAAATCAAATATATGGTGCTGCATCAGGTTTAACATTTGGTTTCGAGACACATTGGAGCAAATGGCATTTGACGTCAGTGATGTGAAATGCCATCAGCGGATGTGTTTTATATGTGACATTTGTTGTCCATTTTAAAGCTTCAGAGGAGCAAAATAGCATTAAATTACGTTTAGATTATATTATTATTATTAATACATAAATATATTAATAAATGTATTAATTTAATATCAAAGTTTACTTATTATTAGAAAACTGATCAATTTAATATTGTGTCCTCGACGTTTCAAATCATTCCTATGGAACAGCATTGATAATAATCACACTGTGTTCCAACCATAACTTCAGCATATCCTACGGTATTTGTTTAGTAGTACTTGTCTACTTGTGTGCAAATTCTTCTGTGCTTTTGTTATTTTGAAGGCACCCAGGAAATCAAGTGTGGCGTCGATGAGGAATCAGGTGACATTTATCTCTCTTTTGAGAGCTGCCAAATGACAGAGACATCAAAGTTTGTATGGAAGAAGTCCTACCAAGAAATAACTGACTTCTCTAAGGGCATCATCATCAAGACATCAGGCAGCAAGTAAGCACAACACACGCTCAATGTGTCCTAACTTGATCTGGTCTAGATACATATTAGCTCAAAGCATATGCAATGCCACAGTCTGTGCATATTTAATTCTATTTTGTTTTCCTTGTGTTGTCCCAATGAACAGACACTAATGTTTCCTCATTGTTTCTTTAGCTCAACTTTGTTTTTTAAGAACCCAGACAAAGAGGATTTGGGCACATTCTCTGTTTCTGTTACACATACTGATGGTGCCTCGGCCAGCTACAAGATCTCAGCAGAAGGTGAGGCTTCTTAATATATAATGACCATGAGCTTCATTATTAATACCCTCCCTCAAAGGTATATAGAGTACAAGACACTATCAAAACATTCCATTGACAGATTTGAATCATATTTGATTCAGATGTCGCCGGTATACTATATATGTTGGTGTGTGACATGGATGTTACATCATCTGCAGTAAAATAGTTACCATGATATTAGATATTTCAAAGATATTTAATTAAATAATAATAATTTTAATAATAATACATATTTGTGTTTTCTGTAATGTACTTGAAAAGTTTTAAATGATAAATGATAGTTACCTCTATCCTTTAGAGCTGGAGAAGATGTTGGCCCTCAGCTATGACATACGCAACCCAGGTAAGTGGCCCCAGATTGAAGAGTAGAGTATGGAGCCCCTAAAGGGACATGGTGAAGAAGAAAAAAATGAGATGGGACGAAAAATTATTTGGCAATGCCTTTGCGTTCTCTCACAAAAAGTTTGCGTTCCACTGATAAACTTTGCGTTCGCCTGCAAAATGTTTTGCGTTCCCCTGAACGCAAAGTTTCTCAGGGGAACACAAAATATTTGCGAGAGAACCCAAAAGCATTGATATTATTTTTCAATTTGGCTTGTTAAAAATTTATGAATCTTAGCTTTTGAAAAACTAAAACTTCAGGTCGTGTTTCCGAAATATCTGTAGTGCATATTTGTTTTCTAGTTATGCTTTGCTCTAACATATTTAATTGTCTAAAATAACTCTTTGTGAGTGCAAAAATTTAATCTCTGATCTATGATTTTAGCCCCCTGTTTCACACACAAGACTTAAGCCTAGTCCCGGACTAAAATGCAGTTTGAGCTGTTTAATTGAAAGCAATTTGCACTGACATATCTTAAAATATGTCACCGCCATTGTTTTGTCTGAAAATACACACCAGTTATGTTTACATTTATAGAAATACATTTATAGAAGCTACTTAAATATGCTAATTGAACTAAGGCCTAATACTAATCCTGTTTGTGAAACCAGGCCTAGGAGACCTTATCTAGAAAAGCCATAGATGGGAATATTCAGGTATGGGATTGTCCTGGTTGCGTATGAAACCCACCATTCCCTGAAGGAGGGAACGGAGGATGTAGTCGACGTCGACTGAAATGGGCTCGCGTCAGAGAGCCAATGTTCTTCGAGTACTACTAAATGAGGCAATGGAATTGGCGTGTGTGATTCGCATGACACACACTCTGCCCTCGCGGTGCAGGTATAAATACGGAAGTGGATGCACGCACTAGTTGCTTTTTCGCTGAGGAGCCGAGCGTAACCCGGAGTCAGTGGTGGTGGCAAGGGGACTACGTTGCATACGCAACCAGGACGTTCCCTTTCAGTCGATAACGTCAGACGTAGTCGACATTGACTGAAATGGGATCCAATCTTTGAAAACGCCACTAAAGCTGCCAACTTCCAGTGCCTAGACAAAAGCCTCCTGATACCCCCGCAATTTTAAGGCGGGGAAGGACAGGGCTTAGGCCAGGGAAGTCACTGCTGTTCCTAGAGGACCACTGGGAAAGCGTTCCCCATACATTGGAAGGAAGGGACACTGCGGAAGCCACATCCTACCCGAAGGGAGGTAACGTGGAGAATACACATATGTACTGGGCGGATGACCGGGCAGTATGACATATGGAATTTCACTGGGGTGGCTCCAGCCTAAGACGGGGGTAGACTCACCGGACAGTGACGGCAGAGAGACTCTACTGAGGGATGACACAAGCTTGCCGTAGGGAGCCGCATCGTGAAAGAATACACATATGGGATCACTATAGGGATCGCAACATATGGACCCGGCCTAACACCGGTTCCACACTGCTTACGAGTGGTAAGCCTAACACCGGACGTTCCGCACGTCCGACATCGGAGGGGTGGGGAGGAACTCAACAGGGTTCGGATTAAGGGAAATCAACTGAAGTAGAATTGCGCACGTATCCAGTCAATAGGAGGGGAATGGTGCAGCAAGCCGACACTTGAACTGGGCTCACGGTGAAACTGGCTTCATGAGAAGGGAGCCCATGGGAAGCACTGGTTCAATCTAGGTGTCGCCCAGCCCCCAACTCTAGAAAATCTGTCAGCAAAGCACTCTGTCAATGCCCAGGCGGAGCACACACTCATTATAGAGGAGCTCAACACCTAAGTGGACATGAGCATTTCAGAATTTTTCACCGAAATGAAGGCAGCTGATTTTCTAACAGATAAGAGCTAGTCTGACGTCTAAGGCTTGCGTTCTGTACACGTCTAACCGCTATGAAGCGGACGGACAGAGAAAGCCAGGACTGGGTCTGCCTCCTCCGGGGAAGCGCTTGCAAGCTCACCACCTGATCCTATTATGGGAGAGGTAGGAACCTTGGGCACAATCCAGGCCAGGGTCTCAGCTCGTGAGAGTTAGCCGGCCCGAACTCCAGGCACAATTCCTGACCGAAGCGAGCAAGTCCCTACCCTCTAGTAGAGACCATGCGAACAGGAGAACTGTTTTAACGTAATTTTTAACTCACTGCCTGCAATGGCTCAGGGGCGGTCTCTACAGTGCAGTTGCACCAGAGATAAGGCCCAAGAGGATAAAGAGGGATGCAAGCATTTACATTACCCTGCTCCCTCAGGAACCTGACGATCAGGACGTGCTTCCCACGCTTCTGCATCACGATGAGCATCAAGAACACAGAGGCAACATCATTTTGAGGGTGGAGGAAAACAGCCCATCTTGCAGCCCATCTACTCCAACCCATCTTGCAGGAAAGAGAGCACTGTTTTGATCAAAAAGATTTCAGGATCTCCTCACGGAGAGAAGACTCACACAACGACTAGGTTCCACTTCTAATGCGTAAGCACACCACCTCTTTCCAGGGCGTGCTCGCAGAAGTGATGGTAACTATCACATTTTCCTGTGATAGCCACCTGAACCTCCGTGTTCACCAGGGGTAGAACGCGGGTACCATCGTGCCCCGTCCCTGAAAATGTGTTCAGAGGAAGTCAGGAAGGCTGTCGAGGGGAGCTAGGTCTGGTTGGGCCAATAAGGGGCAACAATTAAGTCCTGCTCCACTCCTGACTTGGCACAGTAGGTGCAAGCGACAGGCGCACAAAAGACAGGAGCACTGCTCAACACTACATGTAAAGATCACTGAGCTTTAGGAGCATTTCTGCTGAACATTTGAGTGTTATAAATTCACTTTTCTGCTCAACACCTGAGTGTGAGAAGATTCACTGAGCTTCAGTAGCATTGCTGCTCAACACCTGAGTGTGATGAATTCACTGAGCTGCAGGAGCATTTCTGCTCAACACCTAAGTGTGATGGACTTCACTGAGTTTCAGGAGCATTTCTGCTCAAAATGTAAGTGTGATGAATTCACTGAACTTTGAGCAGGCGCCAGGCGATAATGAATTGCAGTCGCTTTTTTAGGAGGCTCACTGTGGAACGCATTTCTGTGGGCCCCTGGGGCAGCTGAGAGCCAGTGTCTGTCCAAGGGTTGCCCGCTCGGACAGAATAAATGCAACTGGCATGGAGACGAAAGCGGGGAGGCAACTGTGCGGCCCCGGAGTGGTCATGACCCAGCTGGACCGCCAGGGGATGGAGTCTCAACTCACCCTGGCCATAACTGTCGTGAGGCTCGTCGGTGGCACGATTGAGTAGGCCGGGAAAATAGTGGAATGAAGCATCCTCAGAAGCTTCTTTCTCCAAGGAGGAGGGGACGGGAGAGTTGTGACAAAAGAGGGAAGCTTACGCAATGGCCGCAATGTCAACACTCAAGGCACGAATGCCCGTGCAGTCGGAGGTCACCCAGGCCTCTGTTAAAGCACGCCCTTTGTACATGGCCCTTCAGTCACTGAAGGTTTGGCAGCAGACCGGGGTGAACTGTTGCCACACAGGGTGTGCTGCTCTGCCATGGTCACCTCGGGACTCGATCTGAAGCTAGCGCTGAAGTGGTCTTCATATCGAGGAAGCCTAACAGCTGCATCTGCCATATGCCCCAGGAGCCTCTGAAAGTTTCTTTCAGTGGGACCCTTTCTCACTTAAATACACACACCAGCTGAACACACTCTCGTGGAGAGAAGTGTTGAACCGAGTCCACCTCCAAACTGAAAAAGAGATACTCAACCCATGGGCGAGATTGCTCTCTCCCAGTTGACCTGAAAACCCAACTGGCTATGGAGCACCTGAAGGGAAGGACTCTGTACTGATACTTCACACCCTCACACGCATCCTTGTCACACAGGATCACCTGCGGTACGGAAGGTAGAGATCTGAAGCACATGTCATTCAGGTCAATGCTGCAAAGATGGTCACGACCCACCATCTAGTAGCATGAAGAACGATTTTACAAATGGCCTTCATACCGGCTGGAGGAGAGGCTATATCAAATCCTTCGCCAGTAGGATAAGATAAGCGCGCACAAGTCATGAGCACTGCTCAACACTAGGTGTGATGAATATCACTGGATTTTCAGGAGCACGTCTGCTCAACACATAATCTGATGATTATCACTGACTTGAGCGGGATAGCCGAGCCTGAGGTGGGGCAGCAAAGTGGAGAGTGTGGTGTTAGTGTGCTGTGCAACACTTACCTGTCTCCACTAGCGGCAGGGGGCGCGTGAGAGGGCGGATGACCGGGTCCTCGAACAAACCAAGCTGCCTGCTGGCGACCAAGGGGGGGCTGAGGAGTGTAAGGCCCAACAGGGTCACACCCGCCAGACTGGCCCTCTTGAGACCCAGGAACAGATGAATTTGCTCTTTCTTTGAAGTGTGGGTACCGCTTGCTCCGTTTTTTTTTTTTTTTTGGGAGCCGGCGGCGGAACAGACACAAACAAAGACTCCACCCGGCCCTTACCCGGGGGGAGGGAGTGTTCGTGACCAACTCCAAGAGCATCCTCATCCATCCCTGGGCGCCCGCTCTGGAATGCTCTCGCTGTCGCTTACCACCTGGCTTGGCAGCGCCCGGAGCGGGCTGGGCATCCCTACTGCGGCCGGCTCCATGCTGAAGCCTGGGTGGAGGCTGCTGCGGAGGCCCAGTGGGAGCAGCGGCCGGGGAACGCCCTCAGAGACGAGCAGGCGGGGGAACTACCACCGGCAGCGGGGTGGAGGCAGCAGCGGGACCCGGGGAAGGATGTGCCGGATGATCTCCGTCTGCGCTTAGGTGGCAGAGAACTGTTGGATGCAGTTCACTGCCACGTCGACGACCAGCCCAACCTCAGGAGGGCGAGGTCGGATGCAGTGCGGTGCTCACCTATGAGCGCACGGTCTCGGCTACCCTCGTGCATGCCATGGGTGCCCTGGCCTGACAGACCTGTAGCAGCGCCATGGCACGCAAGAGGAAGCGGCTTGCCCAGAGGCTTTGTAAACTCTGCCCGTCGGAACGGACGAGAACTCACAGGCCTTGGGGGGGACGAGGATCCCCCAAAAAGGCAGCGGCCACCAGACACAGGTGCACCTGAGCTGAGAACCAGTTCGGCATGCCCAGAGATACCAAACCTCCAACCTAGACTGAACGGGACACGGTTGAGGTTCCACTCGAGCCCGGCAGCCTCGGCGGCCCGTTTTAGCAGAGCTGACATTTCTGGATCTAGCTCGGGCAATGTTACACTCCCAGAGGGAGATAAAACAGCCGAGCGTCATCTCCAGAGGTCAGCTCACCCTCCGATGCTGCTATCGACATATTATCCTCTGGGGTAACCCCAATTGAAACAGCTGATCGGTCAATTACAGAGGGACCAGCATGCCCAACAGGAATTCCATCGGCTGCGGTGTGATAGAGGAGTGAGGAGCCCAAAGGGAATGGTTACCAGGCGAGACATTCATCACTGTGCTCCGATCACCCATCCCACATGGCAGTTGGGGGTGGGGCATGGTAATGGGGACTCGCGCTTCGCAGACAACGGCGAATCTCGATCTCAACACCGCGACAGTCATATTCCCGCAATGAAAACATGAGCTGTCCACAAAAGCTGCCCCAGCGTGCTGAACATATAAATATATATATACAGACATATTTATATACTGTATACATAAATATATCGCTCAACACGTGATGCAACAATCGTGACCGTCAGAGAGGAAAAGGGAACGACCGCATCCAGAAACGCATGGGTGGAATGACATCTTGAAAAAGACACAAACGCACCCGTGTTGCTTTTTCAGGAAATAGGACCCATCACCAGTGCCGGAGCACACGCGGGAATGACCGCGGCAACACTGAGTGATGCGAATCACGCACGCCAATTTCTTTCCCTTCAATAGTACTCGAAGAACATTAGCTCTCTGACGCGATCCCATTTCAGTCGACGTCGACTATGTAGGACGTTATGGACTTAAAGGGAACCCTGAATTGTCAAGTCAAGTCAAGTCATCCTCATTTATATAGTGCTTTTAACAATGTAGATTGTTTCAAAGCAGCTTTACAGAGAAAAATGTATAATTTAAGGTAACAGAGATTGGTTTAGTTTTATAGTGGTTCTTGAAAAAAAAAAAATTCCAGCTAAAGTTAGCTTTGATTGATTCACTTCCGTCTAAAGGATAGTTTGTTATGAAATTAGGGGCCGCTAAGACGACACCGTTCTCTCTAAACAGACTTTAAACGCGAACCTGTGATAGATGCTGATGGCGTTCACATGCGCATTAAGAATTGATTCTATAGTTATGTGCGTTTGAATATATGTGCGCAGGTTTGTAATTCCTTGTAATTACTTGTCTTGTCTATACATTTTGATGCAGAATTTTATTATATCTTATCACTTCGGGTAGGTACGGGACCAAAAGAAATCCACAAAACTTTATCTGTAGAGTGGCATAGGGATCCTCCATAGGGAGAGGCTAGTTTGCACTTCAGCACTGCATTGTCATCGGGTCCAGGCGAAAGTCCTTCGTCAGATCTGGAAACGGGCTGGATCCGGCAGGCTGCGGGAAAACCTCGGGATAAACAAAGACACTAAAATTAGCGTAGATGCCATTCTTCTTATGATGTAACGAGTACATCAGGATTTAAGGGAAGTGTTCCCAGTTCCGGCTGACCTAATCTAAGCAGCCTAATATTGAATTATAGAAGTCTATAGAGTGTTATGTGAATGCTAGGTCAAAGAGATGTGTTTTTAGTCTAGCTTTGAACTGACAGACTGTGTCTGCTTCCCGGACAATGTTAGGAAGATTGTTCCAAAGTTTTGGTGCTAAATAGGAAAAGGATCTACTGCCAGCAGTCGATTTAGATATTCTAGGTATTATCAACTGGCCAGAACTTTGAGATCGCAATAGACGTGAAGGACTATAATGCGTTATTGTCTATAGAATTGTAATCTGCCAAATTGAACTAATGCTATTCAAATGAACTATTTACATTACATGTTATTGATAACAGTGTGACTATTCATTGAACTTTAGTGTATTTTTTTTAAACTGCTATTACCGCTGTATTGTAAAACATTTGAGGCTATTACAGTGATTTTATCAAAGTTAAAGGGGTTTTAGATTCATGCTGTGCCTGACAACACCATTTAAGCATGTTAAAATCACTGGAACATGTAGCGTTGCTTATTGCTTAAAATAAACTATTACGATTTTTAAATAGAATCAGCATGTGTACTGTCACAGTGTGGGTTTTGTGTCTTGTTCCTTGTTCTTGTCTGTCATGTGATTCCCTGTTTGCCATGTGTCTTGTTAATTGTCTGATCATTGTTCCCATGTGTTTCTGATTAGCCACGCCCCCTTGTTATCTTGTTTAGCTTGTTTGCCTGTCTATTTAGATCTCTGTGTTTCAGTTGGTTTTTGTCGGTCGCTGTTTGATGTTAGTTGTGCCCAGTTCCTTGTTCCGTGTGCCTTATTCTGAGTTTACCCTGGATATTCTGTTTGTTGGAGTATTAAAGTGCTTGCGATTGGATTCACTCTCCGCTTCATCCTTGCTGCACGCAACAGAACGACCGACCCTAAAATGATTCCAGCAGCACGGACCTCGTCTGATTTCTCCAGCATGAGCCGGGAATTTGCGGGTCAGGTCGCAGCCTTGGCTCTGGATAGCCCTGATTTATTTCAGTTCACGTGGAGATTTATTCCTCTTGCTACTTCCTGCTCCCTCGGAGACGAGGCTATTAAATTGTGTTACCGGCTGGGGGCTAAGGAGGTCAACCCGAGGGAGCTTCCCAATATCTCTGGTCTGGACTGGAGAAAGGCACTCTCCCGATGTCTGGAGAGCTTCCTCCCATGGTACGCCAGGTCATCATCTGACCTCCACGCCCAGCTGGATTTTCACGTCCAGCCAGAGCTTCACGTCACCCACGTCCAGCCAGAGCTCCACGTCACCCACGTCCAGCCAGAGCCTCACGTCAGCCACGTCCAGCCAGAGCTTCACGTCAGCCACGTCCGGCCAGAGCTTCACGTCAGCCACGTCCGGCCAGAGCTTCACGTCAGCCACGTCCGGCCAGAGCTTCACGTCAGCCACGTCCGGCCAGAGCTTCACGTCAGCCACGTCCGGCCAGAGCTTCACGTCAGCCACGTCCGGCCAGAGCTTCACGTCAGCCACGTCCGGCCAGAGCTTCTCGTCAGCCACGTCCGGCCAGAGCCTTCACCGCTGGTCCCGTCCAGCACAGAGCCTTCACCGCTGGTCCCGTCCAGCACAGAGCCTTCACCGCTGGTCCCGTCCAGCACAGAGCCTTCACCGCTGGTCCCGTCCAGCACAGAGCCTTCACCGCTGGTCCCGTCCAGCACAGAGCCTTCACCGCTGGTCCCGTCCAGCACAGAGCCTTCACCGCTGGTCCCGTCCAGCACAGAGCCTTCACCGCTGGTCCCGTCCAGCACAGAGCCTTCACCGCTGGTCCCGTCCAGCACGGCGCCCTCACCGCTGGTCCCGTCCAGCACGGCGCCCTCACCGCTGGTTCCGTCCAGCACGGCGCCCTCACCGCTGGTTCCGTCCAGCACGGCGCCCTCACCGCTGGTCCCGTCCAGCACGGCGCCCTCACCGCTGGTCCCGTCCAGCACGGCGCCCTCACCGCTGGTCCCGTCCAGCACGGCGCCCTCACCGCTGGTCCCGTCCAGCACGGCGCCCTCACCGCTGGTTCCGTCGAGCACGGCGCCCTCACCGCTGGTCCCGTCCAGCACGGCGCCCTCACCGCTGGTCCCGTCCAGCACGGCGCCCTCACCGCTGGTCCCGTCCAGCACGGCGCCCTCACCGCTGGTCCCGTCCAGCACGGCGCCCTCACCGCTGGTCCCGTCCAGCACGGCGCCCTCACCGCTGGTCCCCTCCAGCACAGCGCCCTCATCGCTGGTTCCGTCCAGCCCAGCACCCTCTCGCTCTCAGAGACGGAGGAGGAAGAGGACTTCCCGCGTCCCGCAATGCCTGGAAGTCCTCCCTGTACTTCATGTCAGCCCAGAGTCCTCGCTGCTGGTCCCGTCCGATCCAGAGACTGTTCAAGTCACGTCTGCCGATCCAGAGACTGTTCAAGTCACGTCTGCCGATCCAGAGACTGTTCAAGTCACGTGTGCCGATCCAGAGACTGTACAAGTCACGTGTGCCGATCCAGAGACTGTTCAAGTCACGTCTGCCGATCCAGAGACTGTTTAAGTCACGTCTGCCGATCCAGAGACTGTTCAAGTCACGTCTGCCGATCCAGAGACTGTTCAAGTCACGTCTGCCGATCCAGAGACTGTTCAAGTCACGTCTGCCGATCCAGAGACTGTTCAAGTCACGTCTGCCGATCCGGAGACTGTTCGGGTCACGTCTGCCGATCCGGAGACTGTTCGGGTCGTGTCTGCCGATCCAGAGACTGTTCAAGTCACGTCTGCCGATCCAGAGACTGTTCCGGTCACGTCTGCCGATCCAGAGACTGTTCAAGTCACGTCTGCCGATCCAGAGACTGTTCAAGTCACGTCTGACGATCCAGGGGCTGTTCGGGTCACGTCTGCCGATCGAGAGGCTGTTCAAGTCACGTCTGCCGACCCAGAGGCTGTTCAAGTCACGTCTACCGATCCAGAGGCTGTTCAAGTCGCGTCTGCCGATCCAGAGGCTGTTCAAGTCGCGTCTGCCGATCCGGAGACTGTTCGGGTCACGTCTGCCGATCCAGAGACTGTTCAAGTCGAGTCTGCCGATCCAGAGACTGTTCAAGTCACGCCTGAACCTGATCGCTCTATGTTTGTTTCTGTGTTTACGTCTGTCCTTGTGGCTGTTTCTGTTCTGGTGTCTGTTCCAGAACCAGAGCCAGTGTCTGTTCCCGAGCCAGTGTGTGTGTTGTCTGTTCCCGAGCCAGTGCGTGTGTTGTCTGTTCCTGATTCCGAGCCAGTGTGTGTGTTGTCTGTTCCAGAGCCAGTGTGTGTGTTGTCTGTTCCCGAGCCAGTGTGTGTGTTGTCTGCTCCCGAGCCAGTGCGTGTGTTGTCTGTTCCTGAGCCCGAGCCAGTGTGTGTGTTGTTTGTTCCCGAGCCAGTGTGTGTGTGGTCTGTTCCCGAGCCCGAGTGTGTGTTGTCTGTTCCCGAGCCCGAGCCAGTGTGTGTGTTGTCTGTTCCCGAGCCAGAGCCAGTGTTTGTGTTGTTTGTTCTCAAGCCAGTGTGTGTATTGTCTGTTCCTGAGCCCGAACCATTGTGTGTGTTGTCTGTTCCTGTTCCTGCGGCTATGTCACGGTGTGGGTTTTGTGTCTTGTTCCTTGTTCTTGTCTGTCATGTGATTCCCTGATTGCCATGCGTCTTGTTAATTGTCTGATCATTGTTCCCATGTGTTTCTGATTAGCCACGCCCCCTTGTTATCTTGTTTAGCTTGTTGGCCTGTCTATTTAGATCTCTGTGTTTCAGTTGGATTTTGTCGGTCGCTGTTTGATGTGAGTTGTGCCCAGTTCCTTGTTCCGTGTGCCTTATTCTGAGTTTACCCTGTATATTCTGTTTGTTGGAGTATTAAAGTGCTTGCGATTGGATTCACTCTCCGCTTCATCCTTGCTGCACGCAACATGTACATTCACAGGTCTAAGGTCATGCGTATGAACTGTGACACAGCACACATCTCAGCTTGTCATGCGTCACCTCTTCTGTGTCGCAGTTATTCCTCTGAAGACTGAACTGGCCTATAAGATTCTAGAGAGAGGCCGTATGCGCTTTTGGCTGCAAGCTGAGGGTATCTCTTCTTCTGTGACCTACAAATTCTTTGCCAATAACAAGGAGCTTGTCAACTGTGAGGTAAATAACTGTCAAATAGAATGGTACTGACAAATACAGCCTTCAATTCATAAACAGAAATCAGGGAGTTTTATATTAAAAGGATAGTTCACCCCTAAATGACAATTCTGTCATTATTTATTCACCCTCAGGTTCATCCAAACCCCAATACTTTCTTTACTCTGTGGAACATAATATGTTTAACAATACAGTATCATAAAAGTATCATAAACATGGTCCATATGACTTTTAAACTATTTTCATACTATTTAAGTCGTTCACTGAAAATATTGCTTGGCATGACACCAATTGGTTGTTAGGGATTACGCAAAATATCAGTTATCATACTAGTTATCTGATTATTTTGTGTGTATATATATATATATATATATATATATATATATATATATATATATATATTGGCCAATATAATATAGTATAATATAATGTATTTTTTTTTTATTAAAATGATATTTGTTTACATAATATGTCTGTTTACTCTGTATAATTATTTTGTATTTGTAAATACACACACATGCATGTATTTGAGAAATATTTGCATGTATATACTGTATATATATTTATATATAATTTATATTATATATAAATATAAATATTTTATACATAAATGACAATTTTTTCTTAAATATATACATGCATGTGTGTGTATTTATATATACAAAATAATTATACACAGTACACACACATATATTATGTAAACACAAACTTTTATTTCGGGTCCAATTAATTGCGATTAATCGCTGCACAGCCCTATAATTAATATATTCTTATTTCTTTTATTATTCTTGTTTCTTTTGTTATAGTTATACATTTGTTTGCATTGTACACTACTTTACATTATAATTGTAATTGCCATTGTTTTATTTTGTTTTAGCCAGAAATTGACCATCGGAGAGTCCCCAGTTGTTCCCCATTCACTTTCATTGAACAAAAAAGGCCAGCATGGACTTCCTGCTATAAATAATTGATTTTGTGTTCTGTGGTAGAAAGAAAGTCATAATGGTTTTGCATTTGATTACAGAATTGTCATTCTGATTGAACTATACCTTTAAGTTTAGCTTCAACTGCTGTGCAAGAAAATATAGCCAATCCAAATGAATAGATTCAACTCCATCTGTTATGTTCATTTGCTTGAGCCTCGTAAGAAAAGCCCATGAGATAAATGTTTACCTCTCTGGCTTTTTCACAGCAAACTAAAATGAGTCACGATGCAGCCACGGGCATTATTGAGATGGTGATGGATCATTTCACTGAAGACAGCGAGGGCACTTTCACCGTGCAGATCCAAGATGGCAGAGCTAAGGCCCAGTCTTCTCTGGTGCTGATTGGAGATGGTGAGAGCCAGCATCGCTCTAGGGCTTGCAGAAACTCACATCTTGAGATATTGTGCTCTTCTGTTGAACTCTTTTCACTGACCTCTAATAGTTTTGCTTTATTTTCCTATTCCAGCCTTCAAGGCAGCGTTGGCTGAGGCGGACTACCAAAGGAGGGAGTACATTCGTGTGAAAGAGGGTATTGCACTCATCGAGTTGATGTAGCTGTTGAATGAACTTCGGATAGAGTGAATTAGACCCTGTGGTTTTGTAATGCCATTACTTTTTGAGGTTTACAAACAAGCTTTGCACCATCGACAAAATGTCTTATTGGTTCCCTGCTCAAAAAATCTGTGAATAGTTCACGCAGAAATTATAATTCTGTTATTATTTACTGACTTTACAGCGGAGCAAATAGATGTATCTGTATCTGTTACAATCTCAATATTATTTGTAACTGTATTTGGAAGAAAATGGAATTGGTTAGGGGAGCAATGAAGGAATGAATTTTCCTATATCTTAACCTGGAATGTTCCCATGACACCGCAGAGGGGTGTCTATTAGCTGTTCTTACAACAAGATTTTTTTATTACTGCTGTTAATATAATTGTTGCAAATAAACATACATTTAAAAATTAAGTTTCTAAAATATGCTTATATATGATATATAGAATTTAGACACATTCACTACATACACTCATTAGTATAGCTATAATATCATGCTATCCCCTGGCTCACCTGTTATCCACTAAGAACGAGGAGTGACTGTGTCTGCCAATTATTTCTGCTGTTATTCGGTAGAATTCATTATTTGTTTTGAAGCCATTATCTGTGGCTTTTCGAATAAGGTATTCGGCTTTGGGCGCATCCCTATTACTGATTCTCATGTTGTTACAAACTATCTTGCTTCTGTTGAAGAAGAAATTTTGGTAACATTTTCTATGAAGACCATCCTTATAAATAAGTATAAATGGAGCTATAACTCATTATAAGTAAGTATTACTATTTTATAAATATATTTATAAAGACTAATCAAGACCTACACTGCAATAAAAAAAACAGTTATGTCACCATTAAGTTCAGTTTAGTTTCATTATGATTTTTTTCATTGTGATGTTTTTATTCTCATCATGGGCTCCTTTGTTCAGTTTTCCCGCTCCTCTGTTCAGTTTTCCCGCTTCTCATTATTAGTTCATTTGTGTCAGCTGTGTTTTATTAATTATCCTTGTTTGTGTTTGCAATATAAGTTGGTCCCTCACATTCATTCTCCGTTTGGTCTACGTTGCTTTAGTGTGTGTTGCCCTGCCTGTTTGTTTATTCGTTGTATCTTTGTCATTAAAATTGGTTGGAACTGAATCTTCATCCTCTTCTGCCTTCCTGCACCCGCCTGTGACAAGTTATAGTTACATTTATATTATTTATATAATTACTTGTAAGTCATGCATTTGCTTTTTTCAATGTGCATGCTCATAATCCATTAAACACTAATTTATAAGTATTAATAAGTGAGTCATATGGTTCCATGAATGTATTTATAAAGATGCAGCTTGCATTGCTATAATGTTATTATATTATATTTACAATTACTTTTTTAGTAATTCAGATTTATTTTTGTCAAATAAGTGAATATGTTGTTATTAATAGCTGTGTAGTGTTCTAATAAATACTTATTGTGAGTGATATTACAGTTACTAATGCATCATTGATGGCTTTAAGTAAAGTGAAAACATAAGGCCCTATTTTAAGGGTCTATGCGCATGATCCAAAGAGTATGGCACAAGTGCACTTAGGGCATGTCCAAATCCACTTTTGCTAGTTTAATGACGGGAAAAATGGTCATATGCATTTAGATCATGTGCACCCGGAGCATGGTCTAAAAGGATTATCCCTATTCTCTTAATGAGTAATGGGTGTATTTTGTGCGTAACAGGCAAAAAAAACAGTCTCATCTCCCATTCCCTTTAAAAGCTAGTTGCGCTCACGCCATGGCGTATTCACTATTTACATGGTGGAATTTGCAAGCGGAAAAACTGAACGTTTCTCCAGAGAGGAAACGGATCTGCTCGTGCGCGAGGTTAAAGCGCTAGCATACCATCTACAGGACAAGCCGGATTCCACCATTACAAAATTACACAATTACAAAATACAAGATAATCTTTTACATTGTAGGCCTAATCCTTTCATTTTTAATATTTGGCATGTTTGTGTGCTGCGGTGTGTCCCTGTGTGTAATTAGCAGAGTGTATGCGCATTGTGGACCCCCCTATAGGGATCTCCCAGTCATGTGACCCCTAGCTGCGTGTCAGCCATTTTGACGGAATACATCCGTCAGCTACTCAGTGGCAATGGATCTATTATTAAGGATGGGCCACCACTAATAATAGATCTATTGCCGTGGGTAATATATATTATTATTATATTATTATACTAATAATATAATTACATAAAAACTTTTTGACATTGGGCTACAGTGTGTTAGGTAAACTAAAAATAGTTTTTACATTTTTTTTTTTTTTACATTTTTATTCATTTAGCTGACGCTTTTATCCAAAGCGACTTACAATTACTATGTATGTCAGAGGTCGCACGCCTCTGGAGCAACTAGGGGTTAAGTGTCTTGCTCAAGGACACATTGGTGTCTCACAGTGGATTCGAACCCGGGTCTCTCACACCAAAGGCATGTGTCTTATCCACTGCACCATCACCACCCCTAGTTCTATCATAAAGGGCGACAGCTAAACGTTTGATTAACAAATTATTTTCTGTTTAAAGCAAAAAAATATATATATACACACTCACCTAAAGGATTATTAGGAACACCATACTAATACTGTGTTTGACCCCCTTTCGCCTTCAGAACTGTCTTAATTCTACGTGGCATTGATTCAACAAGGTGCTGAAAGCATTCTTTAGTATTGTTGGCCCATATTGGTAGGATAGCATCTTGCAGTTGATGGAGATTTGTGGGATGCACATCCAGGACACGAAGCTCCCGTTCCACCACATCCCAAAGATGTTCTATTGGGTTGAGATCTTGTGACTGTGGGGGCCATTTTAGGTCCAATAAGCATCCAAGTTGGGGCAGGTAGTGATGTGTCCTCCCGTATCGAGGCTTCGAAGCGTGTGTCGAGTAATCCGGGATGATTTCTGTGCAGCGCGTATCGTCGAGGCTTGTGTCAGTGACGTATGTGGTGACGTTTGAAGCCTCGCGAGCCGCCTCTACCACGTGACTGCTTCAGGAAGTGGTTTGCGGTTGGTTTGGCGGTCTATTTGAAATGTAAGGGCCACCAAAATGCAATGGATTCCCCCTCACGTTTTGTTGACTTGGGACTTTGCGAGTTTGTTAGCGACCTATTCAAGCTTCTTTTTTTTGCGATGGAACCATGCGATGTCATTATAAGCACACTGCACGTTTTACATTTATTGTCCACTTGATGGCACAATAGAGCAAATGAAGCACCATGAAGCTTCGGCACATGAGTGAACCAATTGGATGGAACGCTTCAATGCTTTATGAAGCTTCATCTTGCCATCACTAAGGGGAGGCAGAGAACAAGCAGAAACGGGATGCACAGTCCAAGGTCAAGGTAACAATAATCCATAGGAAGAAACGCTCAGAAATGACAGCCAGGAAAGTCAAGACTTTGCACTGGTGTGGTGGGTGGAAGTGGTTTATATGTGTGTGTGTGTGTGTGTGTGTGTGTGTGTGAATGAGATACAGGGGTGTGTAGTCAGCGCAGTGCAGGTGTATGGTGTTTGGTGTAATCAGTCCAGGGAGGTGCATGATTGGAAATGTAGTCCGTGATAACCCAGGGAGTGCGTGGCTAATCGTGACGCATATGGCTGAGGAGATATAGATTTTAACAAATCAAAATTATTCATGACCTCCAATGCAAACATTAGCGATTAAAGACATAATTGATAACTAATTGGTACAGCAAACAAGGGTCTCTGGTACTGTTTTATATTTGATCATTTATAAATGATTTAAATTAAATTGATTATGAGCATGTGCATTGAAAAATCAAATGCATGACTTGTACGTAATTATAAAAATAATATAAATGTAACTATAACTGTTCATATAATGCAGTATAGGTCTATATATATATATATATATATATATATATATATATATATATATATATATATAAATTTTAATAGAATAGCATAATATTCTAATAGAATATTAAGAATTTAATAGAATGTAAATTTTATAGAATA
Organism: Siphateles boraxobius; assembly: GCF_051911475.1. Lineage (NCBI taxonomy): Eukaryota > Metazoa > Chordata > Actinopteri > Cypriniformes > Leuciscidae > Siphateles > Siphateles boraxobius. The sequence goes on from NW_027508722.1 coordinate 29,834,490, forward strand.
GTAATACTTACTATACTTACGTATAAATGGGGCTGTACTTCATTATAAGCACGTACTTCATAGAAAGTGTTACCGACATTTTTTTAAATAATATTCCAGTCACTCTTTTCCCTCAGTTATATTCGATTTTGAAAATATGTAGCTTTTCGCATCCCAAATGTCCATATGTGGGCATCTTGACCAGGCCGTAAGACAAGCTAAATCACCTTAGGCTGGTTTAAGTTTTTTTGTTTCTTTAAGTAGGCATTCTATGTGATTCTTCAAGCTTCCCATGATTTCAAAATATTTGTTTAACAATTTTATTTTCCAGGCCCTCACTTTACGGAATTCCTCTCCATTCAATTTGGTGATAATGCCTCTGTCGCTCTTGTTTGCAAGGCAAGTTGAATGGGAATGATTTAGCCCAACCAAATAGAACGTCTTGGACTGACTGATGATATATTGGTGTTTTCTTGCATGTCCGACCACTTTCAGGTGGCTAATTTGAAGAAGGAGTCTGCGTTTCAGTGGTATAAAGACAGTGTAGAGGTGATTCCTGAGGTGCCTGCTGACTTGAACTCAGGAGTCTGCAAGTTCGCCATAACTCATGTGAGCACTTCACTTCATAAACACTGGAGTTAGAACTTGTTTATCTCAAAGGTTTTTAATTGGACATCAAGCGGTTGTCCGACATATAGTTCCAAAATTTCTTATTGTACAAAATTAAACCAAAAAGCCATTTAACACATTGAAATTTATATTTAAAAAATTGTTAACCCAAATATTATATCCTGTTATTTAAAATTTCCAGTGAATACATAAACAATAGTAGAAAAATTATCTAAAAGCATAACACATGGAATAAGCACTGGGCCAATATTAGTATTATCCATTAACATAAGCTAAGTGACAGAATTTACTTAAAAAAAAAAAAACTTTGATGCACAGCCGGAAGATTTTTCTACTTCTCTCTTAAAATGCATGGTATCTTAATATTGCAGTGCTATATACCTGTGTGTATATGGCTAATTATTGTGATATATTATTAGCATTTACCATTGTTTTTTCCATGCTGCCCTCAGAACGAAGAGACTAGTGACCCATTTTCGGGTCGTTTCCACTAGTTAAGTCAGTAACAGGCAGCATTTGTGTTTGTGTTTTCTGTAATCAAAGTTTAAAATATATCAGAAGTGTATTGAACCATACTCAATGTTAAGTACCATAGCTTAGGTTATTTAAGTAAACAGACAAATAATCCCTGCTGGACTGTTAAGGGTAATTGTTCTAGGGTTTTTTCCAGTCAATATTCTTCCCATTTACATAAACAGCTTGTGCAACCTCAATAAATTCAGCAAAGCTTGATGCATGACAAATTTATACTGTATTTGCTATAATCGCTCCTGACATCTTATGAAAAATAACATAAGAACATTTCACATGAGAAATAACCTTAAGAGCTTTTGACTCCCAAAGGATTGAAACCAGAGGTGTGAATCAATTGAGTGCTGTAGTAATTTTATGTAATACTGGTTATTCTTTTACATTTTTTGTCAAATGTATTTTCGCACAACAATTTGAAGTAGCTATAAATTACTCCCAAGACAATGTAGCACAGCAACTGTTCTGCCAGTAATGCTCTAAAAAAAGCATCACTCAGGTGGCCTGTTTTTGTGAGATGCTGAATTTTTTTCTTCCATTTTTTTTATCCTGGTATTCTAGTTCTCCAAGAAGGATGTGGGACTATATAAAGCAACCATCACCGATGACAGAGGCCAAGATGTGTCACAGATTGAAGTTTCTGGCAAAGGTACCGTCTCTCAGGAATGTCTTATCAAATATAGAAAAATGTAAATGTGTGCTGGAAAATGTTCCATAACATGTATTAAAAATGTATTTTTTGTCACCCACAGCTTTTGATGACATCATAAATGAGCTCAGTCGTATCTCTGGTGTGTATGACATGTATCATTGTGCTCGTCATTTGGCTCTCAAAAGCCTGTATGTCTTTCCCTCTGTTAACCCCAACTGATTTTCAGTCTTCTTTCACCCCTCTCTCACCTTCTCTGTCAATGGAGTCTAACATTTAAATGGGCTAGAAATTCAATTATGAACTTTTTATGTTTCCCCATAGTTCATTTTTAGTGTTGGTCTAGCAGTCAGGGTCTTGGTGAGGAATTATATGACTGTAACTCTAGACAGATACTCTTATGTCTAAAAAGTGTATCATGTTGATCTGCTATTTAAGTGAATGAAAATATATCTAGGTGATTTTTTTTTTTAAGTACATAATTAACCATATTAGTAAAGCCACCAAAAGAAATGCATGTATACAGTAACTACAGTAGATATAATATTAAGCTATTAATTCACAAAGTTTTAAAAATCTTAAGAAATTTTGGTTGCACTTTCTTTTTACAATATGTGCATTTACATGTACTTACACTGTACTTACCTAAGAAAATACTGGGTAATATAAGGTAACTACATGGGTAAAGGTTAGGTTTGGGGTTGGTTCAGAGTTAGTACCTAGTTATTACCTAGTTATTACCCAGTTATTGCGACTACTATAATAAGTAAATAGTATGTACATGGGGAACAGGACTGTAACTTAAAGTACTACAGAAACTTTTGACTGCTAAAATACATAAATATAATTGAAACATAATATATATCATTTTTTTCCGAACCCCGTAAGGTACTGTCTATCCATTTATGGTGTTTTCCAAGTGGTTTGGAGAATTGATGGATAGATGGATGGATATTATTTTTTAATTATAGTAATGAGAATTTGGGAGGGAAATTTGCTAAATTGACATGGACATAATGTCACAATGCAAAATATATATTTATATATACTTTTTACTGATTTTGAGGTGAAATATGTCCACGTTCTTGACCTTTTCCGCATATTTTCACATTCAGTTTTTTCTTTTATTCATAATCAATGTGAACTTACAGCGGTTGACCAACTCGATGCATTTCTACCCCCTCAGCTCAGTTTCTATTCTCAATCTTTATGATGAAATAAATTACCAACATGTTTTTACTGCAATTGTGACAAGAACAGTTGTTCATTTTAGTTGAGTGCACTTGCAAATCTATGTATACACAAAAATAGAAGCTCCACTGAAACACGTGGTGAATATCAGCGATGCAGCTTTTTGTCCAATCAACCCCTGTTGGTAAATTTTAAGATCTCTTTCCTCCTTTTTTGACCTGGACAGGATCCAGTGCCGCCGAGTTGACAATTCAGTGTACTGCGGAAGGCATTATGATTGAGTGCCATATGAAATATTACACCGAGGAGATGAAGATCCATTGGAAACAAAAGTATGCACATTTTCAACTCTTTCTTTAAAATATTTCCTATAATAAAAAAAGATACACAAATAGCCCAGAAAATTAAATGCACATGCCTCTTCATGTCCTCAGGCGTGACAACAACACTACATGTAAACATGAACTTCAGATTTTGGTCTATAATTTTGTGTTGTTTTAGTATGAGGTGTACAAAAAATAATAATTATTGAACTACAAGAAATTACAGGAATAAAAGTCTATCTTGTTCCACGCTCTGTTGTCGACACAAAACAAATCATTCTGATTGCAGTTGCCTAATGCTCTGCCCTGGAGGTGATTCAGAAGCATGTGGAATACTAACATAGAGAGAAAAGCCTTTTCCTGCTCGCATGGGCTCTGTATTAGCATTTTGAAGTGGCTATTCTGGGTCTTTCCCCCCCGTGTTGCACGTTTTGAATCTTACGCAAGGCAGGTATTAATACAGGGGTGATTTCACATTCAGTTGCAACACAAAAAAAAACACCCGCCATGGGTAATTTTACTCTAGGGACAAGCTAATTTGATGCTCCACTTTTAAAAAAGGCATGTCTAACATTTAATCTATGGAAAAATGAGCAAACAATTGAGTTTAAAAAGGGATTACACAGGCCTTCATTGAAACATTTTAAAAGCATTGATGTGCATGCGCTGCGCCTGCACATGGTCATATTGGTTTTGTAATTCTCTCATTGAGGAACAGATATTTATCAGGTCTCTGTGGATTCATTTGCTCTTTGTGCTTCAAGGGAATCTAAAATCACTGCATCAGAAAGAATGCGAATTGGTGGCAACCCAGCAATGGCAACTTTGGAGATAGTCGAACCTACTGATAAGGATAAAGGAATGTATATTATTGAGATTGTGGATCCTGAGAAGACACACACTCGTACCCTGGACCTCTCTGGACAACGTGAGTTGTTTGGATGTGTCATTCTTTAATACTGCTTTCTGATCATTTTTAAAGGCATTTAATAATAGTTGACCTAAAAACCTTCTGGACATAAAACTTCCTCCTCTTTAATCGTAATGGCTTCAGAGTGGGTCGTAAATAGTCACGGAAAACTAAATTATGCCTGTTTTAGCATAAAACAACCTTGACTAAATATTATAAGTGGACCTCAAGGGGAAAAAATTAATTCAAAATGTATGATGCCTTTAAAGGAGAGTATTTTGGAAAAGAACCCTGTTATATTTGAACTTAATTATCTAGTGAAATACTTTAAGAACAGCTCAAATAGTTTTCAAATCACCTCCAATGAAAAACGCCACATCAATACTGAAGACTCATGTTTTCAAAGTGATTTTGTCTATTTTCAGTCTTTTTCACTCCAAAATCCTACAACATATTTGTTATATTACAGCTGCACACACAGGAAATGTATTTAGGGAAATCCAGGGATGAAAAAATGCCATCATAATATCAAAGTTTATAATATATATATATATATATATATATATATATATATATATATATATATATATATATATATATATATATATATATATATATCAAAGTCATAGTTTCAGTTAGCCAATAAACTGTGTGATGACAAACATAATCAAGGGCTGGTGTCTGACAGGTCATGCAATTTGCTGAATGGTGACAGTAATGAGTAGGGGAAGAAGAGCTATTTCCAGCGAAGCAGGAAAACAATGCTATTAAAATAATGAGAGCTGAATTTCTTTTTATGCCGTGCCTCCGGGACAAGACGCGGCAAGTAGAGACACAGTGCAGTTTTTCTTTAAAAAAAAAATTGTATTCATGTTTTATATGCTCTTAACTTTTATTATTTTTTCCTGTTTTCCCCCCTTTAGTCTACGACAACGCCTACGCAGAATTCCAGAGACTCAAGTAAGATAACTGGTGCATCAGGCCACCACATGGCTTTCCACGTCCTAAATGTTTTGAGATGCAAAGCATGTGAGCTGAACGTTAGTGTTTGGATAAAATATTATGGTCTGCTAATGAACTCAACAATGCTATTCTTCTTTTGCCCTTCAGAGCTGAAGCATATGCTGAAAAGAGTGAGTATACTCAATCACTCCCTACACTCTCAGGGGTCCTGCTTTGATATGTAATTATATTCCTAAAGTTAACTTTGCAATGTTTTCTTATCAGATCGTGGCAAAGTGGTTGGTGGTCTTCCTGATGTTGTGACTATCATGGAAAAGAAGGTTTGTTCAAGCTTATTATGTGTGAGCCATAACAATATGAAAAAGGGATGCAATGCATAAAGAAATTGGAATCTGATCTGACTTTCCTTTTGAAGAAAATCATGTCAAAAACCCCACAAAATGGACACACACGCACGCACGCGCACACACAAACACGCACGCGCACACACAAACACACACACACACACACACACACACACACACACACACACACACACACACACACACACACACACACACACTCATAAATTTTGTTGTATGAATAGATGAACATGCAATATATCAAAAGAAATTAAAGACCCTAGCTTCATGCATTCTTTTTTAATCAACACGTGAATGTGGATAAGTTTCCTAAAAAAGAAAAGCAATGACCGCTAAAGGATTTTTTTCTTAGTAAAAAAATCCCTACGACTCCCCACACCCCACCCTCTGAGGAGGGTGCTGAAGCACAAGAGGTTGTTAAGCACTTACATCAGGCTCAGATACTGGACTGATAATATGTGAGGTGTGTCGCAATAGTTACGACCTGTCATCTGATAGGTTCAGTACAATGTAGAGGGCTGCATTGGGATTGGGGACCCAACACAAATCTCGCGGTAGCAGGTGAGAGTGGGTGACTTCAATGAGTTGATGACGTGTATTGCAGGTGACCTTTTATACTCACGGGTGCTCTGCTTGTGACATTATGGACTGTTGTCAACCAATAAATATTAGCGTGAACATCACGCCAGGTTTCACATAAGACACCTCTCACTCTAATGGCGTTCCCCATAGTTCAACTCCATGACGCAGCTCCTCGCTCCCATTCTCAGGGGAGACATTTTACTGAATAATTTATAGTCTTTACTAAAAATATAGACACAATATAGATTGTTTCAAATCAGCTTTACAGTGATAATAGGAAATAACAGTAACAGAGATTGTTTTGGCTTTACCTCAGCTCTAGGATAAAGTTATTGTCCAGCTAAAGTTAGTTTTGATTGATTGATTCACTTCTGTTGCAAATATCATTAGTTATTAACTTAGGGGCCGCTTACACGACACTGTTCTAACAGAGAGCACTCAACACGCTCCGACCCGCTCATCTGCACAAAACAGTGCCTGGTGGCTCGAGAACGCAAACCCTGAAATAGATTCCAAGGTGCAAGCCTTTGAAAAGTTTTGAAAAAAAGGTTATCTCTGCACAAACCTCAAAAACGCAAACCCGCTAAAACGCAGGTGGTGCGCACATGCACATCAGTTGTTGAGTCTATAGGTATGTGCTTTTGAATATATATATATATATATATATATATATATTTATATTTATATTTATATTTATATTTATATATATATATATATATATATATATATATATATATATATTTATATGTGCCCAGGCGTGTAGTCCTTCTTTACAAACCAACCCTCAACCAACTACTTGTCTGGCCTTAAAAATTTATAATAAACAATTATTTATCGCTTCCATGTAGCCATGTGAAACGAAATTATCCCGCCAAAGTTTTATCTGTACAGAGGTAAAGGGAAGGGAAAGAGGCCTTCACAGGGGAGAGACTAGTTGACACTTCAGGACCGCGTTGTCGTCGTGTCCAGGCGCAGGTCCTTCATCAGATCTGGATACGGCGGACTGTGGTAAACCTCGGGATAAACAGAGAGATTAATATTAGTGTAGACGCAATCCTCCTTATGATGTAACAAGTACATCAGGATTTATGGGATGTGTTCCTGGTTCCGGCTGACCTAATCTATGCAGCCTAACATTAAATTATAGAAGTCTATAATGTGTTATGTGTATGCTAGGTCAAAGAGATGTGTTTTTAGTCTAGATTTGAACTGACAGAGTGTGTCTGCTTCCCGGACAATGTTAGGAAGACTGTTTTGGTGCTAAATAGGAAAATAATCTACTGCCAGCAGTCGATTTAGATATTTTAGGTATTATCAACTGCCCAGAATTTTGAGATCGCAATAGACGTGAAGGACTACAATGCGTTAAGTGCTCTCTCAAGTACTGGGGAGCTAAACCATTTAGTACTTTGTAAGTAATCAGCAATATTTAAAAATGTATACAATGTTTAATAGGGAGCCAATGCAGTTTTGGCAGAACCGGGCTGATATGGTCATACTTCATGGTTCTGTTAAGAACTCTAGCTGCTGCGTTTTGGACCAGCTGTAGTTTGTTTATTAAGCGTGCAGAGCAAACACCCATAATAGCATTACAATAATCTAGCCTTGATGTCATGAACGCATGAACTAATTGTTCTGCATTTGTCATTGAGAGCATATGATGTAATTTAGATATATTTTTAAGATGGAAAAATGCGGTTTTACAGATACTAGACACGTGACTTTCAAATGAAAGATTTGTAGCAGAGAGCACACCCAGGTTCCTAACTGACGATGAAGACTTGACAGAGCAGCCATCAAGTGTGAGACAGTATTCTAGGTCATTATGTGAGGAAGTTTTGTGTCCAATAATTAGAATCTCTGTTTTTTCAGAATTAAGTAGTAGGAAATTACCAGTCATAAAGTTTTTTTATATCAGCTATGCATTCCATTAATTTTGTGAATTGATAAGTTTCATCAGGGCGTGAAGAAATCTAGAGCTGAGTATCATCATCATAACAGTGAAAACTAATGCCATACTTCCTAATGATATCTCATAAGGGTAGTATGTACAGAGTGAACAGCAAAGGTCCTAGCACTGAGCCTTGTGGTACGGTAGGCGACGCCATACTGAACTTTTGATTGATAAGACACCTCTTCGTTTACTGCTACAAACTGTTAACCATCAGATAAGTATAATTTAAACCATGCTAATGCAATTCCACTAACACCAACATAATTTTCGATTCTATTTAAAAGAATGTTGTGGTCAATAGTATCAAATACAGCACTAAGATCGAGTAACACTAATAAAAAGATACAACCACGATCGGATGATAAGAGCAAATCATTTGTGACTCTAATGAGAGCTGTCTCAGTAGGATGGTACGGTCTAAATCCTGACCGAAAATCCTCGCAGATACCATTTTAAAAAAAAAGGAACATAGTTGTGAGGATAGGTAGATTCGAGATCGACCTGTAATTGATGAATTCTGAAAAAAATGATTCTGACCCCTTGTAAATGTTACATGTTTTTATCTGGTTAATTTCACTGATTTTAATGTGTTATTTAATCCTACTTATTTTTTATTAGTAATTTCCAAATTCACTGCCCTTGTTTAAAACAAGTTAATTTTATTAAATTAAAAGTAATTAGAAAAAAATATGTTTAATTTAAAATTATGGCAAAAGATTACAAGCAATATTATTATTTAAATTTAACACATTAGAATTGAGTAATAATTAATCAAAATAATTCCTTAAAAGTTAACCATTTTCAAATGAGTAAACAGAGAGACTGATTGGTCGTCTGAATAAAATGACCCCGCCCCCTTGACACTGTGATCCAGAGCTATGTTCAATACAAAATCCCTATGCATTTTAAACAAAAATAACAGACAGACGTCAAAGAAGAAGTAATAAGTCTTTATTTTTATTGCCATCATTGAAGATACCTGATGTTAACAAGCAGAATCACTGAAGGATTTGTGTCACCATTATGGAGATTAGTGTTTGTTTTAGTGTGGCGCTTGACCCTTAACTATTCAGCTTTAGATTTTTGATTGACTGCTGTACCTGACTGAGTCATAACAGCCAGATGAACAAATAGAAAAGATAATCTGATGCCGTTGGTTGTTATTTAACAACCATTAATTCACAATAATTTAACTTGAATCACTGAATTTTATTTTAACTGCAGCATGCTTTATAATTGTCACCATTATGGAGATTCACAGGCTGATTCTTGAAAAAATTTAGTAAATTCAACTCATAATAATTTAGCTAAATGTATGAATATAATTAATTTGAAATTACTTATAAAATATAAGTAAAACCAATTTACAAAATATAAGTACACTTAACTTAAAAAATATATCTGGATTTAGATAATTTTATTTCGTGCAACCCCTTGACATAATAAAATTAAGTAAAATCAACATAACATTTTTTTCAGTGTAGGATCAATTTGGGGTTTTTTTTACAAGCGGTTTATTCATAGCCAGCTTAAAAGTTTTTGGTACGTATCCCAATGACAAAGAAGAATTAATGATATTAAGAAGAGGATCTATGATCTCTGGAAGTATCTCTTTCAATACTTTAGTCGGTATAGGGTCTAACATACATGTTGTCAAATTAGAGGATTTAACAAGTTTAGAAAATTATTTCTCTCCTATACCAATGAATTAATCAAAATTTTCCTCAAAGAGACTACAATGCACTGCCTGATGCGATACTGTAGTAGATGGTTGCATAAATTGGGTGTGTCACATTTATTGTCAAATTAATGTGCAAAAAAACTCGGACCAATTATCACTAACTTTACAGAATAAAGTTAGTGATAATTGTGTTACGCCAGTGTTGCATAGGTATAATTTTCTCCCTGATAGTATCAATCTTGTAATTAAAGAAGTTCATAAAGTCATTACTGCTGTGCTGCTTGGAAACGTCTGGGCTTGAAGCTTTATTTTTCGTTAATTCAGCCACTGTTTCAAATAAATTCCTAGTGTTTTGTTTACGAGATACGAGATTAGATAATGATCTGAGATGTCATCGCTCTGCTGTAGCATTTCAACGGCATCAACATTGATTCCATGTGATAATATTAGATATTAGAGTATGATTACGACAATGAATAGGTCCTGACACGTGTTGTCTAACTCCAATAGAGTTCAGAATGTCTATAAATGACAATCCCAATGCATCTTTTCTGTTATCTACATTAGGGCTGGACGATATGGCCAAATTTTATATCACAATATATTTCTTAATTTCGGTCGATACGAAATAATTCCGATATCATATGAACAATATAAAAGCCTCAGAAAAACTGCCGAGAACGCCCACAACAGATGTCTGTACCTATCTTCTGAAAGATGAATTGGCCAAGTCTATGAAACCTGCTGGAGTCATTTGGTACTGCACCATTACAAACTACATGAAACAATGAAATAACCCATCATAACAATAATATTCTCTTCTCAATACCTGCTACAAGACTATGGAAGCATTTGGGTAGCAATATTCAATTTGAAATGTTATATGCAAAATGACAATGCAATATGTAAAATGGCAATGCATTTCTGTTTTTAAATTTACATTTGCCATTACATTTGTGCAACGTTTGGTGCAAAATTAAAATTCAATTATATAATTTACATTTGCCATTTTATACACTAGTTTTAATATGTAAATTGAATACATATTTTAACGCTTTATAAGTTGCAAAATTAAAATATATTACAGATATGATTAGATATGTTTAACATTTTCAAGCAAAAACTATAGCAAAATGATCATTTAAAAGTTATTTTTCTTAATTGCATTTACACTCACAGTTAAGACACTTGCGATTGCATTTTCGTTAAATGTCCCGTAATGAATGTAGCAAAATTCAATGTGCAAATTGAAAATGCATTCCGAGCCGATCACGCCACCTCCCGCCCTGTCAATCACTGCGTGAAGTTTCGCTTTCTTAGATATTAAAATCATATGTATTGGTTATTCTGAGGTCACTCAGCATCCCCACATGCTCCAAATTCACGCAAGTGTTGTTTGTGCTGCTTCTATCGGGTGAAACTGCTTCAGATGCTGGAACAGATTTTATGTTTTCCCGCTGCTAGTCGGCACCACTCTCCGGCACATGTTGTAGCGCGCTGAAACCTGAAGTTTTGAGATCTCAGCCGAAACACCACTGAATTATTCTTTCCTCTCTTATCAACTAGTTCGTCTGCTTTCTCCTCACTTATGGAAGCTCGTTAAGTCACATTTGTATTGCGGTCAGGGGCGCTCATTCTGTAGCTGGAACTTGCCACGTTGGAGATCAGCCTACTCCTGCTGAGCACTGGCACGAAAGTAGGCAATTGTGTTCTGCTCTTTCTGACGCCTGCGCGCCTAACGTCAGTCAGTGACAAATGCTGTATATCGAAATATCAAAAATGTGTTTAAAAATCATATCACCGTTATCGAAAAAAAAATATTGCGATATATATTGATATTGAATTATTGTCCAGCCCTAATCTACATGTATATTAAAATCACCAACAATTAGAACTTTATCTGCAGCCAGTACTAACTCAGAAAATCAGCAAATTCTTTGATAAAGTCTGTATGGTGCCCAGGTGGCCTGTATACAGTAGCAGTATCTCAAACGTGATTTATCATTTATACTAGATAGTGTTACATTAAGCACCAACACTTCAAAATAATTATATTTAAAACAAGACTTCTCAGTAATTCTGAAGATATTACTATAAATTACAGCAACACCTGCCCCTTTGCCTTTCAGACAAGGCTCATAACAATAATCTTGGGGGGTGGACTAATTTAGAGTAATCGTCTGGTTTTAGCCAGGTTTCTGTCAAACACAGCACATCTAGGTTAATTAAAATCTGTAATCATATCATTCAAGTGCTTTTGAAGTAAGGGATTGAATACTAAGCAACTCAAGCTTTATCATTTGTTCATCTGTATTATATCTGTTTTTTATTTGTTGAACATTAATTTAATTTTTACCCTTAAATGGATTTGTGTTTTTTTTTTGTATTTACTGACAACGTAAAGCATGCTCAATTATTGTAAATGAGTTTTTTATGAATGAATGGCTTGCTCTAACTGTTGCTCTTTCTTCGTCAACAACACGCTCTTGCACCCCCTGCTGGTGAGGTTGACTAACAGCAGATGGAGATTATGCTCAGTAATCTACTGCTTTTCCTGCAGTTCCTGGATGTCAACGTTGAATTTACTGTCGAATTTGAACCACTGAGTTTGTGGAAGCGAATTTGCAAAGCGAAATAAAATGGACAGAAAACCGCCTGTTGAATATTATATGTTGTATTTTTAATCAGTTTGAATATTTTGGAAGTGAAATATGAAAGGTGAATATGGATTATTGAAATTTTACTAATGAAAATGTGTTTGACATGTTTTGAATTTAAATATTCACAGCTTAAATATTCAACCATGCTAAATTTCAGCCCATAAAAATGCAAGCCCTAAAAATACAATGCATTAAAATACAAGCAGGGTTAATGCAATGCACTTTTTTTTTAAGTAGTACAATTCAACATGATTTTTGTTTCAAAAACATTTGGCATTATTTTACTTCCATAACAGAGTCTCTATATGATGATATCTAGGCGAAAGAGTCTCTATGTAATGGGATTTATCTGACCTCAGTGACGTGAGACAGCAGACGGTCGGTTTAGCCAGTCTGTCTGATTAACTGACCTGAGCCCCAATTCATGTTTGGGCTCTTAGACTATGTGCCATACAGGTGCTGGTCATATAATTAGAATATCATCAAAAATTTGATTTATTTCAGTAATTCCATTAAAAAAGTGGAACTTGGATATTATATTCATTCATTACACACAGACTGATATATTTCAAGTGTTCATTCCTTTTAATTTTGATGATTATAACTGGCAACTAATGAAAACCCCAAAATCAGTATCTTAGAAAATTTGAATATTGTGAAAAGGTTCAATTTTGAAGACACCTGGTGCCACACTCTAATCAGCTAATTAACTCAAAACTCATGCAAAGGCCTTTAAATGGTCTCTCAGTCTAGTTCTGTAGGCTACACAATCATGGGGGAGACTGCTGACTTGACAGCTGTCCAAAAGAAAACCATTTACATCTTGCACAAGGAGGGCAAGACACAAAAGGTCATTGCTAAAGAGGTTGGCTGTTCACAGAGCTCTGTGTCCAATCACATTAATAGAGAGGCGAAGGGAAGGAAAAGATGTGGTAGAAAAAAAGTGTACAAGCAATAGGGATAACCGCACCCGGGAGAGGATTGTGAAACAAAACCCATTCAAAAATGTGGGGGAGATTCACAAAGGGTGGACTGCAGCTGGAGTCAGTGCTTCAAGAACGCACAGACGTATGCAAGACATGGGTTTCATCTTTCAGCACTCTTGAACAAAACACAGCGTCAGAAGCGTCTCGCCTGGGCTAAAGACAAAAGGGACTGGACTGCTGCTGAGTGGGCCAAAGTTATGTTCTCTGATGAAAGTAAATTTAGAATTTCCTTTGGAAATCAAGGTCCCAGATTCTGGGGGAAGAGAGGAGAGGCACAGAATCCACGTTGCTTGAAGTCCAGTGTAAAGTATCCACAGTCAGTGATGGTTTGGGGTGCCATGTCATCTGCTGGTGTTGGTCCACTGTGTTTTCTGAGGTCCAAGGTCAACGCAGCCGTCTACCAGGAAGTTTTAGAGCACTTCATGCTTCCTGCTGCTGACCAATTTTATGGAGATGCATATTTCATTTTCCAACAGGACTTGGCACCTGCACACAGTGCCAAAGCTACCAGTACCTGGTTTAAGGACCATGGTATCCCTGTTCTTAATTGGCCAGCAAACTCACCTGGCCGTAACCCTATAGAAAATCTATGGGGTATTGTGAAGAGGAAGATGCGATACGCCAGACCCAACAATGCAGAAGAGCTGAAGGCCACTATCAGAGCAACCTTGGCTCTCATAACACCTGAGCAGTGCCACAGACTGATCGAATCCATGCCACGCCGCATTGCTGCAGTAATTTAGGCAAAAGGAGCCCCAACTAAGTATTGAGTGCTGTACATGCTCATACTTTTCATGTTCATACTTTTCAGTTGGCCAACATTTCTAAAAATCTTTTTTTGTATTGGTCTTAAGTAATATTCTAATTTTCAGAGATACTGAATTTGGGATTTTCATCAGTTGTCACTTTTAATCATCACAATTAAATGAAATAAACATTTGAAATATATCAGTCTGTGTGTAATGAATGAATATAATATCCAAGTTTCACTTTTTGAATAGAATTACTGAAATAAATCAACTTTTTGATGATATTCTAATTATATGACCGGCACCTGTATAGAGAAGAGCAGCACCATCCCAGGAGGGATGAATACCGTCAGGTCTGCCCCAAAAACTTTTCCAATTTGCTATGAATTCTATATTATTTTGCAGACACCACTTAGACAGCCAGCCATTGAGTGAGGACAGTCTACTAAGTATCTCATCACTCCAGCGAACAGAAAGCGGGCCAGAGCAAATTACAGTGCCTGACATCATACTTGCGAGTTCACAGATCTCTTTAACGTTAATTTTAGTGATCTCCGACTGGCGAAGTTGAACATCATTAGTGCTGACGTGTATAATAATCTTAGAGAATTTACGATTAGCATTAGCCAGCACTTTTAAATTTGCTTTGATGTCAGGCGCTCTGGCTCCCGGCAAACATGTGACTATGGTGGCTGGTGAGTCTATTTTCACATTCCGTGTAATAGAATCACCAATAACTAGGGCACATTAAACAGGATTCACAGTGGTTGTTTCACTGAGTGGGGAGAATCTATTTGCTATGGTAATCGGAACAGAAGAGCAGTGTTTTGTCCCGCGACTACAGCGTCTCACGGTCACCCAACTGCCCTGCTGCATGGGCTCTTCTGCCGGAACCGAACAATGTACATAGTTCACTAAGCTAGTCGCATCCAAAGCAGTATCTAAAGCCCTTGCACTCTTACTATCCTCAATTAAAGTTTGGATGCATGTCTCTAGTTCTGAAATGTTCTCCGTCAGCCTGACTATCTTCCTTCATGTATCACATTTAAATCCCTCATTGCTGACAGAGAATGTTATACTATACATGTGACATGAAGTGCAAGTGACAATAACAGGAGAGGGCATTACTCACCATGTTTGTTGACTATCAAACAACTGTGGCGAGTAGGATCAGACTCGTAAAAGGCAAGACGGCAAGCACAGATGGCAGGTTAACAGGCTAGCGAGGTACTAGCATGTTGTGCTAGCAATAACGATTTATTTAAAAGCTAGCAATGTCAGATTAATGTGATTGGCAATATTAGACAATATCCAATATATGTTGATGAGTAAGTTAAATTTAGCAAATAAAACAACAATGAATGATAGTAAATAGAGATTCAAAACAGAAAGCTATACGGAGCTTACAGAGACAAACCAAGGCACGCATGGCAGACAGGAGAAATCGATCAAGTAAAAATTATTCAGGTAAACGAATCAATGATCCTTACAGTTCATTTTGCCTGTACAGCAGCTTTAAAAGAAAATTGTGTCATTGTTCAGATCCTCATTTATTAAATTAGTTAATTTCATCTACAAAGTGTATTACAGTAGTAATACAGAAATGATTCTGCCTGGAAAGGTAGTCCCACCTCAAAATAATTATTTAGACAACTTTATAGCTCCAATGATAAAAGGTTGTTACTGAATAACTAATATAAATGCTTTAGCAAAATAAGATAATTACTTTTCAGTTTGAACCCTCTGAGATGCTGATTTACTTGAAGCTATAGACCTCTATATAAACTTAATCAATCCTGCATTAACGAACTAATTCTGCAGTTCCTCTTCAGTCGGTCAGTCGACGACTAATAGGAATCTCGCTAGAGAGGCCAATCTACTTCGAGTGAAACTAAACAAGCCAATGCACAATGGCGTGGAATCATTTGCATCAGCTGCGCAGCCTCGCAGCATGGGTATATAACGATAAGCTGGTACGATTGCACTTCAGCTTTTTGCTTCGGAGCCAAGCACTTTGATGCCTCTATTGAGTTTTGAGACTTCAAACGAGCCTTTCTGAACCTCTCCTTCCCGGTGCGTGCGTGACAGCATAACAACGCGAGCAGTCTTTTTTTCTCTCTCTCTCTCTCCTCTGTCTTTTTTGTTTTAAAAAAAACAGCAAACAAAAAAGCTGTTGTAACAGCTGGTAAGGTGCGCCTCAGAGAGCCCAAAGGCTGTTTTCACAGCTGGTAAGACCTGCCAGCGAGAGAGAGACGGCGCACAGACAGGTGCACATTCCTGTCTGTGTTTGCAGTGACTGTTCCCCTGCGTGCTTCAGCACCTGTGAGAGCAGTCCCTAAAAGAGCTTGCACAGATAGTTTGCGTCTTTTTCAAGATGACGTTCTATCTGTGTGTTTCTGGATCTGGTCATTACCTGGGGTCATGGGATGGTCACAATCGCTGCCTCGTGTGTCCGGGCCTCGAACACGCTGAGGCAGTGTTCGTGGATGAGTCATGTACCCATTGTGAGAAGATGACAATCTCGGAGCTGTGGTCTAGACTCTTGTTCCTGCAAAGGGGCTGAGTCCCCGTGCCTGTGCCTCGTTCCAACCCTCCCCAGAGGGTTTCTTCGGGCAGTGGCGCCGGAGACCTGAGGATCACGGTGAGCGCGCTTCCTTCGGGGAACCAACCCCCTAGAGCCCTTACCCCTCTCACACTCCGCAGCCAGCTGAGTTACCCACCGAACATGCTGGACCATCCTCGAGGTGTGTACCAGTCGATTCCTTTGGTGCTCCCCGCGACGACCAGATGTCGATCGGTGCATCGGAGGGTGGGTCAGACATCTCCGTGGACAACGGCTCGGAGTCGCTGCCTCCTTCAGCTGTGCCAGTGGTGCCCGAGTCGGACCCAGAGATGATGGCCATGCTTTAACAGGATCGGGCTTGAGTGGAACCCTCCACCATGTCCCGAGTCCTTGAGGCTGGAAGATTGGTATCTTGGGGTGGCGAGCGCTGGTTCTCAACAGAGGGCCCCGGAGAGCAGTGGGGGGAGAGAATCCTCACCACTATCATCTGCCTCTTCTATCGCCAGAGGGCAGCAGTGTGCGGTCTGAGAATCCCACGAGCCACCTCCTGCCCCATGGAACCAGGTAAGTGTTGCACAGCATACTCAGACCCCGCTACGGGTCGCCTTCCAGAGAGAGCTCGGCTAGGCAATTCAGTTCGCCTGGCGTTCCCCTAAGTTTCGGGCCATCCACTACACTACTATGAAAGCAGCCAATGCCCATGTCTTGCGCGCGGAGATCGCAGTCCTACTGGCGAAGGACACGATAGAGCCAGTCCCTCCAGCCAATATGAGGTAAGGGCACTACAGTCCCTACTTCATTGTACCCAAGAAAGGTGGTGGTGGGTTACGACCGATCTGTGAGTTTTGAAACATAGTCTCCACAAACTACCGTTAAAAATGCTCACGCAGGGACGCATTCTCAAATGCGTTTGTCCCCGAGTTTGGTTTGCAGCAATCGACCTGAAGGACACGTACTTTCATGTCTCGATTCTTCCTCGACACAGGCCATTTCTGCGCTTTGCGTTCGAGGGTCGAGCATATCAGTACAAAGTCCTATCCTTCGGCCTGTCCCTGTCCCCTCGTGTTTTCATGAAAGTCACTAATGGGGCCATTGTTCCCATGAGAGAACAGGGCGTTCGCATCCTCAACTATCTCGACGACTGGCTCATACTAGCACACTCTCGAGATCAGCTATGCGAACACAGGGACCTCGTGCTCAGGCTCCTCAGCCAGTTGGGTCTTCAGGTCAACTGGGAAAAGAGCAAACTCTCCCCTGTGCAGAGTATCTCTTTTCTCTGTATGGAGTTGGATTCGGTCGCACAGACAGTGCACCTCACAGAGCAGCGCGCTCAGTCAGTGCTGAACTGCTTGAACACATTCAAAGGCAGGATGGCGGTCCCACTGAAATTCTTTCAGAGGCTCCTGGGTAGGGATAGGAAGGTTCTTCTTCAGAACCGGTGCCCGGTGAACCAATTCCTTGGAACCTTTAGTATGCCTGCTTAACAATTCCGCTTATCGGTTCCGCTCGTTGCAAATGTGTCATGACGTCACACACACGCTGCGTTGTTTTGGTTCAGAATGCAGCAAACATGGCATCGAGGCAGAAGCGCTCTAATGTTTGGTTATATTTCACGCGAAAAGATGACAATACGGTCACTTGCAAGTTGCAACACTTGTAAAATTTCCATTTTGTCAAAGGGGGAACTACCTCCAGTATGCAGAAACATTTGGCCACACAGCATGCAATTCATTTGACGCGAGTGTGAGTAATCAAAAATGCTCCAACTACGTTAAAAGCCTACATCTGGGCACATTTCAGCTTTTATGAACAACCTGGTAAGCACGACCTGGAGAAGACACGCGCTGTGTGCGCTCATGTCACGCACAAATAATCTGATTTAAGTATCCACACCCGATTACAAATTACAATTATTCTGTGTTGTTACGCGTGATTATAAATGGATGATCGTCACCTTCAACAGCGGACTCGGCGATAATTGATGCACGCATCTCTAGGGTAACATTAAACACTGATGAATGACCGCTTCTTTTAAATGAACATTTCTTTAAAACAAAATTGATTTGACAATTTCATTTTCTTAATGGCATAAACAGACTTTAGTCCCATGAAACTTAAACTGGAATATCACGCTTTCTGTCACTGCGATTTCCCGAACAGGCAAACACGCACACACACACACACACACACACACACACACACACACTCACACACATCACTTTTGAAGTAAAATTGAAAATTGAGGTTGCAGTGCATCGTAATGCACCAAGATATCGAATTGAACTGAATCGATGACATGATAATCGTAATTGAACCGAACCGTGAGACCAGTGTAGGTTCACACCCATAATACTCTGTGCTGTGTCTTCTGATCAGATATTAAAGCGAGTTAATACAAAAAAAAAACAAATTTGTACTTATTCCCTTACCCAATGAGAATCAATAAGAGAATTGATAAGGAATCGGATCGATAAGCAATATCGATAATGGAATCGGAATCGTTAAATTCTTATCAATTCCCATCCCTACTCCTGGGGCATATGGCAGCGGTAACCCCGCTATGCCTGCTTCATATGAGACCGCTTCAGCACTGGCTGCGGGCAACACTGTAGAGCTGCGGGCTGGGCGACACCTGATACGTTCGCTAGATATTATAGCCTACGTGTAGAGCCGGTCTCCTTCCGTGTTCTCACCCTAAACGGGTAGAAGCACCGAGGGGTCCGGCTCTGTCGGCTTGCTGCACCCCAGTGTGCACCCTTATTACTCCAGAGTGAAAAACCTGTCGAGTCCTCCAACATCCTCGGCCCAGACACGGTGGAGCATCCGGGGCCAGGCCTTTATCCGCTGAATCCTTGAGAACCGGATCTGGGCTGGGTCCCATATGTGTGACCCTACGGGGATCCCATATGTGTATATTCTCCACGGCTGCTCCTTACGGAAGCCTGTGTCTTTCCCTTGGGCTAAGTCACCCATTATTAATATGTAGTACAACCTTCGGTTGATTATCACGGAACAACAGTGACAGATTCACTCTTTGTAAGCCTCCTCCTATTGTCCTTCCAGGCAAGAAGTGGTAGAGGCTTACACAGGGTGCTGGATGGGGTGCAGCAGCTGTGGCCCTTTGGTAGGGATTCCTATTTGTCGGTCCTCGACGAGGCGCCAACTGACTGTAGAGGAATGTCTCGGTTATATACTCTACTACCTGAAGGAGGGAACGGAGACCCCTCGTCTCGTTGCCACATCTGTTGCCGCCCGCCGGGACGGCCAGCTTATCAAGCTTGGCCCTCAGCAAAAAACTGAAGTGCAATCGCAACAGCTGCTCGTTATACCCATGCTGCAAGGCTGCGCAGATGATGCAAATGATTGCACACCAATATACATTGGCTTGTTTAGTTTCACTCTAAGTAGATTGGCCTCTCTAGCGAGATTCCTATTAGTCGGTCCTCGACGAGGCGTCTCTGTTCCCTCCTTCAGGGAACGAGGGTTACCATATGTAATCGAGACGTTTTTATTTTAGATTATTTTAAGTTGTAAAGTGAGTTAGCTATATTAAAATTTAGCTTATGGCTTTGGCTGGAATTATGTTCTTCTTAGAGCTCAAAAGTGCCACATATGGTCATTACTTAGAGCTCAATAGTGCCACATAAACAAAAGTTAAATCTGTGGTGAAAAATGGAAATACAGTTTTGCCCTAATTGAGAACCATAGGATTTCTGTAGTGATACAGAAATCACTATTTTTAAGCTACCTTAGATAAATCTTCCAGACCAATCAATCCGCTTCAGCAACGTGTGTTTATCAGTATGCATTAGTTCAGTAAGTCAGATTGTGAACACGTCTGTTCTTCTAACGGCAGGCAGGGTGATTTGTGGAGCAGCATTTAAAAAATAAAATGTGTTATGTAAGAACTTGTAGCAAAAGTGCATCTTCATGTGTACAAATATAAAACAAGTTGTTAATCACAATTGTACACTCATTATATTAATTGCATATCTAAAGCTAGCACTATGAATTTGGTCCACCTAAATTTATGGTTAGGATCCACTACTATGTCCATCATAAATACCTTACTGTAACTGTCTCCGAAGTGTGCTATTATAAACTGAGCAATGAGTCAACGTTACTTTCTGTGATAATCTAAATTATGCCTTAAGTGTTGTCAATAGATCTTAACTTGTATTGCAACTGGAGCATTCCTTTCAGACGCCCATGGAGGGCTGTAGCCAACGCATTAGTGATCTGTGTTGCTGCAGGCATTCGTGCCGGTGAGTGTCGTTCTGCGGCTCTTCTCTTCAACCCTGGGAGTGCGCATTGGAGGGCGTCATACTCCTCCGCTCCCTAAGATCCATGTCCATTGTCTTCTGCCTCATAATCCATTGCTTGCTAGCAGCATGAATCCAGCTTGGGGAATATGGTGTATTCTGACTGTGAAAGGATATTGGTGGGATTATGATTCGCCTGAATAGTTGATGCCGGAAATGCCCGGCATCCTTTTCTCTTTCAGATCAAATAGACATAGCAGGTCAGTGGCTCTCAGATCCATTAAAGGAAAGATGAGGTGAACTCATGTGGGAAAAAAGACCTTTCACGTGTTGACCTGCTGAGGTCATGTACTCTGGTTTTCCAGTGAGAGCTCCCCACAGGGCTTTGGCCTTACTGTGTATTTTAGTTTTTATTGAGCCGTTTTGTTGATACCCATTACTGTGAAATATGTCATGTTAACTGGAAAAAATGCAACATAAATCTGAAAACAAAGTTAGATTTATGTGCACTTAAAAAAAAGTGGGGAATTTCTACCTATATGGGTACAAAGGCTTATCATTACCATCTTTGTAGAGGCTAGAAACTTTCTTCAGAAATATATTTCTCACCATACATGTTTCATTGAATTAATAATAATTAAAAACAAAAGGTTTCCGAAAATGTATATGGCCACTTTATTAATGATAATCTCCCTATATTCATGTGAATTAATATCATTAAAGGGATACATAAGCATTTTTAATTAGTATCTCACCATCAGAATATCGTACTATCATTCGGAATTATGTGCATCTGCTTATTGCAGTTATGATTTTTCTCATATTTATGCCGTTAGTGTGATAATGACAACATGCTTCCTCTGAGAATGTTTCGTATTAAATATACGTTTATCAAATCTTTCGTTTTGTTTTTTATTTTTTTCAGACTCTGAGTCTGACCTGCACAGTCTGCGGTGACCCCAAACCTCTGGTCAGCTGGTCTAAGAACGATCAAGAAGTAGAACCCAGCGATCAGTACGTGATTGCCATGGACTCGGGCAAATTCGCCAGCCTCACCATCAAAGGCGTGTCCCTGGAAGACTCTGGCAAGTATACCATGACGGTGCAAAACAAGTACGGTGGCGAGTCGGTTGACATCGTCGTCAGCGTGTACAAACATGGCGACAAGATTCCAGAAATCAAACCCACACCCACGCCCAAGAGGATCATGCCTCCCACAGGTCCGATTGTACTTCCCACCACCAAGGCTGCCACCCCTGCTCCTGCTGCGGCCAAGTCCCCAGCTCTTCCCCAAAATGCCAAATCCCCCACTCCGCCCCGCGGCATGAAGTCTCCCACTCCCACCAGGAAGAAGTAAAGGCCTAGCTCTTTCATCTAATTTGCTCCAACAGCACAAAGACGGCTAGATTTACATTTCCACTAAGCAATATCAGTGTTTGCAAGGCAGCAAAATAAATTTGAGTTTAGGTTTTGGTTTGATGTAAACAAAATGCCGCTATCATGACACTCAGTACACATCTTGATTTCTTTCAACTATACACATAAATTTACATAGTTGATTATATGGGTATAAATCAGTAAAGGTAATGCCATTTTTCTAATGTAATTTTTTTTTTCTGTCAGCATAATATGCACAGACATGTATAATAAATAATTCATAGTTTCGTTGCCCTAAAAAGTGTAAAAAAAATTAGCTGCATCGCATACTGTCTGTACATACTACATTTGGTTTGAAACTTACTTCATGACCATGAATAAGGGCAATCGTTTGAATAAGAGTATTAGGGTATTAACGTTTGACCCTGTGTTGCTGTTTGTTTGAGCATCCTGACCAGCCTTATTCAGCAACTTAGGCACAACCAATGGTGTGAGTTAAGGGGATGGGGGTATCTGTTCATCTTACCAATGACACAGAATTTACACACTCTTTAAATACACCAAGGAAGGCAAAACCAATTGAAATTCAGTATGCAAATAAGACTTTGTCAGAAATTTATGCAAATAAGACTTTGTCAGAAATTGGCTAAAGATGATCTACAAAACATCTGTACGATAAGCGGTTTGGGCTGAACGAATTGCAAAAGTTTAATTCTTAGGTTTTGAGGTTTAGAACAAACCCACCAATATAAAAATTCTGGCTCATACCAATAAGCTGTTCACTAATTGATGTTATAGCTGATAACCGAAAAATAGCTGAATTCTATTTTGCGTTAAAAATTATTAATCAAACACTGAAGTAAAATCAAAAGTTCTTTACAAGTGAATTTAGGCATCATATTGTATTTGAAAGTATGAAAGACTAAATTGTTAGTGTTATTAAACATTCACTTTAAGTAAGCGTTAGAAGATGGCAACATTTACATAAAAAAAATAGATGAAAATGAACATGCACAATTAGGGGTGCATTCAGGTTGACTTTTTCAATGGCTCTCTCTTCAGTGGCTTTTTGCCATTAAGATGACTGGGGAAAATATGTCCCAATCAACATGAATTCAGCCCTACAGTACATACCCAATATTGATCAAGAAAATATAAATAAAATCTGTCAAAACAACAGATATGTTGTGCATCTCTTCAACATTATGCTGCCTTGCAAGCAGTAATTTAACTATAGTGCACAAATAATAAAAGTACAATAGAAAAGTAGTATTTTCCTCCCAAAATGCTTTGTCATGTTGTAAAATGAGCAAGCATTTAGTATGAAAAGAAAGAGAGTAGGAAGTTATATTTAGTGCCACGAGAAAATGTGCAAAACAGTTTGTCATGGGTTGCCAAAGCTGAGTGGGACCCTAATGATTTTGGCTCCCTTTTGCTTGGGGAAAAAGCTTTGATGTTAATTTATTAAATCTCTGTTTAAAAGCTGTTCTTTTAGTTAGCAACTAAAATCCAGAGGCTTTTTTGCTTTCTCGTGTGGATGGATGGCCTAAGAGTGCAGGACCTCCACTTAGCCCCCAGCAGCCCATCAGCGCTCCTCTCAACCTCATCTCACATCCTTGCCTTTTTCTCCTGGTATTGTGTTAATAAAAGAGTTGGAAATCACTACCAGTGTCGTATCTGCCTTTACATTGTACACAAACACACACACACACACACACACACACACACACACACACACACACACACACACACACACACACACACACACACACACACACACACACTTATTGTAAAATATGAATGCGATTAGAAAAGCTACCGCCACATCTGAAACGCATCAGCACTTTTCTTCGGTTCTTGGGCCAGTTGTACTTCACAAATCATTTCATGTATATGGAACACCTAGCTTGAGGTGTTTTGCTGCCAAGAATGCACTGCTATACTTCCTTATTCACAATGCATGACGTGGCAATTTGTATTGCCTGGCAAATATCCAATCAGAACCACTTTTTCTTCTTTTGAAATAAATGCATTTATTTTACAGTGGCCACAAAGTATTTGGACACTTAAACCACTCTTTGTTGCATTACAGTTTTTTTCCAACTGCTTACACACGTTTTCAAAACTCACCTTTTTTCAAAACTCTACAGACAATTCCCAAAACTGCACACACAAAATCTCCTTCAAAATGTAAAACTGGATTCAAAATGCCATAAACACATGTCAGAATGAAGCATTTGCATCAAATGGTAAAACTTCTTTCATAATAGTAAATGTTTGGATTTATATACCATGTAAACACTGTTGTTCTAAATCTGAAGCTCTTTTGGTTTTTTATAGGCTTAAATATACATTTCAATACAATGTTCTACAGTGAAAGTAA
Source organism: Siphateles boraxobius (assembly GCF_051911475.1). NCBI lineage: Eukaryota > Metazoa > Chordata > Actinopteri > Cypriniformes > Leuciscidae > Siphateles > Siphateles boraxobius. The sequence goes on from NW_027508722.1 coordinate 29,859,222, forward strand.
TGTGCTGAGAGAGGTAACAAGTACACTGTAACACCAATGCAATGTAGAAACAGAAAATATTTATTAGACAAAACATTACTGTTGGATACAGTAGCATTCAACAAAACCATAAATATATGTAAACCAAAAGTATATTTTTTAGAATACAGTAAAGAACACAATTGTGTGTATGGGGTCCCGGTGGGGCAGTCCAGGAATTGGTGGGCGGGGCAGTCACCAGTGCTAAGCTACGCTTCATCTCTTCTCCGGGCTGGGTCTGGCCACAATACTTCATCCACATTAAAAGATAAGTTTTCTCTTGCCAAACATCGAGGGAAGTATCACCTAGCATGGCGTATCCAACCATGGACAGAGGCAACCTCTATGTCCCCACATGCGTCCACCATTGCCTGGAGAAGCTGCATGCAGGCATTGGGTTGGCGATCATACACTTTCCAGCGCCAGGCTGAGAATAATTCCTCTATGGGATTTAGAAAGGTGAATATGGGGGTAGGTACAAAAACAACAAATTGTGGATGGGTGGCAAACCAGTTTTGGAACAGAACAGCCCGGTGAAAACTTACATTGTCCCATATAACCACAAATCTAGCAGGCACCTGATCTGGATCAGGAACAAGCATTGTGTAAATTGCATCCAGAAAAGTGAGCATATGGTCTGTGTTGTACTGTCCCAGTGTGGCATTGCGATGGAGGACCCCGTTTTGAGTGATGGCAGCACACATAGTTATATTACCCCCACGATGTCCAGGGCATAATTGCCCTCTGTCCTATTACATTTCTTCGCCTGGTTTTGGTGAGGTTGAAGCCAACCTCATCCACATAAATAAATTCATGGCGAATTACTATTCCAATACTCTCTGTAACAGACAAAAGGATATACAGATGAGTAAATATGGTATGTCTGAAGTACTGGAAGTAGTGTTGCATATCTCTACAAAGTCATGTCGCAGATTCTTGACTCTGTCAGAGTTTCTCTCAAATGGCACCTTGTAAAGTTGTTTCATCGTCACTTGGTGCCGTTGGAGGATGCGTTGTATGATCGACAGGCTTACAGCATTGATGTTGTTAAATATGGTGTCATTATTCAAGAAATTATTTCTTATCTCTCGAATCCTAATTGCATTGTTGGCCAAAACCATATTTATAATTGCAGTCGCTTGTACATCTGTAAACAAGCATCCTCGTCCTCATGGATGTCTTTGCCTTTCCACTCTGTACAGAATTCAAACATAGTATGTGTTCAGCATAGGAACTGTAAAGAATTTACAAAAAAATGTAGTTCGGCATGATAACCAACCTCATTCATTCAATGCAGTGCAGTAAATGGTTGGCTTAGAGCTACAAATGTTTATGCAATACTATGCAGTCATACGTATTTTACAGTACATTTCTGTAACTCTAAAATAGTCATTAGATAGTTGCATACCCGTTCTCATTTCTGAAGGTTTGAATTATGGACGTCACCGTAAATCAACTCAAGTTGGGCTGGACTCAGCCTCTCTCATGGTCAAACCGTGGTTGATCACATGATCAACATGTGTTGCCCTAATCTCATCAGAGATTGCTCTCCTTCCTTCTCTTTTTTCCCCTCATCCTCTTCTTCCTCCTACTCCTCTTGCTCTCTGTCCATTGTTGGCATCCATTGTTCAAAACAGGTAATCTGACCTTTGACCTATTGATAGGCCTATAGAGTGCCGAAGTTATGATGTCACTTTGTAGGCCAAAACGCGGAAGTGAGTTAGCATTTTAGCACTTCCGGTTCCCTCGCCCTAAAGTCTATGGGTTTTTTGAATGGGTTTTTGCTAAATTGCCTGAAATCAGGTCTGTGGTAAACAAAGCCTCTAAATATTTTCACGTTTTGATCTATGACATAAAACACACCAGTTATAACCTGCTTGTGGTTTTTTAAACTTTATTGTGTTTGCTTGTGGTTTTTTAAACTTTATATAGGCTTCAAAATGTATACATTTTGGATTAACTTGTAAAGATTATCTTGATAGACAAAATGTGTAAGGGTCACAACTCTTTGTTGAACACAGATCTTATTTTTTGCGATTTTCCAAAAGTCTATGGGGAAAATGCATAGCTTTTCGATCGAGGGTACCCATGCGCCGCTAACTTCCGAGTTGTCCTACAAAGTCTATACTACAGTAAAGTTAGTGATCAGTTAAGCAATTCGTGTTTGCACATATGATGAGTGTGTATGTGACCTGGTGAATAAGTGTAGCATTTTGATTGGTTGTATTTGGAAAAGGAAAGCAAGTCACTTCCTGTTCGGTTTTTTTGTTTTAGGTAGACAATTGTGTGTAGTGTTTTGAAAAAAAAAAGTGTTTTATGCAATTGAAAACTGAGTCAGGCTGAGAAATAGCTTATGGTTTTAGAGATTTGGTGTGTAGTTTTGCACTTTGAGTGAGAGGTTTCAAAAATCGTGTGAAATGAAAAGATTTTGTGTGTAAGCAGTTGAAAAAAACTGTAAATAACACTAAGGAAAAGAAAAATAGCAAACAAATTCATATTTTCTCTTGAGTATTCTGTTACCTTTTTTTACAATTTTGTAAGTGGTTTTTAGAGGATGTACTGCATGAAGTATGTTCACCTCACGTTCACACCTGTATACTGTAGTTCACCAAGTTATAAACATGATCCACCGTTTTACATCCACAAGATACCTTGTGTCTTAATTTTGAACAGAAAATGTATTGTTTTACAAGTGTGTGTGTGTGTGTGTGTGTGTGTGTGTGTGTGTGTGTGTGTGTGTGTGTGTGTGTGTGTGTGTGTGTGTGTGTGTGTGTGTGTGTGTGTGTGTGTGTGTGTGTGTGTGTGTGTGTGTGTGTTTGTGTGTGGTCTTTTTGGTATCTTCTTTGATTGTGTTATAGAATGTTAAGACAAAGATACATTTTTAAGTGCGCCTTAACTGTCCAAATTCTTTTTGGTCCCACTGTATCTATGTTCCTGGTGCTTCTTTTCAGAATTTGTCCTCCTATAATATTTAAATAATGAGATCATAATTTTAATAATTTAAACAAGCAGTGGCACTGTTTCAATTTTTTTTTTATGATTGAATTACTTCAGTAATCAGTTTACTTCAATAGGAATTTGATTGGAATAATTAAAATATAGGAAATTTAACTTGTTTTGATTTCAAATGTGACTTTAATTAAAATATGAAAATTTAATCAGTTGAATTATTTGCTTTGAACACAGATTTCGATGGCAACTCACAATCTCAGCAAATCCTTTCCCAGACACAAGACGCATCAGTTCATAATTTTATGCAACAGAAATCATTGACAATATCACACGCAGCTTGGAAATGTCATTCCTGCATGATAGATTATACGCAGTGAATTCTAATGGAGTGGTTGTTGCATGTCTTGTTGCTGACCCGGGCTGGAATGGCAGGCTGACCACCAAGTACAAATGTTTAAGACTGAACACCACATGGTGGCACTGGTGTCCCATTACGAAACCTCGCAAGCTGCTGTCACCCCAAAAAAAAAAAAAAAAAGAAGAGAATATCAGATTACGGGGCTCAGTTTTACACTTTAAGTTCTATCAAGAAGGCAAGTCACAAAACTTTGTAATGTTCAGGGGGCCTGATGAACCAGTATGGGGAACATCAAACACAAAGTCATATATGATACGACTGGACAATATAGCTGAGGAATTCTAATAATAAAAAAATATTACTCTAAATTCAAAATGTCTAAGCTACTGTAAGAACTAAAAACCAGCAAATGTCAAGTCAAAAATAGTATGCCATTTTTTCACACAGAATGATATTTAGTAATTTTCATTTATATGCACCTGTATGACAATGCATAGTGATAAAAAGGCAATATTTGACTATGTAAATTTTCATTGCAACATCATATGAAAAATACCACATTGGGACTGTGAACATTATGTAACTGAATACGAGTTTTGAACAGACTAATTGAAATTGAAAGTACTGGTACTGACTCAAGGTAATGAATCAAATTTACCAACTTAACACAATATTTCATTCTAGGTTTAAAGGTTACTTCTAACGCTCATACTTGTCATACTAGCGCTTACACGCAAACACTTACAAATCCATCAAAATCCATTAATTTCAAACGCTTGCAAATCCATTCTTTGTCGCTACATTATGTACAAAGAAAATGAGAAACTTGATCAGTTCAGTTGTGTATATAGCAATATGGTCACACTTTTGATTAGTGTCTAATTCTCACCCTACTAACTATTCTCACCCTATATCAACTAACTATTAATCTTCAGTTTTTCCCTCAATAAACTCCAAATTACTGCTTATTAATAGTTAGTAAGGTAGTTGTTACATTAAGATATTTGGTAGGATTAATATGTGCCTTGTACAAATAAACAGCCAATATCTTAGTAATTTGAATGCTATTGAGCAACTAGTTAGTGAGAATTGGACTCTAAACTAAAGTGTTACCAACAATATAATAAGAATCTCTCTTAAATTTGTCTCTAATAATAATAAATCATAATACTTATAATAATACCCCTGTGTAAAACACATGGCATATAATTCATGTCAGCATTCTATTTATTTTCTGCACTCTATACATTTTTTATCTAGTGGTCACACTGACGTGTTTTTACACACAAAAGCATCTTGAAATGATTTTACTTCCTGCTAAATGCATTCTGGATAATCAGCACGTAATTTGAAAAAAGTTATAACTAGTGTTTCGTTGAAGAGCCCCCTGGGAATCCCACAACAAAAATATACATAATACATAATAGATTCTGAGACTACTTTGAAGTAAAGAAAGTTTGCTATTGTTATCACTGTCGAGTGCACACAGCATTTTCACTGGCACATAATCTGAGTGTGGGTGAGCGTGCTTTGAAGATGTGTTAGCTTCCACTGCACTGAGCAAAAAAAGAAAAAGGAAAAAAAAAAGCCATTCCAACAGAAACTGTCAAGATTCTTATAAACACCAACGGGCTGCCTGAAATGAGTGTGGTAGTGCTGTGAGGCTTGTCAGCCATTCGCACTACACCACATTTCATTAACAAAAATTAAAAGTTCCTCTCAAACTTTCTCTCTTATCTTTTACGGCCTGAATTCACATGGCTGCCGTTCCCATGTACCACTTAAGCTTTCAAATGGAAGGGTCATATTTATTTGCATTCAGCATGTACATCTAAGAGAAAAAATGCATTAAAAGTACTAAAATCTGGCAGAAAACACTGTTTTATAACCAGCCTTAGTCTCTTCTGCTGTCCAGGCGTCTTACACCATTGGTGAATTTGACGTGGTGTTCTAAAGAGAGCAGAGAGAGCAGTCGTGGCTTTCATATCGCACACATGAAGGACCAGTAGGTTTAGTGCATGTTTCAAGATGTTATAGACCTATAGTTTCATGTGCTATAACTAAGAGAAGGCATTTTCTAATTTCTTCTCTGGCTTGTTGTAAGATAACTAACGCAGAAGACCCCATTAATTGATTTGAGAAGCAAAGTGTTATTTTCTTTGTTGATCGTGAAGGCGTATAATACTTGGAATTCTAAGCATTCTCATTCATCTCAAATTCTGCAATCTTCTCTCAAGGGAACTCAGTTACAGAAAAGGTTTTGTTTTTAACTAATAACCTGAGCCATAAATGTCATGTCACTAATTACACATCACGACAGCTTTGTATCGCTGATGACACCACATCACACTCCAAAAAAATGCTTAACTATTTTATTCTTTTCAATCCAAGCGCTGGGTTGAGACTGTTGAGTAAGGAAGCGGGGTTAATTCGACCAAATTTGGGTTGATGAAACACTCATAATCAGTAACTCAATGATATGGGTTAGGAATACGGACATGGAAGACTGCGCCACGTCACACAAGTGCCAACCGTTCTCTGAGTGCCGTTACCACTTCACCTATCCAAATGTGTGGAACATAGAAGAAAAATATTGAAGTGGAGAGGAGTGAGAATTTTAAAACTTACTTAAATGGGAAGTCCACCAAAATTACTTGAGTGATGACAGGTGAGTGGGATCTGAAAAAGCTGAAATGGCAGTTGAGAGAAGTGAATAAAATGCTTGAATGGCATTGATTTACAGTTTATTCCTAAATTAGTGTGTATTACAAGCTTCCAGTATACTTGTTTGTTGGCGGCACTCAAAGCGTGAGGCTTTGGTTGAATTGTGACTAAAATAAAAGTTATTCAATATTTATTCAACATTGTTCAGTGAACTTTTCAAAAAAGCAGCTTTGTAATTTAGCAATTTAATTTACTACCCATTTTGGGCTCATTTTATCAATAAATAAGTTCCTATTTGATAGTTTAGGGTTCACTTAAAGATTTTGATAGTAAAACAGAGGTAAAAAACAAACAAACAAAAAAACCTTGAGGCTAAGACATTTTAATGATGTATAGTTTGTCAAGTTAATTAAATTTGTTGCTGATCATTTTCCACTCTTGCCTGTTTTAGGGTTAAATGAAAAAAAAGCATGATTTTCACAAAAAATATAACTCAAATTTTAAAGTACATCTTGCTAGTGTCAAAAAACAGAATTCACTTCTTGAAGAACCTAATGAATCAAATCACTTGATAAACAACAAATTCACATTCATTGTATTCAGGAACCACAGATACACTGACATCCAATCTTTATTTAGCATATATAAACCTGATGGTTCTAAATTGTTTCATAAAAAGAAACACTGCAAGCATGTCTTTTGATACAATGGCAGTTTTTGATATAATGTGTCATGATTTATGTCCTCTTTGTGTTTGAAAGGAATAAAGTAATCTCACTATAGTGATTATGTGCCCTTCTGCACTAAGAACATGTAAAATGTAAAGGCGTTCTCTGTGTTGAGTGGTATTCAAGAATGAGTTTAAGGAATAAGGAAATAAGGTTGAGATTCACCCATAGTAAAAGAGAATGACACATAACAACCGCATAGCATTACAAATGACTGACTTCACAGAGTTATGCAGCATTGAGGTTTTACGCTTTCCAGCACATTTGAAATATAATGACATTTTCTTATTTGTAACACGTTGTCCTTGAAGAAATTCATACATAAGATTCCCAAATGAGAATGGCTACTACATTTACTGGAATTTTTGTTGTATTTATTTTACAAACTTGGTTGTTATCAGTCAGACCTTTTCCAGACTCCAGGTGTGTATGACAATAAACTGTCTCTATATCTCAACTACTATTATGACACACCATTAAACATTTATTAATCACCTCAAATCCCTAAATGATAGACTTTCCCTTCTTAACTACATAAAGAGAACTGATTTCAAAAGGTCCAGTCTTCCCCCAAGCAATGCTTGCCATCAAGTAAACTGAGAAAATGAGAACATAATGATGAGAATTATGAATAGATAATGAAATAAATGTACAAATGATATGCAAAATTATTATAGCATGTTATAGGGAATACTACATTCTTAAAGGTAAAGTGTGCAATTTCTGTCCCACTATAGCAGAACAGTTTTCATACTAGGTTCAAACACAATTTTCCATTGCCATTGTTTTCATTATTTTGTGGACATGAAAGAAGATCACTGGCAGAATGTTTTAGCTGGGCATTTGAAACCATACAATAGCTTTGTGCGAATCACCACACACATATATATATATATATATATATATATATATATATATATATACATATATATATATATATATATGTGTGTGTGTGTGTGTGTGTGTGTGTGTGTGTGTGTGTGTGTGTGTGTGTGTGTGTGTGTGTGTGTGTGTGTGTGTGTGTGTGTGTGTGTGTGTGTGTGTGTGTGTGTGTGGTAATTCGCACAAAGCTATTGTATGGTTTCAGAAGGCTTGGCATATAGCACATGCTTTTATGAAGTACTTTTACTTTCATAAGCAGTACTTTCAACTGTTTTTTAGAGAACAGAAACTCAGACATTCTGTCTAGCTCTCATTTTACATTTCAGAGAGGAAAGACAAGTGTGAGAATGACGTGAGAGTAGATAAATCGTTGTTTTAGGGTGAACTATTCCAATTTGAGAGCACTTTCAACATATGGGCAAATCCCTACATATGTTTATATGCTCATGTTAACCATGGGCGATCATATTACATTTATATAATATCAGTATCTTTCTTCACACAGTTTCGGTCCAGTCCACAAATCTATTTTGAGTGCAGCACAAGTAGCTTTTAAACTGCATTTCAAACCAATTGAAATGAATCAACAGTGGTTCAATGGTGCACACTACTCGCTATCCAGAGGATTTGATCCCAGAATGCTATGGAAATATGCCAGAAACTGAGTTCCACTTACACGCCTCTGGTTTCTGGTTCCCCCAAAGCTAAACCCCTGCTCAGCGCTTTAGAGAATGCTTTCAGCCGAAATAACATCGGGGGGATACTAAAACAACATACAGGAGAAACGCTTCCTCTCCTTCTGTTCTCTTATTTTAAAATAACTGAAAGTCGTAGAGGGAATAGTAATTATTTATACAGAATTTCACAAGCTTAAGAACTGTGTTTGGTCGTTTTATCAGAGTAAATATATTTGTTGAGCTCCGTACAGTAGTTATGCACAGAAAAAAGTACACCCAAATGGATTCATTATTTATTCTGCAAAAAGAAAAAAGAAAAAGAAGTTCAAGTCTGTGAAGCATTGATTAGAATAACCAGGAGGGAAGCTGAGCTGCGAATAGGCATTTAGTATTTAAAATAATTATTTCCATTTGGACCATGGTAATATGCAAATTACAGTTTCAGGTTCAGCGAACCTTTCCATTTGTAACACAGAAGCCTACAACATGACTGCATTTTGCTTATCAGTTATTTATTCAGTTTTTACCTAGAAGCAATGCCACAAAACAATTAACACTTGAAAAATAAAACATCCACTCAGGACAGAGGAAGAAAAGCCTTCATTAAATGGCAGATTGATAAGCAAACAAATAAACAGACAACTAGACCAGCACCAGTCAATTAAACAGGTTTTTAAAAGGACTCAAATTAGCATTTTTAGCTGCACGTATATGAGTGTTATTTGGGACAGGAAAGTCATTACATCAGCAGCACTGCTCAGACAATTCAAATCCTCAATTAATGTCAGGGTTTATACAATAATGAATTCACATTCATGCACAAAACTGCGTTGGGTGAAACCTGTCAAGAAAATGTCTCAGTCACTCCAAAATCAAAAGAAGAAGACGAAGAATATACTATTATTTACATCATAAATTGTATATTATATGAAAATTAAGCCTATTTTTAGGACTATTTTTTTATTATGTGACATTATTTTCATGAATGCTTTTCCCCAAAAATTTTCATTACTGTAATGTGAAACTGTGACATATTACTTTATTAAATTGTTTAGCAGTACTGGAAGCAGTGTTGAGTAAGTTAGTCTCAAAAAGTAATAAATTACTAGCTACTAGCTATCTTTACCAGTGGAGTACTGTACTAATTACTCTCTTTTTAAATTTAAAATTGCACTTATTACTAATTACTTTTTAAATCCCATGTCAACCTCGAGCAGTTGAACAATACAAAGATAGGCATGAAACTGCTCTTTTAATTATTTTAAATAAATAATTTAAAATTTCATAAATTATTCTTGAACAGAATAAAGTTTTTAAAGGCTTCTTGAGATTAACCCATGAGGCAGTAAACATGACATGACATTAATATATCATTTAGGTTCCTCTATGGAATGAACTTCACTGGACAATTCAGTGACCCAGTAATTATATCTGTAAATATAAATTACAAAACTGAGAAAATTAGGAAAACCTTGTAATAAGTAAACTTATTACTCCAAGAAAAAAATGTCAGATGAATACAATATTACAGTTCCCTTTCGAGAGGTCTCTTGTATTGCGTAAGTTAGCTTACGCTATGGAAAACTCCTTTCTCAAGAATATTGAAGCAAGCTCTGAGGATGCCTGCTTTCTGGTTTTCAACTGGACGCCACATTCAGCCCGCTGTTCTGCTGTGCCATCCGGCCCACTATATCCTTTTAAAAGCAAATAAGTGTGTTCGCCATTGCAACTCACTTATTTAAAAGAGCAATTTCTAGGCGTTGTTGCAAATGCCTCAGGTCTCTTGTGCCTTGTGCAGAGGCCCTCTCTTCGGCGGAGATCGTCACATCCTCTGCGCTTCCTGTCTGGGCCGTGACCACGTGGAAGCTGCACTTCTCCGCGTGCTAACTAAGGCCGTTGAAGACCTCGGGCTCGAGTGGTCTTTGCCCGAGGAGCCCATGCGCAGCAGGCTGGACGAATTCCTGCAGGGGCGCCGACAGGCCCCTCAGCAGAGACCCTGAGGTCTTTCCAGAAGTGCACGACGAGCTAACGAAGTCATGGAAAGCTCCGTATTCAGCTCGTCTAAAGCCTTCCTTCTCCTCAACGCACTCGACCGTCGACGGTGCTGTGGAAGAAGGGTACAAAGCAATTCCTCTCCTCGAAGAGGCGGTGGCCGCACACCTCTGCCCGCCCACCGCTATGGGATGGAAAGCTAAGGCGACCCACCCATCGTAACCTTGCCGCACCACTTCATCTCCCGCTGAGGCTCAAAAAGCGTCGCAGGCTATGCGCTTCCTAAACAATCCAGCTCTGCTTCGGGCTGCCACAAGAGAGCGCCGCCTCCTCAGCTAGCGAAGCCAGCGCTGCCGGTTTCCCAGCCCCGCCCAGCGGCTGAAGTCCGTCACTGCTCTCGCTCAACAAAATATTGCAGTAAACGAGTCTGTTAAACATGCACACCTGTAAACAAAAATGGCGACCAAAATAAAGCTCAAAAAGAGATCTTTTCTGTCTGTAATAAATGTAGGCTGTGTGCCCACTATAAAGTACGCAACCCTGCACATAAGCACTGTCCCCACAGTATCAGTTTTCCCTCCAGCTCATGCTGGAGATATAATAAATGTAGATCGTGTGCCCACTGTGAAGTATGCACGCCTACACATAAGAACTGTTCCCACAGTGTCCGTTTTCCCCCAGCTCACGCTGCAAATGTAATGAATGTAAATTGTGTGCACACTATGAAATACGCACCCCTGCACGTAAGCACTGCTCACACAGTATCACAAACACAAAACAGCTGGGCGGCCGGGTCCCTATCACAAAGTGGCCCATCCCCAGACTTCATTCAACCCCTAGCTATGCGGGCCAAAGCCTGGGAAGCCGTCCCCGGAATATCAAAATGGGTGTTGAACATAATATAACGAAGCTACTCGCTACAGTTTGCTCGCAGACCCCCGCGCTTTCTAGCTGTGGTCGCGACATGGGTGAAAGTCCAGAGTCGTCCTTAAGCCAAGGCGCGAGTATGTTCCTAAAGTGCTCTCGACTCCGTTCAGAGCGCAGGTCATTTATCTGTCAGCTCTTCCATCGGCAGAAGGCAAAAGAGACACGCACCCACTCTACCCTGTGAGGGCTCTCAGAGTCTATTTGGAGCGTTCTGCCCCCTTCAGGTAGTCAGAACAGCTCTTCGTATGCTTCGAAGGCTGCGCCAGAGGTTTTGCGGTCACTAAGCAGAGACTGTCAAGCTGGATAGTTGATGCTATCTCTCTGGCTTATGAGTCTAAGGGCATCCGTTGTCCCATAGGCATCAAAGTTCATTCCACGAGAGGCATGGAATTAATTTTCTGACTCGATCGGCTGACAATCTTCCTTCATCAATTTTGTCTTCTTTGCAGCGGCTCTACTGGAATGTAGCAAATTTATGTTGTAATGTGCCATTGATAATAAAACAAAACACTTGACTTTAAATAAATAAACAGTTAATAAACTTGCAAATAATGATTACCTATTTAAGCATCAAGAATGGTAAAACATAAACGCTGTTGGCCAAGATCGGTTAACAGCATGAAGGCTACAATGAGTTTCAATCTCGGATCGCTTGAAGCTCCGTGAGGCTCATGTTGTTGCGTTGACCACAGAGCTACCGTCTGAATGCTGTTAAGATAGCGCCATTTATGCTCTTGCAAAGCCTCATTGATGTAGCCTAATATGTTTCTATTGCAATGTTTTATGTTGAAATGTTTTCATTATTTATTCAATTTAATTTCAGTAAGTTCAGTATTGTGATTATGAATTTGTTTAACTACAATGTTTCACTTGAATTCATCTGCTACCAGCTTTCAGTCGCTCTGAATGAGCCGCGGCGCGGTGGCAGATTACGCAATAGAGAGAATAAACGGACACTTTTCAAAGTTTGTGATTGTAGCGCCTCTTAGGCGCTAATAAAAAGCAGCAAATACACACCCGCAATTTAACGCCGCGGGAACGGCGGCAGTAAAAGTATTATTCTGATTGAGTACCAACTGTATGAACAATTATGGCAAGTGATAAGCGTTTCAAGAAGTGTGTGGATCTGTGTCTCAGGTTTCTGACACCAGATGACACACACAACTTGTTTGTTTACTGTTTGGGCTCAGAGCACGCACAATCAGCTCTTGAGGGATCTGTTTGTGCAGAATGTGAAAATTTTCCTCTAAGAAAACTTCGCTCTCATCTGGCCCTCTTCTCGAGGGAAGAGGGACAGACATCTGTGCCAGGCGATTCAGTTCCCGCTCGCGCTGAGGCAGAGTAGTGACTAGAATCGTGGGGTTTCAGAGGGAGCTCGTCGAGGAGTTTGAGAGAGTTGTTTATCTCTCACGCCCCTCTGAGGCTCGCGAGATTGAGCTACCAGATGAGGATGTGTTGTCACTAACATCCTCTGATCTGACAGCGAGTGCTCTGCTGGCAGCCCAAGAAAGCAGGGGATGGCTTTCTTGGGCTGTGTTATAGGATGGCTATGTTATGAAACGCGCTCAGCGAGGCTTTTCTGCCGTAGGAGTGCGTGAGGGAAGAGACCGATCGTGACAGACTTTACGAACAGTTTCTTTCAAGCCATAACGCTCCAGCTCCCATGAGCCTTCCATTCCTGCCCTATGTATACAATATACACACGGGTATGCCAAACAGCCGATGGTGGCCAGGGAAAGGCATCTGTGGTTGAACTTGGATGACATTGGGGAGAAAGAAAGCTTTTTTTCTCGATGCATCAGTGTCGCCTTCTGAACTTTTCGGCAACTCCGTTGAACGGTGATGGTAAAGTTCAGAGAGGCGAAGGCGCACCCAGCTGTATTAAATTTTACATAACACTGCGGTCCGAATCTGCACACTTCCTACACCCCAGGCACTTCTTGCATCAGCCCTGAGGCTGGACCTGTGATGAGTGATTCCTTAAATTTGGAACCCTTCTGTGGGTTTGGAGTAGGGTTTGGTAATAAGTGCACTCTTTCGAGCTCTTTATGGTGATAGGCCTCCATTTTGTGAATGTCGTTTAGGCCATCGCTCTACGGGCAACTGGTTGAGCTCTGTAGGTCTCCTCCCTTTACGAGAGTACTTTCTTTGGTAAAAGAATACGCTGAGGAAGTCACATCCTGCCCGTAGGGAAGTAACATGTGGAGGATATGGAACATATGGAATGACACACCAGGCAGTCACAGCAGAGCGGGCTCTGCCAAGGGAAGACACGGGCTCGCCGCAGGGAGCCGTACTGTGGAAGAATACACATATGGGATCACCGTAGGAATCACAACATATGGGACCCAGCCTAACACAGGTTCCACCAGTGCATACTAGACTTAGGCCTGACATCGGATCCTCTGCCATGTCCATTGCCGAAGGTTGTGGGGGAACTCAACAGGGTTCGGCTAAAGAGGAACTCTACTGGAATAAGAATGGCGCACGTATCCAGTCCATAGAAGGGGAATGGCACAGCAAGCCAATTCTTCGAACTGGGCTTACAGTGAAACTGGCTTCATGTGAAGGGAGCCCACGGGAAGCAACCGGCTCAACACATAGGCTATTTTTCCAGCGAATGTGTTTGGTGTCGCCCAGCCCACAGCTCTAAAACATCTTTCGGTGAGGCACCCTATGTTAACGCCCAGGAAGGAGCTACACTCTCTCTTTGGAGAGGCTCACTACCCAGGCGGTGCACCTTGGGTAAACACACCAAGATGATGGCAACCACTATCCAGTGGGCCAACCTCTGCTTAGAAACATCTTTCCCTTCTGCTGGTCTCCTTAACAGACAAGAGCTGGTCTGAGGTCCTGAGGCTTTTCATTCTGTCCAGCTATAACCGCAAGGAGCAGAAAGCACAGAGAAAAGCCAGAGCTTGGTCTGCCTCCTCACGGGGCAGCGCTTGCAGGCTCACCCCCTGGTCCCGTTAAAGGGAGAGGTAGAAACCTAGGGCACATATCCAGGCCGGGGTCTCAGGTAACTGTGAAAGTTGGCAGGCTCGAATTCCAGGCACGATTTGTCGACCGAAAATGCATGCAATGCATGCATGTTTCTTCTCCTCCCTGACTTAGCACGAGGCTGTGCAAGAAGGCTCACTGGGGTGTCAGTGTCTCCTTGCAGAAGGCACTACGCTTGGTCAGGGAGTAAAACAACTGGCAATGGGACGAGTCCGGAGAGGCAAACAGATGTAACTGTGCGACCCCGTAGTGGTCCTCGAACAGCTGGCCACATGGGGATAGAGTCTCCACTTTTCCCTGGGCCCCAGGCTGTCGTGAAAACAAGTATGCGGCACGATTGAGCAGGCCAGAAAATTAAATGAGATGAAGTGACCTCAGAAGGTTCTGACTCCAAGGAGGAGGTGGCAGGCGAGTTGCGACATGCGAGGGAAGCGTAGTGCAACGGTTGCAGGGTTTGTACAGACAGTACAAGCTTCCTGAGCAGCGGTGTCTCAAAGCAAGGTTTACTGCCAGCAACTCGAGGCAGTTGATGCCAATGCATTCGGAGGCCCGCCCAGACCCCCGTTACTGCATGCCCGTTGTACATTGCCCCCCCTGAGGCGTTAAACCGAGTCCAGCTCCTTACCGGAAAAAGAGATCCTCAGCCCATGGGCGAGTTTATTCTTTTCCCATTTGACCTGAAGACCCAACTGGCTATGTACCACTCGAATGGTAGGATTTGTACTGAGACTTCAAACCCTCAAACGCAAAAACACAGGATGGCCTGCGTTGCGGAGGATAGAGATCTGAAGTACGTGTCCTTCAGGTTGAACACTGCAGACCAATCTCGGGGACGGAGCATTCGAAAATGCATCTCTGCGTTTTAAACAACTTAAACGGAGGCTTGTACAGGGCCCGAATCAAGAGTCACAGGTCCGAGATTGGCCATAACCCACCACCGTTCTTGGGTACAACGAAGTACGAGTTATAGATGCCGGTCTTTATATCGGCTGGAGGAACCGGTTCAATCGCATCCTTCACCAGTAGGAGTGAACTGAATTGTACAGCCGAGTCTGATGGTTCGGAGGGCAGACTGGAGAGGTTGGGAAGCACCTTCCAGACTTCTACGAACAGGGCCAGGGAACCAGAGGTAACACAGACGTACCCGGGGGGTCAGCGAGGTGGAGCACAGGGATCCAGCTCGGAAGGCCTGAAGGCGGCCCGAAGCGGGGTCTGAGTGTGCTGCACAACACTTACCTGTCTCCACATGACGGCAGGGTGTGCATGAGAAGGCATGACCAGGTCCTCGAACCACACCCAGCTACCGGCTGGCGATACAAGAGGGGTTTGAGGGGTGCAAGGCTTTACAGGGTTGCACACCGACAGACTGGCCCTCTTGAGGCCCCGGGAACAGAGGAATTTGCTCTTTCTTATGAGTCTGTTAGTTTCTGGCAGAGAAAGGTGCCGTCCACGACCTGGTAAGCTCCCCATGCACTTTGGGAAAGAAAGGCACTGGGGTGGCGAGCTGAGAACCAACACTGCCCACCCCGAGATACCAATCATCCAACCGAGACTGTTCGGAACACGTTGGAGGTTCCACTCGAGCCCGACAGCCTCAGCGGCCTGTTTCAGCATAGCTGACATTTATGGATCTGGCTCGGGCAACATTACACTCCCTGAGTGAGATAATGCAGCCGAGTCATCATTTCTTGAGGTCAGCTCACCCTCCAATGCTACAATCGGCATCCTGTCCTCTGAAGGGGCCCCGAATGATTGGCTGGTGGGTCCATTACAGAGGGACCAGCACGCTCAACGGGGAGCTCCACCGATTGCGGTGTGATAGAGGAGTAAGGGGCCCACAGGGATTGGCTACCGGATGGGGAAGCCTCACTATGATCCTCTGATCACCCATCCCACACGGCGCCATAGCGGGGCTTGGTAATGGGCTGCTTCAGCGTTTTTTCTTTATTTTATTTTTCAAACACATGATGCAACCATTGTGACCGTCAGAGGGGGACAGGGAACAACTGCATCCAGAACCGCACGGATGGAATGACATCTTGAAAAAGACGCAAACACACCCGTGTTTATCTTTTAGGAAATGGGACCCGTCACCAGTGCCGGAGCACACCGGGGAATGACCGCGGCAACACTGAACAGTGAACTGAAACAGTGAAGCAATCACTTCTTTGCCCTCTAACTAACCGTCAACAAACACACAGAAATAATGCTGTTAAAACAGCAGTTGAGAGCACTCGCGCTGAAGAACACAGACACACTCGCTACTACGTCAAACGTGAGCGGCTGAAAGGGAACAGAGGTTACAGTCGTAGCCTAGACGGTTTTGAACCGTGAATTAAATGTTTTGGGTGAGTTACTACATTTTTGCAGAGATATAGTTTTCTGATGTTGTGCAGTTGTGATTGAACTTACAGTTTAGAGAATTTTAAGACTGTTTCAAAAAATATGCCAAAGCAATTGAGAAAAACTGTAAAGAGAACAATAATAATGAAAAAGCTAATCAAACAAAAGGTTTTTAATAAGCCATACCATGTAGACGAGTCTAAGGAAATAGGCATGTTACATCTTGTACATACAATTTGCATTTCCTAATTTACTGGCCATATGGTTGCCAAATATAGTACAGCTATAATTTCCTCTGGTATTAAAACCCCTTTATGTTGTCCTCCCATTTCTACATCTTAGTCAAATATGCTTGGGTCTTATGTTAATTCGTACGTAAATGCCCCCAATAAAACTACGAAAGATCATTATTCACAGTAAATAACTGATATAAAACAAGGACAAATTATTTAGTAGTATTAAGGCAAGAACTATTATATTTTATATTTTGCCACGAACAAAGACAATAAGAAATGAATTTTGAATGGTGTAAATTGTTTGAATTGTTTTATTCAGAAAAAAAACTGTGAATTTGAAATTCGATTCAAATGCTTCATGTGAGAGAGTGTACATTTTATGTGAGTATGTGTGGTGGTGATGATGATGATGATGATGATGTTACAAAAAACAGCCCTAAAAGTAGTGATAGATAGATCAATGGCAATGGGGGTCTTTTATTGGCAGAAAAAGCACTCTGCTTCATGAGCCCACCACACCCATGCACTAGAGCAAAATAACAGCAGTGCCTTCCGGGGTGCGTCAATCAGCACAGCCACACTCCGAATGGCCACCTAACAGCACCTGCCAGTGGAAAAGCTGTCCTCATGTCTGGCCTGGCTAGGCGCCCATTACGACCAATCTCCCTTGGTTACGGCCCCTCCAATCTGACAGCACTCCCGCTCTAGGAACAAAGGGTCTCCACACCAGGTGCTCAGAGCTCACCATCTGCAGAGCTCCAAATGACTGCTTTTACTTTAGTTCATCAATTGGTGTTTGGTCTGTTCAGGATCCATAACTTAAAGGTGACAGACAGTTAAAAAGTAATTAGGAGTGTTATTAAGTGTTACAGACAACATGAAATCAGCATTCACCCTTTTTACTTTCTGAAAAACATATACTTGATCTTATGGACCTTAGTCTTGATAGTGCCATATTTAAGTTTTTTGACAGCAATGAAAATAAGCCTGTGAGGTACTGTGTGTACAGTGTGTTCAATGGATTGCACTGTTGTTCAAAGGTGCAGAATGTGCAAAATTTCAAAAAGAAAGAAAAAAGCATAGGCACAAAAATAATCCTCTCAATCATTGCTTTTGATCCACTAAGTGTGTGGTGATGTTTGTGTCTACAGAGACACTGTCCTATGTCTGTACTTTATTGTTGTATTGCTTTGCTCTGGACATTTCTGGGCTGCAACCATGTATTTACATAGCAATTTTCTCGGACCCCACACCACAACCAGCTTTTACTCGGCCCACAAACAGCAATGAATTACTGTCCTTGTGTGGACCAGATCTGGATTAAAGACAAAGGCCACACATGGGCAAATTTTAATTTTGGTACTGATTCACAGCCTTAAACCATATCCACACCAGTCTTTAACCAGAAACCCCAAACCTGAGCCACACCTGAGCCTTATCTAGCCCAATATGCCATTGGCAACACATAATCTTAGTATTTGGTATTGTTTTATATTTTTGTATTGTTGTATATTTCTCTTATTTTCCATTATTCGTTTGTAACGGTTCCAGTAAACTGTTACCTCTCTTCCATGTTCAATGTAAGTTGTAATTTTACTCACTAGGGAGCCTTTATCAGGGAGATTTGTATAATAATGTTTTGGCATGTAAACATAATCATGGCAAAAACATACTCATAATCATTAAATACAAAATTAAAACTCCACAAAATCCACAAATCATGTTCCTGTAGAATAAAAAAAATTCGAAATTCCCTAAAACGTGATTGGTTTTTTTTGCAGGTGACAGACAGCCTAACAATAATCACTCCTGTAAGGTCACTTGTCGTGAAGTTAAATATGTTCATTTTTGAACACTAATCAGTTTGCACAACGGAAGAAGACGGTTCCTCTGCGCATGTTGCGCACACATTGCAATGTTCCAGTTTAATGAAAAGGTTAAAGTTTCTTTTAATTTTCAACGTTTTCTTACAAGATAACTGTAACTTTTAGAGTTTTTTGTTACCTTAAATAATTACTATGGTTATGTGTAGAGATGCATGATTAATTATGATTAGATATATTATAATTAATTATGATTAGATACATATTCAAATTATGGCCTCAGAGGCCATCATGTTCTAGTACGAACAGACAATACGTCGGTGGTTTCATATATAAATCGAAAGTGGGGCCTGAGATCACGTCCTCTGTGCAGACTGGCGCATCAGGTTCTCCTGTGGTCCCAGGGAGAACTTCTTTCACTCAGAGCTATGTATATCCCGGGGGACAGCAATGTGGGGGCAGACATCCTGTCGAGGCAGGGGCTGACGCCCGGGCAGTGGAGACTCCACCCCGGTGGTGGTGGAGTTGATATGGAGGGGGTTCAGTCTGGCGGAAGTGGATCTGTTTGCCTCTCAAGAGAACACCCACTGTCCGCTCTGGTACTCCCTCACGCATCCAGCTCCACTGGGACTGGATGCTATGGTGCAGACTTGGCCGAGGCAGCATCTGTACGCATTTCCCCCGATCGCTCTGATCCCAGGGGTTCTAGAGAGAGTTCGGCGGTACGGGATCAGCTTACTCCTAGTAGCCCCCTACTGGCCGGCCCAAGTGTAGTTTTCGGACATTATGGTTCTTCTAGCAGGCCCTCTGTGGCAAATTCCGATTAGGAGGGACCTTCTGTCTCAGGCCGAGGGCACAATATTTCACCCTCGACCAGAGCTATGGAAGCTGTGGGTCTGGCCCCTGAGGGGGACCAACTTTTAAATGCCGGTCTCTCAACTGAGGTTGAGACCATTTTAAACTCTAGAGCCCCCTCCACGAGGAAACTGTATGCATTAAAATGGAATGTATTCACTTTATGGTGCAGAGAACATCAAGTGGACCCAGTTAACTGCCCTGTGGCTTCAGTGCTGGAGTTCCTCCAGAGTCGTTTCTCTGACGGGTTCTCCCCATCCACACTTAAGGTCTATGTGGCGGCCTTAGCTGCCTTCCACACACCTCTAGGGGTGGGCACCTTGGGGAGACACCCACTTATAGTACGTTTCCTTCGTGGAGTTAGGAGGATGAGGCCTGTCATCCAGTCCAGGGTCCCCACGTGGGACCTGGCATTGGTTCTTGAGGGGTTATCCCTGGCACCCTTCGAACCTTTGGATGAGGTGACTGAGAAATTTATGTCTTTCAAAGTAGAATTCCTGCTCGCCATTACGTCCCTAAAGAGAGTTGGGGACCTTCAGGCTCTATCTGTCGCTCCTTCTTGCCTCGAGTTTGCTGCCGGCAAAGTAAAGGCCATTCTCCACCCTAGACCTGGCTATGTGCCTAAGGTGCCGTCAAATGTGGCACGGTCTATAATTCTCCAGGCCTTCCATCCTTCACCGCATGCGTCGGATGAGCAAGCGAAATTACATCTACTGTGCCCGATCCGAGCCCTAGAGATCTATGTGCAAAGAACTTCGGGCTGGAGGAAATCAGACCCAAGGAAGGGGTCACCTGCTTCAAACCAAACTATTAGCAGATGGATAGTGGAAACAATTTCTTCAGCTTACGAGGTGTGTGATTTGCCTTCACCTCTGGCGCTTAAAGCCCACTCCACTAGGGGAGTGGCTTCCTTTAAGGCTCTGCAAGCAGGAGTTTCCCTCCAAGAGGTCTGTGATGCTGCAGGCTGGGCTTACCCTCACACTTTTATAAAACACTACAGTTTGGATCTGCCCTCTACACCGGGTTCACGTGTTCTCTCGTCTTGAGTGTGCCAGTTGCTTCACACCAGGGCGTACTCTCTCAGTATGGCGCAGTGGGCATTTCGTTCCCCAATGTGTCGATTCTCGATGCAGCGCGAGTTCCCTCGGAAGGGAGCGTCTCGGGTTATGACTGTAACCCTCGTTCCCTGAGAAGGATTTCTACACCTTTCTTTCCCACAAACCTCTAACTTCAGCCCATGCCAGCCATCTCGGACACCAGCCAGTAATGGGACCCTCCGATCAACATTTATCTATCCCATTATTATCCCATTATCCCATTATTTCAAAATGTTCAGTCAACAGCCTACGTCAAGTCCTCTCCAGTTCCGGAATCTCCCGCAGATCTTCAAAGGCGCAACTCTACGATCTCTTCATCAGTTCTTTCAGTTCCAGCACCCGGCGTCCTGAACCCACACAATAACCACCTCCAGTCTCAGCCCATCTCCGGTCCCTAATTCAATCAGGTGCAGATATTGATCTTCCTTCTCAACTGACTTCCGTCCACCTCAATGAATCGACTGTGGCCCATTAACCATCAATCTTAAAAATTCCATACAACCTTCAAAACGAGTTCTCACACTCGCGGAATTCTGCATCGCTTTTGCCAGATACACTGAAGTAATTTGCACTTCATTTCCAGCCAGACGCAAGGAATTAAATGACTACCTCTTGATCATAGCAGAGCTCAGTCTCTCTTTCGGAGGTAGTCATTTTTATACATATCATAAGCTTTTTTTAGCTAAATGCGCCACCCGCGTCACCCACTGGAACCAGTGTCCTTATTGGGGAGCTTTGGACCTTGAACTATGCAACAGAGTCTTCTTAGGCGTTCCCTCAGTCAAGGAATGTCCGTAACCAGATTTTTACCTCAGTTTCAGGCAGACAAGTGTGCAACAGCTTTAATTCATCAGGCTGCAACAGACAATGATGCCGCTTCCTCCATGTCTGTAATTTCTGCGGCAGAGCTCACGCCCGTTCCATTTGCCCCGTGTGCCGCTCCTCGGCTAACCTTAAAGGGCACCTATTATGCCCCTTTTTACAAGATGTAATATTGGTCTCGGGTGTCCCCAGAATGTATTTGTGAAGTTTCAGCACAAAATACCCCACAGTTAATTTATTATAACCATTTGAAAATGTCATTTTTGGGGCCTGTTTTAAAAAGAGCTGTTTTTGTGTGTACCACCTTAAATGTAAATGAGCTGCATATCCACGCCCTGCCTTTGGATGAGGGCGTAACTTGCATACCTATGGCAATAAACAGTCGGTAGAAGAATAATGGCTGAGAGTGAGTGAGAGACCAGCTGTTTTGTATGGGATTCAGCCATACATGTTTGAACCGGAATCAGACCCAGATAATGAAGAGACTCCGGCAGAAGAAACACAAATGAGAATGGACCAGGACGTCTCGGAATGGTTATTTGATACATGTATCATGTATGTACTTATAGAGTTGTAATCGCGCCCCCTTTGCAATTATGGATGTGCAACACACAGACACACACAAACTGTGATAACGTTGGCGCAATTTTTTGAAACTACAAACACAAATACTGTGATAACGTTTGCTACGTACAAGCGAAATTACATTTATGTGATGTTTCTGTCTGCACGCCAATTTCCCTCGTTCTACAGCTTCGTGTCGATGTGCTGGCCTTTGTATAAACATAGCAATTTTGATGTCTTGTCTTTACAGAAAACATGCAGTTTTTAATACAATATCTTTAAAAATATATATATATTTATAAACGTGTGGTTACACACTATACAAACAAGGTTTGAATTATATACACAGACATCCTACGAAGACGACAACAACTTTAGACGCATTTGTTGTTGAATTGGCTGACATCGACTGAAATGACTATTTGCTCAAAAATCATAAAATACACGTACTTCTACTGGAGGTGACGTTGGATCGCGAACAGTAGGCAACGATCCACACTTGAGGATTAACTTTGAAGCAAGACCTGCTTTGAATTGACCCTCGTTAACAAAACAGTCTGTCAGAAAATGATTTGCGCAAACAAACGTATTTTGGAAGTTTAAGTGGCGCCTTTCCTGCGTAAATAAAATCCATCCACTGTGTTTTCAGTGGCTCTGATGTCAGAAGTAAGTGAAAACTACTATGTACAATATTACATCCCACAACAGAACACTTATGTTTCTGAACACCGGCTGTCGTTGAAACAATGCAGGATGGCGTACAGATCACCGAGTACTTTTGGCGGGGTCTATGCCAAAACCATAGTGTCAATCAAACCACGTCGGTGGGGCTTGGTCAATTCTACGTCACACTGAGCAGAATCTTAGAACAGCTCGTTCTGAGACAGTGCTTATGATTTATTGAGATTGTAAAAAAAACACTGGGTGGATTTTTATCATTCTAGGGTGGTTTTGCTCACACACTGCCAACACACATTTATGTTCAAACACCATGTAAAAGTGAATTTTGCATAATAGGTGCCCTTTAATAAAAAAATTCAAAAGTACCTCTCTAGTCCAATCATTATTTCCTCATTAGCTAGAGAACTAGACAACCATCCAGACAAAAACTTCACCCAGTTTCTTCTTTCAGGCCTGAAAGAAGGTTTTGACCCCGGCTTGGTAAGCATACCTGATTCCAGCCTGATTTGCAACAATCTGCAATCCGCAACAGCCGAACACGATATAGTGGAAGCCCTCATCAAAAAAGAACTAGAGTCCGGATTTATGATCGGCCCTTTTGATTTTCCACCTTTTAAATTATTCCGCATAAGCCCTATCGGAGTAGCCACCAGAAAATTTTCCGCCAAAAAACAAATCATCATCGATCTCTCGGCTCCCCATGGAAATTCCCAACCCAGTAGCAATAGCCTAATTCCTCTTGATGAATTTTCACTGCACTACCACGACATAGACCAAGCAATCTCTCTCATAAAAAAAACGCTGGTTTCGGAGCCTGGCTAGCAAAGGTTGACATTACATTGGCCTTTAAAGTCATGCCAATTCACCCAGATTTCTGTCACCTTTTCGGCATCCGTTGGCAAGAAAAATACTACTTCGCAGTACGGCTAACTTTCAGCTGTAAAAGCAGTCCCAAAAATTTTGACATGCTTTCAGAAGCACTCTGCTGGATCCTACAAAACAACCACACAATACCATACCTCATCCATCTCCTCGACGACTTCCTCGTCATCTCACCAAGTAATTCCCCTCCAGCAAAACATCTAACCGTCATCCAAACAGTGTTTTCCAAACTAGGAGTTCCCCTCTCTCGAAAAAAAAACCGAAGGCCCTTCTACGTCATTGGAATTTCTCGGAATCCTCCTAGACTCGGTCAAATACCAAGCTTTACCTCAGCATCTGGTTTAGGCAAGGCAAGGCAAGGCAAGTTTATTTATATAGCACATTTCGTACACAATGGTAATTCAAAGTGCTTTACATAGAAGAAATTAAAATAATCAAAATAAATCAGAATAATTAAAACAGTTTAGAATAAAAGATAAAATACAGAAATAATCAAATGAAATCAGAGTAATTAAAACATAAAATGAAATACAGTGCAAACAGTCGGACGAACAGTGGCACAGTGCTCATTCAGTAAATGCACAGCTAAACAGATGTGTTTTGAGTCTGGATTTGAATGTGACTACTGTAGGAGCCATGTCATGGATGTCCACCCAGACTTATGGTCTCCTATACTCACATAATAACCTCTGCCTCCTAAGTATGACCTGAACCATTTTAGGACTATCCCAGAAAGCCCGACCCAGTTTTCTAGCCTGTCAAGAAGTATGTTGTGATCGACAGTGTCAAATGCAGCACTGAGGTCGAGTAGTACCAGCACTGATAATTTGCCTGTATCAGTATTTAAGCGAATATCATTTATTATCTTTATGAGCGCGGTCTCTGTACTGTGGTGCGGTCGGAAACCAGATTGAAAATTGTCAAAGTATCCATTCGAGCTTAAGAATTTGTTCAGCTGATTGAAGACAACTTTTTCAATGATCTTGCCTATGAAAGAAAGATTTGAGATCGGTCTATAGTTTTTTAATATGGTCTTATCCAGATTGTTCTTTTTCAGCAGGGGCTTGACAACAGCAGTTTTCAGGGAGGTCGGAAAACTCCCAGAGAGAAGTGAGGCATTTACCACTTCTAGGAGATCTGCTTCTAAGCTGTGTAACACATTTTTGAAAAAAGATGTGGGAAGTGCGTCAAGGGCGCAGGTTGATGTTTTTAGGTGCTGTGCGGTTTCTTCCAAAATTTTGCCATCAATTTCTTCGAAATCAGACATATTGGCTACTTTCTCAGGCTGTTGTCTGATCTGCCTGACCCCAGCGCAACTCAAGGATGAGCTGATCACCTTTCTGATATTATTGATTTTCTCAGAGAAGAAAGAAGCAAACTCACTGCACTTTCTCACTGAGAGCATTTCACTGGGAATCTGGCTTGGGGGGTTTGTCAGTCTCTCTACAGTAGCAAAAAGAGTGCGCGTGTTGTTTATATTGCTGTTTATAATATTCGAGAAGAAAGTCTGTCTAGCTTTGCCTAGTTCCTTATTGAAAACATGGATGCTGTCTTTGTAGATGTTATAATGGACTACAAGTTTTGTCTTCCGCCACATGCGCTCTGCTTTTCTGCATTGTCTTTTCATATTTTGCACTGCTGTTGAGTTTCTCCAAGGTGCTTTTTGTCTGCCACTCTTCTTCCTGACTTTCACAGGAGCAATATCATCCATTACACTCTTAACTTTTGAGTTAAAAGAATCAAGGAGAAAATCAACAGAGTCAGCAGATATGCTTGGTGTTAAAGATATAGCCTTCATAAATAGTACACTAGTGTTCTCATTTAAGCATCTCTTCTTGACAGACACAGATCTAGCTTCAATGGCAGGAGAGATCAATATATCAAAGAAAATACAAAAATGATCAGACAGTGCTACATCCTTAATGACAATTGATGAAATGTTTAGACCCTTACTGATAAGTAAATCTAGAGTGTGTCCACGATTATGTGTGGGTCCATGTACATGCTGAGTCAGATCAAAAGTTTTTAAAACAGTTTTGATTCATTTTGCCATATTAGTTTCTGCATTATCTATGTGAATGTTAAAATCTCCAGCAATGGCAAAGCAGTCAAACTCTGAGGAAATTGTTGATAACAGTTCTGTTAAGTTCTCAGCAAAAGCTGAAGAGTATTTTGGGGGCCTGTAAACAATGATAAGTAAAATGCGTGGAGCACCTTTTAACACAATACCCAGATATTCGAAAGACGTGTAATTCCCAAATGATATTTGCTTACATTGATAGACATCTTTATAAAGAGCAGCTAAACCTCCGCCTCTTCTGACAGCTCTGCAGACACTCATAAAAGTAAAGTTAGGAGAGGCTGTTTCATTGAGGACTGTTGCACTGCAGCTGATTTCTAGACAAGTTTCATTTAGCAACATAAAATCCAGGTTGTATTTGGTTATTAAGTCGTTGACTAAAAGTGATTTATTTTTAAGTGAGCGGATGTTTAAAAGTGCTAACTTAACAGTCTTACTTTTTGTCCCCACAGCAATCTTAGTATGTCGTGTAATAGGCACCAGATTAGATGGGTTTGCTGTACGGCTTTTGAAGGACTTAGACTTTCTATCATGTAATCGAACAGCAATAGAAAAAGATACAGGCACACTGGGTTCCCGCTTGTTCTGTAAACATTTGAGAAAGTTATTGTTATCATAGCGGGGACCCGACACATATCACTGAGAGCTGGTATCAGTTGTTTTTGGTTCACCTCGAGCCGCTGGAGGATTTTAGAAAACATAATTTTTAGAAAACATAATTTTAAGAAAACATAATTTCACTAAGCCAACCTTGTAGGGCAGACCTGAAATTATGGATCACATTCCTCAAACAATGGAACGGGATTACATTCTTCTACAATGACTTTTTGTCCCGACCTTGCGACATCACCCTGTTCACTGACGCTGCCCCCTCCAAAGGCTTTGGAGGTTTCTACAGAGGACGTTGGTTTGCCTCAACCTGGCCTCCTGAGCTTACTAATACACCTCAAACCGCTGTTTTGACCGCCCTGTTCGAGCTATATCCCATAGTAGTAGCAGCCTATCTATGGGGATCCGAATGGTCAACAAAAAACATCCTGTTCCACTGCGATAATTCTGCCACCGTTCACTGTATCAACAAGAGCCGTTCTAATGCTCCAAGAATCATGCCTTTTCTTAGGAACCTCATTTGGATCTCTGCCTGTCATCAATTCGTCATCAAAGCTGAACATAATTCCAGGTCACAAAAATCAAATAGCTGATGCTTTATCCCATTTTCTGTTCAAGAAATTCAGAACATTGGCTCCGGAAGCAGTCTCCGATCCAACTCCAGTTCAACCTTATTCAGAACTCATATTCCTCTAGACCATCCCCTCAGACATCTCCATACCCTATCCATGAATACCATCTTACAAGCCGTTTCTCCCAGAACACTTCAAACATACTGGACAGCTTGGGGTTCCTTCAAAAACTTCCACAGATGTCACAACATGGTTTTTCCTGAGTTTTCCCTCCTCTCAATATACTCCTTCGTTACATACCTCCATCACACCAGTTCAATTAAACCAGGATCAATCAAAGTCTACCTCAGCGGAATTCATTTCTTTATTAAGCTACTCCATGGCCAACAGTGCCCCAACATTTCAAATCCTCAGATATCCCTCCTCATCAAAGGTTTACAAAAAACCAATCCCCCTCGTCCAGACTCTAGACAACCTTTAACCATCGACATTCTTAGCATCTGCCTAACCACTCTCCGCTCAGGTATTTTTTCTCCCAACAAAGCAAGACGGCATGTTCAATTTGGCTTTGTTTGGTTTCCTCAGAATTTACCACCAACTCAAACTTCAACCCATCCATCCATCCTACGTTCTCCGACCTCCAAATAATAAACTACGACACCATACATTTCAACATCAAACAAAGCAAAACTGATCACTTGAAACATGGTCATTCAATTTTCATCTTCAATTTGCCAACCCCTATCCAACCATACCAGTCCTTAAACTTCTTTCTCCACCAGAGGAAATCCCAAATCACCTCTTCTCTCGATCCTCTCTTCATCGATGAAAAAAAAACCTCCCTGCCTCCAGACATTGGTTTCAAAAGAACCTCAAATCCATCCTCAACAGCTCCGGCATCCCAACCAAACAGTCCTTTTTACATTCCTTCCGAATAGCTGCTGCCACCACAGAAGCACAAAGGGGCCTTTCCGATCATCAAATAAAAATGTTAGGTCGATGGTCGTCCCACGGCTTCTAAAGATACGTTTGTTCAGATCTACATAACATTAGACAAGCACAACAAACACTAGCATCCTTCTGAGTACTACTATTAGTAGTACTATTAGAATCTATTAGAATCCCTACTATCGCATCTCCCCGCTTACCTAGCCCCGCAGGGCGTGTATTCATCTGGATGCAGTGAGAGATCTCCCTTTTCAGATGGGCATGACATACCAGTCCTGGAGTGGGGTCTCCCATCTGAATCGCCGTGTGGGCTCTTCCGTTCAGATACATCATAGGTTCTCCCGTTCGACTTTCGTTTTGATCGCAGAGTGAACTCCCTGATTTATTCATATGGGGGGGGGGGGGGGGGGCTCTCTCCTTCGAATTGAAGCGGGATTGCTGCATGAGCTTTCCGTTCGGGCGCCGTGGGGGCCCTCCCTTTCCGAATCGCTGTGTGATCCTTCATTTTTTTTAACCATGGAGACTCTCCCGTTCGGATCGCTGCGCGGGCCCTCCTATCCGAAAAAGGACTGGAGGTACCAAGGATCGTACGTCCCTCAGATGCGACGGGCCATCGTGTCTTCATGTGATCCAGTGCCCGGTTGCATAAAGCACCTTAAGTTTTTCCCTTAAGTGTGATACTTAAGGGGCGATTTCCCCTTACCTAAGATAATAACTTAAGGGTGTTGCATATAATCTCTTAAACGGTCTCTTAGGTAAGGGAAACATATAAGTGTTTCACGACAGCGATCCTGGATTCACGTTATAAAAGTCTGTTGTTGCCATAGATACGCAAAACACTAACACTAGCAATTACGCGTTTTCATCAAATAAAGTAGGCTAATAAAGTAGGCTAGGATATCGGAATGGATAAAGAAAACAAAAAAAGAAAGCCTAATTGGACAGAGGAGGAGAAATGCATTCTTCTTGACGAATATGATAAAAGAAAAACAATTTTGAAAAGCAAACTAAATCCCCATGTAACTGCTGCAAAAAAACAGAAACAGTGGGAAGAAATAACGGAAAAAATCAACGCAAGGAATCTTGATGTGAAGAGGACGGTTCAGGAAGTCCTTAAAAAATATGAAAACATCACTGTGGTCGCAAAAAAAGAGTTGAGCGCTTATAAGAAAGAAGCCAACAAAACAGGTAAGATTGAGCAAGACTAGCGCTACGCTTTTAAGATTGTAAGCACCGCACCTTGTAAGCAGAGTGCGCTTTATTGCTGTACAGTGTTAAGACCTAACGATTACAAAACTGACCAACAGGTGGAGGACCCCCACCGGCTGAGTTGTCGGACTGTACTATAATGGTACAAAACATCATTGGAGCTGACTCACCTGTCCTGTCTGGCATCTGTGGCGGTTTAGAGAGTGAAGCTGAACCAGTGCAACAGTGTAACATAGAGTGAGGCATTAAGTTATTTTCCTGTATCATCATATATTAACAGTGGCTTAGAGGATACATTATTATTTTGACATCATTAGAGACATAATACGTTATAACATAATGATTTAACTGACATTAATGTCACATTTAGACCCTTGCAGCACTCTGAAAAACAACTTCAGCACCATCAGATCGTCAGCAGAACGCCGATACAGGCAACCCCTAAGTAATGATTTATGTTAACTATTGCTTCAGCCTATAATTAATCCAACGAACAGCTTTAATATTATTTTTTAAGATTTTCTTAATTTTCCCCATTACTTGCGTATTTCAGAAGACCGCAAATATCACCTGCAGCCAAATCAAGAGAAGATGTGCTGGAACTGCAGAGAGAGGTTCTGCAGCTTCAAAAGGAGAAACTGCAGCTGGAGATTGAAAAACTAAAGAAGGAGACGGAAAATCAGGAGCTCTATAATTTTATTCTAAATAACAAACTTTTACAGCTAAAGGCTGAAGGCAAAATAACAATAACTACAATTGAGTAATTTTTTGACAATTGTTTTTTTAGATTTCAGATTGTGTGTGTGTGTGTGTGTGTGTGTGTGTGTGTGTGTTATAATAATAAAAACTACTACTACTACTACTACTACTTCTTATTTCTTCTTATTAAGATGACTACTATTAATACAACTATATTATCAGTTAAAGAAAGCATTTACAATGGCATCTCTAGCAGCATATCCAGCCTGTTGGAAATCGTGATTTTGAATCAGATGCAGTTCCTCATAGCCCTCTTCATTCCCGTGCTCATCCTCTTCTTCGATAGCAGAATACGTCTTGGAAAGGTTGAAGAGCACAACACACGCTACAATAATTCTGCATGCCCTTGAAGGCTCAATACGCAGTTCGCTGTGGAGACAGTGAAACCTGCGCTTCAGCTGTCCGATGGTCCTCTCAATAATCGACCTTGTGTGGGTCAGCGCATTATTGTACTTTTCCTAATCGGGTAAAAAAAATAAAGAAAAAATAATAAAGATTTTTACTAGTAGGCTATAAACAGTGCTTTAAGATAAATACTATGAAGGTAATGTATTGCATAAAAGATTTTCTTTCAGAGTGCAAAATATTTGAGGCTTTGATTATTTTAAAACATACGCAAATCAGGTAAGGTGTTACAGAATTGACAACGTGTAGCAGCAACACAATAGAAAGTGCATACCTATTTTAAATACATATTTTAATACATTTATAATTCAGTAAACTACTGCTAATATTTCTTTAATGCTCACAATTTGATTAACATTTTCCATGCAAATCTTTTAGGTACCAAATTATACCTTCATAGGAATATACGTATTAATTAATTACATGCCTGTGCAGCATTACGGGGATTCATGAAGGGCGTCATGAGCCATGGACGGCAGGGGTAACCACTGTCCCCGAGCAGGAGACCAGTGTGCACTCCAGCTTCAAAATCACTCCCTAGTTTGCTCTCCGCCAAAATCCTGGAGTCATGTGTACTCCCGGGCCATGATGCAACAACATTTGTAATTTTGCAGAGATGGTCACACACTAATTGTACATTAATTGAATGGTAGCCTTTTCGGTTTACGTACTGGTCTTCGTGTGTTTGGGGCGCCTGTATTCTGATATGTGTGCCGTCAATAACACAACATATGCGAGGAAAACCTGCTTTCCGAAAAAAACTGGTTTGAATGACCTCCTGGTCATGATGGGATGGAAACTTGACCGTTGCGTTTAAATGACGGGAAAGAGCCCCCGCAACCCGGTGAACCACTCTGCTGACAGACGATTTATGCACGTGGAAAACATCTCCCACTACCGTCTGAAAACTTCCAGTTGCAAAAAAACGCAGTGCTATAAGCAGTTGTAACACTGCAGGTAAAGAGTGGTTGCGATGTGTGACATGGTCAAGGTCGCTGTCTAGTTTGTTAGCGATGTCAAAAATTGCGCGTCGATCAAACCGGTATTCAAGCAACAATTTTTCATCGCTAAGATGGTCCAAAGGGTTCTCCCGATCTCTAAAAATTCGTCTTTGCACATAATTATCTTCAACTGGTTCCATAAATTCAGCCATGTCATCTTATTTTTGTCCGTGTTACTCTTAAGGTTACGATTTCCAAACCTTAAATTATACTTAGGGAAATGACCGTTAAGGGGTTTTATGCAACAGTTAACGCTTTTTAAGGGATTACTTAAGGGAAAAAACAGCATTTAAGGGAAATTCTAAGTGTTTATGTTACGTTTCACTTAAAAAAACCGTTAAGTAACACTTAAGGGTATTTTTCTGCAACACCCTTAGATTAAAGGGAAACATAAGGGCGAACTTAAGGGAAAATGTCACTTAAGGTGCTTTATGCAACCGGGCACAGGCCCTGCGTCAGAAGGACGGTAGTTCTGCATTCCCCACGTATACCGTAGGCTCCCTCTAGCTGCACAGGGAGCTTTCGCTTTAGATACCGGGGGCCCGTTTGCCTTTAGGGACGAGGACCTCCTCCCCTGTTTGTGACATCCAGAGGCCCTATGTTCTCTAACTCCATGGGGCTTCATTTCATGGATGCGGTTGGCCGTTCTCCAACCTCGTACTCAAACCTCCAGTCCCAAGATACTCCCGCAGGAGTAATTTCTGAAAGTCACTGCCGCAGCAATGCAGCGGTGAGATGTACCCCATTCAAATTTCCTCAAGCCCATGTCGTTTCACTCCACAACGAATGCAGGCACTCTCTTTTAAATCACAGCTCCCACCGGAGCTCCACTTTTAGCCCCACATGGTGGGCATAGTAGGGAGACTCATTCCAGCCAGGAGCCCCATTTAACATCACTTTCAGCAGCATCCATATCCATGCTCCATACAGTTTTAAATTTCCACCCTTTTTTGGGGGGTAACGTGCTCTCAGGCATCCCGTATTTCCTAAGTTCTTAATTACATTATTCTAACTTGCTGTCCCAAATATTTATTCAACACTTTTGGGGGGTATATCAGAGCTTGAGTTGAAGCTGCTTTATCGAGCCACTCTCCAGTGGACAGCAAGCCAAATAAGTTTAACCTAATATCCTAAAGATTTTATGGGCAAACAAACTCGTTAAATGAAGTTCCTAAACGTAAGTTAGGGATGAGTGAGCCAGTCTAATTTTCAATCAACAGCCAGAGTATATAAGCAGCTGCTTACCTCTCCCTAGTATCAGCTGTTCCAGTATCCCTCCAACTCCCCAAACTCCACCTTCATCTTAGGTACCTTGCCCTCCAATTTCCAGATCCTACATTTAGCCACTGGGGGGTATATCAGAGCTCGAGTTGAAGCTGCTTCATCGAGCCCCTCTCCAGTGGACAGCAAGCCAAATAATTTTAACCTAATATCCTAGAGATTTTATGGGCAAACAAACTCGTTAAGAGCGGTTAACCCTCTGAGGTCTACTATCGAGCCGGTGCGATAGTCTCGCTTTTTTTCTTATCAGTGCAAAAGAGACTCAACATACTCTGTTGATTTTGATTTTACATATTTGTGTTATACATCATTCGATCCTGTTAAGAATCCATTGTTTGTGTATACTCACAATATAAACAAAGTATTGTGCTTTTAGTCAAATAAAGAAAAATAAACATGATGCTAGTTTTGCCTTCTCTCTGTCAGTGAAGTCCATTCTGAAACACGTCCGAAAATTATCTGTAATTCCGCGAATACTTGTCATACAGGCACAAGTGTTTTTCCATAATGAAGCTTGAACTCTCTTCTTTTAAATGAATTAATTTATATAAAAAACAAATATTCTCAATTTATGTAATCTGCATGAAAAGAGAGAGATGTCAGTCTTTTTCTTTCCAGCTCATTATACCTTATTACGCGTTAATGTGCCACGCCCACGGAGAGCGCGCGGTATTCAAACGCAAATAATCTAAGGCAAGCCATGCAAACATGCCAACTCCCACCAGCTGGTTTATAAAACACATCATGTTTAATAAAAACTTGCACTTTACCTCATATTGCTACCTGTGAGGAATAATACTATCTAATAACCCTGGAAAATGTACCAGAAGTGCTGGTAGTTTCATTTCGAGGAGCAACGGATCCAGCTGATGTAGTAAGTCATTTATTCTTAAGTGCTTTGTTTTAATCGCGATATTGAATAGTGTATGTAAACCGCAAAAAGACTGTTTAAATATGAATTGTGTGTCTGTGTGTAGGCTAAATGATGAATGAACGGCACAGGCATGCGCGCTTTGTTTACTACAGTTATACAGCGCATGTCTGTGCCGTTCATTCACTCTCGCATATACATTAGTAAAACATGTTATTTTTACATGAACACATCCAAACTATATTGCTATAGCCTACTACGATGAGTAAAAATAGACTTAAATATGTTGAAATAAAATGTCTGTATAAGCAACAAACTGTAAATTAACATGTACATGCTAATATTGTTACATCCAGTCAGGAATGAAACGGAGAGTGAATCCAATCGCAAGCACATTTAATTAAACAAATACAAAAACATGAAATCCAGGGAACTCAGAACAGGACAGGAGTAACATAAAACAACAAACGACAGCCAACAACTGAAACACAGGGGTTTAAATACACAGACAAACAAGCTAAACAAGATAACAAGGGGGCGTGGTTAATAAGAAACACCTGGGGAGACTAATAAACATAGATGAGGAACACCTGTGGACACTGAGCAACAACAAACAAAAGACAAGACACATGGCAGGATTACATGACAAACAAGGGATAACGTGATATACAAGACACAACAAAAACCCACACGTAACATAGCCCCCCCCCTATGGGCGGCTCCCGACGCCCCTAGAAACAAACACACTAAAGTTCAGGAGGGTGGTGAAGTGGAGGCGGTCTTGGGGGAGGGACGGAGGGCCAGGTTCGTACAGGGGACCAGGGCAGAGACGACCCCTCGGGCGGCCACGGCGGAGAAGACAGTCCATCGGGCGGCCAGGGCGGAGAAGACAGTCCATCGGGCGGCCAGGGCGGAGAAGACAGTCCATCGGGCGGCCACGGCGGAGAAGACAGTCCATCGGGCGGCCAGGGCGGAGAAGACAGTCCATCGGGCGGCCAGGACGGAGAAGACAGTCCATCGGGCGGCCAGGGCGGAGAAGACAGTCCATCGGGCGGCCAGGGCGGAGAAGACAGTCCATCGGGCGGCCAGGGCGGAGAAGACAGTCCATCGGGCGGCCAGGGCGGAGACGACCCCTCGGGCGGCCAGGGCGGAGACGACCCCTCGGGCGGCCAGGGCGGAGACGACCCCTCGGGCGGCCAGGGCGGAGACGACCCCTCGGGCGGCCAGGGCGGAGACGACCCCTCGGGCGGCCAGGGCGGAGACGACCTCTGGGGCGGCCAGGGCGGAGACGACCCCTCGGGCGGCCAGGGCGGCAAAGACCCTTCGGGCGGCCAGGGCGGCGAAGACCCTTCGGGCGGCCAGGGCGGCGAAGACCCCTCGGGCGGCCAGGGCGCCGAAGACCCCTCGGGCGGCCAGGGCGGCGAAGACACCGGCTCAGGAACAGCAGACACAGCAGACACCGGCTCGGGAACAGCAGACACCGGCTTGGGAACAGCAGACACCGGCTCGGGAACAGACGACACCGGCTCCGGAACAGACGACACACTCACTGGTTGGGGAACAGACAACACACACACTGGTTGGGGAACAGACCACACACACACTGGTTGGGGAACAGGCAACACACACTCTGGCTCGGGAACAGGCAAGACAGACACTGGCTCCGGCTCAGGAACAGACACTGGCTCCGGCTCAGGAACAGACACTGGCTCCGGCTCAGGAACAGACACTGGCTCCGGCTCAGGAACAGACACTGGCTCCGGCTCAGGAACAGACACTGGCTCCGGCTCAGGAACAGACACCAGAACAGAAACAGCCACAAGGACAAACGTAAACACAGAAACAAACATAGAGCGATCAGGTTCAGGCGTGACTTGAACAGTCTCTGGATCGCAGACGTGACTTGAACAGTCTCTGGATCGGCAGACGTGACTTGAACAGTCTCTGGATCGGCAGACGTGACTTGAACCGTCTCTGGATCGGCAGACGTGATTTGAACCGCCTCTGGATCGGCAGACGTGACTTGAACAGTCTCTGGATCGGCAGATGTGACTTGAACAGTCTCTGGATCGGCAGACGTGACTTGAACAGTCTCTGGATCGCAGTCTCTGGATCGGCAGACGTGACTTGAACAGTCTCTGGATCGGCAGACGTGACTTGAACCGTCTCTGGATCGGCAGACGTGACTTGAACCGTCTCTGGATCGGCAAACGTGACTTGAACAGTCTCTGGATCGGCAGACGTGACTTGAACAGTCTCTGGATCGGACGGGACCAGCGGCGAGGACTCTGGGCTGACAGGAAGTACAGGGAGGACTTCCAGGCATTGCGGGACGCGGGAAGTCCTCTTCCTCCTCCGTCTCCGAGAGCGAGAGGGCGCTGGGCTGGACGGAACCAGCGGTGAGGGCGCTGTGCTGGACGGGACCAGCGGTGAGGGCGCTGTGCTGGACGGGACCAGCGGTGAGGGCGCTGTGCTGGACGGGATCAGCGGTGAAGGCTCTGTGCTGGACGGGACCAGCGGTGAAGGCTCTGTGCTGGACGGGACCAGCGGTGAAGGCTCTGGCTGGACGGGACCAGACGTGAAGCTCTGGCTGGACGTGGCTGACGTGAGGCTCTGGCTGGACGTGGCTGACGTGAGGCTCTGGCTGGACGTGGCTGACGTGAGGCTCTGGCTGGACGTGGCTGACGTGAGGCTCTGGCTGGACGTGGCTGACGTGAAGCTCTGGCTGGACGTCGCTGACGTGAAGCTCTGGGTGGACGTGGCTGACGTGAAGCTCTGGCTGGACGTGGCTGACGTGAAGCTCTGGCTGGACGTGGCTGACGTGAAGCTCTGGCTGGACGTGGCTGACGTGAAGCTCTGGCTGGACATGTCTGACGGGAAGCTCTGGCTGGACGTGGCTGACGTGATGAGGATTGGGCTGGACGCAGAGATGTTGACGCTGAGAAAGTTGTCTGGACCCATATCCTCCCCTGTGACCTCCACTGAACCCCCGGAAAATCGCTTTGCGGGTTCCCACAAAGGCCTGTTTGTCGAACTCCATGCTCATGCTGGGAAGATCAGGCGAGATTCGTAGTGCTGGATTCATTTGAGGTCGGTTGTTCTGTTACATCCAGTCAGGAATGAAACGGAGAGTGAATCCAATCGCAAGCACATTTAATTAAACAAATACAAAAACAGGAAATCCAGGGAACTCAGAACAGGACAGGAGTAACATAAAACAACAACCGACAGCCAACAACTGAAACACAGGGGTTTAAATACACAGACAAACAAACTAAACAAGATAACAAGGGGGCGTGGTTAATAAGAAACACCTGGGGAGACTAATAAATATAGATGAGGAACACCTGTGGACACTGAGCAACAACAAACAAAAGACAAGACACATGGCAGGATCACATGACAAACAAGGGATAACGTGATATACAAGACACAACAAAAACCCACACGTAACAAATATATCATACACAATATGTTACAGAATAAATATGAATGTTTAGACAAGATTTTGTGATTAGTTTTGGATAGATTATAAAGTTTTGACTGTAAAAAAGACTACTGTCACATTAAATAGGTAAGCTTTTGTTCACCAATTTCTGGTCATATGTTAAATATACTATAGTATGATGTTTTGTCAAAAATAAAGGTATTATTAAAGAATTATCAACTAAGATGTTATCATAGTGTTTGTTCCAATATTCAAACTAATGAATCCTTACCTTTTTTAATACGTATGATAAAATGCATACTTTTTACAAAGAAAGAATACACTTGTAATTGTTGTTGTAATTGTAACCTATTTGTAATTGGTTACAATTTCTAATTGTAAAATATGTATATATAGAAAATTTATTTTGTCCCTGCATTCTTTGGGACCCTGTGACACACCTGTGTGAAATAATTAATATGCTAATTAATATGCAGCTCATTATGTATGCATGTATTATGTAACTTTCACTTGTAATGGAGTAATAGTTGACCAGTATAGCCTGTACTTTCACCTAAGTAATGGAGCTGTGTGCTTAGTCCACATCTCGTGATGAAGCACGCGAGAGTAATTGATATCACTGACGTAAAACCTTTGTCGTAACACTCCTTAAGGCGGCAAGTATTGAATTTTAAACGAGTGTGGGATAATGAATAGCTACTGAAATGAAGACGAAAATTGTTGAATAAATTTGGATTATTTTCTCACAAAATGCAATCGCATGGATCTGGAAGATTTGGATTACAGCGCACAAATGAAATTTTATGATCTGCCTTAAAGTGCTCTTCATTATTCTGTTATTCAATTATGCATTTAATTATCATTTATTCTCAGTACGTTTGCGAAATACATACCTCTTTCTAACAAAAATTGATCTACGAATCCTTTAAAAAAATAAAATATCACCACATTATCACATTATCACTGGACTGATCTGGGACAAACACCTTCCACCAACAATCATGGCCCAGCTTTGGGCAGGTGGGACTTTATTGTCTGTGTTGTGAAGTTCAGGAAACTCCGGTAGTTTCTACTGTCTCAACACTAATTCGTTAAATAATGTAACCCAACAGATTACTGTCACGGATCACAGAGGAATCAGACAAGATGGTAAGTTATCTGTGTTTATTTTGCAGAAGGATTGCGGTCGGAGATAACAGGTGAGAAGAAGTAACATAGAAAGTTCAATGAAGCTTAGCTGTGGTTTTAAGTCTCTCTCTTTCTTTCCCTCTCTTGCAGGTGGCGTGGCGATGGCTGGTACGGATGGGTTGATCCAAGATGAGTGAAGCGACGGTAAGTAGAAGGTAAGTGATCGGGAAGTCTGTGAGCCATGGAATGACGAGACCAGACAAGTGACTGCAGTGAAGGTGAGTGTTTTATAGTCCATATGGTTGATGGGACACAGGTGACGGTGATTAGTACTCAGGGGATAATGAACGGGGAAAAGTCTGGTTGGGTGAAAGGGAACGAGTGGGCGGAGATGGTGATCTGGATGATGTAACCCTGACAGTACCCCCCCCTCCCGAGGCGGCTCTTGACGCCTGAGACGGGCGCTGCCGGCGGCGAGGTCGATCACGACCCCTGGGAGCCGGACGATCCGGATGATCACTGTGGAACTGGGTGAGTAGCGTTGGATCCAAGATGTCATCTCGCAGGACCCAGGAACGTTCCTCTGGTCCGTAGTCCTCCCAGTCCACCAGGTACTCCAGCCGAGGACATCGCCGCCGAGAATCCATGATAGAGCGGACTCGATAAATGGGCTCCTCTTCAACGGGAACGGGAGGAGGTACGTCAGTGGGAAGGTTATCTGAGGGAACAGGGGTGACAGGGTCAGTGAAGGGTTTAAGTAAGGAAACATGGAATGAAGGAGCAATCCTGAAATGAGGGGGAAGATTGAGCCTGTAGGTCACTTCGTTCAACTGCCTCTGGATGGTGAATGGTCCGATGAATCGAGGACTCAGCTTACGGCAAGGTAGACGGAGACGGATGTCTCGAGTCGACAACCACACCTTTTGACCTGGCTGATACTGAGGGGTGTCGAGTCGGTGACGGTCCGCTTGTTCCTTGTGTCTCCGTACTGCCTGCTGTAGATGCACATGAGCTGAGTCCCATACCCCCTCGCTCTGATGGAACCAGAAGTCGACAGCTGGAACCTCCGAGGGCTCACCCGACCAAGGAAAGAGTGGAGGCTGGTAACCAAGGATACACTGGAAGGGGGTGAGCCCGGTGGTGTTCTGCCGCAGAGAGTTTTGGGCATACTCAGCCCATGGGAGGTAACGGTTCCAGCTGTCCTGGTACTGATGGCAGTACGTCCGCAGGTAACGTCCAATCTCCTGAATCTTCCGCTCAGTCTGGCCGTTAGTCTGCGGATGGTAGCCTGAGGAAAGGCTGATGGTGACCCCGAGGAGTTTGAAGAAGGCTTGCCATACTCTTGAGATGAACTGAGGTCCCCGATCCGAGACGATATCCTCTGGGAGGCCGAAGTTCCTAAAGACGTTGTGGAATAGAGCTTCAGCTGCTTGTAACGCAGTGAGAAGACCAGGTAAGGGAATCAGCTTACAACCTTTAGAGAACCTGTCCACAACAACGAATACGCAGGTAAAGCCTTCTGAATTGGGTAGATCAGTCATGAAATCGACACCAATGTGTGACCATGGTCGCCTGGGAAGAGGTAACGGCACGAGCTTGCCTTCTGGGACTCTCCTCGGGGTGTTGGTGATGGCACAGACTGAACAACCGCGGATGAACCTGGAGACATCTCTGGAGATCGACGGCCACCAGTACCGTTGACTGAGGAGCGAGAGGGTACGCTTGCTACCCGGATGTCCAGAGCCCAGAAGGGAGTGAGCGGAGTCCAGAAGGGGAGTACGTAGATGTGGAGGTACGAAAATACGCCCTTCTGGACCTCCCGGCGGAGCGGGTTGACGTGTCAGTTCCTGGGCGATCTGTTGGTCAACCTCCCAGACGATTGGACTGAGGATTACGGCTGGAGGGAGGATAGGTTCGGGATGAAGATCTTCAACAGAGGTGTGATGGAGTCGTGAAAGTGCATCAGCCTTGCAATTCTTACTCCCGGGACGATATGACACCACAAAGTTGAAGCGTGTGAAGAATAGAGCCCAGCGGGCTTGTCTAGGGTTCAGTCTTTTAGCCTCCCTTAAGTACTCCAAGTTGTGATGATCGGTGATTACTGTGAATTGATGGTTAGCTCCCTCCAGCCAGTATCTCCACTCCTCAAGGGCCAGTTTGATGGCCAGCAGCTCTCGGTTACCGACGTCATAGTTCCGCTCCACCGGGGCTAATTTCTTGGAAAAGAAGGCGCATGGAAGGAGTTTGGGTGGCTCACCCTGCCGCTGAGAGAGAACTGCTCCTACTCCAGTAGATGAGGCATCTACCTCTACCACAAACGGAAGGTCCGGGTTTGGATGAATGAGGATGGGAGCAGTGATGAAAGTTTCCTTTAAACGCTGGAAGGCCTGTACTGCGGAGGGAGATAGGGACAGAGACTTGGGCCGTCCCTTGAGGGAAGAAGTGAGGGGAGCACTGATATGACTGTAGTTCCGGATGAATCGTCTATAGTAGTTCGCGAACCCCAGGAATCGTTGCAGTTCCTTTACGGAGGAGGGTTGTGGGCAGTTCTGGATAGTTTCCACCTTCCTCTGGTCCATTTGGATGCCCTGTTGGTTGATGACATAACCCAGGAAGTGAACGGTAGAGGTGTGAAATTCGCACTTCTCCAGCTTCAGATATAACCTGTGTGCTCTCAGCTTCTCGAGGACCTGGATGACATGTTGATGGTGCTCAGACATAGAAGAAGAGTATATGAGTATATCATCAATGTAGACGATTACAAAACGGTTGAGGAACTCTCGAAGGACTTCATTCATATGACCTTGGAAGACGGCAGGAACGTTGGACAGTCCGAAAGGCATGACCTGATACTCGTAGTGGCCCGAGGGGGTCACAAAGGCAGTTTTCCACTCATCTCCATGCCGGATTCGGATCAGATTATACGCACTTCTAAGGTCCAGTTTGGAGAAAATGCGTGCACCACGCAGCTGTTCCAGGGCGGCAGGTACCAGAGGAAGGGGATAGCTGAATTTGACAGTCTGAGAGTTAAGATGACGGTAATCGATACAGGGCCGCAAGCCTCCGTCCTTTTTGGCCACAAAGAAGAAGCTCGAAGCGGCAGGGGAGGTAGATGGTCGAATAAACTGCTGATGTAAAGCTTCCTTCACATACTCCTCCATGGCCTTCTGTTCCGGGATGGACAGAGGATATATACGACCTTTGCGAAGGGTGGCTCCGGGTAGCAAGTCGATGGCGCAGTCCCATGGCCGGTGTGGAGGTAGTTTGGTTGCCAGTTCCTTACTGAATACATCCTGGAACGCCTGGTACTCCACTGGGATTTCGCCTTGAACTTGGACTTCAGGGCTTTCCACCGAAGTAGAACAGACAGGAACTCTAGTTTCCCCCGCGGGTGACTTGGAACGGGACGAAGAATGAACCTTCTGGATGGAACTGAGGCAGGATCTATGGCAATCTTCACCCCAACGGAGTACCTCTCCAGTTCCCCAGTGGAGTACCGGCTGATGTTGTACTAACCAGGGACGTCCCAGGATGATATCCGCGGTGGACTCCTCCAGCACCATAAGAGAAATTTCCTCAGAGTGTAAACAGCCGATACGAAGAGTTAGAGTGGGTGTATAATGGCGAATTCGACCACGACCTAATGGGTTGCCTTGTATGGTTTGGACGGGAAGATCTCGGCACAGACGGCGTCGCCGAATATTCAACTTTTGGAGAAACTGGGTGGATATGAAGTTCCCCGCAGACACGGAGTCAATGAGGGCTTGCGCTGGGAGACAAACACAGGAGGTTAATACATGTACTCTGGTACGTGTGAGAGGCTCAATCTTCGGGGAGAGTTGAATGGCACTTACCGCCTGTCGCGGAGGTCGTACAGGGCAAGAACTGAGGAGATGCTTGTCGGAAGCACAGTATAGACAGAGGGAATGTTGAAATCTGCGCTGGCGTTCAGCTGTAGAAAGGTGGGTGGAGTCTACTTCCATTGGAACTGGTGCTGGAGGAGTGACTGAAGGCGCCGGAGGCGGAGAACTTACAGTGGGTACAAACCTATCACAAGCGGTGAGACGCTGGGCTGTACGGATTGTCTGCTGGATCAGATTCTCTAACCCCATGCTGTCCTCATACACCACCAACAGCTGGCGGACGTTGGAATTCAAACCATGACGAAAGGCGGTGATCAGGGCGGTTTCATTCCAGCCGCTAGCTGCGGCTAGTGTGCGGAACTGAAGCGTAAACGAACTCACTGAAGAATTTCCTTGACGGAGGTTATAGAGTTGGTCGTGAATGGACAGTTCTGATATTGTTTGCCCAAAAACCTCTTTAAAGTGCTGTTTAAAACTTGAGAAGGATTTGACCACCGGGGCATCTGAATCCCACAATGACTGTGCCCATCGAAGTGCTTGACCAGATAACAGTGAGATAATGAAAGCCACCCGGGCGGTATCACTACGGAACTGATGCTCATTCATGGAGATATACAAGGATACCTGGAGAAGAAACCCACTGCAGTTCTCCGCCTCACCAGAGTAGGGCGCTGGCCGGGCCATGGGACTCGCAGAGGCAGTGAACGAAGCAGCGGGAGGTTGCGGAAGTGGAGGTGGTGGAAAGAGTGCCGCGGCGACCGGAGGATTAGCCGCTGAGGAATCCTCTTCTAAATCCGACTGATTCTGCATAATTACTCCTTTCTGTGGTCTGGTCTTCTGTCACGGATCACAGAGGAATCAGACAAGATGGTAAGTTATCTGTGTTTATTTTGCAGAAGGATTGCGGTCGGAGATAACAGGTGAGAAGAAGTAACATAGAAAGTTCAATGAAGCTTAGCTGTGGTTTTAAGTCTCTCTCTTTCTTTCCCTCTCTTGCAGGTGGCGTGGCAATGGCTGGTACGGATGGGTTGATCCAAGATGAGTGAAGCGACGGTAAGTAGAAGGTAAGTGATCGGGAAGTCTGTGAGCCATGGAATGACGAGACCAGACAAGTGACTGCAGTGAAGGTGAGTGTTTTATAGTCCATATGGTTGATGGGACACAGGTGACGGTGATTAGTACTCAGGGGATAATGAACGGGGAAAAGTCTGGTTGGGTGAAAGGGAACGAGTGGGCGGAGATGGTGATCTGGATGATGTAACCCTGACAATTACAAGATATTGTAATTACATTAAAATGTAATTACATTTTAATGGTGAAACATAATTATTATAGTGCACCATTAACAACATGCCAGTTGTTCAGCTGACAAAATCTTTCTAAAAGATTTTCAGTAGACAAAAACCTCTGGAAAGATGGAGGCCATCTCTTTTCAACAGTTTCTGAAGTGACAACAGTCAATGGCCTGACTCTACCAAAAATATTTGTCCAATTATCTACAAAACCTACATTATTCTGAGGACACCGCAGTCTGACAGTCTGTTATGTACCAATGTCCCTAAATAGTAAGTATTTAGCACATTCCTATCAAAAATAAAACTATACCACTGCGTCTTCAGTTGCTCACTGGAGTACATGAAGACTCATGTTCATTACAGGCAACAACAGAATATTTAGATTGTTTACTTCATAGCTTGTGTTAGCACTAGTAAGGAGACAAACATGACGGACGGTGTGCAGTTCACTCAGGGGAGGAGCTATGCTAATTGAAGAGTCTGTCACCAGTCGTGGATGGGGCCTGTCCCACTGTGACACCACATAGAAAACATGTCATTTTTTGACAACTCATTTTGAGACACTGTTTCTGATTTATGGGGAATATAAAAAGGAGTCGGTGGATTTTTACCACTAATGGGTGGTTGTGTACCCACCATTGAGATCCCCGAGGTCTGGACAATAGGCAATTATGAAATGAGTAAGGAATAATTGGCGAC
Source organism: Siphateles boraxobius (assembly GCF_051911475.1). Taxonomy (NCBI): domain Eukaryota; kingdom Metazoa; phylum Chordata; class Actinopteri; order Cypriniformes; family Leuciscidae; genus Siphateles; species Siphateles boraxobius. The sequence goes on from NW_027508722.1 coordinate 29,902,891, forward strand.
GAGCCGTTGAATTATTAGAAAGATAATGCACACCCGAAGTGGTAATACGGCACCTCGGGTATGCATTATTTTTCAATAATTCAATGGCCCGAAGTCAATTATTCTGCTTATACTACGTTTTTCCACACATCAAAACAATGATCAGATGATGTATTTGAAGACGTTTCTCAGGTTAGGTTTTTGTCCTTAAAACAAGGTGTGTAGGAATAATTTCTTACGCATCTAATCCCAAGCCTCCGATGCTAATTCCAAAACATAATTTTAGAGCTAGTAACATCAAGATATTGATGTAGTTATTTGAGAGCGAGAGCGAGAGCGAGAGAGAGAGAGAGAGAGAAAGAGAGAGAGAGAGAGAGAGAGAGGGAGAGAGAGAGAGAGAGAGAGATTAAGAGAGCATGTATGTGTATGTAATTACCTGAATCTGTTAGTCTCTCAACAGTGTTCGGCAGCAGCATCTCTAATAATAGCAAAACTGTACGTTTCTGCTCCAAGAGCGCCATTATTACCTTGTTAGTGAGAAACGTCATGTAGCTTTTAAGTTAAACTATTTTACTGATAAAATTATCAGAGCAGCGCTGACAAGTCAAGTCAAGTCAAGTCAAGTCAAGTTGTTGTGGTTTCAATCTTTTTGGGAAATCACTTCTCAGAGATCTTTGATGCCAGAAATATTAGACTTTATTTTACAACAAAGCCGAGCATCTCCTGCCGATCATTGACCAGCTTCACACATACAGTATATACCATGTCTTTTTCCAAACATGGTAACACACACTATAGATAGGTTTGGGTAAAGTTCTTGTACCATGTGACTTCTTAGAATTGAATTTTCTGCTGCAAGCAACATTCCAGGCCTTTCTTCAGGCTTCCAAAAGTCAAACCAAAGTCACACACAGAGGTAATAATAGTGTACAAATATATAGCTAAATTACTTATTGTTATATTACAGATTGTTTCAAGGCAGCTTTTCAGAGATAACAAGAAAATAATGTGATAATAATATTGTTAAATATAAAATGAAATGTCCCCAACTAAGCAAGCCAAAAGCCATTGCGAAGAAAGGCGAAGAAGGCGACAGTGGCAAGGAACCAAAACTCTATCAGGTGACAGAATGGAGAAAAAAGCCTTGGGAGAAACCAGGCTCAGTCAGAGGGCCAGTTCTCCTCTGGCCAAATTAACGAACAGTGTATGATTATGATTCAGGCTGTATTCTTATATTCTGCTAAGAACCAATCACATGCCATAGACATCGTATCCTGTGTTCTTATTGGCTATAACACTTGTCAGTAGAATTATGCAAATTAGGTCAAGAAAGTTCAGTGTGTATTTTGCCAGTAAAAGAGTGAGCAGTCAAGTTTGCGTGTTTGATTAGAGTCAATAAACCCTCATGGTAAAACGAATTTGGCGTGCATCAAGGTGATGATACACAGGGCAACTTTTTGAGGAATGTTGCTGGGCAATCTTGCCGAGCGATTGTTGCTTGGGCACTTTCCCATTGAAAAAGGGCAACAAATTTCTATCGGGATAATTTAGATCGGTTGTGGACCCTGTGTCTCATCTGGTTGCCCGTTGACGGCAACATTGCCCCAAGCAACATTGCTCAAAAAGTTGCCCTGTGTATCATCACCTTCAGAGCATCCTTGAATACTTCATCAAAATAGCAAAAGCATAACACAGGCAGCATTACAGGTCAGAGGTCAGATTGGATTGGAACATTATATTATGCAGTTCATCTGTTTGAAGACCGGAGTCATCACGCGCGTATGGAGATGAGTTTGTTGAGGATCAGTGCCAATGGCTGATCAACACGTTTCTGTGCAAGTGTGTGCCCGTACTATAAATAGTCAGGGATACAAACTAATACATTTCTAATTTCGGCATATATATTCGAAAATATAGGCTATCATTTACATGATTAATAAAAATGTAGCCTAATTTGTAACTGTCAATGTGACGTCACAAGAAACATTAACAAAGCGGTTTTCATCAGCATAAGATTACTAAGGAATGTGGACATATTGTGAACGAATGTAATAAGTTACTTAGTTGCCTATATACTGCAACTTTCCATGGTAGCCCTCAGTAAATTTACTCGTCTAAGATTATGATGTCTATGATTATCAAACATACATATCTGTTCAAACTATGTTTACTTTTTTCACTGACACTGTCCAAAATAAAAGTCTATAAATCAAAGCTCAGTTTTGGTGAGGGATAAAACAAAGGGCAAGATAAGGAGAAAAAAAAAAGAAAGAAAGAAAGAATCGTGATGGAGATGAGAAGAGTATTGAAACATTTCTTATTTAAGACCATTCCTGTTTGGAATATGTGATTGTGTATTATCAACAATAAACAGAAATACCCTCTTCTGTATTCCAGTTTGTAGTGTGGAATATTCATTGCAACAGTTAACCTGATTCTCCTGTAGCTAACCTTACACAATGACTTTATTTTTTTCCCCCTAATTTTTAAAACATTTATATTTATAGGATTGATGTCATACTCATTCAGCTTGGGGACTGAAGTGTTTATAATCATCATAAAAAAATAGATAGTAAATAAATAAAAATATGTCAGGATACACACACAGGAAACAGTAGATCCAATTGCAGTATTTATTGGGTAATCCGTAATACGTTATCCAGTTCAGGCAAGGGTCAAAATCCATACAAGTCAGTCCAAGAACAAGAATAAAACAAGAAACAAGCAGACAGACCTTCGGAAGTGTGGTGACAAATAATAACGACTCCGTGACAAACACTGAAACAAACAGGGTATATATACACACACAGATACTAACAAGGTGATGGGAAACCGCTGTGTGCAATGATCATTGATGAGTTCAGGCAAAGGGTTATGGGAAATGCAGTTCATGATAAGGGTGATGATCAGGGTAAGAAACCTCTAGTGAAAACCCAAATAACACAAACCATACACTGTGACATAACCCCCCCTCTACGGAGCGACCACCAGACGCTCCAAGACACCAGACAAAACAAAGAGTCCAGGAGGGAGGTGGAACGGTGGAGGATCAGGGGGAGGGATGATGGTCCAGGTCCATGAAGGGGAACAGGAACAAGGGGTGATGGCTTAGCTGGCGGCCAGGGCGAAACATAGTCCATCGGGCAGCCAGGGCGAAACAGAGAGTCCCCGGGCTGCCAGGGCGAAACAGAGAGTCCATCGGGCGGCCAGGGCGGTGAAGGCCCTGGGCTGGACGGGACAAGCGGTGAAGGCTCTGGGCTGATCGGGACCAGCGGTGATGGCTCTGGGCTGGACGGGACCAGCGGTGAAGGCTCCGGGCTGGACGGGACCAGCGGTGAAGGCTCCGGGCTGGACGGGACCAGCGGGTGAAGGCTCCGGGCTGGACGGGACCAGCGGTGAAGGCTCCGGGCTGGACGGGACCAGCGGTGAAGCCTCCGGGCTGGACGGGACCAGCGGTGAAGGCTCTGGGAGAGCGCTGGGAAGGCGAGGCGTCTGGGTGACGCCGTGAGGGCGAGACGCTTGCGTGGCGCCGTCAGGCCTTGTAGGATCGCATACGTAACAGGAACGGTCTCTGGATCGGCAGAAGTGATGGGAACGGTCTCTGGATCGGCAGAAGTGACGTGAACGGTCTCTGGATCGGCAGAAGTGACGTGAACGGTCTCTGGATCGGCAGAAGTGACGTGAACGGTCTCTGGATCGGCAGAAGTGACGTGAACGGTCTCTGGATCGGCAGAAGTGACAGTAGACGTCTCTTTCTTCCTCCGCCTACAATGGCATCGAGCCCACCACCTTTGGATACCTGCAATAAATCACACCATGTTCATTCATTGTGCCAAAGACTAAAGGCCCAATTTCAACAATCTAAACGCATGATCTAAAGTGCTTAGGGCGTGTCCGAATCCACTTTTGCTAGATTAACGACAGGAACAATAGTCGGCGCGTGAGTAATGGGTCTCTGAGTAATGGGTGTGTTTTGGGCGTAACGTGAAATAAACCAACCAGAGTCTCATCTCCCATTCCCTTTAAAAGCCAGTTGCGCTCGTGCCATGGCGGATTACTATTTACATGACGGAATTTGCAAGCGGAAAGACTGAACGCTTCTCCAGAGTGCAAACAGATCTGTTCGTGCGTGATGTTAAAGTGTGCAAGCAGACCGGGAGAAGCCGTATTCCACCATATCTTTATGTACACAATACATTTTGCAACATCAGCACTGTTACTGAACTGAATTGAATCAACAGTGAAATTACTTGAGCTGAATAAAGACCATTCTCTTGTGTAGAGTAGCTAATTGCTGGATTTGTCTTATAATTTATGAAATCTGCATTGTTGATTATTTTCCTATATATCACTGTGAAGCTGGTTTGAAACAATCTGAATTGTATAAAGCACTGTATAAATAAAGGTTACTCAATTTAACTTCATTAGCTTAAAAAAAATCCACTCTGTTAAGGTCCACTCTGTTACACATTGCATTGTAAACATTTAATTTATGTGGAAAAATGTCCTAGACCACATGTGAATTTGAGCTGCTTGACCATAAAGTTTATATGACAGACAGACATTTACTTTCTCTGATAAGACAAAAAAAATGTGTGTGTATATATATATATATATATATATACATACATATTCACAAATCACCTTTAAGCAATGTGTTTCATACTTTCTTTACACCTATACAAAAATGGCATATGATTAACTTAGAATCAGAATCAGAATCAGAATCAGAAAGAGCTTTATTGCCAAGTGTGCTTGCGCACACAAGGAATTTGTTTTGGTACTGAGGCTTCCAGTGGACATATACAAATACAACATTAAACATAATACTACAAATTATAAGAATAAAAAATAAAAATATAAATATGTGAGAATAAAACTATCACAGTTGGGTTTAGTCAGAATAGACATTTTCAGATTTACAGATTATGAACCTATTTACAGTGTTTTGAATATTATAAATAAATAAATCTACATATAAGTATCACCTGAGTTGTGGGATATTGCACTAAACAGTGGGAGTATTGCACTTACAGGCATATGCCTTGGGAGGAGTGTTAACTGTTCAGGAGGGAAATGGCCTGTGGGAAGAAACTGTTCCTGTGCCGAGATGTTCTTGTGCCGAGATGTTAACTGTACTGGTAAAGACACTTAATAGATGAAACTATGGATTCAGAGAGTTGGATTATACCCGACATGACACATTTATAGATTTTTTTTTTTTTTTTCGTTTAATTAGGCATCAAGCAAAACTTTTTTTATTTTTATTTAAATAAGGCAAATACAAACAAATCAGAAACAATGTCAAATCTTACTACAAGCTTACAGTGCTCATCCTAGAAAAAGAAAAACTTAAAAGAACATATGAACATGGAGCATGTTATGGCAAAATGGCATTTACATATTCAAAAGAAAATAAATTAAAAGGGCAATCAGTCAATAAAATTGTTTACAAAAGAAGCCAGTTTCTTAGCATTCTTGTTCTTAATCAATACCAAAGAGTTATAAAAAAGTTTCAACTCATTTCTCCAATGAATAATGTTAGGAATTGTCTTGTAAAAACGACATTTATGAATGAAATGTTTACTTAACAAAATTACACTGTTAATGCCAAAATCATTGTGATCATTACGAAAAATACCAAATTTTATATCATTAATAGTTAGATTCATCATCTGAAATCCTTTGGAGACGAACAATTGTTGAAGGTCCAACCAAAACCTTTTAACAACTTCACACAAACAGAACAGATGATTTAAATCTTCGGGTTCAATTTTACAGAAGTTACAGTTTCCTACATCCATTTTAAATATCTGTTTTAATAAATCTTTAGTTGGATAAATCCTATTTATAATTTTAAATTGCATTTCTTTCACCTTTGGCGGGACTGGGAATTTTAAGTATTTACATCTAATCTTTTTTATTGTCTCCTTTTCAAAGTCTTTTAGAATATAATGTCTTTTGAGAGAACTAGTTTGGCAGTTAAGTAAACAATTCCTTATAAACTTGTTGTTACATTTGTAATTCAGAAAATCAATACCATTGATGTAAAGTTGTCTTAAAGTAGGCGTGACTTTTGAATATATTATATCCTGTTTAATCATAGCTACAAGTGATACTGGGAAAGCTTTCACAATCTGTTTAAACTTCTTTTGGGTACGACACATTTATAGATTGTCAAGATATAAAAGACAGGCCAATCAAACAAGTATTATATTACAATGATATGGCCAGCATCCATATCACCCTGTAGCCCAAGACTGGTTGCCCACTGAAGCTAAGCAGGGCTGAGCCTGGTAAGTACCTGGATGGGAGACCTCCTGAGAAAATCAGGTTGCTGCTGGAAGAGGTGTCAGTGAGGCCCGCAGGGGGTGCACACCCTGTGGTCTGTGTGGGTCCTAATGCCCCTGTAAAGTGACGGGGACACTATACTGTCAAAGAGCACCGTCCTTTCGATGAGACGTTAAACCGAGGTCCTGACTCTATGTGGTCATTAAAAATCCCAGGATGTCCTTCGAAAAAGAGTAGGGGTTTAACCCCGGCATACTGGCCAAATTTCCCCCTTGGCCTCTGTCTATCATAGCCTCAATCATCCCCATATCATGATTGGCTTCATCAATCTGTCTGTCCTTGGTCTGTCCTCTCGACCAGTAAGCTGTTGTGTGGTGGGCATTCTGGCGCTCCATTGCTGCCGTCACATCATCCAGATGGATGCTGCACATTGGTGGTGGTTGAGGAGATCCCCCCTTCCTTATGTGAAGCGCTTTGAGTACCCAGAAAAGCGCTATATAAATGTAACAAATTATTATTAAGACTTTCTCTAGGATTCAGTCTGTTATGTTAGGCAGACTTCGATCAGCTAGCAAAGCATTTTTATGCTTCATGTGAATGTGGCAATTTAGTTGAACTCCACTAAGGCATGTAGTGCTTGTCTGAAATTGATCATTGATTTTTATCTGTCAGACAAGTCTCAGATGACTTACTGAAACATTTTTTTTCCTTATTATGAGTTGGTCTAAAAAAGGCTGGCAATGAGCTACATCCACAATATTAAGCAGAAGGCTGAAAACCTTTCTTGCTTCAGTCAGTTATTTACAACCATCTCGCTATAGAATGTTTTCAAGAATTTGACATGGTCCCTGTAGGCAAACTGCAATAAAAAGTAGGCTAGTTGATTATTCTGGATATTTAGTTTTTTGAACACAAGATTAATGCTCAGTAGTTCAGTTGACATGCAAGTGTACTGAATATAGAAAAGGATAAATGTGACATTTTGAATGTTGGATTGACAAGCCTTGCCCAAAATGATAAACCAGTTTATAACCAGTTTAAACCAGTTTATAACCAGTTTAAACTCCATTGTATCCTTTGAATCTTTAGGCAGTTTGACAGACAGAACAATTTGACGTTTGAATGTTATATAAGCCTTTGCGAAGTTTGCGAAGCAGATAAATGGTTTGTTATGACTTAGTTGCTAGTTGCTAGTCAGTAGTTACTTGCTATTATGTTTCACATGTTCACATAATTTGGAGGGTGGTTGGTAAGCAGTTTCTAAGTTTCTAAGTTAAGGCTAAATTGTAGATGTCTAGATAGATATATATTTTTAAGTATTCCTACAGCTACAAATAAGTACAGGCTGTATGTATATCACATTCTATAATTGCCTTTGGTCACCCAGGGGTACAACTGAGTGTCAGACAGTTTTCCAATATACTTTCTCAAAATCACATCATAAAAAGAAGTTACATTCCCTCCAGTTTGATCTAAACATAATGTTTGTACCCTGCTGCTGTGGAATAAGGAGGTACTGTATCTCTATAAAAATCCCTGATCTGTCAAAACATTGTTTCTCACTCCATCTGTCTGTTTGAAACCTTGTGGGTTGTGTTTGGAAGCATTTAAGTTGCATTAGGGGTTCCCGTTTTTCAGCTTTTCATTAACGTTGTTAATTTACATATGCTAATGACCCTACTGTTTGGAAGACAACTTTGAAAACTTGCAGATTGTTGCATTAGCATATGTATCTATTTTGGATACATTACATGGCATTTGTGCCATTTGGATAAATTGTTCTTATTTAGCCTTGCTAATATTGAATCTGGTTACTTTTTAATATAATTTATACCAATATTACACCACAGGCCTTCTCTACTCCCTAACATTAAAGCTCTTATTTTGTCAGTGATAAATTCACTTCTCGGGAAATGCGCTGCATTGAGGATAAGTTCTGCCTGCACTAGTGTCATTTATGACAATATGTTAAAGCTCTTGTCTTGAAATGGAATTTCTGAAATTGTGCATTGCTCTTAGGCTTTTAAATATGATGATAGTATGTGTGACTGATTTGTCAATGATGATTCTATCTTGGTAACTATTTGGACACAATATGCAGTGACATTCATGCCTTTTTGTGTATTTTAAGTGTCCCTGCAACAGTAATTGGTATTCATTGATCCCCAACTGATAGTCCTTAGGCCTAGAATAATATTTTAAGGATTAAATAAAAAATATCTTAAGTTAATAAGTCAATCTGGTGGAAAGGAACATGAAAAAGCAGTCTAACAAAAATGGCAGAGACGAAAATTATGTGTCATGATTCAGATGTGATTTCCAGTTGATCATTTATTATCTTTATTAATTAAGATGATTTATTGCCCTTCACTTTCCAACCTGGTGACATTTTAAAACACTGTTCCATCATTAATGAATACACAGGAACAACACAATGTTTCAGCCATGACAACTCTTGGAATAGTTTGAAAACAATATCATATTAATGAGAAATATAGACGTAAATGTAAATAGCTTTTTGTTTTGGCGGACTAGATCTGCTACGCTGCTGCTGCTGCTGTGGCTGCAGGCAAGAACAAAGACTTGCTCTGCTAGACCACAAAAAAAACAGAAAGAAAACTGCTGCTACAGACCATAACATAAAACACAAAGACATTACAGTGCCGCAGCAAAAGAGATCTAGTGGCCTCTAAGACTATGTGTGCCTGGGCTACCTTGCCGGATAGCTTATCCTAAAGTGCTGAGGCAATGTGCAGAAATACTTAAAGGGTTAGTTCACCCAAAAATGAAAATGCTGTCAGTAATTACTCACCCTCATGTTGTTTCAACCACGTAAGACTTCCGTTCATCTTAGGAACACAACTAAAGATATTTTTGATTAAATCTAAGAGCCGGATCACTACTCCATGGGCTTCTAAGGGATTGAAACCCGGCCCAGAAAGTTAGTAAAGACAATGTTTAAAATAGTCCAAGTGACAACAGTGGCTCAACAAAAAGTTTATCAAGCGACGAGAATACTTTTTGTGCACAAAAAAACAAAAAAATAACTACTTTATTCAACTATTCATTTTCTTCTGTGTGGGCCTCTGAGGGAGTTCACGTAGTGTTGTTACACTACAGTGCTTCTGGGTTGTACGTCAGAACGTAGGCTAACTATTGGCCAGCATCACACGCATCACACACGACCAGCGTCGGCCATTAGTGAGCCTACGTTCTGACATACAATTAAACATGAATACATGTATATGCTTGGGTGTTGGATTGATGTTTCACCTGGCTAGGTAGGTCAGCGAGAAATCTAGACCCAGAAGCTGGTTTTTTATACTTATTTGGAGATCCCTGGGATGCTTGAAAAACTATCTGAGGGAAGAGGTTGGCAGAGTGAGAAAAGGATCTACAGACAGAGCAAGTATTGCCTTATGATATCCATAAAAGAGAGAGCAGTTGTAATTGAGCGCCAGGTCAGATGTGATAGGCGTTGTAATGTCTGTCTGTGTTCCCCTGTCCTTTCTTGTTTAGCAGTTCCCCATCATGTCTATTAGTCTTCCCAGGTGTTTCAGATTAACCACGCCCCCTTGTTATCTTGTTCAGCTTGTTTGCCCTTGTATTTAAGCCCTGTGTTTCAGTCCAGTCTTTGTGATTTCTTGTGTGTTGTACTGTCAATGTTGGTTGTTCTTACCCTGAATCCTGTTCCTAGTCTGAGTCTTTGTTGAGTGTGTTTAATAAAGTGTGCTGCAAGTGGATCCTGCTTCTTCCTTGTCTCAACCACATCGTGACAATAGCTAGATAGGTGTCAAGTTCAATCCTCCTTTTGGGAAAAACTTTGCATAGAGTGTCTCTGTAAACTCCAAATGCCACTTTGAATTCAGCTAAAGACAAGCTTTTAGAAAGACTGGGGTCACAAACATTGAGAACAATTGAAACATCACTGCAGTCAGCAACGTGATTCTCTAAGACCCCTGATGAACACAATAATATTTTTATTAAATTGACATTGTTACCTGTGATTATTTGGTTCCTCAAACTTAAAGGAATAGCTGATGCGGGCAGGATGAACAGAGCTCCCGAAAATGGTGCAGGTACAGCTGAGGAAAAAGTAACGTGGCAGGAAGTCCTGGGAGGGACCCGCAAAGGTGTCTTGAAGAAGAGGCGTGGTTGAAGCCTGGATGTTGGATCTTGGTTTCTCTAGCACCGAAACACGATTATCCTGTTTGTTGATGGACACTTTGATATTGATGAGAGCCGAGAGGGCGAGAGTGCTATGGGATGTTCCACCTCATTGGGATTGCCAGGAGCTTCTAAATCGGAAGATTGATCAGCTCCGAGTTCGCCAAAAGACAAAATCTCATCGATCTCGAGGTGAGATATTTCTCTTATAGGAAACAGTTTAGAATTACCGAAAGAGTTAATATGACAACTAGGAACATGGCTCACAGTTTAAGATGACCACGCAGTCTAACACTACATGGATGGACTGGAATATATATGGCTACCCTAGATAGAAAGATATGGCTGATTGGCTGTAGTACCGGCCACGAGACAGCCAATAAGCGTCACGTCAGAGTTTCATGACTGAGCTAGTTATTAACACGGTTGTAACTACTATTAATTTACTAAGAAACTCTGATTAATGAATTATTTGTAATAGTACTTAGTGGAGCTTGCAGAGGACTACTGAAAACTACTATATACAGGTTTATAATTAACATGAATAATACATAATATAAAATGAATACTAAAATGAAGGTCGTAACCCACTAATAATGACATAAGTATTACCAAATTTACTAATTACTAATTATTTGGGTATTCTAAAGTGAAAAGCATGATAACTCTCTAGTAATGACTGAAATCATTGTAAATTAAAAATTGCAGTTACCGATTAGCTAATAGTGAACTACCACATTCAATTGAGCACTATTACTTACAATTTTTTTAATCAGAGTTTCTTAGTAGGTAACAGTAGTTACATGAATGTTAATGGTGCGTTACTCATTTTTTTCCTGTGTAGTTATTTATTAATGACGGAACAATATTCTAAAGTGTTTCCTCCAATCCCACTCCTCACTGAAAGTATTTATTTATTTGACCATCATATCTGTTGAGAAAACTCTCATAATATGCTTACAGTATAATAATGAAGTAATAATCTAATCATTTTTATTGTGCATGCTTGCATGCTTCAAAAATCAATTCAGAGATAAGACACTAGCATGTGCATGGCCTAAAAAATGAACTTCAGTTTTAAATATTGAAGCCCTCAACAACATATGCAGATTTCCCTCCCTGAGACAATAATTGCATTATTACTCTGAGTGCTTTATTACTTTCATTAAGCTCATTTCCCACATGATGTATAAAGGAATGCTTTGTATTGTGAATACATCCGCTGTTGATTAGTGAATTTTATATGCTTATTAGAAATAATGTTTAGATCAGCAGCCCAGGAAGGTAAAATAACAGAAAATGAATACCAGGCAGTTTAAGCACTTAACGATTCCTTTACTTCCTTTACTCATTAAACAATAATAATTGTGTTAATTTCAGTGACAATGAATCAAGAACTAATATAGCCTGTTAATATATAAACAATGTAGCATACATTGTAGCAATTCAATATATTAGCTAGACATTAACTATAAACTAATAGTTTAATGATTTGTAAGAACTGTATTACAATATATTTATTATAAAGTGTTATTTTTTATAAAATATCTTTGTAATATTTGAAGTACACTAGAATTACGCTAACTTTTTCACAAGGATAGATTAGTAATACAGGAAAGGCCTGCATATTGAAATGCTGCTGACTTCAAACCCAGAATTCATCTTAAATATCACAATGGCTAGGTAACTGAATTTCCACATTGAACCATATACCAAAATTTGGTTCACTGACAAGTTATTCCTGAACAATTCTGTCTGCATCTTTCCAAAAAGCATAATGTGTGTGTGATGTATTTTTTTGCAGCCCACTCCCTGAGCTCAGAAACAATGTGCACACGGATCTGTGTTATATAATAAAACCTTTGTATCCAGTTTTAGTGGGGGCTTTGTTTTGGATATCTAACTGCAGATTCCACTGTCTATACAGCTTTCCCACTCTCTGCATCTCTGGAGCTGTCTCTCTCGTTCTCCGAGGGCTCCGCATTGCAGCCTAACTGATGGAGACGACCCACATTCCCTAATCCTCTGTATTGTTACACTGTGCTGCCGAATTATGGCAGGCACCAAGCTAAAACAATGGAGAACCAAATGTCTCATATCCACAGGCCCAAACAACTCTGTTTTTTATCTCCGTGCTTAGGGAAAACCTGCTCCAGATGACGTGACATTGCTCACAGGATAACTCATTATGCACTGCTCTTCAACTCCATATAGCTCAAACATTCCCTGTCAAGACTGCGACTCACATTTCCCGAACATAACCCGATGTTTTAATTTCAGTTCGACTGAATTCCTTATTAGGAGTAAATGGTTCTCACTTTAGATTAGGTCACGGAAAAGGGTAAAAAGTCATTAAGTTCTTTAAACCAACCTCTATTAAACATTATTTAATTCATATTTAGTGTTCCTTAAAATGTTTACAAATACATTAAAACACACACACACACACACGCACGCACACACACACACACACACACACACACACACACACACACACACACACACACACACACACACACACACACACACACACACACACACACACACACACACACACACACACACACACACACACACACACGTTGGCATATGGTTTTATACTAGCATAATAGTTTTTATACTGTATTCTATCCCCTTACACTAACTCAACCCCTCTACACTAAACCTACCCATCACCCATATGACTAAATATAAAGTTAGGACAACAAATTTGTAATTACAACTGTATTTAACAGTGCATATTTAACTGTATTTACATGCTAATGACATACAATTTACACAAAAAAAAGAAAATCATTATGTTCAACAGTACACTTAGCCACTTACACTGTCAGTGCACTGATTATATTAAATTAAACAATAATATAATCTAAACTGTCTGTCTGACTGACTGGTTGTTTAATTGCTATCACATGACATCAGTATTTAGCATATATGTTCATTTGACAATATTATAATTTACAACCTTTACTTTTTTTTCAACAATATTTTGAAGCACCTTGGTGCAGGGCACAGGCCTACTCTCTCAGTACATCATCTTTCATCTGAGAGGCTTCTCTCTTACTCTTTCATTATTTTAGAAGTTCTGTCCATTCGCTTTGAGCAGAGGCAGCATCACATCACAATGCATTTTATGTCTGGTACACTGTGTGTTGAAACTGCTGTTGCAGTAGCTGGATTTCTAAAATGCACAGATTTTGTAGTAAAATTTCTGACTGAAAGCTTGCAAGCTCACTGTGAAGTTTGTGTTGTGAATATGTGCTGGTCACCTCAGCCAGGCCTGTATTGGAACAAATTCTAAAAGATAAACAGACAATGGCTTTATCAGAGAGCAGACAGACCTTCTGTGAGTTCTAGTGTGCCACATGTTCCCAGCTCCCAGCACAGATTCCAGAACAAAAGTTAACCCTTTGCAAATTATTTTGCAGTGATGAAACCGGAAACATTGCTAAATAATACTTGACTACGTGTATTTAAAGTCTGGTAAGACCAGACCCCATTGTCTCATTGTTTATAGATAAATATGTTTGCGTAAAATTTACAGGTCTTAAAAGTTTAATAGATGCGGAAATGCACAAAATGCGGACAGTATCTAAAATATAAGTATTATTATATTTACAGCTATAGAAACATTAAATATTTACAAATACTTTTATAACGGTTTTAGACACTTTCAATATTGTACGTTTTATAGGTCTGTGTTTAAAGCTAGTAATTGTGTGAAAGAACCACAGTTTACGCTAAATGCATACAAATACTCATGAGATCACATTGGCCTTTAAAGCTCCAGTAGGTAGCTTTTGTAAAAAAATATTTGTTAAAACTGTCATTATATCCTGAAAGTAGAATATGAGACAGATAATCTGTGAAAAAAATCAAGCTCCTCTGGCTCCTCCCTGTGGTCCTATTAACATTTGCAGAAATACACCGCTCCCGGTCAGAAACAACCAATCAGAGCCAGGAGGAACGTCTTAGCAGTGTCAATCACGCTCGTGTACGCACTGATCCCCCCTCTCTTGCACAGCGCGAGCGCTTACCGTCGCTCGTGACTCTCCTGTTCGTTCATCCAAATGAACAAATCTTTTTTCGAGTCATTTCGTTCATTCAACGAACGAAATGACTCGAAAAAAGATTCGTTCATTTGGATGAACGGGTTCGAACAGGATCACGAACGTGCATCACAGAACAGAGGAAGGCGAGCATTTGTGCTTACAAAACTTAAAGTTTTTTATTTATTTTTGAAATGACCGATCGTTTCGCTAGATAAGACCCTTATTCATCGCCTAGTATCGTTTAAAGCCCTTTGAAGCTGCGCTGAAACTGTCATTTGGTCCTTGAAACGTTTGTGTCCTATTGAAGTCCATTATATGGAGGAAAAAACCTGGAATGTTTTCATCAAAAACCTTAATTTCTTTTCGACTGAAGAAAGAAAGACATCTTGGATGACATGGGAGTGAGTAAATTATCAGCAAAAGTTTTTTTTAAAAGTGAACTAATCCTTTAACGTTATCTTAGTAGCTATTTATAACTTATAGAAAGAGTGCAACCTTATAAAGTTACATGTATTGCAAAATTGATGATGATTTGAGGACCAAGTTTGTAGTCAAAGTATGAGCAGGCCATAATCAATGTAAAGCATTTGATGTTTTGTCCCTATAAGTGAATGTTCCATAACTGTTTATAATCCGCCGTCATCGGTGGTCCTGCTTATTAGCGCAGGCTAATAAGCAGGACCACCGATGACGGCGGATTATAAACAGTTATGGAACATTCACTTATAGGGACAAAACATCAAATGCTTTACATTGATTATGGCCTGCTCATACTCCGCTGTGGGGGAGGAGCTGTGGAGGGAGGAGCTGTGGAGGGAAGGCTGTAGCGCAGCAGAGAGCAAGGGGGTGGGACCCGTAAGTTGTGCTTGTTCAAATTTTCAGGCTAAGTCTACATTTTCTCAAAACTCCCTACTGCGGCTTTAATAGGTGAATAATACTTTTAAATATTAAGCGTGTCATTTCTGTAGCATTACAACTGTTTTAATAGCACTGCAGTCACAGTTTTCAGACTTTTCAGGGGAATCAACCAATGGTTCTCTTCTAGTTTTTTCCCCCTGTATAATAAACTGGGGTAAGAAAAAAAAAATACAAAACAATCTGAAGAGAATTCTCTTTATAATAAAGCTTAAAATTGAACATAACTTACTAAAATTCACTAATTTCACATAAGCCTTTAACTAATACAAAATGTTAATTCATATTTAATTCTTTAAAAGTTAGCAAAAAATGTCCAACCACCAGCAAAACAGTGACCACACTGTTCCCTTTCGAGGGAACTCGAACTGCGTCGGTTACGACACTAGGGGAACGCCCTTCAGCGTAGCGCGTCTGAATCCATGAATGAAATCGAATCCAATCCTATTGGCTTTGCGAGATGACGTAGCGAGTGACGGCATACACGGATGTGTACAAGAGCACACCGGCACAAGCAAGGTAAGCTTTTTGCTATTCAGAAAGCGCTCTGTGTATCTGTGAGTCTTATTTGGTGTTGTTTGTCTGCTTTGAAGCTAACAGTATGTCTGAACAATTTAAGAAGTGTGTGTTCCCATGCCCGCGTTTTCTCACGGCTGGGGACACACATGAAATGTGTGTGTCATGTTTGGGAAGGCAGCACGCTCAAGCAGCTCTCGAGGGGGCTGCTTGCACTCATTGTGAGTCTCTTTCTGTGAGAGTGCTGCGTTCTCGACTGGCTTTATTTACTGAAGATGGCCAAATGCGTTCCCCCCGCGGTTCGGGTCCCGCATCTGCCGAGGCAATGCGGCGGCTCTCATCATGGGGATCGCGAAGAGATCTGGTTGAGGGTGAGACTGCCGAGGCATATTCTCGTTCCTCTTCTGATGAGTCCGATTCCCCCATTCCCCGTTCGAGAGCCCGCTCCGCGGCTTCTCTCGATCGGGATGACGTGCCTGTTTTACAGCTGTCTAATTCCGAGGAATTAGACGTGCTGAGTATTGGGGATGAGGATCATATTACCACACACCATCCTGTTCAGCCAGCACCCAACTATAGTGAATTAGTGGAGGTTTTGACGCGGGCTGTGGCCAAGCTTGATATTTCTTGGCCACAAGAGCGGCAGGAAGCGCGTACGGAAAGCAAACTTAATGAGCGCTTCCTGCAGCACCGCCAGCAAACTCCACGCCGGTCTCTCCCTTTCTTCCCGGATTTACACAATGAGTTGTGTAAATCCTGGAACAGGCCATTTTCATCTCGCCTGTCTAACCCCCCTATGTTGAATTACAGTGATGTAGTGGGGGTTAGAGATAAGGGATATGGGATGATGCCTCGGGTTGAGGAAGCTTTAGCCAGCTACCTTTCACCTGACCTTGCATCATCCCTGAAGTCACCGGCGTTGCCTTCCAAACCTTGCCGCACCACATCCGCTTTGGTGGTCAGGGCTTATATGGCGGCGGGTCGAGCTGGTGCGAGCCTGCTTACAATGGCCATCTTGCAGGCGTACCAAGCCGACCTTTTAAGAGATATAGACCAAGGCGAGGGTCCATCTCCAGACGATATCGCTGAGCTTCGCAGAGCCACAGACTTGTCGCTCCGGGTTACCAAGGAGACGGCCCGTGCCATTGGTCGCTCCATGTCAGCCCTGGTAACCACGGAGAGACATCTGTGGCTCAACCTGTCGGGCATTAAGGAGATGGACAGGACCTTCCTTCTTGATGCACCCGTTTCAGCCTCAGGTCTATTTGGTGAGGCTGTTAATGCTGTAGTGGACAGGTTTGAGGATGCAAAAAAGCAGGGCGAAGCTTTCAAGCGGTATCTCCCTCGCCGTTCAAGGTCTAGGAGGGTGGCTGCTAGGGAACA
Source organism: Siphateles boraxobius (assembly GCF_051911475.1). NCBI lineage: Eukaryota > Metazoa > Chordata > Actinopteri > Cypriniformes > Leuciscidae > Siphateles > Siphateles boraxobius. The sequence continues at coordinate 29,920,194 of NW_027508722.1, forward strand.
ACCACAGCAGGCCTCCTCTTCCTCCTACCGCCAGGCACAGAAGGCGAGTGTCGCTGCCAGAGCTCCCCCTCATAGAGCTTGGGACTCTGGTCGACGCTCACACCCTCAGCCTCCTGAGAAGACGGATCTGAGGACCGTTATTCAGTCTAGGAAGGCTAAGGGAAAGAGGTCCTAACTTCTGTAAGGCCTCAGAGGGCCGCCCTCCCCGAGAGAGGACGACTGAGGTCCCCTCTCTCGTCGGGCCCTCAGGGAGTTGGCGTCAGTATCCCGCCGTTTCTGATGCTTCGGGACACGCTAGCTCCCAGCGAGCTCACGCTGGTCTGCCTGCCCCAAAGGCTTGCAAGCAGCCAGTGTTCGGATTCGCACAATGTAGGACGTTGTCGGTTCTCCCCTGCCGGTCCTCCGCTTTAGGGCACCGTCAACATCCTGCACAAAACACTGGACACCAGCCCCGAGGCTGGTGAGAGGCTTGGCAGAACCTCGCGAATATTTCTCCATGGGTCCTGCGTACTGTAGAAACTGGGTACAGACTGCAGTTCCGGGTCCGCCCACCAAGATTCAACGGGGTGGTCCGGACTTCAGTTCACCCAGAGCAGGGTCTGGTGTTGGAACAGGAGGTTCACTCGCTGCTGGAAAAAGGGGCCATAGAGCATGTTCCCCTACCAGTCAGGGAGTCCGGGTTCTACAGCCGGTACTTCATAGTTCCAAAGAAGGATGGGGGGTTGCGTCCCATTTTAGATCTGAGGCATCTGAACCAATCTCTGAGGAGATTCAACTTCAAGATGCTTACTATTCCCATCATCGTAAGTCAAATTCAGTCCGAGGATTGGTTTGTCACGATAGATCTAAAAGACGCTTACTTTCACATCTCCATCCTTCCGTCTCACAGGAAGTTCCTGAGGTTCGCTTTCGGGGGCGAAGCCTACCAATATCGGGTTCTTCCGTTCGGCCTAGCTCTCTCCCCTCGCACCTTTACCAAATGTATGGATGCAGCTCTAGCACCTCTGAGGCTCGAGGGCATCAGAGTGCTCAATTATATCGACGACTGGCTGATACTGGCTCAGTCACGAGAGCTGGCGATTCGGCATCGAGATGTCGTCCTCGCCCACATCCAAAGCCTGGGGTTGAGACTCAACACAAAGAAAAGTGTGTTGGCACCAGCCCAGAGAACCTTGTTCCTGGGAGTGGTGTGGGATTCAGTCACGATGCAGGCACATTTGTCTCCTGCTCGGATCGAGTCCATCCTGACCACAGTGTCCAGGATAAAGCTAGGCCAAGCCATCACTGTCAGACACTTTCAGAGAGTGTTGGGTCTCATGGCAGCGGCGTCCAGCGTGATACCTTCTGGCCTGCTATACATGAGAGCTCTACAGTGGTGGTTAAGAGCCAAGGGGTTTTCCCCGAGGGGAAATCCATTCCGCTTGATAAGGGTTACGCGCAGATGCTTTCGTTCCCTATCAATTTGGAAGAAGCCTTGGTTCCTCTCCCAGGGTCCCAGACTGGGAGCGTCATGTCGCCGGATATCTATTTCGACAGACGCCTCCCTCACGGGCTGGGGCGCGGTCATGGACGGCCGCTTTACGAGAGGTCTCTGGCAGGACCATCATTCCTCTTGGCACATAAATTGCCTAGAAATGTTGGCGGTGTTCCGGGCTCTGAGGAGCTTTCTGCCAGACCTCCATGGTCGCCATGTCCTAGTAAGATCCGACAGCATGTCGGTGGTATCTTACCTAAACCGTCAGGGGGGTCTGAGGTCGCGCCCTCTGTGCAGACTGGCGCATCAGATACTCCTGTGGTCCCAGCGGAAACTGTCGTCTCTCAGGGCGATGTATGTCCCGGGGGACCAGAACCAGGGAGTAGACGTACTGTCGAGGCAGGGGCTGAGGCCCGGGGAATGGAGACTCCACCCCGAGGTAGTGGAGTTAATATGCGAGAGGTTTGGCCCAGTGGAAGTGGACCTATTTGCGTCTCGAGAGACGACACACTGTCCACTGTGGTTCTCCCTCACACATCCAGCCCCGCTGGGGTTGGATGCCATCATGCAGACGTGGCCGAGGCTGCGTCTGTACGCCTTTCCCCCAATCGCTCTGCTCCCAGCAGTTCTGGAAAGGGTCCATCGGGACGGGGTCAGCCTTCTATTAGTAGCCCCGTGTTGGCCGGCCCGAGTATGGTTTTCGGACATTATCCTGCTTCTGGCAGGCCCGCCATGGCAGATCCCTCTGAGGAGGGACCTGTTGTCTCAGGCAGAGGGCTCAGTTCTCCACCCTCTTCCCGAGCTGTGGAAACTGTGGGTCTGGCCCCTGAGGGGGCACAGTTCCTAGAAGGCGGCCTGTCAGCAGAAGTGGTTGAAACTATACTCACTTCCAGAGCTCCCTCCACGAGGAAGTTATACGGCCTTAAGTGGAATGTTTTTTTCCATTTGGTGCAGAGAGCGTGTTTTGGACCCAGTTCACTGCCCAGTGGCTTCAGTGCTGGAGTTTCTCCAAGACCGCTTTTCTGCCGGGCTTACCCCGTCCACACTCAAGGTTTATGTGGCTGCCATTGCGGCATTCCATGCTCCTCTGAGTGATGGTCCTCTGGGGAGGCATCACCTGGTCGTACGTTTCCTCCGTGGAGCCTGGAGGATGAGACCTGCGACTCGCACCAGGGTTCCCTCTTGGGACCTGGCAGTGGTTCTCGAAGGGCTGGCCGAGGCCCCCTTCGAACCATTGGAGTCGGCTGAGGCCAAGAGCCTTTCGTTTAAGGTGGTCTTTTTGTTGGCAATTACTTCTCTGAGGAGGGTAGGAGATCTCCAGGCGCTCTCTATTTCCTAGGGGTGCTTGGAGTTTGCTCCAGGCAACATTAAGGTCATCTTGCACCCCCGGCCCGGCTATTTGCCCAAGGTGCCATCTAATATGGCACGGCCTTTGGTTCTGCAGGCATTTCATCCTCCACCTCATGTGACGGCAGATGAGGAGAGACTTCATCTGCTATGCCCGGTCAGGGCACTGCAGTGTTATATCCAGAGGTCCTCCTCATGGCGGAAGTCGGACCAGTTGCTGGAGTGTTTCGGGTCGCCCAAGAAGGGGCTTCCCGCCTCTAAGCAGACCATCAGCAACTGGATCGTTCAGACTATTTCCCTGGCCTATCAGGTGCGCAATTTGCCTTCACCTATGGCCGTGAAGGCTCACTCCACCAGAGGCATAGCATCCTCTAGAGCCCTCCTTTCAGGGGTTTCTATCCATGACATATGTGAGGCGGCTGGTTGGGCCACTCCGCACACATTCATGAGGTTTTACAGTCTGGACATTCCCTCTACACCCGGTGCACGAGTGCTTTCGTCCTAGTTTGTGCCTGAAGACAGCTTCACACTGGGATGAGCGGGGTTCGTTGTGGTATAGTGGGTATCTCGTTCCCCTAGTGTCGTAACCGACGCAGTTCGAGTTCCCTCGAAAGGGAACGTCTCGGGTTACGTATGTAACCCTTGTTCCCTGAGAAAGGGAACGAGACACTGCGTCGGTTCGCCACACCTCAGCCCGCCTGGAGCACTTGCTTCATAGCAAAGAGCTTACCTTGCTTGTGCCGGTGTGCTCTTGTACACATCCGTGTATGCTGTCACTCGCTACGTCATCTCGCAAAGCCAATAGGATTGGATTCGATTTCATTCATGGATTCAGACGCGCTACGCTGAAGGGCGTTCCCCTAGTGTCGTAACCGACGCAGTGTCTCGTTCCCTTTCTCAGGGAACAAGGGTTACATACGTAACCCGAGACGTTTTTCATGCTATTCTTATTAGTATTTCAAAGAAGAGTTCTAATCAATGTGCCAAGATCCCTGATGAAACAGATCTCTATAAATTCCAAGCAAAAATATATTCCAAATATGATCAAAAAAGACAATTGTGCAAGACCTGTTACTGTCACAACACCAGGATGTGTGCATAGCAAACAAACAGATGAAGATAATTCCAATACGCAGTTTAATCCAAACAGGCAAAAATCCAATACAGGGCAGAGACATACATTTTTATTAAACTCTGTGTTTTGAATCATTATCTTCTTCTTGTTCGTCATGTATTCCTGCACCGTTGCTGACACTCCTCTGATTGGTGAATCTTTATAGAATTAGTGTGGTTGCTTACTAGGGAATTGGCTGTTAAAGACATTTTTTCTTCTTTTAAATCTAGGTTGTCGCCAAAAAGAAATTTCTCTATGGATGAATGTGATTTTTACCTCCGGAACCCGACTGTTATGCTCTGTTGGAATTATCTGTTTAATTATTTATTAAAGATCACTACAAAGAGATTAAGGGAAAAATATTGAAATGGTTTGAAGATCTCCCTGAGGCACATATTGTCACACCACCAAATACTTGTTTTTTGTCATGGTCACTGATTTGATTTTGTCATTGTGTTCAGGTGTGTGTGTGTGTGTGTGTGTCATTATTTGCACCAGTTCGGACATTCAGTTATGCGAATTTTTATCCGTCCCGTCAGTCCCACTCAGCCTAACTCTCCCACCACCCAGGCCTGGATTTACACAGTGTAGGATTAACACAGTGTAGCACCACAGAGACGGACAGCAGCAAAACACACACTGAACTTTACAAGCATCTCTAAAGCATCCAGCTAAAAGAAAAAAAACGTTCCACAGATTTCTTTGCGACAACAGTGTCACATATTTGCCCAGAAGTAATAGTAAATAAGCCTTACCTTTAGCAAAACATCTTTTTTCTAGACTTTGTGCATGCAAAATCGTTAATTAAATCCTCAAAGTCCGTTCCCTTGACTAGTTCGGATTCAATAGCCAGCAGGGAGGTCAGACAGCCGCTTCTGTCTCATGGTTGTCCTGAGTTCATTCTTCACTCTTTTAAGTTGAGAGAAGGATCTCTCGCCCTCGCAGTTGGTAACAGGCAGGGTTAAGAACTGTCTGAGTGCAACGAATACACTTGGGAAAGTAGTCTATAGCCCATTTTTTCGTAGAATTTGCAGCATATCCTCTGGTGAACGATTTTTCTCTTTCCGCATGGAATTCTTGAACTGAAGAAGTTCATCTCCAAAGTCTTTGTCCAGGTCATATGGATATGTGGATGAGAGCGCAGCAGCACGTTTGTGCACACAATCACAGTCTGTATTGGTATTAAACAAAACCCCAAATAGTCCATTCAAGTCCCTGTATGCATCAATGCGTTTAGAAAGACAGTGCAGCAACTTGTCAGTGATCACTGTCATGATTCTGCCATCATGTTCTTGATTTTCCTAGTCTTGTGGCAGGATCATGGCAGAACCATGTTTTGTGTACAAGCGCATGGCCTGTTGTATGGGCCATGTGCTTTTTTGTCTCGTTAGATACCCCGCCCCCTTGTTATTCTCGTCTTGTCATTACCTAGTCTGTGTCACCTGTTCCACTCATTAGTTTACTCCCTATTTAATCACCCTTGTGTTTGCTGTACAAGGTCGGTACATTGTCAACCAATGCGTGTTACTCTTTGTGAGAGTCCTGTGAGTACTTTGTCTTAATCCTGTATTAAGAATTGTGAGTTTGTGTAGCTATTTGTTTTATTCATCTTGTCATTATCAGTGAGTTTCTAGTCCTAGTTTATTTCCTGTCTTAGTCTAGGTGTACTGCCGTTCGGTCCTGTTTTGTGGGTTTTTGTTTACTGTTTTGTGCCTCAATAAATCCCTGTTGCTGCATATCGTCTGCGTTTGGGTTCTCTCCTTCACCCTCATGACAGATCACATTATATGTTTCCACCTGAAATCGCTGACTTCCATTTAGGTTCTCGCCATTCTCCGTGGACTCATCTGCACATATTTTTCTGTGTCTCATGTTGATAGAAATGAGTCACACACTTCATGTCCCGAGATGACTTTTCAAACTGAGAAAATTGATCTCTGAGTGTTGCCACAAACAAATGCAGAGATTCTAGCAAACACTGTGTAGTATCTAAGTTTATGTCACGCTTCTGCAATGTGTCACTTGTGGCTTTGAAACTATTCAGCACAGTATCCCATAGATTTGTCATTATTGCAGTCTCCAATTTATCAAGTTTATGACTGAGAACAGCAGCCTCGCGTTTTGCGTCATTCTTCTCCTCTGCATCTGTGGCAAACCTTCCCAAGGCCTCTCTTATTGCACTGTAGTTTTCTCTCAAAGCTTTGGTGGAGTCAGCTCTACAACTCCATCTAGTATTTGAAAGTGGTTTAAGAGTACAGCTGATCTTCTGATCCTTGTTAAATATCCGACTCCAACGGTGAGGGGATGCGGCACAAAATGCATACAGTGACTGAAGTAGATCAAAGAAATCACTCGCATCTTTACAGCTGTTGTCAATGCTGTTTACACCAACAAGATTAAGCGAATGCCCAGCACAAGGCGCATAATGAATCTGAGGGTTAACTTTTTTCAGATGTGCCTGAAGACCATTATATTTACCAGCCATGTTACTGGCGTTGTCGTAACTTTGCCCCGGGCAATTTGGCAAGTCTAAGCCCAGATCATGAACCATTTTTATTACACATTCAGTAAGACTTGCTCCAGTGTGGCTGTGAATAGGCTCGAAACTAATGAATCTCTCCACCACTTTCCCTTCCTCGCTGACACATCTAAAAACGAATGTTAACTTGAGACATATCAGGGGTTGAATCTACGATGACTGAGAAATAGTCTGCAATTGTTTTCTTTACTTTCTCGCCTATCAAGCAAATGAACTCCTCACACACAGTGGATGACAGTTATGATCTTGTCCCTTGTCCCTTTTGACCGATGACAATGCAGTGCTGAAGTGCCAACTAGCCTCTCCCTATGGAGGATCCCTATACCACTCTACAGATAAAGCGTTGTGGAATTTTTCGGTTCGCGTACCTACCCAAAGTGATAAGATAAAATAAAATTCTGCATCAAAATGTATAGACAAGACAAGTAGTTTGTTTAGGCATGGTTTGTAAGGAATTACAAACCTGCGCACATATATTCAAACGCACATAACTATAGAATCAATTCTTAATGCGCATGTGAACGCCATCAGCGTCTATCACAGGTTCATGTTTAAAGTCTGTTTAGAGAGAACGGTGTCGTCTTAGCTGCCCCTAATTTAATAACAAATGATCATTTAGACGGAAGTGAATCAATCAAAACTAACTTTAGCTAGGAAATTTTTTTTTCAAGAACCACTATAAAACCAAACCAATCTCTGTTACCTTAAATTAGATGTTTATCTCTGTAAAGCTGCTTTGAAACAATCTACATTGTTAAAAGCGCTATATAAATGAGGATGACTTGACTTGACATACATATGTGTTCTCTTCAAAAACGGATCAAACTGTGCAATAAGTTCCAGTAATCCGAGGTAATTGCCATTACTTGATGAGCACAAAAGTTCATCATCACCTCTGAATGCTAGGCCTCTCTCACTCAAGAATTTAATTACAGCCACAATGCGCCTCAAGACCTCCTTCCAATATTTTCCCTCAGCATCCCTCTGCCGCCTGAGCAAAGCATCCACTGTGCCCACATTCTTTGATCTGCGCAGTAAATCCAGCATGCTGTGCCTGTGGTTTGCACTCTTCTCATGGTCCGAAATTTGCCCAGGGTGTCTCCAGTCAGAGAATCCAGATGTAAAAACATGACATTGTGAGGAAAGCATTTTACAAGCAAAGCAGTAAACCATACCTGCTGATGGTGAGTAAATTAACCACTCTCTAGACACTACCTCGTTATTTGGGAGGCAACAATGCAATAAATCATTGGTAAGTGATTGCGTTTTACTTCCAATAACAATGTCCCGCACAGGTCCCGGTATTTAAGTGCCCTATTATGATAGGCCGCATGACCTTGAGAAACAGCAACTTCCCTGACGTGGTCCATGATAGGTCCCCATAGTTCAGGGTCCATTGAGATGGTAAAATCCTCTGGCGGCTGCTGCACCTGATCCTCCGATCTACGTGTTCTTATATTTCCATCAATCTTGTGAGCCCCATCATCCTCTCTGTTGCCTCCACTCTCCAGCACCTTGTTACCGCGTTTGCTCACATTAGCTTGGTCAACCTCCTCCTGAATCCTCAGCCGGTTTTGCCTAGCTTTTCGCCAGCCCCTTCACCATCCCATTGCAATCCCCTGACAGGAGGGGATGTTCTGTCTCACCACCAAAGAATCTTTTTTGTTCATAGTTTCTCCCTGCCTTGTATGTTGTCATGGTCACTGATTTGATTTTGTGTTCCGGTGTGTGCGTCATTATCTCCCCTACTTAAGTTCAGTTCAGTTGATGTGTCTTTGTTGGGTCTTGTTTATGTGTAGTTGTGTTGGATCTACCTTGTAGAAATACATGTTGGATTAAAGCCTGTTAAACCTTCTTAATCATCCTCGTGATCTTTGTGTTATTTGTTTGTTTAGTCTCTTTGTCACAACCAGTGACTCATATCAGAATGACTCTCGAATGACACGGAATGGCGGAATTATTTCTCCTATTGAAACATGTTCACATATAGGCATATTATGGGTGTGACAAGACACTTAGCTCACGAGACGAGACACAAGATTGGGTTCATGAGAACAAGATAAGATTTTTGCACAGTATTTTGAAGAAATCCTCAATGACAAAATTCATGGAAAAATAGTCTGCAGGTGCATTTTGATTTTTTTTTACTAATAATCTTGTAATGAATGTCATTTCAGTTCTACTTTATGAGTATGATTTATCATATGCATTGAAATACAACAATATACAAGCACTGTAAAAGGTCCGCGAGTCGGGACTCGAACTCGGGTCTCCCGAAGCAAAACAGCACTACATGTCGCCATATTTGCCCACGAGGCTATCGCTGCAAACCATAGGTGTTTACAACAAATTGCAAACTTATAATACTAAAATACTACTTAGCTATACTTTGCACAAAATACTATTGTATATTATAATGTATTTTGTAAGTATACTTTCAATGCATTGTTACAATGATCTTTTCCACCACACAGTTAAAATATACCTAAAATATATGTTTAATAAAGTGCAAATAAATACACTTTTAAAAAATAAACAGAATTTTCGCTTCAGGTATATTTTTCTAAAAAATATAGTATATTTTTTACTATGTATACTTCCCCAGCCCCTCCCCCCGGTACCTGCAGAGACGTTTTTGCTTTTTAGCGGCGTGTTGGGGTTCCGGTACACCAGCCATGTCAACGAAACGAATTAACGAATGAAAATGAGCTTATCAATGCATATCTAAATTCGTGCCTACGGTATCTTTGTAGAACTTCAAAAAAAGAAACAAAAAAGATGCTGCAGCCAATGAGCATCAGGACGTCTTTTCGGGACGTCTGGTCACCCTAACTCTGTGTATAGGAAGGGGTGGTGCTGAGCGCGCATTCTACAAGATAAGACATTTGTCTTGTTGCACAAGTCTCTGTTTCACAACATATCCGCCATGGTCTTGTCATTTCGCTTTACTCTCTTCACGTGATCAGTGATTCTTGCTGCACAGTGTACGACTCTGAATCTCGTGCTGGATGAGCATAGGATACGTTTACAGTAGTTTACCATTGAAGCGACCATTATCCAACTGAATTAAATGGTTTTTATTTCTATAAAAATAAAAAAAATTATATATATATATATATATATATATATATATATATATATATATATATATATATATACACACACACATATATATATATATATATATATGATTTCCATTACACAAGAGTAGATGTTAAAACTTCATGCTGATTTGTACTCGGCTTTCGCCAAGATAAGCACCAACTAAGTCGTAGCTTTACAGTAACCTATGCTTCTCCATCCATTTACGCTTCTTTCCATCTGGTGACGTGAATCTCCTTCTGTCTGGTGTTAATAGTGTATTTGCGCGTCAGCACACACAACGGCTGCAACCACAGTGCGGTCCCCCCATAACAACCCTCTGGATTGAGCGGAGTAGGGAACATCCCTAGGGTATTCAAGTGGGCACCTTCCGTCCTCAGTGTTTCGTCGACTAGCCCACGACACCTCAAGAGGGCTCGACAGTGACTCTGGCGTCCCAGAGTCACCCCCCTCCGTCCCCCACTCAACTCAGCCCAGCTTACTGACCTCTACTTCCCTCTTGCTGCTGAGACCTAACCACAATCTCACAATCTCTCCGCAACCCAACCATACGCGCCAACCCGTTTGACTAAGGCTGTCGAGCCCCACTGGTGCGTTAATATGCTTTTTCAGTGGCAACGGTTCCGTATGGCATACCACCTACCGCAAAACACAATATCTTCCCAACCACCCGTCATTCACGCAATATACACAGGAACGTAATGACTGTAAATACTATACAACCTCTACAAATAAACCAACAGTGCTGCTGAGACCTAACCACAATCTCACAATCTCTCCGCAACCCAACCATACACGCCAACCCGTTTGACTAAGGCTGTCGAGCCCAACTGGTGCGTTAATATGCAGTTTCAGTGGCAACGGTTCCGTATGGCATACCACCTACCGCAAATCACAATATCTGCCCAACCACCCGTCATTCACGCAATATACAGAGGAACGTAATGACTGTAAATACTATACAACCTCTACAAATAAACCAACAGTGCTGCTGAGACCTAACCACAATCTCACAATCTCTCCGCAACCCAACCATACGCGCCAACCCGTTTGACTAAGGCTGTCGAGCCCCACTGGTGCGTTAATATGCAGTTTCAGTGGCAACGGTTCCGTATGGCATACCACCTACCGCAAAACACAATATCTGCCCAACATCCCGTCATTCACGCAATATACACAGGAACGTAATGACTGTAAATACTATACAACCTCTACAAATAAACCAACAGTGCTGCTGAGACCTAACCACAATCTCACAATCTCTCCGCAACCCAACCATACGCGCCAACCCGTTTGACTAAGGCTGTCGAGCCCCACTGGTGCGTTAATATGCAGTTTCAGTGGCAACGGTTCCGTATGGCATACCACCTACCGCAAAACACAATATCTGCCCAACATCCCGTCATTCACGCAATATACACAGGAACGTAATGACTGTAAATACTATACAACCTCTACAAATAAACCAACAGTGCTGCTGAGACCTAACCACAATCTCACAATCTCTCCGCAACCCAACCATACGCGCCAACCCGTTTGACTAAGGCTGTCGAGCCCCACTGGTGCGTTAATATGCTTTTTCAGTGGCAACGGTTCCGTATGGCATACCACCTACCGCAAAACACAATATCTTCCCAACCACCCGTCATTCACGCAATATACACAGGAACGTAATGACTGTAAATACTATACAACCTCTACAAATAAACCAACAGTGCTGCTGAGACCTAACCACAATCTCACAATCTCTCCGCAACCCAACCATACACGCCAACCCGTTTGACTAAGGCTGTCGAGCCCAACTGGTGCGTTAATATGCAGTTTCAGTGGCAACGGTTCCGTATGGCATACCACCTACCGCAAATCACAATATCTGCCCAACCACCCGTCATTCACGCAATATACAGAGGAACGTAATGACTGTAAATACTATACAACCTCTACAAATAAACCAACAGTGCTGCTGAGACCTAACCACAATCTCACAATCTCTCCGCAACCCAACCATACGCGCCAACCCGTTTGACTAAGGCTGTCGAGCCCCACTGGTGCGTTAATATGCAGTTTCAGTGGCAACGGTTCCGTATGGCATACCACCTACCGCAAAACACAATATCTGCCCAACATCCCGTCATTCACGCAATATACACAGGAACGTAATGACTGTAAATACTATACAACCTCTACAAATAAACCAACAGTGCTGCTGAGACCTAACCACAATCTCACAATCTCTCCGCAACCCAACCATACGCGCCAACCCGTTTGACTAAGGCTGTCGAGCCCCACTGGTGCGTTAATATGCAGTTTCAGTGGCAACGGTTCCGTATGGCATACCACCTACCGCAAAACACAATATCTGCCCAACATCCCGTCATTCACGCAATATACACAGGAACGTAATGACTGTAAATACTATACAACCTCTACAAATAAACCAACAGTGCTGCTGAGACCTAACCACAATCTCACAATCTCTCCGCAACCCAACCATACGCGCCAACCCGTTTGACTAAGGCTGTCGAGCCCCACTGGTGCGTTAATATGCAGTTTCAGTGGCAACGGTTCCGTATGGCATACCACCTACCGCAAAACACAATATCTGCCCAACATCCCGTCATTCACGCAATATACACAGGAACGTAATGACTGTAAATACTATACAACCTATACAAATAAACCAACACCCTTCAAGTTTTCAAGAATTCTACGAAACCGTAGCATGGCGGCCTGTACTCAGCCAGCTAGAATCTTTCCGTCTCAACCACAGCCAGTTGCTGCTCCTTTCTGCTGCTTCAGATAAGTTCTTTACTGTGCGACGCAACTCTTGACCACTGAATCCGACGTCTCTGAGGAACCGGGTTGTAGAGTGTGCCACAAAACCTCGACAACCCACTTCCACTGGATAAACCTGGACTCTCCATCCTCGCTGTTCTGCTTCAGTGGCCAGATGAGCATACCGCAATTTCTTCCTCTCATATGCCTCATCTACCGCATCCTCCCATGGCACTGTTAACTCTATCAGTTGAACAATGCGTGCTGATCCAGACCACAAAACAATATCTGGTCGTAGGTTAGTGGTGGCAATCTCAGGTGGAAAAATAAGCCGTTGATCAAGATCAGCCAGCATCTTCCAGTCCCTAGCAGCTTCCAGTTGTCCTGGGCGAGAATTGGTGTTAGCACCTTTTCTTGGTGGTTGTTCGCCTGGGCGGAGTAATATTGTCTTCTGCGTGTAATGTTTTGCTAGAACAGGCGGCAACTTATTGGTCATACTACGCTTGCCTTCCAATGCTAAAGCCAAACATCGCAATACTTGGTCATGGCGCCAAGTAAACCGACCTTGGCTAAGAGCCACCTTACATCCTGTCAAAATGTGCCTTAATGTGGCAGGTGATGAACACAAAGGACAAGAGGGATCCTCTCCAACCCAGAGGTTTAGGTTCTGCGGTGATGGGAGAACATCATATGTTGACCTGATAAGGAAACTGATCCTACTCTCTTCCATTGACCAAAGGTCTTGCCAGCCCATTTTTCGTTGTTCCACACTCTCCCATCTCATCCACTCTCCCTGCTTGGCCTGGGAAATGGCCTTTATACATCTCATCCTCTCCTCCTGCTTTCGCACCTCGTTGACTACCAGCTTCCTCCTTTGAGCTGGGCCTGCCTTGTGCCATTTAGGAGGAGCTAAACTGAGCCCAAAACCCCCTCTTCCATGCTGTACCTGTCCCACGATATCCCCAATTTGAAGGTCAGCCTTTGCCTCTACTACAGATTTCTTTGCTGACCACTTTCTACCAGTTTTTACCACAGGGGCTGCCTCCCTTACACATTTGTCGCGTGACTCTGCTAAAGTCATTTCCAGTCTGACCTTGGCACACTTAAACTCCTAGGTTAAAGCAGAGACTGGCAACTGCAATACTCCTTTACTATAAAGTCCCACTCTGCTGAGGCAGCATGGAACTCCCAACCATTTCCTGATGTATGAACTTATTAACGCTTCCAGCTTATCCACTGTTGTCAAAGAAACCTCGTACACAGTCAGTGGCCACAGCAACCTTGGCAGTAGACCAAACTGAAAGCACCAGAGTTTTAGTTTGCCTGGTAGAGCACAGCTGTTTATGCTCTTCAACCCTTCCACTGCTTGTCGTCTAACTTCTCCCACTCGAACTGTGTCCTTTAGATCCCCATCGTACCATCTCCCTAGACTCTTCACTGGCTTCTGAGAAACTGTTGGTATTGCCTCACCATTAATGAAGAATATTTTATCTACTACCTTGCCCTTAACTATTGAGATGCTCCTTGATTTAGAGGGCTTAAATTCCATTCGTGCCCATTCAATATTATCTTCCCCAATAACTGATTAGTGCAGGCTACCGTTGTAGTCATGGTTGTCATGTCATCCATGTATGCTCTGATTGGTGGTAGTCGCATCCCAGAAGCCAAGCGCTCTCCTCCTACTACCCATTTTGATGCCCTAATGATTACTTCCATTGCCATGGTAAAAGCCAGTGGAGAAATGGTGCATCCTGCCATTATTCCAACCTCTAAGCATTGCCATGTAGTGCTGAATTCTGGAGTTGAGAAACTAAATTGCAAATCTCCAAAATAGGCTTTCACTAAATTTGTTATCGACATCGGTACCCTGAAAAAATCAAATGATGCCCAAAGAAGCTCATGTGGCACTGAACCATATGCATTAGCCAAATCCAGGAATGTCACGTGGAGCTCCTTCCTCTCCTTTTTAGCTGATTGTATTCGTTGCCAGATAACACTGATATGTTCTAAGCATCCTGAGAATCCTGGAATGCCCGCTTTTTGAACTGAAGTGTCAATGAAGCCATTCTTTAATAGGTAGGTTGACAATCTCTGAGCAATAATGCTGAAGAAAATGATGCCTTCGACGTTTAATAGTGAAATAGGGCGAAACTGACTGATGCTTGTAGCATCTTTTTCTTTGGGTATAAAGACTCCCCCTGCTCGGCGCCATGATCTAGGTACAACCTGCTTTTCCCAAGCCACTTTTATCAATTTCCACAGAATCCTTAGAACTCCTGAAGCACTCTTGTACACTCTGTACGGAACTCCATTAGGCCCTGGAGATGATGAAGCCTTTGCCTTTCTCACAACCTGCTCTATCTCTTTCCACTTAGGTGCACAGACCTCCATTTGGTATTCTGGTGGATTGACAGGTGGGATGTCTGACGGAATTGACATAGGCTCATGCCTTTTTGCATCTGTATGCGTTTCCTCCAAATATCTCTCTAGCTCAACCCTAGATGCTTTTAAAGTGCCATTCTTCTCACTGGTGAATAACTTCTTTATGAATTTGAATGGATCTTTATAGAAATTAGCCCTAGCACGTTCCTTCTTTTTGTAGCGTTTCCGTAGGCGCTCAGCTCTGCGTAATGTTGCAAGCTTATCTTTTATGGCCCTTTGTAAGAGATTGAGTCCCTCCTTCTGACTTTGTTCCGCTCTTTTCCATTGCTTCCTCAGCTGTCTCCTTTCTCTAACTAACCCTTCAATTTTCTGCTGCCGTCTAGACAATCCAGGAGTAGTTTGTACTTTTTCCTTCCTTTTTTCCACACCAAACCTCTCACTTCCATATGCGTAAATGATGTCCCCAAATTTATCCAGCTTCTTTTCAACTGTACCAGTTAATCTTTCCAATGCAAAGCATAGATCTGTGTTTACCGTGTCCCATGCAGTTTTCTCACTAGCTCTTGGCCATCTAACTCCAGGCCTATGCCCGTTGAGGTTCTTTTCTCTCTTATGCTGGTTAGTCTGACCGGGTTCACAAGAATCAATGTGTTCATCACTAACTGTGCAAACCCTCATCTCCTCTATGACAGGGGTGCTGATATCCTGCGAACTGTGGTTTGCTTCCTGTCGCTGGATTTCATTCGACTGACTTGACTGACTCCGTAAGAAGTACTGATCAATGCGAGGCCCTTGTCCCTTCTCCCTCAAGCATTTCATTTTCCCTTGATGAATCTTCAAACCCCTGACCGTTGTCGCCTTGCTCCAGCCACAGACACAGGCTTGGAGTTCAATGGCTTTGCTAACTGCTGAACCTGAACTAGTCTGTTGTGAAGCATGCTCTGGTAACCTCTTCATGCACTTCTGGAATACCAATCGTCCAGCCGCGAATGTTCAGGACACGGTGGAGGGTTCCACTCGAGACCGACACTTGCGAAAGGAAACCACTCGAGACCGACACTTGGCCCAGGAAAGCATTGCCGTGAGCTCTAGGTCTGACTTGGATAACGCTGGCACACCCGAAGGATGCAGCACAGCCAAGTCTTCATCCTCAGAGGACATTAGCTCACCCTCTGATGCAGCGACCGACATTTCATCATCCGGTGGAGCTCCAAAATAAACGACTGGGACCGCCGGGAACGGCCCAGCGCTCTCTCTTGGAGGCTCCGCGGGTAGAGTTATAGAGGAGTGAGGGGCCTGAGGAGACTGGCTCGGTGGGTTACCGCTCACTGTGATCCTCAGGCCACCAAGGCTATTAACCGAATTAGGCTTCTTCTGCTGGGCAGAAGAAGCGCTAGATCAGGGAATAAGCGAAGGGGCTCCACCTCTTTTGAGGAAATGGAGTCTCGACCATAACACCGCAATGGTCATGTTCCTGCCATGAGAACATGAGTCATCCATGAGTAATCCATGAGCACCATTTCAGCGTGCCTATAGCCCAACACGTGATACAATGATCATGCCCATCAGTCGGAGTCAAACACACGATCTGAATCACATCTTGAAAAAGACACAGACAGATCGTATTAGCTCTAAGTGCTCTAAGGTGCTGAAATGCACAGGGAGATAGCCGCGGAATGCAACCTAGTGTGGAGGATCTTTGCAGGAGACAGATCTGGCTCCGAAGCGAAAGACAAGGATGCAAGGCACCCTCTGCTCATTATATGCTCGCGCCACGATAAACAGCAGCTGGTGCAATTATCGTATGCCAATGTGCATTGGCTCATTTAGTTTCACTCGAAGTAGATAGGCTCTCGAAAGCGATCCCCATTCATCAGTCTAGACTTACAGGTAGTGACTGATGAAGGGGAACCTGGTTGATTAAGTCAAGTCAAGTCACCTATTTATATATCGCTTTTTACAATACAGATTGTTTCAAAGCAGCTTTACAGAGATAACAGGAAAATAATGTTGTAATAATATTGTTAAATATAAAATTAAATGTCCCCAACTAAGCAAGCCAAAAGCCAATGGCGACAAAGGCGAAGAACGGTGAAAAAGGCAACTGTGCGCAACTGGCATTTAAAGGGAATGGGAGATGAGACTCTAATTGGTTTATTGTACGTAAATCTCAAAAACACACCCATTACTGCTTAGGGAACCAGGGAATAGGGACACCCCTTTTAGACCATGCGCCTGGCGCGCCGACCGTTTTTCCCGTCGTTAAACTAGCAAAAGGGGAATTCCGACACGCCCTAAGTGCACTTGTGCCGTACGCTTTAGACCATGCATTAGATCCTTAAAATAGGGCCTGATAAGTTTTTGATTAATCGTGATTAAAAAAAATCTGTTTTCTATCTATTGATATAAACATGTTCTAAAATATTTTATCTATTGACAGCCCTATATTTCATTCCGATCCATTATCAAGATGCAAAATCAAGGACAGTCACACATTCACAGAGGACTCAGCTGTGTTCTGTTTTGAGGTCAAGCAGTCTCTGGTGGCCTAGCCAGAAGCCTGAGGTGGCTTTCCTGCCACTTCTAATCAAGGCAAACTTCATTTCCTTTTCAGAGCTTCAAAAATCTGTGGCATTGAGAACACGATATGTCTGCTGTCAATAATCTGATAACATTTGTTCTGACGAAAAAAGTGACTGTTGTCAGTAAGCTTTTTTACCTCTTTCAATGGAACTATTTTACTTTCAGTGCGACATCTGTAATATGTGCTGACACTCTCAGCATGCTGATGCTATTTTCTATTTAGAGAAAGTGGACCGTATTTAATTTAGGGAAACACATATTTGTCACACAACTGAAACTGTAATTGATTCAGTATTGCACTGGAAACCTTCCTTTGAGATTTTGGTCCATGCTGATTTGTCAGCTTGCTCCATACTCTGTAGTTGCAGTAGTTTGGCATGTTCATGCTGTGAGGTGCTGTCTTGGTTTGAAGGGTGCTGGGGTAAACTAAAATTGCTGTCATGCTTGTGGAATGAGCTTTAGAGCAACACTTATTATAGGTGTACCGTAGTGATTCGCGATAAGACAAAAACACGGTTTGGAAAATGGATTCATGATGTACTCGCTTATTATATACATTTTGTACTGTACATTTTGAACACGAAAAAAGTTAGGTGAACTAACGAATAGTAAAGTTGACAATTTTGTTTTCTGAATTTTAATAGCTGACATCAGATGTATTTTTTAGAAATGTTCAAAATACCAAATATTTTGATTGGATGCCTAGTTTTTGAAATCAGCTACAAAAAATATCGTAGAGTGTATACCCGGCAAACACATTTACGTTGTGGCAATGTCTGTGGCACATTGCATTTTTGCTATGGCAACGTCGCTGTCTATGTGCTCGCAACATTGTAACAACGTAGAATTGTAAGAAGCAACAGGGCTGTAGCGACGTTGTTGCGCGACATTTAGCAACTGAGTGTTACATCCAGTCAGGAACGAGACAGAGAGCGAATCCAATCGCACGCACGTTTAATTAAACAAAAACAAACAGGTTATCCAGGGAATTCAGAACAGGACAAAAGTAACATTAAACAACGACCGACAAACAACAACTGAAGCACAGGGGTTTAAATACACAGGCAAACTAGCTAAACAGGATAACAAGGGGGCGGGGCTAATTAGAAACACCTGGAGAGACTAATAAACAAGAAAAACTACAAAGGACTACAAAACATAGCACAGAACAGGAATAAACAAAATCCACACAAGACAAGGAAAACATAAGGCAGGAATCGTGACACTGAGAGACGACAGTCTGGCACATATTTTTATGCTAGATATCCCCCATTTAGCATTCAGTTTTTCAGCATTCAGCATTCAGAGGTTCAGTTTTAATTATTCAGATGTTAGATAATTATATACTTTTTAAATATTGTTTATCCTTATTATTTAATTGGGCTATAAGTAAATTAGCCTAATTATAGTAAAAACCTGCAAGTGTACACTTTGAAGAGTAAAAATGACAGAAGGTTACGTTAATTCAACTTTAATATGGTAATCAAATTGCACTTCCAAAAGTTATACATTTGTGAATAAAGAAAAATAAATAAATAAATAAACATACACATTTATTTTAAGTATAACAAATAAAATATAAAAAGCTAAGATCAGAACATATAATGAACAAAACCGGGTTCTGTACATGGCAGACAAGGGAGCATAGTCGAAAGCCGGGCGATAAAGGTTGGTAACCGTAATCATCAGTCCAGGAAACATCTTCAAATCTAGAGGAGCAAAGAAATGAATGAGACTAAATAGGAGACAAATCAAATGAAAAACTAAACAGTGTGAGCGAGGCTACATAAGTCACATTAGAAAATGAAATTGTAGGTTGTGTTTGAATAATTACGTATCTTATTTAGCTGAGGTAAATGAAACGCAATACTCACGTATATCCTTGCTCAATGAAGAAAGAGACAACACAATGAGCCCAACGGGCGGTTGAAATTTAAAAGGCTGATTTTGGTGGTTCAAGGCAGTGAAGAGTACATATGTAGTCCAGTGGTTGTCAAGACACCATAGGCAAAATCTTAAGCAATGGCCCTGAACGGTGGTTTAATGTCAACATTGTGACAACGATGTAACAACCTTCACCACACAACGTAGTTATAGAAACCTTTTGGCCATGTTGTTAAAACGTTGTTATAACTGGGTAATATATTATGAGCATGCACATTGAAAAATCAAATGTATGACTTATAAATGTAAAAATGTAAAGTATTTATAAAAATAATATAAATGTAACTATAACTGTTCTAAAAATGCAGAATAGGTCTTAATGAGTCTTTATAAATACATTTGTAGAATAGTAATACTAAATGTATAAACGAGGCTATAATTAATTATAGGCATGGACTTCATAGAAAGTGTTAACCCAACTTTGTTTTGAATAATTATCATGATAATATTCCCTGCATCATTCAAACATGTGATATTCAAAGAATACAGAAGCTTGACAGAAACCTTGAAACAGAGATCACTCAAGGCCTGCCTGGCTGGAGTGAGATTTTAAAGACATGGGCTTAATCTATGGAACACCCCAAAGGTTTTAAGCATCTAACAAATCAATTTTTTTTATCTTGTCTCAATAATGTAAATTACCCAAATTCTTCAGCCTAATATTGTACTAGATGCACTTTTTTAGAGAAAATGTCCTTATTAGCTTGCTAATATTACCAGTCAATCTGTTAAAACCCAAAAAACGCTTAAACATTTATTTTTGTATGATCTACATTGTGGGACAAAAAGGTTCTCCCTTCTTTTCATGCAGCAGCTCTATTGCAGCAAAATTCTATTCACTGTATTCATACAAATTTTTTCAGATGTATCCTCACACATGCATGCAGATCTAGTCCGCCAAGACTAAGCCTATGTACATTCCATGCTTATCAATAATACTGTTTAAATCTATTTAAACAGCTAAGATCAAAACAATTGTTATGATTAAACTGTGAATATAAGTGTGTGTTTTAATTAAATCCCGGCATGAAAATGAAAATGATCTGTAGGATGCACCAACAATCATAACAAGTTGCTCAGACCACTCACCCTCCATTATGCCTGGTTGAACAACAGTGAGACCTCTTGTACACTTCTGGCAGCTTTAAATATTGAGTTGCAACCACACAATTTATGGTTTATCAGAGTGAGTTAACACACTGTGAACTGAATATGTAGGCCTATGTCTTATTTTGGTTACACAAAATTATTTGGCACATCATTTTATATAACCTCTCATGCATTGTGACAAGAGGGTGAAAAGAAAAACAACATCGGTTTAGAAAACACATTAACCTCATGAACGCTGGGCTTTGGAATGGAAGGCACCTAAAGATGATTTTGACACTGAGCCCCGCGGTGAGGTTGAACTGCAATGCATAGTACACCTTCTCTCAGATGGGTAGCGTGTACTTTGTTATTTTGCCTCTAGGAGAAACACATTTTAGTGTCAGTCTTTTCAATGTTCACCGCAAGCTGAAGTTATGGAAATGTATTTCTAATTTTCTTCTTAAGTGATGTTAATATTTGCCCATGTAGGCAGGTTAATAACTGCATCAGCCACTTTTGCAGCACACAGGCCTCTTCACTGATACACTCGGCACACTCATTACCCCCTGTTTCACGCTTGAACGCTCTGTTTTTAAATCGAAGACAATGTTCAGTTCTTTGGACAGTGCAGTGGCATTCCAAGAATCTGTCCTTCAGACCTGCATAAAATACAGAATATTGTAACAGGCTTCAGGCCCCTGAGGGGCATTTTTATTTGAACCACCTGCTTTATTGACCTTAAAAAGCCTTATGACAAATAACTTTACAGGGGATGAGCTGCCCCACAGTAATTTACTAATTTCTTATAACCCATTTAATTTTAAATCATATTCTTCAATCCTGACCAACCGATAGAAACCAAACCAATAGAAAATTATGGAACATTATGCCAGTGTTGGACAAGCATCTCCAAATAAAACTCATACCATCAGCTTACAGATGCAACCTCAACATATTCTGTAAGGTGCATTACTGACCTTAATGGGGGACTGTGCTGTGTGTTTTCGCAGGTCAGTAAGTTTCTATTCTACTAGTGGAAGGTGTACTTGTGGTGTGTGTGGTGTGTTGTGGAGGGAGAGCAAATTGCTCTCTATGGGCCAGATTTTCTAACACAAATGCTCTTTTGGTGTTAAAAAACTACTGCCAGGATTTACTAAAACTTTGTGCTGAAAATGTATGGAAACAGTTATTTTTGTGGCTGACCTTATTGCATATGCATTTGTAGGAGTTTCCCTTTCAGAGGCATCATTTATGTAAGGCGAGTATTTAATTGAATCATGCAAGGTGATTTTCAAAGGTTTGCATTAGTCAGTATACTGGCATTTGCACCATTATTTAACACCCAAAAAAAGCATGTCTTACACCAGACGCTAATTTGCACTGCTCTTGGTAGAATGCGTTGGACATTATGGAAATGATCCAGCTGTGTCTGTGTTCTTTAATTTGCACGTCGGCAGTAGATTATGTGCAGAACTTTCCACTCCCATCAAAGTTTTTTTTTTTGGGGGGGGGGGGGGATCAAAGTCAATGTTCTCGGGGGTGAGCGGTGATGGAGGGGGCTCTGCAATAGGAAGGATATGGCGTTGGTTCCTCCTGTATGTTCTCCCATTGCATTAGATGGTGCATGTGCAAGGCTCCATGTTACCTCTTTTGCAGGCTACAGTGGGCGACTTGAGGTGTCTAAGGGGGCTTTCACACTAGCACTTTTGGTGCGCACCCGGGTTCGAATGATGTCAGAGCTCGGTTCGTTTGGATGATGTGAATACTGTCTTCCGAACTCGGGTGAGCACCCGCGAACCGTACTCGGGTCCGCTTAAAAAGGTGGTCTGGGGTACGGTTCATGTGAACTCCAGTACGGTTCGCTGTTGATTGGAACACAATCGAACCAAACCGCGAAAGTGAACCGCTATTGATGACGTATAATGTATAGTGTGGTCGACAGGACAGTCATCAGTGCGCGCGTGTGTGTGTGTGTGTGTGCTTTGGAACGATTTTAATACTTCTGCGGCAGACAGAATCTGTATCTTTTCTTTGAAAACAAAACCAAAGGTTAAAAAAAAGAACAAATGTGAAGCTAGCAAATCTATCCATTTTGACGCCTTTTCATTCATAGTGGCGCCGGTTACCAGGCAACACGATTATGCGCCAGCTGCAGCTTGATGATGCAAGTGTACCACGGTTCGGATACAAACAATATAATGTGAACAAAGTCCATCAGGGGCAGGGGGAGGGGGGAGCAATCGAACTCGGGTTCGGAACAGGCAATCGAACCAAGTGTGAAAGCGCCCTTAGTATCGCTTTTGGGCAATCCTCTTATTAAGGAGCCCTGCTGTGACTTGTGTTGGAAACTTTTTCTTTAGAGACCAGGAGATGTTGGGATATCTTTTAAGCAGAAGTTACTCTTTATTGAGAAGTCGCTGTTGCATCGCTGTAGTCATCCAAGTCTAAAAAATAGCTCAGCACAGTAGAGTTTATACCTTTCAAGGGGGAGGGATTGCATAGAGGTGGAGACAATCTGAACAAAGCATGTAAATGAAGTATAGGAGTCAGCCCATCACCCTTAAATTCCCCAGTCCTGATCTCATCAGAATAACAGTGTCATTAGTGCATAGGTGCTAATCCAATCAGCCTAACTATTCAATGACTGGGACAGGGGGCTCCAAGAGCCATTAAAGACAAAGGGTGAGAGTCTCAGTAATCTGATTCATTTAACTTACAATAGAGAGAAACAGGACTGGCAAGGAATCTCTTGCTGGAAACTCTGATATAATCATCATTTAATGGATAAAGTCCCACTGTTTTGAAAAAGTATCTGAAACACTGTTTTGTGTACTGTCTAGCATTGTCAAAAATAAGCATGTGAGAAAATGTCTCTTCAGTTTCATGATAACAGCTGAAGATGTTGTGTCGCAGAGAAGGTCAGTTTCATACCAACCTGAGTATGAGTCCACAAGCACTTGGTAGTGTTGGTCACGCCATTCAAACATATTTGTAGCTAGGTCTGGAACTGGATATGAGTGAGGCATGACGGCCTTTCATGACTATTCCCTTTTTCCACAGCCATCTCATTTCTATAGGAATGTATGGACTCATAGCTGGCAAAACACTGTGTTCTTTAATTGGCCAGCCACATAGAATCACAGTGCTGAGAGTCAGTAGCACCTTGTGCTTTCTGTTTCCTTGTGCGTATGTTTTCTGAGTTCTTCCAGACAAGCAGTGTTGATGTAATTGACAGACATGACTTTAAATGTGTCATTTTCAGTGTCTGGAGGGACTTCTGTGCTAGGAGCTCGAGATATCTACAAGAAATATATGTTTACCCTACATGTACACCAAAGTAATGTTGTAGCACTGTAGCCTGAATATCATCCTCTGTAGTCGTGCAGGAGCTGTGATTTTCAGAATGGTCACCAGGGGCTGGTGATCTGTTTCGACCATTATAGGTTTCCTGTACACTGTACATAGTCTGTACATAGTCTCTGAACTTAGTACAGGCAAATACAACAGCTAGAAGCTCCTTTTCTATCTGAACATATTGTGTATGTGTCTGTGAGTGTGCAAGACACATACGCAAGTGGTCTGCTCTCCTGTATGCATGCAGCACCAAGCCCAAAACATAAGGGCATTGCGTGTTTGTGCAACTGGCTTTCTTCATCATTGAATGATAAGGTAGGTGGGGTGGACAAACATGACTTGAGGGTGTCAAATACATGTTGATGCTGCTGGTACCAGCACCATACTGTCTCTTTGTTTGTCAGATTTCTGAGGGACAAATCCTTCTTTTCCATCCTTTTTGTGAGTAACCACTATGAACAAGACCATGGTCTGGTTTCTTACAGTTATGACACTGTTGTCCAAAAGCTGAAGTCATTGTTGCAAATGTACAGGGCACCCCTGCACTCTTCTGTGTTTGTCTATGGAAAGTCCACGCAGAAGCCGCACTCACCGAGACGAGCTGCTCTTACTGCGAGAGCATGACTCTTTCTTCTTTCCACTCACGGTTCACTTTCTTTTCAGAAGAGTGAGCATTCAGGTGCGAGTTAGCTCACACTGGCACAGGTCCCGTGTCTCTCACTTTCCCCACAGAGAGAGATTTTCCCTGTGCTCTTTTCACGCGCAGACCAGCGTCCCTTTTATGGCGCAAGCGGCATGGTCTCATTTGAGGGATCTGAGGAGGATCCCACTAATGACAGTGGAGGACTTCGCCCACTGCCGTCTAAAGATCCAAGTGACGCAAGAGCTGGGCTGGATGCTGAAGTAGGGCTGCCCTCGACTTTTTCTAGTTGACTATTAGTCATTCATTTAAGCTATTAGTCAACTAATCGCACATGTATATTAAAAAGCCAAATCATAATAATGAGCCTTTAATTGCTTAAACAAGTTTATTTAGGAGTGCTCCTGTCTGCCTTGCTGCTGCTGTTGAGTTGGTTTGCATCTGTAAGCTTCGTATATCTTTCTGTTTTGAATCCTCATTACTATCATTCCCTGTTGTTTATACTGCAAAATATGACTTACTCAACATCACATATTAACCTTATATCGCTAGCTTCAATCTAAAACGTTGCTAGCACAACACGCTAGCAATTCGTTAGCCTGTTAGCGTGCCATCCGTGCGCTCTTTATTTATTTATTTTGCTCGTGCCTTTTACAAGTCCATTAACAACTGTGGTGAGTAGGATCAGTCAACAAACACGGGGAGTCATGTCATCTTCTCCTCTTATTGTCACTTCATGTAACATTTATAGCATAGCCTTCTCTGTCAGCACAGGATTTACAAGTGATAAAAGCAGGGAGATAGTCAGGCTGACGGAGAAGATTTCAGAACTAGAGACACGCATCCAAACTTTAATGGAGGTTAATTGTAAGAGTTAATTAAGATTATTATTCAAGTCGGGACTAATGATGTTCGACTTCGTCAGTCGGAGATCACTAAAATTAATGTTAAAGAGCTGTGTGAACTCGAAAGTACAATGTCAGGCACTGTAATTTGCTCTGGACCCCTTCCTGTTCACCGGAGTCATGATATACTTAGTAGACTGTCCTCACTCAATGGTTGGCTGTCTAAGTGGTGTCCATAAAATAATATAGAATTCATATACAATTGGAAAAGTTTTTGGGGCAGACCTGACTTGTTGAAAATAGATGGTATTTATCCCTCCTGGGATGGTGCTGCTCTTCTCTCTAGTAATATGGCACATAGTCTTAGACCTCAAACATGAATTGGGGCTCAGGTCAGGAAACAGAGAGACTGGCTAAACTGACCGTCTGCTAGCTGTCTCACGTCACTGAGGTCAGATAAATCCCATCACATAGAGACTCTTTCACCTAGATATCATCATATAGAGACTGTGTCTGTTCCCCGAATTAGGAAATACAAAAAAACTTCCAAATCTATCCAAGGGTAAAAATTTAATAGATGTTCAACAAATAAAAAACAGATATAATACAAATGGACAAATGATAAAGCTTGGGTTTCTGAATATTTGATCCCTCACTTCAAAAGTGCTTATTGTTAGTGATATGATTACAGACTATAACCTAGATGTGCTGTGTTTGAAAGAAACCTTGCTAAAACCAAACAATTACATTACTTTAAATGAGTCCACCCCACAAGATTACGGTTATAAAGATGAACCTCGTCTGAAAGGCAAAGGGGGATGTGTTGCTGTAATTTATAGTAATATTTTCAGAATTACTAAGAAGTCTAGTTTCAAATATAATTCTTTTGAAGTGTTGGTGCTTAATATAACAATATCTAGTGTAAATGATAAATCACGTTTGAGATTTGTGCTGACTACTGTATACAGGCCACCAGGGCACCATACAGACTGTATCAAATAATGTGCTGACTTTCAATCAGTTAATACTGGCTGCAGATAAAGCCCTAATTGTTGGTGATTTTAATACATGATTTCCATTACACGAGAGTAGATGTTAAAACTTCATGCTGATTTGTACTCGGCTTTCGCCAAGATAAGCAGCAACTAAGACGTAGCTTTACAGTAACCTATGCTTCTCCATCCCTTTCCATCTGGTGACGTGAATCTCCTTCTGTCTGGTGTTAATATTTGCACGTCAGCACACACAACGGCTGCAACCACAGTGCGGTCCCCCCATAACAACCCTCTGGATTGAGCGGAGTAGGGAACATCTCTAGGGTCTTCAAGTGGGCACCTTCCGTCCTCAGTGTTTCGTCGACTAGCCCACGACACCTCAAGAGGGCTCGACAGTGACTCTGGCGTCCCAGAGTCACCCCCCTCCGTCCCCCACTCAACTCAGCCCAGCTTACTGACCTCTACTTCCCTCTTGCTGCTGAGACCTAACCACAATCTCACAATCTCTCCGCAACCCAACCATACGCGCCAACCCGTTTGACTAAGGCTGTCGAGCCACACTGGTGCGTTAATATGCAGTTTCAGTGGCAACGGTTCCGTATGGCATACCACCTACCGCAAAACACAATATCTGCCCAACCACCCGTCATTCACGCAATATACACAGGAACGTAATGACTGTAAATACTATACAACCTCTACAAATAAACCAACAGTGCTGCTGAGACCTAACCACAATCTCACAATCTCTCCGCAACCCAACCATACGCGCCAACCCGTTTGACTAAGGCTGTCGAGCCCCACTGGTGCGTTAATATGCAGTTTCAGTGGCAACGGTTCCGTATGGCATACCAACTACCGCAAAACACAATATCTGCCCAACATCCCGTCATTCACGCAATATACACAGGAACGTAATGGCCTGTACTCAGCCAGCTAGAATCTTTCCGTCTCAACCACAGCCAGTTGCTGCTCCTTTCTGCTGCTTCAGATAAGTTCTTTACTGTGCGACGCAACTCTTGACCACTGAATCCGACGTCTCTGAGGAACCGGGTTGTAGAGTGTGCCACAAAACCTCGACAACCCACTTCCACTGGATAAACCTGGACTCTCCATCCTCGCTGTTCTGCTTCAGTGGCCAGATGAGCATACCGCAATTTCTTCCTCTCATATGCCTCATCTACCGCATCCTCCCATGGCACTGTTAACTATCAGTTGAACAATGCGTGCTGATCCAGACCACAAAAACAATATCTGGTCGTAGGTTAGTGGTGGCAATCTCAGGTGGAAAAATAAGCCGTTGATCAAGATCAGCCAGCATCTTCCAGTCCCTAGCAGCTTCCAGTTGTCCTGGGCGAGAATTGGTGTTAGCACCTTTTCTTGGTGGTTGCTCGCCTGGGCGGAGGAATATTGTCTTCTGCGTGTATTGTTTTGCTAGAACAGGCGGCAACTTATTGGTCATACTACGCTACCTTCCAATGCTAAAGCCAAACATCGCAATACTTGGTCATGGCGCCAAGTAAACCGACCTTGGCTAAGAGCCACCTTACATCCTGTCAAAATGTGCCTTAATGTGGCAGGTGATGAACACAAAGGACAATATGTAAATAATGAAAAAGATGCATTGGGATTGGCATTTAAAGACATTCTGAACTCTATTGCAGTTAGACAACATGTGTCAGGACCTATTCATTGTCGTAATCATACTCTAGATCTAATATTATCACATGGAATCAATGTTGATGCTGTTGAAATTCTGCAGCAGAGCGATGACATCTCAGATCATTATCTGGTCTGGTGTAAACTTCATTTAGCTAAGGTTGCAGAGTCGACTCCATGTTACAAATATGTTCAACCTATCACTTCTGCCACTAAAGATCGCTTTATTAATAATCTTCCTGATCAGTTTCATTATCTCAGCATCCCAGATATCTTAGAAAAACTCGATTTTGCGACAGAAACTTGTAACTCTCTCTTTTTCAATTCATTCATTGCTATAGGAGAGGAAGAATTTTCTAAACTCGTTCAATCATCTAAATCGACAAGATGTATGTTAGACCCTATACCGACTAAACTATTGAAAGAGATGCTTCTAGAGGTCATAGATCCTCTTCTCAATATCATCAGTTCATTTTTGTCACTAGGATACATACCGCAAACTTTTAAGCTGGCTATGATTAAACCACTTGTTAAAAAACCGCAACTTGATCCTACAGAATTAGTCAATTACAAGCCGATCTCAAATCTACCTTTTCTGTCAAAGATACTAGAAAAAGCATTAACCTCACAACTATGTTCCTTTTTAGAAAGAAATTGTATCTGTGAGAATTTTTAGCCAGGATTTAGACTGTACCATAGTACTGAGAAAACTCTCATTAGAATCACAAATGATTTGCTCTTATCCTCCGATCGTGGTTGTATCTCGCTATTGGTGTTACTCGATCTTAGTGCTGCATTTGATATTATTGACCACATCATTCTTTTGAATAGACTCGAAAATTACTTTGTCATTAGTGGAATTGCATTAGCATGGTTTAAATCATACTTATCTGACCATTATCAGTTTGTAGCAGTAAATGAAGAGATGTCTTATCAATCAAAAGTTCAGTATGGCATACCACAAGGCTCAGTACTGTACATGCTACCCTTAGGAGATATTATTAGGAAGCATGGTATTAGTTTCCACTGTTATTCTGATGATACTCAGCTTTATATTTCTTCAAGCCCTGACGAAACTTACCAATTCACCAAATTAACGGAATGCATAGCTGATATAAAAAATTGAATTACTAGTAATTTCCTACAACTTAACGCTGAAAAAACAGAGATTCTAATTATTGGACAAAAAACTTCCTCACGTAATAACTGTTGGTTAGGAACCTGGGTGTGCTCTTTGATACCAATCTTTCATTTGAAAGTCATGTGTCTAGTATCTGTAAAACCGCATTTTTCCATCTAAAAAATATATCTAAATTACGTCATATGTTCTCGACGAAAAATGCATAACAATTAGTACATGCATTCATGACATCAAAGCTAGATTATTGTAATGCTACTATGGGTGGTTACCCTGCATGATTAATAAATAAACTACAGCTGGTCCAAAAAGCAGCAGCTAGAGTTCTTAACAGAACCAGGAAGTATGACAATATTAGCCCGGTTCTGTCAACACTGCATTGGCTCCCTATTAAACATCATATACATTTTAAAATATTGCTGATTACTTAAAAAGAACTAAATGGTTTAGCTCCCCAGTACTTAAGTGAGCTTTTAACACATTATAGTCCTTCACATCTATTGCGATCTCAAAATATAATACCTAGAATATCAAAATTGACTGCTGGTGGTAGATCCTTTTCCTATTTAGCACCAAAACTTTAGAACAATCTTCCTAACATTGTCTGGGAAGCAGACACTCTGTCAGTTCAAATCTAGACTAAAAACACATCTCTTTGGCCTTTGGCCTAGCATACACATAACATATTATAAACTTCTATAATTCAATGTTAGGCTGCATAGTTTAGATCAGTATCCCATAAATCCTGATGTACTTTGTACATCATAAGAAGGATGGCGTCTACGCTAATATTAGTCTCTCTGTTTATACTGAGGTTTACCGCAGTCCGCCGGATCCAGGCCATTTCCAGATCTGATGAAGGACCATTACATGAAGGACACGACGACAACGCATCCCTGAAGTGCCAGCCTCATCAACACTGTGAAGGCCTCATGGACACCTCAACAAACTCATCTCCATACCGGCGTGATGACTCCGACCCACCTAACCAGATGAACTGGATAAATATTGTGAAAGTTCTGATCCAATCTGACTTCTGACCTATTATGCCGACTAAATCATAATCATACACTGTTGGTTTGTTGGCCAAAGGAGGACTGGCCCCCCGACTGAGCCTGGGTTCTCCCAAGGTTTTTTCTCCATTCTGTCACCTGATGGAGTTTTGGTTCCTTGCCACTGTCGCCTTTTTTTTCGTCTTCATTCACCATTGGCTTTTGGCTTGCTTAGTTGGGGACATTTAACATTTAATTTTGAATTTAACAATACTATTACAACTTTACTTTCCTGTTATCTCTGTAAAGCTGCTTTGAAACAATTTGTATTGTAAAAGCGCTATATAAATAAAGGTGACTTGACTTGACTTGACTAGAAAGCCACACTTTTTGACCAACGAAATATACGGGAGGCTTCGACCAGTGGCGATCGGCCTTAGCCTTGGTGCGTGCCCCCACCTAGAGCAGAGTCTCACGGGCTCTGGTCCATGTGCGGTGGCACCTCTGGACGAAAGCGTGAGCGGAGGGAACCGTGACTTCGGATTCCAGACTAGGAAAAATAGGTGGCTGGTAACCTAAACTACACTCAAACGGAGATAGGCCCGTGGATGACACTGGTAACGAGTTATGAGCTTACTCAACCATCGAGAGCTGCTGACTCCAGGAGGAAGGATTCTTAGAAACCAAACATCGCAACACTCTCTCCAAATCCTGGTTGGCTCTCTCGGTTTGGCCATTGCTCTGGGGATGAAACCCGGAGGACAGACTGACTCTCGCTCCCAGTAGTCTACAAAACTCCTGCCAAAATTTGGACACAAATTGGGGCCCACTGTCGGAGACCACGTCCATCGGGAGGCCATGAAGACGAAAGATGTGGTCAACGACAGTCACCGCTCTCTCCTTGGCGGATGGTAATTTAGGCAAGGGGATGAAATCAGTCACCTTCGAGAACCGGTCCACTACGGTCAAAACGACCATCTTGCCATGAAAGGGTGGGAGGGCGGTAATAAAATCTAGCGCAATGTGGGACCAGGGTCTCGAAAGGACCGACAACGGTTGGAGTAACCCATCTGGGGGTCGATTGGAAGTCTTACCAGTGGCACAAATCGAGCAAGCCAAAACAAAATTGCGGATGTCGCAAGCCATTACTGGCCACCAGAATCGTTGCTTGACCAAAAAACTGGTGCGATTAACCCCTGGATGACAAACCACGTTAGAAAAATGCCCCCATCGAATGACGTCGGACCATAATCCCTCCGGTACAAATAACCGACTCGGTGGACCACCGTGCGGAGGCGTTACCCCTTCTAAGGCCATCTTGACCTTCGACTTGATCTCCCATGTGAGTGTGGAGACAAATAGATTCTCAGGTAAAATGAACTCGGGAGTGGACGGGCGTTCGGAGTGGTCAAAAATCCGTGATAAAGAGTTGGGTTTGATACTCTTGGAACCCGGGCGGTACGATAGAGAAAAATCAAAATGACCGAAAAAAAAGAGCCCACCGAGCCGTGGCAGTTCAGATATATTCTAAGTTCTTGTGATCGGTCCAGACGATAAAAGGTACCCCCGACCCTTCCAACCAATGACGCCACTCTTCCAACGCTAGCTTGACCACCAACAGCTCTCTGTTATCAATGTCATAGTTACTTTCGGCGGGAGATAAACGGTGTGAAAGAAACGCGCACGGATGCATCTTGTCGTCTGTTGAAGAACGTTGGGAAAGAACTGCGCCTACCCCCACCAATTGGCGAAACCAAGAAACCTCTGTAGGGCCTTACGGGAATCTGGACTTGGCCAACGTGGAGTCCATTAGAAGGAATGTGATGATCTCTGTGTGGTTATCAGACATAATGAGGGTTATGGGACCTGTGATGGCTAAGGCCACCCTTGAAGGAACATTTCATTTGAATGGGTTCTAGTTTACTTTTTTTTTTTTTATGCAAAATTAGTTTTTCGTTTGATCTAAGGAATTAATGGGGTTTTTGGTCTATTATGAATGTCTATGTAATTACTTTGTTCCTTTAAATATAACTTACCCAAACCTTGGAACTGGAGAAGCTATGTTGTCTCTAGCGTTTTAAATCTCATAGAGCAACATAGTCAATAGTCATTTATTTCTAGAGTGCACGCTAGAGTAAATGAAACCACAACCAAAATTGCGGCCTTTCCTGGTGTCCTTTACATATCCGATGGGGAATTATGTAGAAATGTAGTTTTTGGGGACAATATGGGTTGGGGTTGTGTGTTAATTCGAATGTGTTGGAAGGATGTGTTTTTGTGTGTATGTTTAAGTGTATTTTCATTATTGTTTATGGTAAATGTGATTTGTTTATTCGAGTTTGTGTATTTATATATTTTTTACATTTATTCATTTAGCAGACGCTTTTATCCAAAGCGACTTACAAATGAGAACAATAGAAGCAGTTAAACTAACAGTGGGACAACAATACGCAAGTGCTATAACCCCTCTCAGTTTAACTTTAGTGCATTTTTTTTTAATAGAATAGAAGAGAAGAGAAGAGAAAGTGAAGAGAAAGTGTTAGTACTACTGAATCAAGTGCTGCCGAAAAAGATACGTCTTCAGCGGTTTCTTGAAAGTGGCTACTGACTCAGAAGCTCTGGTTGAGTTAGGCAGATCATTCCAACAACAGGGAACAGTCATGGTAAAGGTCCGAGAACGAGATTTTGTGCCTCTTTGAGATGGTACCACAAGACGACATTCGCTAGCAGAGCGCAAGTTTCTGGATGGCACGTAAGTCTGAAGTAATGAGTTTAGGTAAGAGGGAGCAGTGCCAGTGGTTGTTCTGTAGGCAAACGTCAGTGCCTTGAATTTAATGCGAGCGGCAACTGGCAACCAGTGCAATTTAGTGAGGAGAGGAGTGACGTGTGGTCTCTTTGGCTCATTAAAGACCACTCTGGCTGCAGCATTCTGGATCAATTGTAGAGGTTTGACAGAGCAAGCTGGAAGACCAGCCAGGAGAGCATTACAATAGTCCAGTCTGGATAAAAAAAGTGCTTGGACAAGGAGTTGTGTAGCATGCTCTGTAAGGAAGGGCCTGATCCTCCTAATGTTGTGCAAGGCAAATCTGCAGGACCGGGCAGTTCTAGCAATGTGGTCTGTGAATTTCAACTGATCATCAATTACAACCCCAAGGTTCCTAGCTGACCTTGATGGCGTTATGGATGACGAGCCTAGCTGAATGGAGAAGTTGTGATGAAGTGTTGGGTTGGCCGGGACCACAAGTAGCTCTGTCTTCGGAAGGTTTAGTTGAAGGTGGTGGTCCTTCATCCAGCCAGAAAAAAAAAATATATATATATATATATATATATATATTTCCCTTTTTGTGTTTTATGTAAGGAAATGAGAATTTTGTGAGACCCCTATAATTTATAAAATGGTTTGGTCTGGTTTGTTAAAAGGGCTTCATTTTCTTTAGCTGAGTTAGTTCTGGTGAGGGATCCCTGAGAAACATCTGAGACCCAGAACGTCCTGGTTGCGTATGCAACCCACCGTTCCCTGAAGGAGGGAACGGCGGACGTAGTCGATGGTCGACTGAATGGGGATCGCGCTAGAGAGCATATCATCTTCGATTACTATTGAACGAACCAATGGAACTTGGCG
Organism: Siphateles boraxobius; assembly: GCF_051911475.1. Classification (NCBI taxonomy): domain Eukaryota; kingdom Metazoa; phylum Chordata; class Actinopteri; order Cypriniformes; family Leuciscidae; genus Siphateles; species Siphateles boraxobius. The sequence continues at coordinate 29,953,788 of NW_027508722.1, forward strand.
TGCGTGATTTGCATCACACACTCTGCCCCCGCGGCGCGGGTATAAATACGGAAGTGGATGCAAGCACTAGTTGCTTTTCGCTGAGGAGCCGAGAGTAACCCGGGGTCAGCTGTGGTCCAGCGGTAGTGGCAAGGGGACTACGTCCTCCATTCCCTCCTTCAGGGAACGGTGGGTTGCATACGCAACCAGGACGTTCCCTTTCAGTCGATAACGTCAGACGTAGTCGACGGTCGACTGAATGGGGATAACCTTTGAAAACGCCACTAACGCTGCCACCTTCCAGTGCCTAAACCAAAGCCTCCTGATGCCCCCGCAAATTTAAGGCGGGGAAGGACAGGGCTTAGGCCAGGTAAGTCACTGCTGTTCCTACAGGACCACTGGGAAAGCGTTCCCCGTACATTGGAAGGAAGGGACGCTGCGGACGCCATATCCAACCCAGAGGGAGGTAACGTGGAAAATACACATATGAACTGAGGCGGAGCACTTTACACTCATCATAGAGGAGCTCAACACCTAAGTGGACATGTTGCATCTCGGATTTTTACCGAAATGAAGGCAAGCACTAGTGTGACTTTGCATGGAAACAGCCTTCCCTCTCTGCTGAATTCCAACAGATATTTGTAGAGCTGATCTGAGGTCTATGGCTTGCGTTCTGTACACGTCCAAGCGAACGGACAGAGAAGCCAGGGCTGGATCTGGGCTGGATCTGCCTCCTCCAGGGCAGCGCTTGCAGGTTTACCACCTGCTCCTATTACGGGAGAGGTAGGAACCTTGGGCACAATCCGAGCCGGGGTCTCAGCTTGTGAGAGTAAGCCGGCCCAGACTCCAGGCACAATACGTTGACCGAAAGCGAGCAAGTCCCTACCCTCTAGTAGAGACCACGCGAGCAGGAGAACTGATATAACAGAATTTTTAACTCACTGCCTGCAGTGGCTCAGGGGTGGTCTCTGCAGTGCAGTCGCACCAGGGACAAGGCCCAAGAGGATAAAGAGGGACGCAAGGATTTACAAGACCCTGCTCCTCAGGAACCTGACGATCAGAACGTGCTTCTGCACACTTCTGCAACACGATGAGCGTCGTTTAAACACTGAGGCAACATAATTTTGAGGGTGAAGGAAAACAGCCTACTCCAACCCATTTTGCTGGAAAGAGAGCACTGAAGTGATCGAAAGCTTTCAGGATCTCCTCTGAAGAGAAGACTCAACGACTAGGTTCCACTTCTAAAGGCGTAAGCACGCTACCCATTTCTAGGGGGTGCTCGCAGAAGTGATGGTAACTATCACATGTCCCTGTGATAGCCACCTGAACCTCCGCGTTCAGATGTAAGACCGCCCGGAATCTCCGGGGGAAGAACGCGGGTGCTATCGTGCCCGTCCCTGAAAGAGTTTTCAGGGGAAGTCAGGAAGACTGTCGATGGGAACCAGGTCTAGTTGGGCCAATAAGGGGCAACTATGAAGACCTGTCCCTCTCCTGACTTGGCACGTAGGTGCAAGCGACGGGCTCGAAAAGCAGGAGCATTGCTCAACACAACATGTGAAGATCACTGGGCTTCAGGAGCATTTTCTGCTCAGCACTTGAGTGTGATAAGTCCACTGAGCTTCAGGAGCATTCCTGCTCAACACCTGAGTGTGATAAACTCACTGAGCTTCAGGAGCATTTCTGCTCAACACTTGAGCGCGAAGAACTTCACTGAGCAACAGGAGCATTTCTGCTCAGCACTGCGTGTGATGAATTCACTGAGCTACAGGAGCTTTGCTGCTCAACACTTGAGTGCGATGAACTTCACTGAATTTCAGTTGCATTTCTGCTCAATATGAAGTTTGATAATTTCACTGACTTGAGCAGGCGCAAGGCGACCATGAGTCGAAGTCGCTTTTAGAAGGCTCACTGGGGTTAAACGCATTTCTGCGGGCCCCTGGGGCAGCTGAGAGCCAGTGTTTGTCCAAGGGTAGTCCGCTAGGTTTATACAAACACTGGCAGGAAGACGAAACCGGAGGGGCAACTGAGCGGCCCCGGAATGGTCATGACCCAGCTGGACCCAGGGGATGGAGTCTCCACTTGCCCTGGCTATAACTGTCGTGAGGCTCGATGGCGGCACGATTGAGTAAAGCAGGAAGAGTGGAACAAAGCGTCCTCAGAAGCTTCTGACTCCAAGGAGGAGGTGACGGGTGAGTTGTGACATGCAAGGGAAGCTTGCGCAACGGTCGCAATGTCTAACAACTCGAGGCACGAATGCCCGTGTAGTCGAGGGTCGCCCAGGCCCCCGTTAAAACACGCCCTTTGTACATGGCCTCTCTGTTGAAGAGGGTTTGGCAGCAGACCGGGATGAACTATAGTCACACAGGGTGAGCTGCTCTGCCACGGTCACCCCGGGACTCGATCATGAAGCTAGCGCTGAAGCGGTCACATATGGAGGAAGCCAAAGGCTGCAACTACCATATACCCCAGGAGCCTCTGAAAGTTATTTCAGTGGGACCCTTTCTCACTTCAAAACCAGCTGAACACATTCTCATTGGAGAGACGTGTTAGACCGAGTCCATCTCCAAAACTGAAAAAGAGATACTCAGCCCGTGGGCGAGATTACTCTCTTCCAGTTGACCTGAAGACCCAACGGGCTCTGGAGCACCAGAGGGGAAGGACACTGTACTGATACTCCACCCTTACACGCTACACACAGGATAGCCTGCGGTGCGGAAGGTAGAGATCTGAAGCACATGTCTTTCAGGTCGGAGCTGCAGACCAATCTTCGGCCAAGATGGTCGCGACCCACCACCTAGTAGCACGAAGAACGAGTTTACAACCTCCCTTCGTACCGGCTGGAGGAGCGGCTATATCAAATCCTTCGCCAGCAGGATAAGATAAGCACGCACAAGTCAGGAGCACTGCTCAACACTCGGTGTGATGAATATCACTGAATTTTCAGGAGCACGTCTGCTCAACACCTAATGTGATGATTATCACTGACATGAGCGGGGTAGCCGAGCCTGAGGTGGGGCAGCAAAGTAGAGATAGTGGTGTTAGAGTGCAGTGCAACACTTACCTGTCTCCACTAGCGGCAGGGGGACATGAGAAGGCGGATGACCGGTCCTTGAACGCCCCAAGCTGCCTGCTGGCGACCAAGGGAAGCTGGGGGATGTAAGGCTATTACAGGGTCACACCCGCCAGACTGGTCCACTTGGGACCCAGGATTACAAAATTTGCTCTTTTACTGAATATGTGGGTACCGCTGACCCCATTTTTATAGGGGCCAGCGGAGGAACAAACACACACATAACAAAAAACTCCAGCCGGCCCTCCAACCAGCCAGAGGGAGTGGATCGGCGACCACTCCACGAGCAACTCCTCCATCCCTGAGAGCCCGTCCAGGTTCAGCGTTTTCTTTTGCGCTGATGCTTACCACCTGGCTTGGCAGCGCCTGGAGCAGGCTGGGCGCCCCTTCCACGCCCGGCTCCACGCCGGAACCTGGGTGAAGGCTGCTGTGGTGGTCCGGCGGGAGCTGAGGCGGCTGCGGACGGACGCCCTCGGCGACGAACAGGCGGAGGATCTGACCTCGGCGGGCGGGTGAAGGCAGCAGCATCCCTCCGAGGCAGGATGTGCCGGATGGCCTCCGTCTGTTTCTGAGCTGTAGAGAACTGTTGGGCAAAGTTCTCCACAGCGTCGCCGAATAACCCAACCTGGGAAATGGGAGAATCCAGGAACCGAACCTTGTCCGCTTCTCTCATATCGGCCAGGTTGAGCCAGAGATGGCACTCCTGGACCACAAGTGTGGACATCGCCGAACCGACCGCGCGAGCTGCAACCTTCGTCGCCCGGAGGGCGAGGTCAGTTGCAGTGCGGAGCTCACCCATGAGCTCATTGTCCGGACTACCCTCGTGCATGTTCATGAGTGCCTGGGCCTGGTGGACCTGGAGCAACGCCATGGCATGCAGAGAGGAAGCGGCTTGCCCACAAGCTCTGTAAGCCTTGCCCGTAAGAGCGGACGAGAACTTACAGGCTTTAGAGGAGTGACGAGGATCACCTCTCCAGGAAGCGGCCGCCGTTGGGCATAACTGCATCGCAACAGCCCGCTCCACTGGAGGGATAGCCTCGTAACCCTTCACTGCTCCCCCATCAAGGGTAGTGAGGGGGGAGGAGCCACTGAGGCGGTTTCTGGCAGAGAAAGGTGCCATCCATGCCCTTGTAAGCTCCTCATACACTTCAGGAAAGAAAGGAACCGGGGCGGCGGACTGAAAACCAGTACGGCCCGCCCCGCTATACCAATCATCCAACCGAGACGGCTCGGGACACGGTGAAGGGTTCCACACGAGCCCTACCCCCTCGGCGGCCTTTTTCAGCATAGCTGACATTTCTGGATCTGGCTCGGGCAACACTGGTCTCCCAGAGGGAGGCAGTGCAGCCGAGTCGTCATCTCCAGAGTTCAGCTCCCCCTCCGATGCTGCGATTGACATGGTATCCCCTGGAGGGGCCCCAAATGACACGGCTGGCCTGTCCATTACAGAGGGACCAGCGGGATCAATGGGGAGCTCCACCGGTTGCGGTGCGAAAGAGGAGTGAGGGATCCACGGGGCCTGGCCGGGCGGACTACCCCTCACTGTGATCCTCAGATCACCCAGCTTGGACGGCACCCCAGTCTTTCTCTGGGAAGGTAACCCAGAGGAAGAACAAGGGCGGGGCCCAGAGGTGGGGACTGCACCAACGCTTTTGACGAAGGCGAGTCTAGATCTCAACACCGAGATGGCCATGTTCCCGCAGTGAGAACATGACTCATCCACGAAAGCAGCCTCGGCATGCTGTAAGCCCAAACATGCGACACAACTTTCGTGACCGTCAGAGGGGGATTGCGCCAGACCGCACCCAGAAACGCACGGATGGAATGGCATCTTGAAAAAGACGCACTCACACCCGTGTTGCTCTTTTAGGAAATGGGACCGTCACCAGTGCCGGAGCACACAGGGAATGACCGCGGCAAACACTGAATAGTCTTTCAACCAACAGTGAAGCACTCACTTCTCGCCCTCTAACCAACCGTCAACACACAAACAAACAATAGAAATTTGATGCTGTTAAAACAGCAGTTGAGAGCTGAGAAGCTCGCGATCACCGCTGCACCACGCTGTAGAACACCAACACTGGAGAGGTCTTCCCACAAGAACAACGACACACTCGCTCGTTGAATACAACAGCACTCTTCAGAGACATCAAAGACGAACGGCTCCGAAGCGAAAGGCAACTAGTGCGTGCATCCACTTCCGTATTTATACCCGCGCCGCGGGGGCGGAGTGTGTGATGCAAATCACGCACGCCAAGTTCCATTGGCTCGTTCAATAGTAATCGAAGATGATAGGCTCTCTAGCGCGATCCCCATTCAGTCGACCGTCTACTACGTCTGACGTTATCGACTGAAAGGGAACTCAGTAATGTGCTGATGTCCCATTTATTAGTCAGTGTTTTTTTTTCCCCTTTCTTTGTTTGCACAATGTGTGTCAGTACTTAAGTGTTACAGTCAATAAACTGACACTTTGTTGACTCCATGAATATCTCCTGAAAATTTTATGGAAGAACCCTTACAGGACCGATGGTAAGGGATATGTTGGGGAGTTCCTGTCCATTAAGAGCATTTACAGGGATATGATGGGTGAGCGGAGTGATGGGGAGTTGAAGTTTGTTAGCAAAGTGGGTGTCCATGAAGTTACCTTCAGCTCCGGAGTCCAACAATGCTTGGCAGGTGTGTGTGTGGTTAGCCCATCTAGAATAGAATAGAAAAACTTTATTAATCCCCAAGGGGAAATTGCAGTGTTGCAGCAGGATTTTAACACAGAATACAAACCAATCATATTACATAGACTGACATATACTGAAAAAAAAAAAAAAAAAAAAATAGATACAAATATTACAATGTATCTTAAAAAGTATAAAATGTATACACAAGTGCAACAGTGCAAAAAGATGTGAAGTTAGTATCACGTGTGAATATTGGTTGTTAAATAAAAAGTTAAAAATAATATAAAATAATATAATCTCAGTCTTACCGGAAGGAGAGTGGATGATTAATTATTTTAATTAATCATCTGATTAATTAATTTGAATCAAACAACATAAAAAAAAAAATCACTGTAAGGATGTTCACACTGTGGCATATAATAATTTTTTTTAAATAAAGTTGAGGGACTGGTCAAAAATCAGGCCAGGAACATGCTGGTCATGTGAGTTTTTAATTGTTGTCTTTAATATAATTTATAAAAAAATGAATTTCAAGTTCAGCCATATTATTCAATCACTTTTACATTTTTTTGCCATAGTATCGATTCTGTAATGGTTTTGAGGTATTTTAGTCAGGCATCATATCAAAGTCATAATTTTGGTATCGTGACAACACTAATTCACATAGCTAGAAATTTAAAATAATGTGCTTGTTAATGTTTACTAATGAACTTATAAAAAATTGCATCTAGATTGATTAACAGATAATTTAATGTAAGTTAAAATGCTTACAAATTAAACAAAACAAAATTAAACCATTAATTCATATGATCATGCACTTCTTGAAAAATCTACAAGTGCCTTCCAGATTCCAAAGATAAACGGTGTCCCTCCATTAGAGATAATGTCATCTGGCAAGCCGAAGTTCCTGAAGACGTGGTTGAAGAAAAATTCGGCTGTTTCCATGGCTGTGGGTAAGCCCTTCAAAGGGATCAGATGGCAGGCCTTGGAGATTCTGTTGTTGACGATTAATAAAATGCATATACAGTCAATGGATGCTGGCAGATTGGTCATAAAACCCACTCCCAGATGTGACCCAGATTCTGCCATAAATTATTACATTGTTTATGTAATAATTGAATACATTTTTAGCTAACTGTAATTTGTATATGTACATTTCTGACATACATAACTAAGACAGTTACCTCTGATAACAGATCACTCTAAAGTGTAATGTGAACTCATGCATTTTCTGTAAAGCTGCTTTGAATTGATGTGTATTGTGAAAAGCGCTATAAAAAGAAATATGAATTGAATTGAATTTTGCCATGGCAACTTTTTCACAACCTTGGATGAATCTTGTGATGTTTTTTCTCTTGCTGGGCAACCATAACGTTCATGAAAAAGAAAGAGAATACGATTGGTCCCAGGGTGACCACTACAAACAGAGAAGTGGATTGATTCAATGAAATAAATTGTATGTAGGTTTTGTTTAGAGGGCATTTTGATGGAGCTGGCTCAGTGGCAGCAGCCTCAGCAATCCTATTATCCAGAGCCCACTGGATGAGACTGACTAACAGGCTGGATGGAAGGATGGACTCTGGATGGTCGGAAACTTCCTCAGAAACATTCAGGCAGGACAGAGCAATCAACCCCTTCTAGCCAGTGCCGCCACTCCTAAAGAGCTAATTTGATGGCCATGAGCTCTCAATTGCCAATTTCAAAGTTCCGCTCCACTGTGTAAGTTTCTTAGATAAGTATGCACATGGATGGAGATAGGCTGGATTCCCCTGCTGCAGTATGGCACCTATGCCTGAGGAGGATGACGAAGTAAGGGTGCTTACGTGAAGGCTTCCTTCAGGGTATTAAATGTGTGGGTGGCCTCAGGTAGCCAGGACAGAGACTTGGGCTTAATCTTGAGAAGGAAGGTTAAGGTGTTTTTGGGGTCCTTGAGATGTTTTGACATGCCCTGACATTTGTGCTCACCCAAAAATAAAAAATTCTGTCAGTATTTACTCACCCTCATGTTGCTCCAACCCCGTAAGACCTTTGTTCATCTTCAGAACACAAATTAAGATGTTTTTGATTAAATCTGAGAGCTGGATCACTCCTCCATAGGCTTCTAAGGGATTGACACTTGCCAGTCCCGAAAAGTTATTAAAGACATCGTTAAAATAGTCCAAGTTACTACAGGGGCTCAATCTTAAGTTTATCAAGTGACGAGAATACTTTTTGTGGGTAAAAACAAACAAAAATAGCAACTTTATTTCATCTATTAATTTCCTTCTCTGTGAGCCTCTAGTCAGTTAACGTAGTGTGATTCCGTAGAGCTACGTCACACGTAGGCTCACTATTGGCCGACGCTGGTTATGTGTGTGATGTGTGTGATGTACAACAACAGAAGCTTACGCTATTACACTAGTGAACTGACTTTATTTTTGACAAAACATACTATATATTTAACATATGAGCAGAAACTGGCTAACAAAAGCTTATTTGATGTCTATTTTACAATACAAACTTTATAATCTATCCAAAACTAGTCAACGAAATGTGCCCTTTCATATTTCCTCTGTAACATAGTAAACAACAGTGTGCATCTGTGCCGTTCATTCATTCACACACAGACACGTGATTCATATTTAAACAGTCTTTTTGCAAGCTGTTGTAAATAACAGCGCCCATCTGTGCCGTTAATTCATTCACACTTGGGTGACCAGATGAGATTGGCTGAAATTTGGGATGGGGGGGGCTTGGACTGGACGGGACGGGACGGGACGGGAAGGGGACGGGAGGGGGGTTAAATTGTAGTCTAATATGCAGTCATTGTTCATTGCCGAAGTATTTTTTTCCTGTGACAAATCATTCACTCCTTTACGACTAGCTGCCTGCACATTCATTCACTGAGCTCACGGCTGCTGCAACTTGCAGTCGTGTCTTCACGACTCAACCTCCAAGGACAGTTTTTAATGTTTTATCAGACAATAACTACTCAAGATTTTGCTTTAGTATAATTTTCGGGACAATCAGGGCCGGATTTTGGATTTGGGACAACAGCTTAGATTTCGGGACTGTCTGGTCACCCTTAGCCGGGTTAAAACCAGACCCTTCTCAGTTGTAACTGAGTTAGGGTCTGGGGAAGGTTCATTCACAGCTCACTTCCAAAGGGGCGTCATCAACGGACATCGCTCAAATGCCTCTGGGCGCAATTGGATAGACCTAAAGCCAATCATATTGATCGTAATCTTGTAAAGCCCGCCTCAACGTTTGTGATTGGTGCCTCGGTTTGGAAACGGACGTCGCTCAAATGCCCCTGGGTGCAATTGGATAGACCTAAAACCAATCAGATCGATGCGGCCGTCGGCGATCGATCATCAGATCATGCACTCGCGCTGTAGAACACCAGCACTGGGAGAGTCTTCCTGAAGAATACCGACACACTCGCTCGTTGTAAACAACAGCACTCTCAGAGACATCAAACGATCGGCTCCGAAGCGAAAGGCAGCTAGTGCGTGCATCAACTTCCGTATTTATATCCGCGCCGCGGGGGCGGAGTGTGTGATGCGAATCACGCACGCCAATTACATTGGCTCGCTCAATAGTACTCGAAGATGATAGGCTCCCTGGCGTGATCCCCATACAGTCGACGCCGACTACGTCCGACGTTATCGACAGAAAGGGAACTAAATTTGCCGGAAGTTCGTCTGGGTTTTCCAAGGCTAGGTCACCCTAATTCACACACAGAAACAGGATTCATATTTAAACAGTCTTTTTGCGGTTTACATACACTATTCAATATCCTGTTCAGAACAAGGCATATAAGAATTAAAAAAAGAAAAATACTATTAATCCTCAGCTGGATCCGTTGCTCCTCGAAGTGAAACCAGCATTTTTGAGGTAAATGTTAATGGAGCTGTGACTTGACTGTAGTTTTAATGGAGCATCTATAAAGTTTGCAATCCCGAGGAAACGTTGGAGCTCTTCGATCGTGGATGGAACAGGCCAGGATTTAACGGCTTCCACCTTCCCGTCTTCTGCACTGATGATGTAACTGAGGAACTAAGTTAAGGTCTGGTGGAATGAACACTTCTTAGCCTGGAGGTAGAGATGGTATTCCCTCAGCTTGGCAGGCATGAGGTGAACGTGGTGGCAATGTTCAGTACACCAGGATGTCATCTATGTAGACCAAGATGAAGTGGTACTCTCAGAAGATCTCATTCATAAATCCTTGGAACACGAGGGGGTGATTACTAAAGCATACGCCATTACCCGATATTCAAAGTGGCCTGTGAGTGTTATGAAGGCAGTCTTCAAATTCTCCGGATCTGGATTAAGTTGTATGTGCTGCGTTGGTCAAGTTCGCTGAAAATGTCAAGCCTCCGTCCTTCTTGGCCACGAAGAAAAAAAAAACTAGAAGCAGCAGGGGAGGTAGATGGATGGATGTAGCCCTGTTTGAGGGCCTCAGCCCCATACTCCTCCATGGCTTTGTGTTCAGGGATGGATAGTGGATAAATCTTTCCACTGGGCATTGGTTCACCAGCAATCAGGTCAATGGCACAGTCCCGTGGTTAATGAGGTGGTAACTGGGAGGCTCGTCTCGGGTAGAAGACATCCCGGAAGGGGGCATAACAGGAATAATCACTGACTATTTGTTCAGAGGAAATTCAATGAAAGTGGAACATAGAGGCAACACTGATGGATGTTGACGCTTTGATACAGGCAGGAACGGGAAACAGGTTGCATTCCATTATTCCAGGATATGACAGGATTAGGCCGGACACACCATGGGTGCCCTAGGATCTCATCAACAGTGAAACGCTCCAGAAACAAGAGTGTGATGTTTTCAATGTATTGACTGTCAACTTGTAGTTGAAGTGGACCAACAAAGTATTTGATGACACCTCTCTCCAGTGGTTTACCGATTATTGATTGAATGAAGTACTTGGATATACAATTTTCCTTCTTGAGCTTTTGGCACAGTTACCCCTTTTCCACCAAAGCAATTTGAGAGCCGGTTCGGAGCCGGTGCCTGCGCGCAAACCAGTTCTTTGTGTTTCGACAGCCAAAGAACTGGTTCTCGGCAAGGAAAACTGGTTCCAAAGCGGCACCAACTCTTTGCTGGACTAGAACCGTTCTTTTACCACGTCATGCTTACGTCGGGGGCTGGGGGCGGGTTTAGATGTGTTCTAAACATATTTTCTGACCATAATATAGGATCGCAAAGCCAGGAGAAACATTTGCAGAAACACGATGTAGTCAAGAGGCAAAGTCTTTCAGTGGGGGAGAAGTGAAATACATCCACTTGCGTTCAGACTCTGGAGGAGCTGACAGAGCTGGCTGGCGAAGAGTTGGAGAAGACTGTAAGGCAGGATGATCTTCCTGACAATTCCTTATGCAATGGGCGACCCGGATTGACAGGTAGATAAATTGCTCAAGCACCGTGGTATTGTCGTAGGAGGTGAACTGTAGCCTCAGCACTGTAATGAGCCCTTGACGATAAGCAGTGCTGGTTCATTCCATCCACTAGCTGCATCAAGAGTCCTGAAGTTGAGGGAATAATCAAGAATAGCATCCTTTCCTTGATTAATATTAATTATTTTTAACTGTGGTATCAACAGCGGGCCATCAAAAAACCTCACGGAAATGAGAGTGAAACGAATGCAGCGACTGTGTGAAGGGGCTTCCCTGGTTTCAGATGGAGTCTGCCCATTGTAAAGCTCTTCCTGTGAGTAACGACAAGATTAATGAGATTTTAGCTCTGTCTAAAGCAGTTTATCTATAAGTGGTACGGCTGCATTTTCACGGCGAGCGAGCATTGGAGCAGGAAGCCATTGCAGTCTTTCGCTGAGCCAGAGTAGAGTGTTGGATTGACCATTGGACTGGCAGCAAACACCAGTGACAGAATGGTACCAGGAAGAGTGAAACTGGTGCTTGGTGTCTGTGAGGGAATAGAAGAGGTGAGATTGCATTGTAAAACATTAACAAGCTCCTGAAATAGATTGTGTGGATTGGCTGGAACACAATGCATAAACAGTTAAGTGATGACACTTGAGATCGTTAATGAAGTCACTAAAGTGGACAGCTATTAATAAAAAACATTTTCTTGAATTTGCACGGGTTTTGATGGCATAGTTGCACATCAACCTCTATAGTGGATCCAGGTGCATCATCCTATAAATTGCCACCAAGTTGCAAGCCGTTGTTTGTCGATTTTTCCCCCCTCCAAACCAAGATGGCAAATGGTGAGTCAGAAATACCAAGTTGCGCCTGAATATCCACCCATTCCTTCTATCCTAGGAGACTATTTAAGGTAAAAAATGCACGTTACTTGTAATGCAAAAGTAATCTGTTTATGTAATGTATGTTGCTTGAAATGCATTACTTTACTTGTATGCTCAAAAAGTAATTGATTTCATAATGCACATTACTTGTAATGCGTTTCTTTACTCGTAACATCAAAAAGTAATCTGATTACGTAATGCATGTTACTTGTAATACATTACTTTACTCTTAACATTTAAAAAAAATCTGATTAAAAAATGCACGTTACTTGTAACGCAATACTTGTGTCGTAACATCAAAAAAGTAATCTGTTTGCGTTATGCATGTTACTTGTAATGCGTAACACTGCTCATTTACTGCTCGTAACCCCAACACTGCTCATTTCAGAAGAGATTGAAAACACTTGATCGCTAGGTTTTCTCAGAGGAGGGCTTTGTTAGAAATGTGTCCATCTTGAACATAATCATAATTATCAGCTAATATGGGTACATTTACATACTATGGTACACTGGCGGGAGCATCTGAGTGGTTTCCACAGTTTCAACTTGTATGAACTTCAAATCAAATCAAATCAAATCAAATCCTTTTATTGTCACACAACCATATACACAAGTGCAACAGTGGGTGAAATTCTTAGGTGCAGTTCCGAGCAACATAGCAGTATGACACGATGTGACGAAAACAATTACAGCAAACATCAGATTACATAGATTACACATCTAATGTGCGCACAATTACTCACAGTACCATATACACTAACAGAACAATAAATAATATACAATGTACAATATACAACAGTTTACAATATACAACAATATACAATATACAACAATTTACAATATACAACAGTATACAAAAATACAAAAAGAGGTAATTATACATAGAATAGATACTCGTAAGGTGCAAATATATATATATATATATATATATATATATATATATATATTATGTAAATGCAGTAGGTTATGTTGTGCTGTGTTGACAGTTAGAATGTTTATGGTTATTGATCATGAGGGCTCAAGAGTTTAGAAATCTAATTACTTGTGGGAAGAAGCTGTCATGGAGTCGGCTGGTGTGTGTCCTGATGCTGCGGTACCGCCGGCCTGAGGGTAGCAGTGAGAGCAGCCCATGGCTCGGGTGGCTAGAGTCTCTGATGATCCTCCGAGCTTTCTTCACACACCGCCTGGCATAAATATCCTGGAGGGAGGGAAGCTCACCTCCGATGATACGGCTGGCAGTGCGCACCACCCTTCGCAAGGCTTTGCGGTTACGGCTGGTAGTATTGCCATACCAGGCAGTGATGCAGCCAGTCAGGATGCTCTCGACGGTGCTGGTGTAGAACTGTGTGAGGATGTGGCGGTTCATTCCAAACTTCCTCAGCCGTCTCAGGAAGAAGAGGCGCTGATGAGCCTTCTTCACGGCGGCCTCAGTGTGGACGGACCATGTGAGTTCCTCTGTGATGTGGACACCAAGGAACTTGAAGCTGCTGACTCTCTCCACCGGTGCTCCATTGATGGTGATGGGGCTGTGTTCTCTGTCGTTCTTCCTGAAGTCGACCACTAGCTCCTTGGTTTTGCTGATGTTGAGGGAGAGGTTGTTCCTCTCACACCAGTGCGTCAGAGTGAGCACCTCCTCTCTGTAGGCCGTTTCATCGTTGTCGGTGATCAGACCTACGACCGTAGTATCATCAGCAAACTTGATGATGGAATTAGAGCTGTGAGTTGCCACGCAGTCATATGTGTACAAGGAGTACAAGAGTGGGCTGAGAACACAGCCCTGTGGGGCTCCAGTGTTGAGGGTCAGTGATGAGGAGATGTTGCTGCCTATTCTAACCACCTGGCGTCTGTTTGACAGGAAGTCCAGGATCCAGCTGCACAGCAAGCTGTTTAAGCCCAGAGCCCGGAGTTTCACATCAAGCAAGGAGGGCACTATGGTATTGAATGCTGAGCTGTAGTCAACAAATAGCATTCTCACATATGTGTTCCTCTTTTCCAGGTGGGAGAGAGCAGTGTGTATTGTAGATGCAATAGCATCATCAGTGGAGCGGTTATTGCGGTATGCAAACTGCAGTGGGTCCAGTGAGGAAGGTAGAACAGAGCAGATGTAATCTCTGACTAGTCTCTCAAAGCATTTACTGATGATGGGGGTCAGAGCAACAGGGCGCCAGTCATTTAAGCAGGTGATGTTGGTTTGCTTCGGTACAGGTACGATGATGGACGTTTTGAAGCATGTGGGGACTACAGACAAGGAGAGGGACCAATTGAAAATGTCCGTAAAAACACCAGCTAGTTGGTTCGCGCACTTTCTGATGACGCGGCCCGGAATACCGTCTGGACCCGCGGCTTTACGGATGTTCACCCGACGGAAAGATCCTTCAATTGCCTTTGCAATATAATGAGGTAACCACAGTAGCTAGCAAGTCAGGAACATTAAGCAGGTAAGTAGCAGTCTAGTAGTAGTCTTTAGAGGATAGTAGACGAGGCCAACTGTCTTCCTGTTGCTATTTTACGGCGGTTGGCATTCAGCTTATTGGTGCATTTCTGCCACCTTCTGCTTTGGGGTGTGAATCAGAAAATAGGTTTGACTAAATCACTCACCCTCCTTCTCACACTCACACCTCATCCCAGTCCTGAGACCAACTGTATGATTGTGTGTGCTCTTTATAGTGCTGCTGATTGTTGCTTGATGATGCCAGGTGCATGTGATCAGTATTCTGGTGACAGTTCAGTGAGTAAAGGCGGGCGAGATATTGCACTTGTTAGTCAGTCAACCCGATAATCGCGTCAAGGTAGAGCCTGGTGTGATCGTGCCAGTATTAAGATGGGTATGTAAACTTTTGCAATGGATAATTTGTGTAAATTCAGTTATATTGTCTTGTGGACTATTTGTCAAAATCTGTTATGTGACACAGCTTATTTATGAAAGTACTACATAAAATACAACATGCAATTGTAATCCCTTCTTTTGCAAATAGTATTAACATCTTGCATTCTGAAAGAGGTGTCAACTTATGAGCAGAACTGTATAATAGTTTCCCCAACACTGATACTTAAACAAAAGATAATTAAATTGATAAAGCTGATAATTAAAAAAAAACAATTTAAATGTTAAATAAAAAATAAAAAAATAAATGAAAAGGGAAAATATTTGACAAGACAACTTTGATTGGTGAGATTGATGGACCCAGTTTTCATGAAGCCTTAAAGGCCCTTGTTTTGCATATACAAATATCTCTGGGCGTTGTGCATGTATTATTCAAAGCAATGATTAAAGTTTGGCTTCAACAAGGACAAGGGACAGCAGGAAGGATGCTGGGAGGGCTTGTGAAGTGCAGAAAACCACCAGAATCCTTTGGGCCCCAGGGCCTTCACCCATCTTCACTGCCACCATCATGAACTTTACGCCCAGAGCAGCAAAGTTCAAAACAAACACACCCTGTCTGACACATAAATACTCAAACAAATGACAGTTTCTTGAAGTAAATTGATAGACTGACTGAGAAGATGTAGGATTGGTGTCATTGGATGACTGTTGATCCTCTTCAGCTGCTTTACTGTTTTACTGTTTCTGTATGACATCATAATGAATAAATGTTCCCAGCAGATATTCCAAGAAAATTAACAAATAACAACCAACAAAACAAAACAAAATAAGTGCCTAATAAAATTTCACAGTGGTTGCCATCAGGATTCAAGTGGGTAACACTTTATTTCGATAGTCCACTTTAGACATTATACTAACTATAAGTAACTTAGCAGCTACATGTCAACTAACTGTCATTAGAGTATTAGTAGACTGTCTGCTTAATATCTGCTAACTCTTTATTTTGTTGGTCCCCGAACAGACATTCAACTGACTATAAGTAACTTAGCAACTACAAGTCAACTTGTTCTACTAACCCGAACCCTAACACCATAACCATAACCTAACAGTCTACTGATATTCTACTACACTCTACTGAGAGTTAGTTGACATTTAGTTGAAAAGTTACTTATAGTTAGTAGAATGTCTAAAGTGACTATCGAAATAAAGTGTAACCTTCAAGTGTGACACAGTGGTATTACTCACATCTTGGTAATTGCTGTTTTCAGAATTATCAGGATGTACTTGGCATTTGCATTTAACCTTTAATCATGTCTATAATTTGAAAAAGGAGCAAAATCTCTCTAAAACATGACACTGCCCTACATCTAATGGTCGACTGAGCTGCATATCAAATGCAGCTTTTCTCCTATCGGATATCAAAAAACTGTGTTGAAATATTAATGAAGCACACGTGTAGCGGACTGACCATAAATAACAGGGTTCACTAGGGACTATTTATGACACTGGTGATCCACAGAGCAACAAATCAACTATTCTGCTCCAGTGCAGCCCTTTTATACTCCACTCTGTATTATTTGTTAATTGTTTGATTGTATGTAAATTTCTTCCTATAATATTAAAGTAACAGTAAATTATGTCACATTCCCATTGAAAACTTACTGTCATCAGAAGTGAGCATCCCTATGCCCCATTCACTCTGAAAGGCAGAGCCTTTGAATGGGGAGCAAGGGATTTAAGTGTCATAATGTAGCTGTTTGGCATTTGCAAATCATCTTTAATCATGTATATAATTTGAAAACGGAGCAAAATCTCTCTAAAGCAGGGATGGGGAACATTGGTCCAGGAGGACCACTGTCCTGCAGAGTTAAGCTCCAACCCTGAAAAAATCTCACCTGATTGTAGCCTTAGTGATTCTGAAGACATTGATTAGCATGTTCATCTGTGTTTGATTAGGATTAGATCTAAACTCTGCAGAAGAGCGGCCCTCCAGGACCAACGTTCCCCTGCTCTAAAGCATAACACAAGAAAGCAATGAATGACAACGTATTTTACTCATTATCTTCACCTGGAATGTTACCCTGACATTGATGCTCAGCGTCCATCACCCCATTAGCTACTCTTACAACAGGAATTTCTTATAATTACTGCTATTATGATTGATGCAAAGAATAACAATGCCATTAATTTTAACCAATTTAATGTCAGTACAGACGTTGTAACACCATATTGTCTTTCTGACACCCAACTCAAGAAACTCTGGGTTTAACAAAAGTTCCAAGTTTTCCACTCGTAATTACGACTATGGGGTGGCGTTCAAGTGTCTTCAACTCATAAATCAGATCTTTCCGACTTGAGCTCAGAATTAATCCCTCTACGGTTTTTAGTATCCTTTCAAACTGAACATGTTTGCTCCCTTCAGATTAAAAAAACCCTTAAAATGACGGAATACCCTGTTAAGTCCTCTTAGCAGGGCACTCACAGTTGAATGGAATGCACCTCACGACCTGAAATGGATGGGTCAGATATGTGAGAAATCAAAATTGTGTGCTGTTGGTGTGCTCTTAGGAAGAGGAAACACTGCAATATATTGGTATCTAAATATGACACAAATTCCATCTTCAGTGAGTGGCTATAGAATTTTCCCTTGTTTTATTGGCCACCATGTAAAAATTTGATTTTTTTCATTTTTATCATTCATGTCTGTACCACCAACGGTGTGGGATGACATTTTTATACTTACAGGTTTTTCAAAAGTATGAGCAATAGCAATGCCATATCATGCACCACTAATTATGAAATCAAGAGGATTTAATCAAATGATTTTGAAAATCAAGAAGATTTAATCAAATGTTTGTTTGCCACGCAGAATTGAGTAATGGTTTAGAATGAGAATCTATTTTGGTGTTATAAGCATTTTACACACAATGTCATGTTTTCAGACACTTTTACAGGGACTCTATTATTTTTTTTGCAATGTCAGTTTGAAAGAGACCAAATTAATGAATCCTGTTAGTGCTTGTTTGCTTGAGGTAGCCGAAGCTGCTAACACTCACAAGCTCTTGGAATTCCACCCTCTGTACCGGGAGCAACAGCTCATTTGCATTTAAAGGGACACACAAAACGACACGCTTTTACTGACCCTCAAAAAGGGAAATTTTATCATGCTGTAAAAAAATTATCTGTGGGGATTTTGAGCTAAAATTTCACATACACACTCTGGGGACATGAGAGACTTATTTTACATATTGTAAAATGGGGCATTATACCACCCCTTTAAAATATAATTTATTTCTGTAATGCAAAGCTGAATTTTCAACATCCATAACTCCAGTCTTCAGAATTCCATGATGATCCTTTAGAAATCATTCCAATATGATGATTTATAATCAATAATGGAAACAGCTGTGCTGCTTAATATTTTTTTGGAACCTGTAATACTTTTTTCAGGATCCATTGATGAATAAAGAGTTAAAAAGAACAGCATTTAAGTATATTAAAATAGAAAACGTCTCGGTTACGTATATAACCCTCGTTCCCTGAGTAGGGATGAGTTACGTCGGATGACGACGAATGGGGGTTTCGCCTAGAAAGCCAATCATCTTCGTGTATTACAAAACGAGCCAATGGCGATGAAATGCCATGGGTTTGTGGAATTTGCATAGCGTATCTCCGCCCCACCGCGTGGGTATAAAAGGAGGACGCCAGCAACATGCAGATATGTCTTCGCTGAGGAGCCGAGACTGAACTCAGGCGTCTACCCAGCGGTACAGCGGAAGTGGCAGGGAGACGTAACGTCTCCGTTCCCTACTCAGGGAACGAGGGTTACATACGTAACCGAGACGTTCCCTTTCGTAGTCACTCCGAGTTACGTCGGATGACGTCGAATGGGGGTCCCCGTGAAATCACGCCACCTTCACAGCTGTCTTCCAGTGCCCTGCGAAAGTCTGATCCCCCTGTCGTGATACTGGCACGGACGAAGGAGTCCTACTTAACTAACTTAAGAACACACATATGGCCGGAGGGCTTCATATGGGGGAACGCTGGAGTGACCAGCCCGAGGGGTGGCAACTTTCAACTCCAGGAGTGGCAAGGTGGCTTGCCAAGGAAAAGACACATGCTCAAGGAGGCAAATACACATGTGGGGGTTACTCAGGGAGGAACCATGCACACGGAGGAACCTAGCCGACGCACAGGCACACCTCCTTGGCCTTCCTCAGAGGAATTGGCCAAGGAGGTGCTGTCGCGAGGAGTATCAGTTCGGAGAACCAGGTCCGGGCGGGCCACTACGGCGCGACCAGAATGACCTGCTCCTCGTCCTCCTTGATCTTGCACAGGGTCCGTGCGAGAAGGCTCACTGGGGGAAACGCATATTTGGCCAGCTGTGCGCCAGTGCATCCGTGCCGAGGGTACCCTCGGACAGGGATTAATACAGGGCGCAAAGGGATGAGTCGTGGGAGGCAAACAGGTCTATCTGTGCGTCCCCTAACTGGTCCCAGATCTGCTGGAACCAACTGGGGATGGAGTCGCCATTCGCCGGGGACGGGTCGAAACCGTGACAGCTCGTCGGCTGCAAAGTTCCGATCTCCCGGAATGTAGATAGCACGAAGGGACCTCAGGTACTACTGACTCCATAAGAGGAGGTGGCATGCGAGTTGCGACATATGGCAGGAGCGTAGACCACCCTGACGGTTGATGTACGCTACTTTCGCGGTATTGTCTGAACGGACTAGTACGTGTTGACCCTTGAGCAACGTGCAGAAACGGTGCAGGGCAAGGCGTACTGCCAGCAACTCGAGGCAATTGACATGCAGAAGGCGCTGGGGTCCTGTCCAGGAGCCCGCGGCAGCATGTCCGTTGCACATGGCGCCCCAGCCCGTGGAGGAGGCATCTGTGGAGACAACAACATGCCTGGAAACTCGTTCTAGGGGAACACCGGCCCGTAGAAAGCTGAGGTTCCCCCACGGGGTGAAGGTCTGACGGCAGGTCGGAGTTACTGGAACTCGGAGCGTGCCATGATGCCATGCCCACCTCGGGACTGGATCGCGAAGCCACAGCTGAAGCGGTCTCATATGAAGCAATCCGAGCGGCGTTGCCGCGGCTGCAGATGCCATATGCCCCAGGAGCCTCTGAAACAATTTCAGTGGGACCGCACTCTTGCCATCGAACTGTCGAAGACAAGTCAGCAGTGAGTGTGCGCGCTCGCTTGTAAGCTGCGCGGACATAGCGACCGAGTCGATCTCCATCCCGAGAAAAGAGATCCTCTGCACGTGGCAGAGTTTGCTCTTCTCCCAGTTGACCCGAAGGCCCAGACGGGCTAGGTGCCGGAGCACTAGGTCTCTGTGTTCGCAAACCTGATCTCGAGAGTGAGCTAATATTAGCCAGTCGTCGAGATAATTCAGGATGCGAACCCCGTGTTTGCGCAGGGGAACAAGGGCTGCCTCGACGACCTTCGTAAAGACGCGAGGAGACAGAGCCAGCCCGAATGGGAGAACCGCATACTGGTATGCCTGCCCCTCGAAAGCAAACCGAAGAAACGGTCTGTGTCGAGGTAAGATGGAGACATGAAAGTAAGCGTCCTTCAGGTCTATCGCTGCAAACCAATCCTGTGGCCGCACGCATGCGTTTGGCAATGAGCATCTTGAACGGCAGCCTGTGAAGGGAGCGGTTCAAGACGCGCAGATCCAGGATCGGCCGTAACCCACCGGTCTTCTTGGGGACAATGAAGTAGGGGCTGTAAAACCCTGACTTCATCTCGGCTGGAGGGACAGTCTCGATTGCACCCTTCGCCAGCAGGGTAGCAACCTCCGCTCTCATGATAGGGGCATTGCCACCGACCATAGTGAAGCGAACTCCCCTGAAGTGGGGAGGAGACCGTGCAAACTGAATCGCATAGCCGAGCCTGATAGTTCGGGCGACCCAGCGGGACAGGCTGGGAAGCTCTAACCAAGCTGCCAGAAACTGAACCAGCAGGGACATGCGAACACAGGCGTCCCCCCAGAGGGGCAGCGAAGCGGAGTGACCGGCCCAGGCGAGGGTGGCATAGCGGCCCGAGGCGGGGGCGCGGTCAAGCTCCGCTTCCTGACAGAGGAGACCAGGGAAGGACCAGCGTTCCACGGGGGTCTGCTCTGCCAGGGGTCTGGCTATAGAGGGGGACGAGAGTGGGGAGGTCCGGGGACGGCACACACTGTCATCCGCGCCCTCTGGAACAGAGGGGGACGGGAGTGGCGAGGCCCGGGGGTGGCGCACACTGCGGTCCGAGAACTCTGTGACAGAGAGGGATGAGAGCGGCGAGGCCCGGGGGCGTCGCGCACTGTCAACCGGCTCTGTGTGTTCAGTGATAGGTGTATCGGTTCTTTCTTTAACCATGATAGCGTACTGCCCACCCGTGGGTGAGCAGCGGGAGAACAAAATATTCTCTGCAACCACCTCCTGGGGAAAAACCGACACCATCACTGAGCAGCCCGTCTCAGGAGCGCAGCTTAGCCTGGCGTTTAGCGGGGCGCGGGGCTGGATACGCTATGCAAATTCCGCAGACCCATGGCATTTCATCGCCATTGGCTCGTTTTGTAATACACGAAGATGATTGGCTTTCTAGGCAAAACCCCCATTCGTCCTCATCCGACGTAACTCGGAGTGACTAAGAAAGGGAACCATAATTTTAAATTGTTCAACTACAAAACTTTGTATAGTCTAACTTTAGAAGGAAGACTTGAATCAAACACATTGGAACAAGGAAAAACGCAGGAGAAAAACACAACCAAACGTTAACGAGAACCGTCAGAGACTGAGGTAAAGCACAGGGTATATATCAGGGTTTTTCCTGGGTCAAAAATGGTCTTCGGTGGTGGGCGACAGACTGTTTCTTGTCCTCTTTTCAAAAAAAGCTGTGATTTTACCACTGGATCTGGATTTCATAGCTTTGTAAGATAAAATCCTTCTTTGCTAGACCTCATAATTATTTTGGTATATAATCATATCAATATTAAAAAGTAGAATAAAAAAGGAGCATTAAACAGTTTATTTTAACTAATAGTCTTATTTTTTATCATAAACAACAACTGCTTGCTTTGTGTTTTTTTTTTCTTTCTGGTTTCACCTCACTCCAGTCTAAACTAAATTATGTTTTTAGGTATTTTTTTCCCCACATTTTCATATAAATAACCTGAAAATACTGTAAATCATTAAGGCTAAATCTTACTAAAAAAAAAAATGGGATAAGCACACTTACATTGTCATTTTAAGAGGTGTTCTGAGTAAATTATTTGTTTGTAACACTTTACAATATGGTTTGATTTGTTAACAGTAGTTAATGTATTAACTAACATTAAATAACAATGAGCAATACATCTGTTACTGTATTTATTAATCTTAGTTAATAAAACTACAGCTGTTCGTTGATTGTTCATGTTACTTCACAGTGCATTAACTAATGTTAACAAATACAACTTTTGATTTCAATAATGTAGGCTATGTTGAAATTAACAAAGATTAATAAATTCTGTAGAAGTGCAGTTTATTAATAGCTTATGTTAACTAATGCAGTTAACTAGAGTTTAATAAATGGAACCTTATTGTAAAGTGTTACCGATTTGTTATACACCGATTCAGACAGTGACGTCTCGTGAGTTCAGTGTTGAACAAATCGGTTGTTTTAGCCATTCATAAAGTGAATCGGTTAATATGAGTCATTAGTTCGCGATTCGCGTGTAAGGTGGCACGCGTTGCTGTGATTATCCCGACCCAGTCTGCCGACGGTTAAGACATCGCACAAGATTTGTATCAACACAGAAAATATTTCAACATTGGATAGTTTTTTTCGTTAGTTGAAAGTGTGATTTATGTCAGCTGACTGTGCGGAACGCTTTTCAGAGAAGATTAGTCAACGTTTTTTTTGCACAATTCACACCCAGCGGTAATTCAGGAAAGAAATCTCAGAATGCTCCACCTGAGACTTCGGCCTTCCGACCATTTACCATCGTATCAATTGATTTTGATAAACCCCTGGTCAGAGCCTGACACCACCCACTGGCAATATTTGAAAAATGCTGGAAAAGTGGGCAGAGCCCAGCGGAGGGGGGGCGTGCACCTGAGACGCATCTCTCTGTAGGCGAGGGAGTGGTTTGCTGATGGTCCCCTCTAGGGTCAGTTAGGACATCAGCTGCGTTGTACCGCACAGCATTTTCACCAATTGTCCCCCACGTCGCATATTCAGAAAATGTCCCGCATTTTCATCAGTCTGTTTGTTTTTAATTATCATATTAAAAAATGTGCATGCGTTCTTTTGTCTTTTTAAGAAAGCATTTTATTCATTCTTTTTGCGCCGTAGTTTTTCACCTATATTAACAGCGCTTCGTCAGAAGTACAAATAGCCTACAACAGCCGTTTTTAAAATCCTATCAAATGTCTGAAAAGAAAGGAGTAAACACGGTCACTAGTAGGTTGTGACGGCTGTCGATCAAAATGTGGAGCGGTGATTAGGTCCATGGGTTCCCTGTCAGAAAACAAATGCATAGGCCTAATTCAGTAAATTAAAATTTTATTTTAACAGAATTTATCAACTTGTTGCCTGCTGTGGTTGTTTTAATTCACATCCTTTCTAAAAATATGAAAGTTTTTGGTGTAATATATTCATAAGACTGTCAATTAACTAATTCCATGTTGTTTTATATTTTATTTGTTCATTAATTATTTTGTTGGTTTTAGTTGGACTTGGTCAGAACTGTTTCAAAAATAGTTATCTGCATGATGCCTGCATTGCTCAGTGATGTTGAATTTAAATAACATGTAAAATAAAGGCATACAATGTTACAGAAGTGCAGAATAAAAATGTTTTTATTAAGTTAAATAGACATTATATAACAGTTTCAGGTTATGTTTTAGTGTTGGTAACATGTCCCACATTGTCCCACACAAACTTAGTGTGTAAACAAAAACTTAGTAATCGTCCCACATTTGGTTTGTTTGATGGTGGTCACCCTAAGCGCAGCAGTCATACATCACTCACCGATCAAATAAGGCTTTTGCGGCTGCCAACAAAAAAAAAAATCATGTAATGTCCCAAAAAGACATTTTAGAGACAGTTACTTGGGTTTATTAAACACAATTTATCTTTGGTGGTATGGTTCCTAATGGGGGTTCTTGCTCCGTAATTAATGACATACAGAGCTTTAGCATTAACCCATGGAATGGCTATGGAACCATCAGCTTGAGTGATATTCAGATGATTAAGACGGTTTAGTAATGTCTTTAAAGCAAAACAGTTGTAAGTAACTGTGTCTGGGTTAACTGTGTCAAGAACACACAGACAAAAATAATTTAAGAATTTTTTATTGAATAGATCCAAACAAGTTGATGTTCCTGATTTGAAATTTGGCGGTATGGCTCTGTTCAGGGAGTCCTCTGACCTTTCATGAGATGAAATAGCAGAGAGTCAGAGGACAGCAGCAGCAGCATTTGGGAACGCTCACACAGTTTAGGACTGTGAGAGCTGAAATATCCCTGTGAACAGAACAGGCAACATGACATAAGCAAATGCCACGTTATGCATAAGGAGGAGCTGGGGAGGTGGCGGGTAGCAGAAGCGAGCAGCAAGCATGTATGAGCAAGTTGAATGAGCTTTAAATAGGGCGCCTTGTTTGAGCTTTTGCCATTGAGCAGCGAGGGGAGTTACCCAGCTAATGCAGCTCAGCTGGAGCAGATCAGCTTGAGCAGATCAGCTGACGGGACAGTGTTGTTAGCAAGTAGCATAGCAGCGTCTTGACTACCTGGCCTGCCAGAACCGACGCTGACGCTCAATTTATTAATTAATTTATAGGGAATCTTAAAAGAATCACTTAAACGGCCAAGCAAATGACTAGTCCAGCGGGCCGTAACTATCAGCTCTAAAACGTATATAAATATCCAAACTATAGTGAAACACTATATATAAGTGTAAAGATCTTGCAGGTTCAATGTAATGAGGATGGAAGAAGACAAGGGGTCGGTGTGACTGGGACTCATGTATTTTATTATAACACAAAATAAACAGTTGCGCACGAGCGCCTTCACCATAGATAAACTATAGCACATTCAATAAAGTGAAAGTTCTCTCCAAAAACTCAGTCCATTCGCACACGAGATCCCAGTCCCTCTCTCTCTCTCTCGTTCTCTCGAAGCAGCCGGCTTTTTATCCGGTCTCCCCACGCCAATCACTGCAATCAGAAAAAGGTGTTCGTTATTTTGCCCCCTTATTTTGGACCACCTGAAATTTAAAGGGTTGTAATGCTAGATACCAACGGGTGACCGCGCGTTGGTATCCCTCTTGCGGTGGAGCCTTTGCAGGGGAGCATGGTCCGAACAGAGGGTGAACTCCCGCCCCAAGAGATAATAGCGGAGGGTGAGAATTGTACATATTAATGATGTGCTTTCTTGGGACATAAAATCTTAACGGAACAGTGTTGGATGTTTGAGCTAAGCATCTGTTGCATGGATGTTACATTTTCTGAAGTCCCTGACACTCCCTGGACAATTTGGACAATCTCTGCTAATTTCTGCTCAGCTTCTCACTTTGTGAAATCCCTGCGAGCCCTCTTTCCACTGTTTCAGCACTGTTTTACCATTCTGCACTCTTGGTGGGTAAGTTTTCCCTTATTCATTGCGTAGTGTTATTGTGGTTCTGCCCTCTTTGGTCTGGCTAACGTGGTGGCCTCACATTACTCTACCCGCGAGCCCTCTACCGCTGTATATCTGTGAGTCCCATAACATCTAATGCAGCAGGTAGGCATGTTTTAACTTGTTTAGCGAGCTGCTTAGTTTAGTTTTGTGGATTCACTTTATATCAGTTGGGTTCTGGCTAACGTAGTGTTGTAGAAACGTGAGTGGCCATTTGGTTTTCTGTGAGTGCTGTCTTAAATTGCAAAGAGATGTACTTTGCCATTAATAAATCTCCGGCATTGAGACTGCTGGCCCTGGGCTTTGCTGGCCTTGTTCTGCTTCTCATTCATGGAATGGATTTAAACTATACTTCATTGCAACTGCATAAACTAAATAGTCTAATCCGTCTGGAATCCTCCACGTTTGATTTGTGTACTTCTCTCGGAATTGCACGTCGTACACATTATATCCATCGGTCTGCTAAACGTAGATTGTTTTATAACTTCGACTCCTCTCTCTCAATAACTGTGATACTGTTGCCGAGATCGGAGCGTTACCATAGTAACGGTGTGACTCTCCACCGCGCTAGGACTCTCATACCCCTAACCAAAGATGGGACCTACTCGTCGCATGTTCCCCATTGATACCACTGCGGCACTTTTGAACACTCGTTCCCTGACTGGCAAGGGTACACTACCGAATGAAGTTCAGAGACCTGGATTTACTCTTTCTGACTGAAACCTGGCAAACACCTGACGATTTCATTGAGCTGAAACCTTTTAACCCCTGCTGGATATAGTTATTTCACAAAACCTCGAACTTAGTGGCAGAGGTGGTGGTCTGGTAGTGATCTTTAAGAACAATTTTCAAAGTGACTAAATATGTCATTCTTGATGTTCCAAGTTTTGAATGTCTCTCACTTCAACTGGCTGGCCCCGCTCCGCTTCTGATTCTATTGATTTATAGACCCCCTAGAAACAACCCAAACTGTTCTGATCTGACTGAACTTCTCACTCTCGCTTTTGCCCGGCATGATAAAATAATGATGCTTGGTGATTTCAGCATACATGTTGATTCTGATTGTTCTGCTGCAAAAGACTTTTTGTCTGTTCTGGATTATTTTGAAGTATCTCAGCGTATCGATTTTCCAACACATTCTCACTCTCATAATCTCGATCTGCTCTGTACGGTTGGTATTGGCAATGTGCATGTCCAGGGTCATAATCTGGGCATCTCTGATCACAAACTAACTCTCTTTGATTTCTTACTACCCATTGTAAAACCTATAACTAACACTATTATATCCTACCGAAATCTGAAAACTATAACTGTTGAAAATTTCTCCACTGCCATTGCTGTTTCTGCTCTTCCTTCCTCACTCAATCAGCTGTGTCCTGATGAGATCGTTTCTACCTATGATAAATCGCTTGGTGATGTATTGGATGAGCTTGCTCCTTTAATAACTAGAACTGTTCCGTCTACTCACTCCTCTCCTTGGTTCACCCCTGAGCTCTGAGTTCTGAAAACTCAATGTAGGCGTCTAGAAAGACTCCACAACAAATCCTCCCTTCTTGTTCATGCCATAGCCTTTTCTGACTCAGTAGTGAAATACAAAGAAGCACTTAACATCACACGCTCTAACTATATAGCTACTGTTATTAACAAAGCTAAATGCAAACCTATAGCACTTTTTACAGAAATAAATAAACTGGTCAAACCATCCACCATAGCTCTTACTGGTTCTGCTGATCTTTGAGAAGGTTTTCAGTCTTTTTTCCTACAAACAATTGATAACATCTATCAGTCATTTTCCTCTACTGCCACTACCCCCTCAACTCCATATTTGATTGGTTGTCCGTTAGACACTTTTTCACTTACAAATACATCTGTGGTTGCAAATATGATTAACAAATCAAACTCAACTTCCTGTACACTTGATCCTATCCCAACATACCTTCTAAAAACTCATTTTTCTTTTCTCATTCAACCTATTACTCACCTTATTAACAGGTCTCTTGCCACTGCCACTGTTCCGCTTAATCTGAAAGTAGCGGCCATTACCCCAATCCTTAAGAAGCCTGGCCTCGACAATGCCACTCACAGCAATTATATACCAATATCAAATCTAGCTTTCGTTGCCAAGCTACTTGACAAGGTAGTTGTGGCACAACTGCAATCACACTTAAAGAAACTTAATCTCTTTGAACCCCTTCAATCTGGTTTCCATACATACACAGCACAGAAACAGCTCTTCTAAAAGTACTAAATGACCTCCTTCTGGCTTCTGATTCAGGTGCACATAGTATCCTGGTTCTCCTTGACCTCAGTGCAGCATTTGACACTGTGTGCCACTCTACACTTATCTCACGATTGTCTGCAATAGGCATCACGGGTACGGCAATTCAGTGGCTGACCTCGTATCTATGTGATAGACAACAATTTGTTAAGATAGGTAACAATCGCTCACGCTCTGTTCCTGTTTTTCATGGTGTGCCCCAAGGCTCTGTACTTGGCCCGCTTCTATTTCTAATCTACTTGCTACCGTTAGGCCAGATCATCAGATAGCATGGTCTCAATTTTCATAGCTATGCTGATGATATTCAAATTTACTTCACGATCGATCCGAATTCATCTTTTCCACCCTCTTCAGTTATCTCCTGCCTTCACAAACTTAAAACATGGATGTCCTCTAACTTCTTACAGCTTAATGCTGGTAAAACCGAAATCCTGTTGATTAACCCTAGATCACAGAGCTCACCCAGACATGACATTTTTATTGATATAGATGGTATTGAGATTAGGCCTTCAAAAACTGTACGGAATTTGGGAGTTTTGTTCGACCCCACGCTCTGCTTTCACTCACACATTAGTCAGACTGTCAAATCATGCTTTTTTTACCTGCGGAATATTGTTCGTATTCGCCCCTCTCTTACCTTTATACAGTAGATACTGAAACTGTTATTCATGCTTTTATCACTTCCAGATTGGACTTCTGTAATTCATTATACAGCGGACTACCCACATCACTCCTATCCTTCACCAACTGCACTGGCTTCCTGTCATAAACCACATCCAATTTAAACTGTTAGTTCTAGTATATAAAGCTGTACATGGCCCGGCACCCAAATACCTTGTTGATTTGGTACAGCCATATGTTCCAACTCGGGCCCTTAAGTCTAACACTGAAAACCTACTCGTGGTACCCCGGGTCAGACTCTCCACGGTGGGCGGTAGGGCTTTTAGTGTTGTTGGCTCTAAGCTGTGGAATAAGCTGCCGAATCTTCGTGCGACCGACAACATCCGGACCTTCAAAAAACAACCTAAAACTCATATCTTCAAGCTTGCCCAATAAATCAATATCCTCATCACTACTTTTACTGTTCTTCACTTTTCCAGCTCTATTTGCTACATACTTCGTCGTAATTGTATATTTTGATAAATAATACAATATGTCTTTCTTTGATTCATATCAATCAGTGTATGCTTGTTTCCATCTGTTTTGTCTCTCATAAGCAGATGGCCTTTGTATTTGTTTGCTTGTTGTTTGTTTGCTATTTGTATTACATTGTGAAGCGACCTTGGGTTCTTGAAAGGCACTATAGAAAATAAACATATTATTATTATTAGGTGTTCAAGCACGAAGTGCTGAAAACCTGTTGTAATTGCTATTTGAAAAAAAAAATATCCCCATAAAACGCATCGTGCAGCCCAAACCGTAAGGCCCAGAGGCTTGAAACTCAGCCAGATGGTAGGCCTCAATTTGGGGACAACCTATCAGAGTATGACCCCGATTGGCCCATAGGTGGCGCTACAGCAACCAAAAGACCTACATTGCTCATAACTCCTCGACCGTTGGTCCTAGCCTCAAGCTTTTTACACCACTGTGATCCTTGGCTCAAGACGGACAAAATGTATATATCCAATTTCGATTTAGGCAAGTAAAATTTACCAGTCTAGGCCTATTCTCTGGACTCTCTAGATCAATAATTATCGAAAAAAAGTTGAAATTTTGCATTTGGGTGGCTGTAACAGGGTCATTTAAAAAAGGGGCGGGGCAAAATAATCTTAAAAGCCTATTAATCCTAAACGAAAAGTCAAAACTTCACAAAAATTGATGAGCATATGTGTCATAACATGGTGAAGAAGCATGAAAAGTTTCATGGAGATCGGACCATAGGTGGCGCTATAACTGTCAAAAAGGTCTCATTATTATTAGGTGTTCAAGCATGAAGTGCTAAATACCTATTGTAATTGCTATTTGAAGAAAAAAAATCCCCATAAAACGCATCGTGCAGCCCAAACCGTAAGGCCCAGAGACTTGAAACTCAGCCAGATGGTAGGCCTCAATTTGGGGACAACCTATCAGAGTATGACCCCGATTGGCCCATAGGTGGCGCTACAGCAACCAAAAGTACTAAATTGCTGTTAACTCCTCGACCGTTGGTCCTAGCCTCAAGCTTTTTACACCACTGTGATCCTTGGCTCAAGACGGATAGAATGTATATCTCCAATTATTTCGATTTAGGTAAGACATATTTTCCGCTATGTTGAATTTTGTCCAAAACCTACTTTTGCGAACTAGTCCCTGGTTTTTCGGCCGATCGGAACCAAACCAGTCTAGGCCTATTCTCTGGACTCTCTAGATCAATAATCATCGAAAAAAAGTTGAAATTTTGCATTTGGGTGGCTGTAACAGGGTCATTTAGAAAAGGGGCGCGGCAAAATACAGTCAAAAGCCTATAAATCCTAAAGGAAAAGTCAAAACTTCACAAAAATTGATGCATATGTGTCATAACATGGCGAAGAAGCATGCAAAGTTTCATGGAGATCGGACCATAGGTGGCGCTATAACTTGTAGCGACAATGAGTCTTACATTAAATTAGCTCAAATTATATATAGGGAATTTAATAATTAATCATGAATGATTAATATATTGCATATTACAGTTAAATTATCGAAGCTGAAAATAGATCGATTGTATGTATGAATTATCACCATAATGGGTTATGGTTCGTCATTAATATATCAATAGTCTTATTACAGATCGATTATATGAGATAACCTTAAATGGAATTAATTTAGTTACCGAACAATCTGTTTGTCCAGCAAACGGCCGTAAGATTAACTCATCAATTTTCAACAAAAATTATCTCTTTCTTATAATTCCAAAAAAGCTATTTTCTGGCCATGAAAATTCACCTTCTTGTTATTATAAAATTTAGGTTACTGAAATAGTAACGAATTGTAAAGCTTTGTAGCTAGATCAAACATTTCATTGACTTTGTAAAAATGAGCATTTTAGACAATTAGCAATCAAGAATATAATGGTTTTAATAAAATGAAACTACGGATACAGAATTCTACATTTAAACCCGGGATACATGTATGTACAATAAACAGTAAAACTAACGAGACAAACGAATAACAACGGGAGTGAGAGAGAGAGAGATTGAGTGAGAGAGAGTGAGAGGGAGAGAGAGAGAGGGAGAGAGAGAGAGTAAGAGGATGAGAAAGTGAAACTAACGGTCAGGTGATCGCAGCATGGCAAAAATCACAGACAACGTAACCCTTAGAGAGGCAACAAGAAATCACATCAATCAAATCAAATCAATAACCTATACTTGCGTATGGTTCTCTCTTTGTGTTGCTGAGGAATGCAGAGTCGTATGCGTGTTTGTCCTTCGGCGCTATAGGCTTGTTCTCTCGTGTCTTCCGGGGCGAGCAGACTCGCGGGAAGTTTTAAAGGTTCACCGAACGTGAAGTTACCAAGGAAATAGTTCAGAGTTAATCTCCCTCGGGAGGAGAGGTGAATATGAAAATAAAACTTAGTAAAGAAAGGAAAAGAAAAGAAACGCGGTGTAAAGCTCCCTAAGGAGCCATGGGACCGGAAACCTCTCACAGGAAAAGTGCTCTCTGAGAAACTTCTGTGTCAGGCTCTTATGGAGAGGAGGGGTTCACGCCTGCTTCGCGTATGTGAACCAATCATCTTAGAGCATCTCGAGCGGGAAAAGTTCTTCTTTGTCTTGTCAGGATAATTTATGATGGTATAACATTTTGTCATTTCTAGCCAGAAAGATTGTACACACAGAACAATACATTTCACTGTAATATCCTATGTATGACATAGGATATTACAGTTGTTGGTGTATCCTAATTGTTGGTGATTTTAATATACATGTAGATAATGGAAAAGATGCAATGGGATTGGCATTTAAATACATTCTTAACTCTATTGGAGTTAGACAACACGTGTCAGGACCTACTCATTGTCGTAATCATACTCTAGATCTAATATTATCACATGGAATCAATGTTGATGCTGTTGAAATTCTGCAGCAGAGCGACGCCATTTCAGATCATTATCTAGTCTCATGTAAATTACATTTAGCCAAGGCTGCAAAGCCAACTCTGTGTTACAAGTATGTTAGACCTATCACTTCTGCCACTAAAGATTGCTTTATCAATAATCTTCTTAATCAGTTTCATCGTCTCAGCATCCCAGATAGCTTAGAAGAACTTGATATTGCAACAGAAACTTTTAACTCTCTCCTTTCCAGCACTTTAGATACAGTTGCTCCGTTGCGCTTAAAGAAAATTAAAGAAAATAGTCCAACAACGTGGTACAACGAGCACACCCGGGCCCTTAAGAGAGCAGCCAGAAAAATGGAGCGCAACTGGAAGAAAACAAAACTAGAGGTATTTCGGATTTCATGGAAGGAGAGCTCGATTGCTTACAGAGAGGCTTTAAAAGCTGCTAGATCTGCTTATTTTTCAACCCTATAAAAATAAAATAAAAATAATCCAAGGTATTTATTTGAAAAAGGGGCTACACTAACGAAAAAGAAAGCTTCAAGCCCAGAAGTTTCCAAGAAACACAGCAGTAATGACTTTATGAACTTCTTCACTTATAAGATTGATAATATTAGGGACAAAATTATAACTATGCAACTGTCTACTACAGCATCACATCAGGGAGTGCATTATAGTCTCCCCGAGGTAAAATTTGATTCATTTGTTGCCATAGGAGAGGAAGAATTTTGCAAACTCGTTAATTCATCTAAACCGACAACATGTATGTTAGACCCTATACCGACTAAACTACTGAAAGAGATGCTTCCAGAAGTCATAGATCCTCTTCTTAACATCATTAATTCATCTTTGTCTTTAGGATACGTACCAAAAACCTATAAGCAGGCTATGATTAAACCGCTTGTTAAAAAAACGCAACTTGATTCTACAGAATTAGTCAATTACAGGCCGATCTCAAATCTACCTTTTCTGTCAAAGATACTAGAAAAGGCAGATACTCACAACTGTGTTCCTTTCTTAAAAGAAATGGTATCTGCGAGGATTTCCAGTCAGGATTTAGACCGCACCATAGCACTGAGACAGCTCTCATTAGAGTCACAAATGATTTGCTCTTATCATCCGATCGTGGTTGTATCTCTCTATTAGTGTTACTTGATCTTAGTGCTGCATTTTACACCATTGACCACAACATTCTCTTAAATAGACTAGAAAACTATGTTGGCATTAGTGGAATTGCATTAGCATGGTTTAAATCATATTTATCTGACCACTATCAGTTTGTAGCAGTAAATGAAGAGATGTCTCATCGATCACAAGTTCAGTATGGTGTACCACAAGGCTCAGTACTAGGACCGCTGCTGTTCACTCTGTTCATGCTACCTTTAGGAGATATCATTAGGAAACATGGAATTAGCTTTCACTGTTATGCTGATGATACTCAGCTCTATATTTCTTCCAAACCTAACGAAACTCACCAATTCACAAAATTATCGGAATGCATAGTTGATATAAAAAATTGGATGACTAGTAATTTCCTACTACTAAATTCTGAAAAAACAGAGATTCTAATTATTGGACAAAAAACTTCCACACGTAATAACCTAGAATACTGTCTAACACTTGATGGCTGCTCTGTTAAGTCTTCGTCGTCAGTTAGGAACCTGGGTGTGCTCTTTGATACCAATCTTTCATTTGAAAGTCACGTGTCTAGTGTCTGTAAAACCGCATTTTTCCATCTTAAAAATATATCTAAATTACGTCATATGCTCTCATTGACAAATGCGGAACAACTAGTTCATGCGTTCATGACATCAAGGCTAGATTATTGTAATGCTCGCCTGGGTGGTTGCCCTGCACGCTTAATAAACAAACTACAGCTAGTTCAAAACGCAGCCGCTAGAGTTCTTACCAGAACCAGGAAGTACGACCATATTAGCCCGGTCCTGTCAACACTGCATTGGCTCCCTATTAAACATTGTATAAATTTAAAAATATTGCTGATTACTTACAAAGCACTAAATGGTTTAGCTCCCCAGTACTTGAGCGAGCTCTTAACGCATTATAGTCCTTCACGTCTATTGCGATCTCAAAACTCCGGCCAGTTGATAATACCTAGAATATATAAATCGACTGCTGGCGGTAGATCCTTTTCCTATTTAGCACCAAAACTTTGGAACAATCTTCCTAACATTGTCCGGGAAGCAGACACAGTCTGTCAGTTCAAAGCTAGACTAAAAACACATCTCTTTGACCTAGCATTCACATAACACTCTATAGACTTCTATAATTCAATATTAGGCTGCTTAGATTAGGTCAGCCGGAACTGGGAACACTTCCCTTAAATCCTGATGTACTTGTTACATCATAAGAAGAATGGCATCTACACTAATTTTAGTGTCTTTGTTTATCCCGAGGTTTTCCCGCAGCCTGCCGGATCCAGGCCGTTTCCAGATCTGACGAAGGACTTTCGCCTGGACCTGATGACAATGCAGTGCTGAAGTGCCAACTAGCCTCTCCATATGGAGGATCCCTATACCACTCTACAGATAAAGCGTTGTGGATTTTTTTGGTTCGCGTACCTACCCGAAGTGATAAGATACAATAAAATTCTGCAATAAAATTTATAGACAAGACAAGTAGTTTGTTTAGGCATGGTTTGTAAGGAATTACAAACCTGCGCACATATATTCAAACGCACATAACTATAGAATAAATTCTTAATGCGCATGTGAACGCCATCAGCGTCTATCACAGGTTCGCGTTTAAAGTCTGTTTAGAGAGAACGGTGTCGTCTTAGCAGCCCCTAATTTAATAACAAACTATCATTTAGACGGAAGTGAATCAATCAAAACTAACTTTAGCTGGAAATTTTTTTTTTCAAGAACCACTATAAAACTAAACCAATCTCTGTTACCTTAAATTATATGTTTATCTCTGTAAAGCTGCTTTGAAACAATCTACATTGTTAAAAGCGCTATATAAATGAGGATGACTTGACTTGACTATTAACCAGTTTCATTACCATGCAAAGGCAGGGTTTTATAATCACTGTCGTCCCAAATGTGAGGTAGGGAGGTAAAGTTTATTCAATGCATTCACAATATGTAGGCTACACATTCATTATTGATCTTATGCCTAATACAGGGCCGTAGACAACCTCATAAATTTGAGGTTGGTAGGGGGTTCAAATTTTTTATTTCTCTGATGTGCATTTTTAAGACGTTTTTAAGACCAAAAAAAGGATAAGAAATAACTTTAAAACCATGTCAGTGGGCAGTAGATTATTTTTCAATACCTGCTCTCTCCTCATCTCCATCACTCTTTCTTTTTTCTCAGTCTCTTCATCTTTCTCTTCCCTTCCTAAACCTAAGCTTTTTTAATTTACTAAAGGCTACGATTTGTAATATACTCTCAATATGTACGCATTCATTATTAATCCTGTGTCTAACATGATTAAAACGGCTTTGTTAATGTTTCTTGTCCCCTAACAATGACAGTAAACTAATTATTACATTACATAAGTCACGTTACATAGGCCTATTTTCAGTTCAAAATGGCGAAATTAGACAAACCTATATTAGTTTGTCTGATTATTTTTTGTCATTCATTTAATATGTATGACCTAAAAAAAGTAAAATATGAAATGTTAAGTTTAGCTACTTACATCTTATCTCACACTTGACCGTACACCTCGAGTCGCACTGTTAAAATTCACGCTCAGCAGTGTCTGTGAACACAAAGCCCGCCTACTTTGATTTGATTGGTAATCTCAAATATTCTGACATTAACGAGCAGTGACAGACCAATGAGGCTCAGATGAACACACACACACACACACACCCTGTCCTCTGTGTCTGACGTGCTCTCTGCTCGGCGCCGCTGCGGATTGAAGATGAAGAACGCGCTGAATCTGATTACCCCCCCCTAAAAAGGGCCTAACGACGCCCCTGAATCTGATTATCCCCCCCTAAAAATGGCCTAATGACGCCCCTGCATCTCATCATAAAATTAAATCAATTCTCGGCACGCTTGTCAATGAATTTACAAATTCACATCTTGCTTGTTGCACGCACACATATGTCGAAATAACATTATTAATAATAATAAATGTTTAAGAATATTTGATTGAATGCTGAATGTTGTGCTTGTTCAATTTAATAAAATTAAAACTTTCATTGTGATAATTAAAATAATTGAATATTAAATATTAAGTGGCCAATTTTTGCACATTTATTTTATATATATATATATATATATATATATATATATACATATATATATATATATATATATATATATATATATATATACTGGTATATATAAAATTGCGCAGCTCCCCACTGTCAATGGTCTAGCACCCATTCACCACCTGCGTTAAAAAATGATCTGGCTTCGCCCCTGGTTATAACGGGCCACGTATTAAAAATGGTCGGGTTTAAATCAGGCTCGGGCTCATAATTACAGTTAATGTGTCGGGCCGGGCCGGGCTCGGACACAACATGCACGGGCTCGGGTCGGGTCGGGCTTGATTTTTTGGGCCCGATCTAAGCTCTAGTGTGTGTGTGCGTGTACACACTTGTCTAACTATCTAAGAGGGGACCTTGGTCATTACACACTCACCAACAGGGGACCGGCGAGCCAAGTGGGGACATTTTTCAAGTCCCCTGTTGATCATGCTTTAAAACATGTTAAAATCAAGTAAAAAACGCTCTGGTGAATTTTTTACATTTTTGACCAAGTGGGGACCTACGTGTGTGTATGTGTTTAAGTCCATACTCAGCAGCGCTTCTGTAGGCTGGAGCAGGAACTGCAATGGCCCATTAACACACGTCGTTCACACTTCTCTATTGTTTGAATGGCTTGCTGTCCCAGAGAGGCTCTGAGACTGTAGAACTGCTGTTTAACTGGCTGCTTAGTTGAGGAACTTTCAAGGATTTTCAAACATCCCCAAACATATATATGTATATTTTTTCATAATATAACTTATTTTTTTAAAAACATGCCAAGAGGGGATCTGCAACTCTTGACGATGTGTACCTATCCAACAGGGGACTCCCATAGCCTGTAATGGAACTGTGTGTGTGTGTGTGAACAGTGAAGTGAACTGGCAGTGAAGTCTTGCTTCATTATGTAACTTAAAGGGTAACTTGGCAACTATTTCAACTTAATAAAACCGTTTAGAAATCATTTGGGTGCTTAAATAACCTGTTCTTGGTGAGAATAGGGACTTTCCCCGCTCACCCCAATGTTCCCAGGCGGGAAACCAACCTTGCAACATGGAGACTAACGTCTCGGTAAGTTGGAAATAGGAAGTCTCGTGAGAAGTGAGAACGAGCGAGAAACGTGAACTACTTTACGGCAATTCGACATTAACACACATGCCATATGATTCTGTGTATGATGTATTACCCACCTCGGTAGACATAGCTCCACATGATAAAGTTGGCCGGCTCGGATAATAACAAATGAGCAGCGGTTGAAAGGGGGAGTAGGGTGCCGCAAGTGAGTTTTTATTTTACGATAGTGTTGTGAAATATATGCCCCACAGCTGTAGGGGGAGCTCTTTGAGACAATATGCAACAACAAAAGTGAAAATCAGCCAAGAAATGGCTAGAGTTGCCAAGTTCCCCTTTAAGGTAACAATTTCAGGTCACTACTTTATACAGTGAATAATGATTTTATTAATCAAAATGAACTCGGTCCCAAGTCGGGTGGTAAAGAACGATACTTGTTTGGCTGCTTTGTACATTTCTTGCCATCACAAACACACTAAAGATTTACGAGGTCAATCTCAAAATGTTATGTTGACTATTCAGTTGGTTCAGTTGAAATATATCACATAGGGATGTTCATTTAACACTTTTTTCTGACTGACACCTGATGCTTGTACAGTCATCATTGGTTAACTGACATAATTAGAACGTTAGATTAGAATTAAATGGAATTAGAATAGATAAGTGTCTGTGACCCATCAAAATACCTCAAAAATGTTGATGTGCATGTGCAAATAGCAGCATTAACAATAGAACATGAAGATTCACACACCAACACATCAAGCACCCGTAGTGCTTCTGTGAACACAGTAAAACAGAATAAAAAAATATATAACAGTGTAAAATAAATAGGCCTACTCAAATGAACAAAACTAAAGTGCAAAATAGTACATGTTTTAGGGTCTGTTTACACGACATCGTCTTCAACGGAAAACGGAAAACTTTTCGTGCGTTTTGGTTGTTCATTTACACGAAAATGCAATTTTGGGGGCCTGAAAATGCAAGCTTTTGAAAACGAGTTTCAAAGTGCAAGGTTTTGAAAATGATGCCTTTACCATCTGCATGGAAACAACAAAAACATAAATTTGTGAAAATGATACGTCATGCACATGCGTATAACATGTTCACATATGCGTATTATGTGTCCGCGGGGTGTTTCTGTGGGGTGTAGCAACATCAACTACTGGCTGGCTTGCATAATACAGCCTTTTTAGTATTGATAGGGTTTGTTTGTAAACAATTAGATGTATTTAACAATATTGTACATTTTACACACAGTGTTTACTGATATACAGTATGTAGTGTATTGCTTAAGCTTGAAAATTACTTAAATTATCTTTTTAACTGTTTACTGATAGTAATAATAGATAAAAATTCGTACTGTCAGTTAACAGGTTAGGCCGAT
The DNA here is from genome assembly GCF_051911475.1 of Siphateles boraxobius. Taxonomy (NCBI): domain Eukaryota; kingdom Metazoa; phylum Chordata; class Actinopteri; order Cypriniformes; family Leuciscidae; genus Siphateles; species Siphateles boraxobius. The sequence continues at coordinate 29,992,216 of NW_027508722.1, forward strand.
CTGGGATGACACTATGTTGCTGTCTGGGACTGGTGTTTTAGTGTTACTATGAACATTGCCATTATATTCAGAGATAGTCTGAATCCGGGGGTGAAAAGAGGAGGTGTAGTCTGGTGCAAACTTTCCCTGGTGCTATTTTGCAGTTTCAGAAAACAATTCCGCCACAGAACAGGAAAAACCTAGTCTAAAGTCAGTGGCACGTTATTCAGATGCTATTTTAAGTGCGCATGCTTGGCCATAATGTGGCGTGTGCACAACGTGCATACACTTTGCTTCTTTCATTTTCACAGATGCAGTGGTTCCCATTTTTGCAAACCATACATAATTACAAGGAAAAATATTACCACACGAGGGAACTCATTGTGGTGTCCATGAAGATGTGAAAAGATAGGTATAAATAATGAAATAATGTATAAATCTAGCTTACACATTTACCCAAATTATTATACGCCTGCTTAACCGAAGCTAATTTGGGTGGGTTTCTCACATCCCCATACAATTTCACTCTTCTGTCTTTTACGGCCCTGACGAGAATGTCGGTCTCCTCCGCTGTGAACCGCTCCTGGCGTTTGCCTGCCAAATCTGCCATTACAATCTGCCATGGAAGAAGTGCGCCTGCTTTTAAAGGGAATGTGAGATGACAATCTGATTGGTTTATTGCATGTTACGCCCAAACCACACCTATGAGTAATGTAGCTACTTCAGACCAACCCATTTTAGATTTGAATCGGGCGCAAGAGTCATTTATGCCGCCGGTATAATAGCAAAGAGATCCGCCGACAAAGTTACTTGTGTTTTGATACTTGCGTTTGAGATTGTTAAAATAGGGCCCTAAAAAGTTTCAAAATATAGCACCAACATGCTGCTAACAAAAATCACTAGAGTTGTTTTTATTTATTATTCTTAGCAATGATTCATTTACAATATACACAATGATCTAGACTCTAGATACATAAAATGCAACTGCAGCAGTAAGTCAGAGGAACGCTTTTATTTCTTCCTTTGGTTCAATTTTGAACATGTTGCAGTTTTTTTTAATACAATTATAAAATTGTATAGTATGATTTGATACTGTATATTAGCAGCAATTACACATTTTTAACTTGGAAGATCCTCTTTTCTGTAATGAAAGACCAATCTTATGGGTTGTGGTCTCTCATACATTGGCCAGTATCTGTAAAAAGACAACATTGTTTGCCTTAAGGCTTAAATTAACTACTCGGTTACTATCGTAACCTCAGTTCTCCGAGATAGGGAATGAGTATTTGTGCAGCTATACATAGTGGGGAAACTCCTTTTCCTCGATTTACTGAAGCTTATGTGTAAAACGCATTTGCAGCTGCACAGCTAGCACATTGAGCGTCTGGCTTGCTCATAGGCTGTGCTGCGACAATTGCACATCCAATGAGCTAGCCCTACGTCATTACACGTCAGAGCCCGTCAAGGGGTGTGGCCCTAGCCTATAATATTCCCCTGAATTCGCCATTATAGCAGGTTTAACGACTGAAGCGACAATTCTCCAGGTTACTATAGTGCGGCCAGCTACGCAATACTCGTTCCCTATCTCAGGGAACTGAGGTTACGATAGTAACCGAGTAGTTCCCTTTCGAACGGTCACTTTGTATTGCGTAGCTATACGCAGTGGGGACGCCATGCAAAACGCTGCACTATAAGTAACTGGTTGCCACTGTAACTCAGGACCCCAGAGCTCACAGAACAAGCCAGAAAACCAAGTATACTGCATATAACAGACCGGACACCGTCGGGTCTAGAATCATATATATGTGTTAGTAACAAACCAACATAATATACTAATAAAACCAGACACCGTCGGGACTATTAGTATAAGAAATTACAACCGGCCAAAGTGGTTTATATATATATATATAAAAATATAAGATTTTTTAGACAAGTTGACAAGACAAATTAAAGTTGTCTTAAGGTAGGCGTGACTTTTGAATATATTATATCCTGCTTAATCATAGCTACAAGTGATACTGGGAGAGCTTTCACAATCTGTTTAAACTTCTTTTGGGTACATCTAACTTGAAATTTGTCACAGAATTCACCATGCTGTAAAACATTTCCTTCCACATCCAGGAAGTGGGCAATAGCCCAGACACCTTTAGAGAACCATTCTGGAATAAAAAGAGATTTTCTATTAACCAATATATACCTATTATTCCAAATTGGTGTATTGTGTGGAGTGAAATTATGCTTGAATATTAGTTTCAAATACAGAAGAACCTGTTGGTGGAAATCTGAAAGTTTCATAGGAAGTTTCTTAAAATCAAAATCGCATTTAAGAAGACAACTAATTCCGCCTACTTTTTCAAAAATCCGATTGGGGATATAAGACCACAATGAATTTTGATTTTGAATTTAATTTTTCAACCATCTAATTTTCAACATACCATTCATACAATCAAAATCTATTGCATTACCACCTCCATCCTCGTAAGTTCTAATTAAATCCTGCTAGGCTATATAATGACTTTTATTCCGCCATATGGAATCAAAATTTAATTTGTTGATAGTTTTAACTATTTGGGGTGCTATTGGAAGGGAGTAAGTTGGATATATTAATCTAGATAAACTGTCCATTTTAGTTAACAATATTCTGCCAAAAATGGAAAGATCTCTTTGTAGCCATCTATTTAAAAATTATTTGCAATTATCAACATTGTCTTTTATGTTTCGTTTATCAGAAATTTCTTTGTCTTTAGTCACCACAACACCCAAGTATCTGACTTCTTTTTTTACCTTTATGTTATATAATGATTGCATAGATTGGTGTTTTAACGGCAACAATTTACATTTATTTAAGTTTAACTAAGGTCCAAAAAATATTGATAGTTTGTAATGCTGTGGGAATTTGGAACTAATTTTTAAGAAATAAAGTTGTATCATAAGCCAACTGACTTATAATTATTTGTTTGCCCATCAAATTAAGACCTTCTATCACGCTGTTCTTAATTAAAATAGACAGAATTTCTGCAACCAATAAAAACAACAACGGAGAACTTCCACATCCATGCCTCATTCCTCTACCAATATTAAATATTTTACAAGTCCCGTGTCCCAAAGACACACAGCTATTTATATCAGAATAGAGCATATGTATAATATCTTTGAATTTGTCGCCAAAACCAAAATGAAGTGTTTTTAAAATAAATTGGTGTTCAACAGAGTCAAAGGCCTTATAAAAACCAAGGAAGAGTATAAAACTATCATCATCAATTAAATCACTATAGTTTAATATATCCATAACAAGTTTAATGATATTATGAATGACTCTTCCTTTTATAAAGCCTGACTGTGTCTCACCTATTATGTCTGCTATCCATTTTTTAAGTCTAGTTGCAATGGATCCTGAAAATATTTTATAATCTGCATTTAATAGCGTAATCGGTCTTAAATTGTCTAATTGCCGTTTGTCTTTCCCCGGCTTTGGAATCAAAGTAATTACACCATGTTCCATACTAGTCATCAATTCTTTCCTAACTATACATTCTATTAGCGCTTCAAATAATATGATTCTCAAATCTTCCCAAAAATATTTGTAGAAATTAACTGTGAGGCCATCTGTTCCCAGGGATTTGTTTAAAGCCATATTCTTAAGAACTGCATCCAGTTCATCAATACTAAGTTCAGAGTCACAGATCTTTTTAAAAGATAAATCAATCTGAGGGATTAGTGGACAAAGATTTTGAAAAAAATGATTACAGTCTACTTTCGAGAACTGAGAAGAAAATAATTTAGAGTAAAACATGTAGACTACATTTTCTATGATTTTAGAATCTCTCCTTACCTCACCATTTACTAAAAGACTAGAGATGCAATTTTTTTGTTGTCGACTTTTTTCTAGATTGAAGAAATAAGAGGAGTTCTTTTCACCTGATTCAATCCACCTTGCTCGCGATCTCACGAAAGCTCCCTGTGCTTTGTCAAGATAATGTTGATCTAACTTGTTCTGCAATTTGACTAGACTACTTTTTCTTTCTTTATATTGGTGTTGCTATACAGCATATATGTATTTCTTGTAATAATTTGTTTTCAAACTCTTTATTTTTTTTTGGTTAGTACTTTACTAAACTGAATAGGCTACTGACTTTCATTCTTAATTTGATAAATTCCCATTTGTTACTATGCCCAATAATTGCTTCATCATTTAGGATTTCAGTAATAATTTCTCGGATTTTACGGCAATATTCTTAATTTTGCAATAATTTGGCATTCAATTTCCAAAAGCCTTTCTTATATTGTCACGTTTCAGTATGTTTGAGTTTTGTTTTGTTATCTTGGTTTCCCCTGTGTTTGTGATTTTGGTTCAGTCCTGTTAGTTTTACCGCTCTGTCTGATTAGTTATTCCCGTCACCTGTGTTCTGTTAATTATCATATTAGTCCCTGTTCATTAAAGCCTTGTGTTTTCCCTCAGTGTTTGTTGGTCGTCGTCGATGTAAGGTTGTGTGTTTTTGAAGTCCTGGAGATTCCTTTGTTTCTGTCTGTTCCTGTAAGTTTAGTTTGTAAATAAATCAACTATACTTCCGTTGCCGTGTCCTCGTCTTTGGCATCCTGCAACAACCCTGACATATATGTTGATTTATCTGTAGGTTCTAAGACCAGTTCTATGAAACAGTGATCTGATAAAGGTGCATTAGACATAGTTGTCTTTGTAACATGACTCATTATATTGTCAGTACACAACCAATAATCAATCCTAGATTTACAGCTTCCATTTGGTCTAAACCATGAAAAACCTTTTATTCCTGGGTATATTTTTCTCCAACTATCACTAAAATTATTATCAGTCATAAAGTTATTAACGTCTCAGGTTACGTATGTAACCCTGGTTCCCTGATAGGGAACGAGACGCTGCGTTTGAGATGCGGTGGGAACGCTCTGCATGATTACGTCGTGAAGCACGTGTAAAATCAGTCCAATGGAAGCCCACTACGACATTGGTGACGTCATAGACCAGGAACATATAAAGCAACCCTGAAATCAGACCGCGATAGCTTCTGAAAAACCTGAAGCAAGTCGATCAGGGCATGCAGGAAGTATGGCAGGCAAACGCAGCGTCTCGTTCCCTATCAGGGAACCAGGGTTACATACGTAACCTGAGACGTTCCCTTTCAAGGGAACTCAAGCTGTGTTTGAGACGCGGTGGGAACCCCATACCCACTACGCCATAGTGACAAATGCCCATTCTGTGTGAAGTCCAGCGCACACTAAGAAGCAAGCAACCTCGCCCCAGGAGTGGAGAGGTCAAGGTCATAAAACCTGAAAAATGTATGCGGAGAGGACCATCCTGCCGCATTACACACGTCAAGAAGGGAAACTCCCGAAATTAAGGCCATAGAGGCAGCCATACTCCGAGTAGAATGGGCCCGCACAGCCATAGGTGAAGGCTGTCCGGCTGCTTCATAAGCCAATGAAATAGCATCGACTATGCATTTACTTGTAAAGACTCTGGGGCGGATCTAATCCGTGGGGAATTTGCATATCATAATTAATAATTGGTAATTAATAATTATTCATACATGTTTGGATTAGATCAGTCTTACATGTTAATAAAACCCCCTGATAAGGGATGATATGTAATTTTACCTGCATGCATGCTTGTGTATCCTTGCACTTAACCACAAGTTGATTGTAATTACCTGCACGGACCACGTCTTACAAAACAGGCTAAATTAATTAGCTCAATTGTCAGACTAATATCTGTGGGAATCCACAATATCATCTTACTTTATAGGATTTCAGGAAAAGCAATTCTGTGGCCACAAGACTTGGGTTTCCTGCCCTATAAACACATACTCTTTAAAGTATCTTTAATTTGTAAGCTTGTTGCTATAAGATCTTTTGGCACTTAAGGGACTTAAATGAGCAAAAAGGCAGTACATCAATCAGATGAATATAATGAATTTAATAAGGCAGAACTACTTATGTATTTACTACGGTTACATGGGATATATGTATTTACAAACATAATAAACAACAATACACGATAAGGCATCGATGAACGAGAAATGTATAGAGTGTGGACAATGGAAACACGTGTGAGAGGGGAAGGGACAGAGAGAGAGAGAGAGAGAGAGAGAGCATTGGCAACATTCCCCTGACAGTCCCCTGCCTGTGACAACACGAAAACATCATCTTAATGCTTCTTAGAAGCTCTATAAAGAGATATACTTAAGTTTCTGGGTCTCTCTGTGTCGCGGCATTCCTGCGCGTGCGTGAGCGGAGTCCTTTAGGAAGCGTCACTGGGTGCTGCTTGGCGCGCGTTGAACGGAGTTTCCAAGTCTTTGGGGTAACATTACCAAAGGAAAATAGTTCGGCTAAGTTTGTTTCACTTTGTGGAAGTGAACAGAGTCGACTACGGAAAACAAAACTTTGACTAACAAAGAAAAGAAATAAAGATCTCTACGGGGAAATCACGCGGAGTTAACGTCACATCTTCGCATGGCTGGTGAAGAAGCGTGTGTGCGTCTCTCGCCACGTGGTCACGTGCGCGTGTTTCTCCTTCAAAACGAGCGCGCGCTCGTTTAAAGGTCCCTTGTAGATGGATTTGCTGAAGAGATATGTCACGCGGTGTTCTTTTCACTCGTCGATTTGAATTAAACACGGAGACTTATCTAAGACTGAAAAACACAAACTAAACTAGAAACAAATAAAAGAAAGGCGAAGAGCTCGCCCGGAGGCGAGACCTTACATTTTGACAGTCAAAAGTAACAGAGAGACGAGCGGAGGGGGGAAGCGTCATTTATCACCTTGGAGAAATCTGGCCTCTTCCTGTTGACTTGGCCAATTAGAGGGTTGGAATTTCACAGGCGGGACTTTGGTTTTTATTGCTCTTTGTCTAAGAGAGAGACATTTGAAACCGACGAAATTAGGGTGTTTCAGAGCAGAATCTTCACAATTCTTATAATACTAATGTGTCACAAGTTTAGCAAAATGTAATGTCAATTAACAAATGGGGAATGAAGATTGGAGTTTATCAAGACCAAACTTGCCACAAATGGATTTGGTTAAACATTAGTTGGCCAAGTTTAAAACATTATCGCTTTAGAGTTGTCGAGAAACATAGACCAAACCACAAAAAGGCAACTCATGAAATAGGGAACTTAGATACATTGTTCATACAATTCTCAAGTGGATATATAATAGCATATACTGTATATATATATGAATACAGGATTCATTTCTCCTCCTTGGTTAGAATTCAGAGAGGGTGGCAGTTCTGTGAACATTCCTTTGGGTCGTAAACGCCGTTATCTAAGAACACCAGTGATGTTAGTTTTGGTCTCTTTTCACTCCAAAGATGGAAAACATAGTAAACTATATTTTTCATTAACTTCTTACATATATTTGGCTCGAGCAAGTTGAGCGATTTCGTTTAATACCAATCACTCCGTGTTTGTTACGCATACAAGGATATATATAAACTCTTAGACCTTTATAGAAGTCCGCAAGGTTCAACTACATAACTAACAGTCCTAGATAGACAGGATACAGTATAAACTTCAAACATACAGGAATACATCATGTTTACATTTCATAATCACTCATTTCTGGGTTTTAATGTTATAGATGCATATATGTGTGTGTGTGTGTGTGTGTGTGTGTGTGTGTTGTCCATTTGCGCATCTGGCATTCCTTCCTCGCTGGGGGGGGGTTTGGAGATAACGGTCTTCTTGGATGTTGGCTCGCGAACAAATCAGGATCGCGCGAGGATCTCTGTGGGGACTCATTACGCTGTAAAGGTGTCACAAACTAATCTACCCTCCAGACTGGCTGGCGCTAACGGAAGATTTAGAATTGGAAGAGTTATAGGTTGGGGCTTTAGAAACCCCTGTTAACGTGTGTTTATTGTGTTAAGGAATGCTGACTCCATGATTCTGCGCTCATACCCTACAGTCCCCCTTTTCATCGGATGACGTCTCTGTGGAGACATCATCGGACGACAATCATCACAATGGCGGATGGCAGGTGAATCATGAGGGTTTTTGTAGCAGGTGGTTATTGAGGCTGAGGGCTCAGCTCGATGAGATTCAAAGCGGTGTCTGGTGTGATCCCCTCTTTCCGGGGGTTCCGTCGGAAACCTCCAGACACGGCTTTCGTGAGCTTGGCTGTCGATGTTCGCATCTCGTTGAGCCTCCTATACAGGATGAAGGCCAGGCCTAGTGACAGGATGTGGCTGACTACCATAGAGATACACAGCGCGGTGTCGGCTGCGGTCCAGGCTTGGACAACAGGTGAGGTGTATTTGTAGAGGGTCAGTTGGCGTGGTGACGGCGGAAGCCAGCACCGTTTGGACAAGGCTTAAGGGTATCAGTTACGGTGGAATCCTTCCCATGGCTAGGCTGTCAATGGAAGAGCTCACCTCCCGCAGCATGTCTGCCATCAGGGCTGTGACCAGCTGAGTTTGAGCAAAGTCATTCTGGAAAACCGTAAACAGCTGTTTCATAGAGTTCACGGTCTGGTTCAGCAGGACGCTGTGAGTGTTGAGAACCACCACAGTTCCCCTCAAAGTCTTGCCGATGGTCTGAAGGGAGACACTTTGTGTGTTGAGTTGCTCTTTTATCTGTGGGATTTCAGTCCGGATTTCGGCCACGTGCCGTCTCACGGTGGCTAAGTTCACTGAGTTGACACTAGACATACCGATGTTAAACAGAGTTCCGACGGCAGCGGCGGCTCAGAGCAAAGCTCCAAGGAACCGTTTGGAGCGGCGGTTGTGTCCACTTAGCTCCGCTTGTCTGACAGTCATTTTCTCAAGTTGGTTGAGCATGTGCCTGACATCGGCCTCAGCGTGAGTGAGGGAGTCCTCTGTCCATCGGGCACCGGCCCAACTGTATTGGGCCACTGCGCTGGGGTAATGTGCTCAGTAAACATTACGCGGGTCAAGTCGAACATATACTTTCTGGGTGTGGGTCCGGCAGTTGGTGATCAGGAGTCCCGGTTGTTCCCTCAGGACGATGCCTGATGCCGGACCTGGTGAGATGATCTCCGATTGCAGCTGGCCACTGGTCGACTGAAGGCACAGGATGGCAAACCACAGCAGCATCCTGGTAAAAGTGAAAGGGAGAGAGAAAGAGAAAGGGAGGAAAAATTTCAGCGAGTGTCGTCCTTGGTTGGCTAGGACAGTCTTTCCGCTTTTGAGGACGCCGGTATGCCACTTGGTTCGGTGTCTTGCAAGTGTCTCTGGTGCTGCGGTGTGCAGCACATGGTGCGTCATGGGCATACATTGGCATGACCCCCCTTTTGCACTGTGGCACCACAAGCTGTGGCGCAGTGATGGCATCAGGTGCAGAACGCTGAATGTTGTCTTGTGCACGCAGCATCTGCCGTAGACGTCGGTTGTCTGGGGCATTGGTTGTCGGTGGGTGCAGACGGCGTTCGTGGGTGGTTGGAGGGGTATGAGAGGTGGTTTCTCATAGTGTCCATTGTTTGTCATAGTCTTTGGTAAGCTGGAACGTTAAGGTCAGGTTAAGCAGAGGCTCTGTGACATTTTGTCGCACTTGGGGTGAGACTAATGCATGACCCTAAAAGTTCAGAACCAAGGTTTAATGGGTTCGCTAGGAATGTAGCATAAAGCTATGCGTTTCACGTGTATCTAGCTAGTGAAGTGTGTCTTGTATCCTTATCATCTTAGCTGTGGATGTTAGGAGGCTAAGACTTATGTGGTTCCGAGAGTATTTCCCGGAAAGGGCATAGCCGAGATGAAATAACTGACTTAAGATGGTTCTTATGACTAAATTATTTCTCAGGACTTAACTAGTGGTTCACTACGGCTTGACGAAGTGAATGATAGGGGGAAAAAGGACAGCTTTCCTATTCAAATTAGGCTTATTATCAATCCTCAGGACTATAGTTATGCCCTAGTAATCGTTGAAATTACTTGTGTTGCAGGGTCATAAAAATTAGTGCACTTGTTGAAAATAAACAAAATCACAAATAAAGGTGTCTCTGTTTCCTTTCTGGGCCCTATGGGAAATGGAACCACATTCCAACAAGAGAGGAAATGGAATTGAATCATATAGATGACCGAAAAGACAAGGTAATAGCTGAATGCTATTATTATTAAAGTAAAAATAAAAATAAAACGTGGGTGGGTGGTCAAAACAGCGGGAATGATCTGAATGTGAGAATAGTCAGTAGCACTAGTGACTAAACTTTGAATTCGCTTGGACCAACACTCGATGGTGGGTTACAGCGGTTGCGTGTTCACGACCACTTTGTGTGTCCCTTCAAATGTTTAGTCAACATGCTGATGAAAATTCTCATTACTATACAGATTCTTCTCTAGCTACACATTTTACATGTACTTAAGCTTAAGTTTAATTGGCGATTTAGCCTACAGTGCTCAGCAAGGCCTATGCCTAAACTAGTGAAGGTGAACTTTAGCTGAGCAGAATTGAAAGTACGGAAAGTGAAGAATTACAAACCCTAACTGGGGTTAAAGAAAGTATTCTAGAATACTTTGGGCTGTATAAACAGCAGCTGTAATTAAGGCTTAAAGTAAATGATGCTAACTGCTAACTGTAGAAGTTATTATTTAGCTTAGCCTAAGCGGGATGGATGTTAGGTTAGCCTAGCCTAAGCTAGATGGATGCTAGGTTAGGATAGCTTAGCCTAAGCTGGATGGATGGATGCTAGGTTAGGTTAGCTTAGCCTAAGCTGGATGGACGCTAGGTTAGGTTAGCTTAGCCACCTAGGCTGGTTTGTTTACAACGTGACATCACGAGTTAGCACTTCCTGTGACAAGTCATTGTCATGGGAACTAGAGCATGTCAGAACAATTCGACAGTACCTGAAGAATGTCTGCACCTTTTAACGGGTTAAAAGGGTTATAAGGGGGCGCCTATACTTTAAAGTCTTTTGAGAACTTGACGTTACATTAAGTAAAATGCGACTGTGTTTTGGCATTTGCTAGTTTTACTCATGTAACTCTTCTCTTTACTTTACACAACTTATTCTATTTGTTTACCAAGTAAGGAAATAGATTTGCTGTAAGTCAAAGGTTGTCTAAGCATCTATAGTTACGTCCCTCTCATGCACCAATGCTGGCTCTTCTGCGAGTAAACAGTTTTGATCGCTAGGTAGCTCTCTGCTTGTAGATGCAGCTAAAATTTTTAGGTGAATTACATCAATCTAACAATAATTTGTAAGGCCTTTACATTGTAGAAAGGGGAGCATCACCCAGGTCTACGTATATATAACACTGTCCTGAGCTTCCTTTGTCAGAAGCAGGTTTAGCAATACTGCAATTTGGATTTCTTTAACCAAAGCAGGATAGATATCGGTACAGTTTACAAGCTGCTGAGATGAGATTTTTTTTTTTTTTTGTCAAACAGACGCTTTACTGCTGAACTTACTTATATTATTTGGAAATCTAAGACTCTTTCACTTACAGTAGAGATGTCAATTCCAGCTATTGTTTTATCTGCATTTAGACAAGCCAGCAACCAGTGATCAAAATGCTTATCGCATGTTGTGTTCCGTTTGGATTGCAATGATCAAATTAAACCTGTAGGTTAACAGTAGTTTCAACTCAGGTGGTTTTCCTACACTATGGCGTCAAGGTGACGTATGCCTTATTTGGAGCTAGGGTTTCCTGTAACCCTTTATTGTCATGGAAACTAATGTTTAGCAGTGTCATTTCAACCAGCATGTAGCAAATGTTTTTTTTCGAAAAAGTTGTGCATAGTGTGTTGGCAGGTGAGGCATACACGTCCATTCAAGATTTTCTTTAAATCAGTTAAATTCTAAATTGTCTAATGCAGAGTCTTGCTTCTCTTCGAGCACACATTTTCATCTACTTTAAAAGTTTTATGTTTTATGCTGACCAGGGACCCTTTTACAGAGTCTTGCATTATGTTCATTCTGTGTGCCTTCTGGTTTTGCAGTTCGGAAACAATGGGATCTTAGGGGACCCTTTCTGAGGAGGCCTTATGTGTTAGAGGCCTTCTGTATCAGTTCACGCATCGTTGAGCAGCATTTCTTGGTCTCTGGTGAGCTGGAAGGTGCAGGGTAGTGAACTTGAATCTTGACTTGGTGCTGAGGCTGTGTACCCATGGATGGCTGCTGGAGTTCCTGGGAACTACTTGTTCGAGCCGGATGTTGTTCTGGCTGTACGACTGCACGTTCAGCTGTCACGTTTGGGGTATAAGAGTTCGATCTTTGCTCTTAGCTTTAGTGCCGAGTCTTTCAAAGGGCTGAGCTGACATTAAAGTGAGGTCTGAGCCGGTGTCTACCAGGGCTTCCAAGCTCACCTCATTTTCCAAAGTGATGGCTAGGTAGAGTTTCCGGGCCACCCCCTTTTTCGATCAGGTTCCCCAGGAGTCTTAGCGTAGGGGCTGGTGTGGTGATCGATGGGCGGTTAGGGCCGGTCTTGTGTAGTTCTCTGCGGAGACAGACAGACAAGCAGCATTTCTAGGTATTTTGGGCTTTTGGACCCAGCTGTGGGAAACTGTGCTGTGTCGCTCAGGCTGTGCAGCTGTCAGCTGTGGTGGCTGGGTGATGCTGTCATTTTTGTGATGTGACAGTTAGCTCTGTGCTCTGAGGCTGACAAGCAGTGTTCTGGTTGCCTGGTTCAGGTCTTACGCTTAGACATAGGATGTCTGTCTTGTCCCTCTTGTCTCCTTTGGAAAGTCTTTTGTGAAGAAGCACTTTCAGCGACTTCAGGGTCTCAGCTGTCTCAGATGTGGCGGCACTGTTTTTTTCTGATGTGGGTTCAGACTTGTGCTTACCAGTGGCATGTCGAGAGGGGTTCCGCTCTGGGCTGTCTGGGCTTGATGGTCTGGTCGATGGGGCTCGGCTCTTTCTGGGCCATTGGTCGGTTTCCCACCTGGCTCCACCTTTTGGGTGGTCGGGTGGTTGTTGCAGGTCCCAGAATCTGTCAAAGCCCTCGCTCTGGTGTCTTGGACGAGCACCATCGCAGTAGTGCTGCCCTCTGTTGGCCTGGAACGGTCTTGACTCTCTGTAAACAGGGCTATGGTGTTGTGGGGCGCCCTCTAGAGGCAGCTCTGAGTAGGGCTCAGAGACAGGGTAGATTGTGGGGTTTTTCAAAGTCTTTTCGGACACAGTCTTTTGCTTTGTGTAAGCTTCTTTTAGCTGTTGAGTAGTCATGCTATGTGGTCAGGCCAGGATGTCTAGATGATGACTCACTGTGGGGTGCAGATTTCGGAGAGACAAAGTTCTGAAGTTGAAATCATCCTCCATGCCGGACTGATTGAGGTCCATGGCTGTGATTAGTCTTTGGTCTGATTCTGGATCAGAGAATTCTTTAGTGAAGGCCTGCCGCAGCGGCTGGTAGTCCGACTTGACTGTCTCTGGTTGACGGTCGAGGGAGCTGCGCGCATCACGACTGGACGTGATTCTGAGCAGGTACAATCTGTCCCAAGCGGTGACGTTGGTAACAGTTTGTAAGTGAAAGTCAATGTCCTGCGGATGGCGTGCACGTTGTGGCCTCCTGCATGGTTCGAAGTGAACATAGGGATGTTTCTGGCCAGCTTGTTAAGTCTTTTGGGAGCCATGCCGTGGTTAGTGGCCGGGGCTCTCCTGGAAAGGCTCTTCCCCCCTCGCTGCTGACGGGGGTTCTTGTGGGCTGGCTGGTGATGTTTTGAACAGTGGGCTTTCACCCCCCTGTACAGCTCTGGGTTCTTGGCTGAAAGGTGCGGACTGGCTGGTCAGGGAAACTTTGTGGTGTGCGTTTCCCCTTCCCGGTCCTTCTGCAGTCTATAAGAGGGTTTCAACTCTGTGTGAACGGTGTCAAGTTCGTGTTCGAGATCTGGTCTCTGCTGAACGTGCTTGTGGATGGTAGCACGGGCCTCTTGCGAGTTTCTTTCGCAGGCCGTGGCTTTCGAGTCTCTTTAAGTTCAGTCTCTGCTCTTTGCAAGGGGCTTCACTTTTGTCGGAGTTTCTCGTTGAGTTCCTCTCTGGTTCTTTTCTCTGACTGCACTCTTTGGTCTATGTGCAGATGAAGATCAGATAGGGCAGTTTGAAGTCTTTCCACTTCCTTCTGTAGCTCGGGGTCGTTGTCATCCTCGGCTTGCATCCTTAGCGTTGCAACTTCGTGCTCCAGGGCGATGCGGCTCCTTTCGTGGAGACGTGCTTGTGCGATCAGCTGGCAAGTGAGGTTGACGTGTCTGACCGGTCTTTGTCGTGGGAGCTTTGGCTTGGTTTGTGCGCCATCAACCTGTCCACGTCTGCGATGCTCTTGGCTCGGGGCTCTGAGTCACTGGCGACCTTGGTCAGGAATGGAGGTTTCATGAATCTCAGCCATGTCTCCAGGTTGTCCCAGCGGGTTGTGGGACTCTAGGACCGGAACATACTGGCTTCACTGTGGGCGAGAGGAACACAACACACACACAGAGAGACCAATGGAACTAAATTGCCCCTTGGGGATTAATAAAGCTATCTGTACCTGTATGCAGGTTCGTTCTACGTTTAACAAGCTATAATACGGGCTATCCCGCGTATGAAAATTTTGGTTAACTGATGCCGACAGTTAAATCATTTGGTAGGACAATTTGGTTAGGTCAGCATGGGCCTGAATAAAGATTTTTAACGGGGCGGTAGCTTAGGGGTCACCTGTTGATGCTAACGGCTTGGTTATCAAACTATTATTCAGCGTTCCTTGTTGTCTCAGATAGGTTCTGTCTCTAAGTGAACTGAAAGGAGCAGAGCACAACAGAAAAGAGCAATGGCAAGATGGCAAAGTTTTAAGTAACATGCAACCATCCAAGATGGAAAGGTCTGTAATGAAATGGCGTTAATAGTACACAGGAAGTGTTACAGGGGAAGAGGAGGCCTAAGCCTGCGATTTGTGGCTAGGAGAGTAGGAGGGCGCCAAACACTTCAATGACCGGGGGAATCTCTAGATTCTGTGGCCAATACTAAGTGATGGATTTAATACCTTTTCTAGTTTCCCTGGGGTGAACTGAGGTCATTCGGGTTGGAGTCAGCATTTTGGTTGGTCTCTCTGTCGTCCCCAAACACTTGACAGCAGTGTCCCGGGCCCTTCCGCATATCTGTACCGATGTGTGCCCTCACGCAACCCGACCTTGAACACAACCGGCAGTGCCAAATTGGTGATGTCGTGTTGCGGGCTGCACCAACGGAGAAATACAGGAAAGTCCGAGACCCGTGCTCAGTCAGCGCTGGTGACGCAGGTCAGACGAACCAGCCAGCTGGACCCCAAGCAGAGATGACTGTCAAATCACCACAGCACGAGAGAAATTTCTACCTACAAACACAAAACAGGATGAAGGACAAGTGAACCTCAACGTGAATGAAAGCTCTCTCTATCTAAATCAAATTGAGTGTCTATTTTTTGTAGAAAAATCAAAGGCAACGGTTTTACTAAAATTATGGTACAAACAAAAAGGGAATTATGACAATGTTAATTATCAGAACAACCTAGCCTCCACTCAGAGAAGAGATTAAGTGCAGCAGGAAGAGCACAGGAGGAAGCAAGCTGTAGTGGCGCGTTTGGGCCACTAAGGGTTTGGGCCACTTCCTCCTAGTGGTCAACCTGGCTGACAGAGAACTTGATTTAAATTGCATTCAAACTGGTTTAAATACAATTCAAATCAAGCGTATGCATAGATGTTAAGTAACTTCTAGAATAGTAAGGATACAGTTGTCATAACGTATCAAATACATAACGTAACGTATCAAATCAAAATTATTAAAAATAATTTGAAAAAGGAAATATAGTAATAAAGCCATAAAACCATTCCCAACAGGAAAGGAGACTTAATTCAAATTGATCTTGAAATTTGTTTGTTTCAAACCAAATTTGATTAAGTGTAGGAAATTAAAGGTTGGCATTATATTTGATGATGATCACGACTACGGTGAGGTATCAATGATAATAACCAAAATAAAACCAACTGGGAGAAAGCCACTTCAGAAAAGAATGATGTTAGGAACTAAGTGATGAGCTGACGTAGAGGGGGGAGGCCACAAGGGGCGCATTCCTCCTAAGTGGTCATCAGAAACTGGTACTGCTTACTTTTAAATTTTAAATTCAACTGTGGTTTGAACCAAATTCAAAATAAGTGTACACAGTCGGGAGTGAAATCATGTTAGTAAAACTGGAACTTGCACATGCATTGAAAGTTAGAAACACAATTTCAGAAATTCACTGGAAAAATCTGAAATTGTGATGAGAGAGATTGTTTAGGAAAAGACGGCCTCGTTACTAGTGTCCACGAGATGGCGCCATTTCGCTCATGGAGGGTAAAGTCAGGGGGCGGTGCGTAATTCGAGAACTGTCAAGCACTTAGGCCTCAGTGCTGCCCTCTAGTGTTTGTCAGCGGAATAACAAACACCCTGCTTCCATGTGTGATTCAAATTTGAGCGTGCAGACGCTTTGTTTTCTGTAAGATCACACTTATCCAAAATAAAATCTCAGCGTTTTTTTTTTTTTCAGCTATATTTAACAAAACGGCGTGGCAGGAATTTTTTCTACACACACACATAGGGACAACCGGAATTAGGCATCGGTTTTTCAATTCCCACATAAACAATTAGCGCTATTATTCACACGTGTTTGCTTATGAATTTTAAACCTCGGCGGGTTTTTTATATTCGACACACGTGTGCACGGAAGGATTTCTTCGCTTCCACACACTAATATGGACAACAGGAATTATACGTCTGTCGTTCGGATCCAAATAACATTTATCAAATAGCACTTATGATTAAAAATGTTTTTCGGTTTTGGATTTTTTTGGTGCTATATTTTAACAAACACGTCTGGCAGGATTGCTTCGCTGCGTCGTGCAAAAATAAAACAGGAAATATTCGTCTGTTTTTTCGACTCCCATGACATATTATCAAATAGCACTTATGATTAAATATGCTTTAGGTTTTTTACAATTGAGTAGCTACGTCAATGTTTAACCAGGAGTTCATCGTTAATCTAACGATTATAATATCAGGCCTTTCTTAAGAATAGTGAAAGAGCATCGTTTCACTAAATCTAGTCTTCACCCTGACAGAAGAATCTCGTTCGGACAGGGGAGTTTAACATTAAAATGTCACAATTCAAAAGAGGTTTCTTCGTCTTTTGTTGGACAAATTTAATACTATGAAACGTCTCGGTTACGTATGTAACCCTCGTTCCCTGAGTAGGGAACGGAGACGTTACGTCGGATGACGACGAATGGGGTTTCGCTTAGAACACCTATCAACTTCGAGTATTACAAAACGAGCCAATGGCAAAGAAATGCCATGGGTCTGCGGAATTTGCATGACGTAACTCCGCCCCACCTCGTGGGTATAAAAGGAGGACGCCAGCAACAGGCAGATATGTTTCTTCGCTGAGGAGCCAAGACTGAGCTCAGGCGATCCCCGCGGTACAGCGGAAAGTGGCAGGCAGACGTAACGTCTCCGTTCCCTACTCAGGGAACGAGGGTTACATACGTAACCGAGACGTTCCCTTTCGTTGTCACTCCGAGTTACGTCGGATGACGACGAATGGGGTTACCAGTCTAATCACGCCACCTTCTCAGCTGTCTTCCAGTGCCCTGCGTAAATCTGAGATCCCTGTCGTGAGACTGGCACGGACGAAGGACTCCTATTTAGCACAGGAATACCAAGGTACACTGGGGAGCATATCCCAAAGTTTAGGGGAAATATGCAATTACTGCCAACCCAGAGGGGGGGGGACTTAGAGAATACACATATGACCCGAAGGAGACATATGGAGAACACTGGGGTGTCCAGCCGCAGGTGGAATATTTCAACCCCAGGGGTGGCAAGGTGGCTTGCCAAGGGAAAGACACACGCTCAGAGAGGCTTACAGTGGAAATACACATGTGGGGGTCGCTCAGAGGAGGGACCATGCACACGGGAGGCACCTAGCCGACGCACAGGCAATAGACACTGGCGCCAACGTCAGGAGTGCTGGAGGAACTCAGGGCTTTTCGGGGAAGCTCACCTGAGGAGAATATCGCACGTATCCAGTCCGTGGAGTGGAATGGCGAGCAAGCGAAGACACCTGAGCGGGTCCAGTACTAGCTGGTTGAAGCGAGTACATGAGAGGACACTGGCTCCACTCGGAGATTGTAGAATCTGGCGAATGTGTTAGGTGTCGCCCAGCCTGCAGCTCTGCAGATGTCTGTTAGCGAGGCGCCATGCGCTAGAGCCCAAGAGGATGCCACACTCCGGGTGGAGTGGGCGGTCACACCAAGGGGGCACGGTCGACCTTGCTGCTGGTATGCCAAGGCAATGGCGTCCACTATCCAGTGAGACAACCTTTGCTTGGAGAGAGCCTTTCCCTTCAGCTTCCCACCATAACAGACAAAGAGCTGGTCTGAGGTCCTGAAACACTGCGTCCTGTCTACATAGGCGCGGAGGGCGCGTACTGGACAGAGCAGTGCCAAGGCTGGGTCTGCCTCCTCCGGGGGCAGCGCTTGCAGGTTCACCACCTGGTCCCGGAAGGGAGTGGTAGGAACCTTGGGCACATATCCAGGCCGGGGTCTCAGGAACACGTGAGAGTAAGCCGGCCCAAATTCCAGGCACGCTTCGTCAACGGAGAATGCATGCAAGTCCCCCACCCTCTTGATGGAGGCCAATGCAACCAGGAGCGCTGTCTTCATAGACAGGAACTTAAGCTCCAGAGATTGCAAAGGCTCAAAGGGAGCACTCTGCAGGGCAGTTAGAACCACTGAGAGGTCCCAAGAGGGAACGAGAGGAGGACGAGGAGGATTCAGTCTCCTCGCTCCTCTCAGGAACCTGATGATCAGGTTGTGCCTTCCAACAGACTTACCTTCGACTGGGTCATGGTGTGCGGCAATAGCGGCAACATAGACTTTCAGGGTGGAGGGAGACAGCCTTCGCTCCAGCCTATCTTGAAGGAAGGAAAGCACGACACTAATCGAACATCTCCGGGGGTCTTCTTGAAGAGAAGAGCACCAGTTGACGAAGAGGTTCCACTTCAACGCGTAGACGTGTCTCGTGGACGACGCTCTAGCGGAAGTGATGGTAGCCGCCACCGTAGGTGGAAGGGTACTCAAACCTGCTTCGTCCCGTCCAGGAGCCACACGTGGAGGTTCCAAAGATCGGGACGAGGGTGCCATAGGGTGCCCCGTCCCTGAGAAAGGAGGTCCTTCCTCAGGGGAATCGGCCAGGGACGTGCTGTCGCGAGGAGTACTAGTTCGGAGAACCCGGTCCGGGCGGGCCAGTATGGCGCGACCACAATGACCTGCTCCTCGTCCTCCCTGACCTTGCGCAGGGTCTGCGCAAGAAGGCTCACTGGGGGAAACGCATATTTGCGGCCCCGCGGCTAGCTGTGCGCCAGTGCATCCGTGCCGAGCGTGCCCTCGGTCAGGGAATAGCCCAGGGCGCAATGGGTCGAGTCGTGAGAGGCAAACAGATCTATCTGTGCGTCCCCGAACTGGTCCCAAATCAGCTGAACCGACTGGGGATGGAGTCGCCAATCTCCCGGGAGGGGCTGAAGCCGTGAGAGCTCGTCGGCTGCACAGTTCAGGGCTCCAGGGATGTAAATGGCATGAAGCGACCTCAGATGCTTCTGACTCCATATGAGGAGGTGGCGGGCGAGTTGCGACATACGGCGGGAGCGTAGACCACCTTGATGGTTGATGTACGCTACAGTGGCGGTATTGTCTGAACGGACTAGTACGTGTTGGTTCTTGAGCACGGCCCGGAAGCGGCGCAGAGCAGACGTACGGCCAGCAACTCGAGGCAATTGGTGTGCCAGAGGCGACGGGGTCCTGTCCAGGAGCCCGCGGCAGCACGTCCATTGCACATGGCACCCCAGCCCGTGGAGGAGGCATCTGTCGTTACAACAACATGCCGCGAAGCTCGTTCCAGGGGCACTCCGGCCCGTAGAAAACTGAGGTTCGACCACGGGGTGAAGGTCTGACGGCAGGTCGGAGTAACTGTTACTCGGAGGGTGCCGTGTTGCCATGCCCACCTCGGGACTCGGTCGCGAAGCCAAAGCTGAAGCGGTCTCATATGAAGCAATCCGAGCGGCGTTGCCTCGGCTGCAGAAGCCATATGCCCAGGAGCCTCTGAAAAAGTTTCAGTGGAACCGCACTCTTGCCCTCGAACTGTTCTATCTTTCAGGCAAGTCAGCAGTGACTGCGCGCGCGCTAGCTCGTAAGCTGCGCGGACATGGCGACCGAGTCGATATCCATACCGAGAAAAGAGATCCTCTGCACGGGGCAAAGTTTGCTCTTCTCCCAGTTGACCCGAAGGCCCAGACGAGCTAGGTGCCGAAGCACTAGGTCCCTGTGTTCGCAACCTGAACTCGAGAGTGAGCTATGATCAGCCAGTCGTCGATATAACTCAGGATGCGAACCCCGTGTTCCCGAAGGGGAACAAGGGCAGCCTCGACGACCTTCGTGAAGATGCGAGGAGACAGGGCTAGCCCGAAAGGGAAAACCGCGTACTGGATGCCTGCCCCTGAAAGAAAACCGAAGGAACGGTCTGTGTCAAGGAGAATAGAGACATGAAGTAGGCGTCCTTCAGGTCGATCGCTGCAAACCAATCCTAGGCCGTATGCATTCGAAAACGCGTTTGAGCATCTTGAACGGCATCCTGTGAAGGGAGCGGTTCAGCACGCGCAAGTCCAGGATTGGCCGTAACCCACCGGTTTTATTAGGGACAATGAAGTAGGGGCTGAGAAGCCGGCTGACCTCATCTCGGCTGGAGGGACAGTCTCGATTGCGCCCTTCGCCAGCAGGGTGGCAATCTCTGCTCTCCTGATGGGGGCATAGCCACCAACAAAAGTGGAGCGGACTCCCCAAGTGGGGAGGAGACCGTGCGAACTGAATCGCATAGCCGAGCCTGATGGTCCGCGCGACCCAGCGGGACAGACGGGGAAGCTCTAACCAGGCTCCCAGGAACTGAACCAGCGGGATCATGCGACCACAGGCGTCCCCCCGGAGGGGCAGCGAAGCGGAGTAACTGGCCCAGACGTGGACGGCATAGCGGCCCGATGTGGGGGCACAGTTAGCAACCGCGCCCTAGCAGAGGGGCCAGGGGAGGACCAGGCTGGTCGTCCCGCGGGGGCCTGCTCTGCCAGGGGTCTGGCGACAGAGGGGGACAGGGGCGAAGCGGTCCGTGGACGGCACGCCATGTCAACCACCTCTGGGACAGAGGGGGACGAGGACGGCTTGTGGGCGGCGCTCTGTGACGTCCGAGAACTCTGTGCTCAGAGACGGGAGAATCAGCTCTTTGGAGAATAAGGATTCTTCCCCGGCCCTCCCCGGGGAAAGGAGTGGTCCTGCTACCAACTCCTGGAAAGAACTGAGTCCCATCTCTGAGGAGCCCAACTCAAGAGCGCCGCTTAACCCGGCGTGTAGCGGGGTGCGGGGCTGGAGAGGACTGTGGCGTCCGGCCGCGGCCCCCAGAGCCGGCCCGTGAACGGGCGGGGTGGGAGCCGCGGGAGGGCGCCCTCGGCGGTGGGCAGACCGAGGGATCTGAGCGGACGGCGGGGCCGTCGGGACAGAATCAACCTCAGTCTGCTCCATCGCCGAGGTGCCCGTCTCACGAGCGCCGCTTAACCCGGCGTGTAGCGGGGGGCGGGGCTGGAGAGGGCTGTGGCGTCCGCCCGCGGCCCCCAGAGCCGGCCCGTGAACGGGCGGGGTGGGAGCCGCGGGAGGGCGCCTTCGGCGGTGGGCAGACGAGGGATCTGAGCGGACGGCGGGGCCGTCGGGACAGAATCAACCTCACTCTGCTCATGGGCGGCTGAGAGCTTTTGGGCAAGCCCTCAAC
The DNA here is from genome assembly GCF_051911475.1 of Siphateles boraxobius. Taxonomy (NCBI): domain Eukaryota; kingdom Metazoa; phylum Chordata; class Actinopteri; order Cypriniformes; family Leuciscidae; genus Siphateles; species Siphateles boraxobius. The sequence goes on from NW_027508722.1 coordinate 30,013,972, forward strand.
CGCACCGCCGAAGAGGCCGACCTGGGATATGGGAATGTCGGACAGACGGGTCCGCGCGACATCCAGCACATCAGACAGGTTCAGCCACAGACTGGTGAGCATCACCTGACCCAGGGAGCGTACGGCCACTTTCGTCGCTCAGAGAGCAAGGTCAGTGGCGGCGCGCAGCTCAGTGAAGAGCCCTGGGTCAGTCCCGCCCTCGTGCAGGTCCATGAGCATCTGGGTCAGGTGGACCAGCAGAATGACCATGGCATGCAGTGAGGCGGCTGCCAGTCCCGTGGCGCTATAGGATCTCGCCACAAGCGTAGACGAAAACCTACAGGCCACGGGCGGGTGCTTAGGATTGCGCCGAGAAGAAGCACTCTGAGGACACATAGCATCGCAACAGAGCGTTCAGCCGGGGGAACCCCAGTGTACCCAAGGGCAGCGGCCCCATCGAGGGGAGGAAAGGCGGATGAGATCAGCGAGCGGTCCTGAGAAGACAAGGGGGTCTTCTAGGACTTCGAGATCTCATCATGCACGTCCGGGAAGAGAGGTATTGGGGTTTGCCACGGACGAGGGTCGGCGGCCTTACCCAAAACCAATCGTCCCAGGAAAGCATGGCCGTCATCTCCGGATCAGACTCAGGCACAGCCGTATGCACACCGGAAGGTGGCAGCTGTGACGAGCCCTCACTTCCAGAAGACTCAAGCCCACCTAGTGATGCTGCAACAGACATGGCATCTTCCTCTGTAGCTTCAACTGAAACACGCGGGCCACCAGAGGGTAGACTCGCGGGAATCAGCAGTTCACTAGCGGGCACCGTCATTGAAGAGGGGGGCTGGGGTCACGGACACATAGTCGGCGCCTTGTTCCAGACCGTAACCCTCAGGTCACCCTGGCCACCCGCCGAGATCGGGGGGTGGATGAGGGGACTCTCACTCTTGCGAGTTCACCGAGTCTCGACCTATTTATGACGCGATGATCACGTTCCCTTGCGAGAACATGAGTCACCCACGAGCGCTGTTCAAGCATGACCAAACACACTAGACAGCGCTCGTGCCCATCAGAGTCCGATACCAGTCCGCTGCAACCAGAAATGCACGGGCGAGCCGTCTTTAAAAAGACGTGCCGCGTGCGAGCTCTTTTATGAGAGGAGAGAAAAAACTCCGCGATGTTGAAGCGCACAGGGAGACACACACACACTGGCAGATTACTGCACAGATCAGCAGGCACTGTGAGCTCGCTGCAGATCGCCGTCACACCAACACCGGAGAGAGAAGCTCGTCTCGTAGAGCGAAGTCAGAGATGACTGTGGAGTGAAGAAATGCTCTTGGCTCCGAAGCGAAAACATATCTGCCTGTTGCTGGCGTCCTCCTTTTATACCCACGAGGTGGGGCGGAGTTACGTCATGCAAATTCCGCAGACCCATGGCATTTCTTTGCCATTGGCTCGTTTTGTAATACTCGAAGTTGATAGGTGTTCTAAGCGAAACCCCATTCGTCGTCATCCGACGTAACTCGGAGTGACAACGAAAGGGAACTGCAGTTTTACTTTTAGTTATTAACAATGGCAAAAGGAATGTTAGACATTATTTTGCAGCTGTTAATGTGCTGAACTGGACTCGGCTTTGTGCCTTTAATCAGTCAGCCAGTGAGTTCGCGCTGCGTTCGCTCACTCGAGGCGCGCGTACAATATTAAATCACAATATAGACATCGATTGAAACTGAATTGCTCAAAAACAAGTTTAAAATGTGCCTGCATTCTTCTCCATTTATGTAAAGACTCTGGGGCGGATCTAATCCGTGGGGAATTTGCATATCATAATTAATAATTGGTAATTAATAATTATTCATACATGTTTGGATTAGATCAGTCTTACATGTTAATAAAACTCCCGATAAGGGATGATATGTAATTTTACCTGCATGCATGCTTGTGTATCCTTGCACTTAACCACAAGTTGATTGTAATTACCTGCACGGACCACGTCTTACAAAACAGGCTAAATTAATTAGCTCAATTGTCAGACTAATATCTGTGGGAATCCACAATATCATCTTACTTTATAGGATTTCAGGAAAAGCAATTCTGTGGCCACAAGACTTGGGTTTCCTGCCCTATAAACACATACTCTTTAAAGTATCTTTAATTTGTAAGCTTGTTGCTATAAGATCTTTTGGCACTTAATGGACTTAAATGAGCAAAAAGGCAGTACATCAATCAGATGAATATAATGAATTTAATAAGGCAGAACTACTTATGTATTTACTACGGTTACATGGGATATATGTATTTACAAACATAATAAACAACAATACACGATAAGGCATCGATGAACGAGAAATGTATAGAGTGTGGACAATGGAAACACGTGTGAGAGGGGAAGGGACAGAGAGAGAGAGAGAGAGAGAGAGAGAGAGAGAGAGCATTGGCAACATTCCCCTGACAGTCCCCTGCCTGTGACAACACGAAAACATCATCTTAATGCTTCTTAGAAGCTCTATAAAGAGATATACTTAAGTTTCTGGGTCTCTCTGTGTCGCGGTATTCCTGCGCGTGCGTGAGCGGAGTCCTTTAGGAAGCGTCACTGGGTGCTGCTTGGCGCGCGTTGAACGGAGTTTCCAAGTCTTTGGGGTAACATTACCAAAGGAAAATAGTTTGGCTAAGTTTGTTTCACTTTGTGGAAGTGAACAGAGTCGACTACGGAAAACAAAACTTTGACTAACAAAGAAAAGAAATAAAGATCTCTACGGGGAAATCACGCGGAGTTAACGTCACATCTTCGCATGGCTGGTGAAGAAGCGTGTGTGCGTCTCTCGCCACGTGATCACGTGCGCGTGTTTCTCCTTCAAAACGAGCGCGCGCTCGTTTAAAGGTCCCTTGTAGATGGATTTGCTGAAGAGATATGTCACGCGGTGTTCTTTTCACTCGTCGATTTGAATTAAACACGGAGACTTATCTAAGACTGAAAAACACAAACTAAACTAGAAACAAATAAAAGAAAGGCGAAGAGCTCGCCCGGAGGCGAGACCTTACATTTTGACAGTCAAAAGTAACAGAGAGACGAGCGGAGGGGGGAAGCGTCATTTATCACCTTGGAGAAATCCGGCCTCTTCCTGTTGACTTGGCCAATTAGAGGGTTGGAATTTCACAGGCGGGACTTTGGTTTTTATTGCTCTTTGTCTAAGAGAGAGACATTTGAAACCGACGAAATTAGGGTGTTTCAGAGCAGAATCTTCACAATTCTTATAATACTAATGTGTCACAAGTTTAGCAAAATGTAATGTCAATTAACAAATGGGGAATGAAGATTGGAGTTTATCAAGACCAAACTTGCCACAAATGGATTTGGTTAAACATTAGTTGGCCAAGTTTAAAACATTATCGCTTTAGAGTTGTCGAGAAACATAGACCAAACCACAAAAAGGCAACTCATGAAATAGGGAACTTAGATACATTGTTCATACAATTCTCAAGTGGATATATAATAGCATATACTGTATATATATGAATACAGGATTCATTTCTCCTCCTTGGTTAGAATTCAGAGAGGGTGGCAGTTCTGTGAACATTCCTTTGGGTCGTAAACGCCGTTATCTAAGAACACCAGTGATGTTAGTTTTGGTCTCTTTTCACTCCAAAGATGGAAAACATAGTAAACTATATTTTTCATTAACTTCTTACATATATTTGGATCGAGCAAGTTGAGCGATTTCGTTTAATACCAATCACTCCGTGTTTGTTACGCATACAAGGATATATAAAAACTCTTAGACCTTTATAGAAGTCCGCAAGGTTCAACTACATAACTAACAGTCCTAGATAGACAGGATACAGTATAAACTTCAAACATACAGGAATACATCATGTTTACATTTCATAATCACTAATTTCTGGGTTTTAATGTTATAGATGCATATATGTGTGTGTGTGTGTGTGTGTGTGTCGTCCATTTGCGCATCTGGCATTCCTTCCTCGCTGGGGGGGGGTTTGGAGATAACGGTCTTCTTGGATGTTGGCTCGCGAACAAATCAGGATCGCGCGAGGATCTCTGTGGGGACTCATTACGCTGTAAAGGTGTCACAAACTAATCTACCCTCCAGACTGGCTGGCGCTAACGGAAGATTTAGAATTGGAAGAGTCATAGGTTGGGGCTTTAGAAACCCCTGTTAACGTGTGTTTATTGTGTTAAGGAATGCTGACTCCATGATTCTGCGCTCATACCCTACATACTCATAACCTGCTTAGATGCAGGGCATCCTCTCTTGAGTGACCCAAAACAGACAAATAGTTGCTCAGATTTACGCCACAGGGCAGCTCTGTGAACGTAGGCATCTAAAGCCCGGACTGGACATAACAGGTTAAGCTTTTCCTGGTCAGGGGTATTAAAGGGTGGAGGATAAAAGGCCTGCAGCACTATTGGGCCCCCAACATTCAGTGGGACCTTAGGAATATAACCCGGCCTGGGGTAGAGAAATGCCTTCACCAAACCAGGTGCAAATTCCAGACATGAAGGAGCAACCGACAGAGCATGTAAATCACCAATTCTCTTGATAGATGAGATAGCAAGGAGAAATAAAGTCTTTAGAGTGAAGAATTTTTCTGAAACTTCCTCGATGGGCTCGAAGGGAGCTAAAGCCAGACCCTTGAGTACAATGGCCAAGTCCCAAGCCGGTGCTCTAGAGTTACTCGCTTTCTCCGTGGTACATTGAGGTTGAGACCTGCACTGCGCAGGTCTCAACCTCAATGTACAACGGAGAAAGCGAGTAATTAAAGGGTTTCTCCCGATAGAAGTACCCCCAGAGTGCTGTGGTAGGCAGATATAGCCGCCACATAAACCTTTAGGGTGGAAGGAGATAACCTGGCCGAGAAACGGTCTTGCAGAAAATCAAGAACTGAACCAACAGGGCAGTTAACAGGATCTAACTGACGTTCAACACACCACGTGGTGAAAAGTTTCCATTTTAGCGCATACAGCCTTCTCGTGGAAGGAGCTCTGGATTGAAGAATGGTTTCTACAACATCGGTCGAAAGACCGGTTTCCCTGAGCCTGGCCCCCTCAGAGGCCAGGCCCACAGTTTCCACAACTCCGGCCGAGGGTGAAATATCGTGCCCCCGGCCTGGGACAGGAGGTCCACCCTGAGTGGGATCTCCAAGGGGGAGCCGTCCAGCAGAGACACCAAGTCCGAGAACCAAACTCGGGTCGGCCAATAAGGGGGAAAGGCGTACTGGTGCAGCCTCGGCCACACCTGCACCATCGCATCCAGACCGAGAGGAGCTGGGTGCGTTAGAGAGAACAACATGGGACAATGGGTTGAATCTGATGATGCGAAAAGGTCTACCTGAGCACGACCGAACTCTTCCCACAGCAGCTCCACCACTTCGAGGTGAAGTCTCCACTCCCCGGTCCTCAGCCCCTGTCTCGACAGAATATCTGCTCCCACATTCTGACGCCCCGGAATATATACCGCCTTGAGCGACAATAACTTCCCCTGGGCCCATAGGAGGATCTGATGGGCCAATTTGCAATGATGACGCGACCTCAGCCCCCCCTGATGGTTGATATAGGAGACCACCGAAGTGTTGTCTGTGCGGACCAACACATGATGGCCTCTCAGGTCTGGCAGGAAATATTTGAGTGCTCGAAATACCGCCATCGAATCCAAACGATTTATGTGCCAGGAACATTGATGGTCCTGCCAAAGACCTTGCGCCGAGTGGCCACTCATGACCGCCCCTCATCCCGTGAGGGAAGCATCCGTCGAAAGCGTAACCCGTCGACAAGGAGCCCCCAAAACTGGGCCCTGGGCGAGGAACCAAGGTTTCTTCCACATGACCATGGCACGAAGGCATAGCCGCGTGACCTTGATCCTGCGGAACGGATTTCCCCTCGGAGAAAACCCCTTGGTCCTGAGCCACCACTGCAGGGGTCTCATGTACAGAAGGCCAAAAGTAATAACGTTGGACGCAGCTGCCATGAGACCCAACAGTCTCTGAAACTGTTTCACAGTGAGTGACTGGCCTAGTTTCACATTCTGTGCGGCTGTGAGAATCGCAGAAATACGAGCAGGAGACAGGCGTGCCTGCATTGTGGTCGAATCCCAAATTACACCTAGAAAAGTGGTCCTCTGAACAGGAAGGAGCGCACTCTTTTTGGTGTTGAGCCGCAACCCCAAACTCTTTATGTGGGACAGAACAGCATCTCGATGCTGAACTGCCACCTGCTCTGACTGAGCTAAAATCAACCAATCGTCGATGTAATTTAATACGCGGATGCCCTGGAGTCTCAATGGAGCCAGAGCTGCATCCAAGCATTTTGTAAAAGTGCGGGGAGATAAACCTAGGCCAAATGGAAGAACCCGATATTGGTATGCAATATTGGTAAAACCCTCTCTGCTGGGAGGAGAAACGCACGGGGATGCTGACACCTCAGCGCCCTGAAGCGGCGAAGCTGCGAACTGGCAGGAAACAACCGAAGTGGCAACGCTGCTGCTCTCCACAGAGAGTCGCCCCCCGGAGGGTACCAAGGAGGGACGGTTCCTCGGAATCGTTCCTCCCTGGAGGGGACCACCCTCAGAAGCCTGATAGCCTTTTTGGTGTCAGGACTTCTTCTTAGACCAAGCTCTCCTAGAGATAACAGTCCTCAGATCTTGTCTACCCCTACAACCGCCACTCAGGAACCGTAGATTGAGGAGGTCTTTTAAACACAATTTATAGCGTCGTCGAACAGACTTGTAGGTGACAGCGGTGCGTCCAGAAGAACAGATCTATCTTCATCCTTTATTTCAGATAAATTTAACCATAAATGGCGTTCCGTGGCCCGGAGAGATAAATCTGTTGTGCGACGCAATTCTCGAATTGCGTCAGTACTAACTTCCTCACAATCGTCTATGTCCCTCAGCAGGTCAGCCTGGTAGCCTTGGAGAATCGACATAGTGTGCAAACATGCCGCGGCCTGACCTGCTGCCGAATACGCTTTACCCACCAACAAAGATGTATTTTTTAAAGGTTTGGTGGGTAACGTCGGGGCTTTCAGAGGAGAAGATGACTCGGGGGAAAGATAACTCGCTAGTGTGTCTTCCACGCGAGGCATAGAAAGATAACAAAAGTGCTCAATACCTTGAATTTTGCTATAATTACTGGTCTGAGGGTTATGTACTATAAAAAATGCCAGTTTGATCCACGATCTCGACACCTCAGTGTGGAGATCGGGAAAGAACGTGAGTTCCCGACGAGGAGGTCGTGATCTAGATGGTAGAAAACGCTCATCTAACAGACTTTTTCTAGATACCACATCAACATCATCGGCTGGCCAGTCAATATTTAATTTAGCTACAGCACGAGATAAAACCTCCATAAGCTCCTCATCAGCAAGGGTATGAGCTGGCGAACACTCAAAATCCCCCATACTCGCAACATCCAGATCCTCAGAACTGGATAGCCGCAATATTGGTGCCCCAGCCCGGGAAGGAGAAGCCGCAGAGCGGGCTCCTTCCTGGGCAGAGACACCGGATCCAGCAGGTAAGGGCTGAGAAAGGGCCGGGCCCGTCTCAAGCCCCGCTACTAGATCCATCTGCGAACCCCAAGATGAAAGTCGACGCTGAGCCTCAGCAGCAGCGGGACCCGCACCCCGGGGAACGCGATCCGAACCGTCCTCCTCAAAGAACGATCGGCGGGAGCGGAGCGTCTTTATAAATAGAATCATACAATGCTCACAATCAGCCCCCTCGAGGACTGATTGGGCGTGCTCCACTCCCAAACAAGCAAAACAAAGCTGATGCGTGTCCCCACCCGTGATATAGCGAGGGTAGGGAACAACACACCGTCTATAATCTTGCTTGCTCGCCATTTTATGATAGATATATGAATATATATTGGGCTCGACAGACAACAATAAATAGACAAGGACAGATATACAGAGAGCGCTTGCTGAAGGTACAGAAGCTATCGCGGTCTGATTTCAGGGTTGCTTTATAGTTTCCTGGTCTATGACGTTACCTATGTCGTAGCGGGCTTCCATTGGACTGATTTTACACGTGCTTCACGACGTAATCACGCAGAGGGTTCCCACCGCATCTCAAACGCAGCTCGAGTTCCCTTGAAAGGGAACTAGGATATTATATTGGGGTTTTCCAACTCTAGCTGGCCACCTATCAAGCCATTCATTAGGAGTTATGTTCCAATCCCCTCCACATAAAATATAATCTGTAGGATATCGACCTTTAAGCTCAGAAATCACCTTTGTTATATCATCTAGCATTGACTTATTTTGGTTATCATTATTATACCCATATACATTAAACAAGATTATGAAAGAACCTTCAATTTTCACCACAGCTGTCAACCAATGTCCTTCTGTGTCAGTCCGATGTGTGATAACTTCCCCAGGAAAGTTATTGAAGCAAATCGCTACTCCTCCGGATCTTGAAGAGCCATGGCTGAACAAGATTTTCCCGCCCCATTGATTCAAACATGCATTCGAACGATGCATCAGCTTCTGAGGAATGAGTTTCTTGTAAAAAAAACTGTGAGATTTTTGCCCTTTACAAAATAAAAACAAAGTCTTTCGTTTAACAAGTTCTTTCAAGCCCCTAACATTTAAAGAACCAAAAGAAATTTTAACATTAAACATGAACTAACAAGAATAAAAGAAAGAAAACATTTATATTTTATAGGATTCTTTTGCCTGTGCTACTGATTAAGAAAATGCTACATGTTAGAGCTCTCAACCGCTCGTGAAATTTCCACCTTTAAAGACTTATCCTGAATAAGTCTGTAGTCCGTTGTCCTTAACACAACGACCCTCGAAGTACACGAACGGCCCCCAGAAAGGGGTCCACTTTCCAGCCCGAAATTGTATCATCCACAAGAAGTCTGTAATCCGTTTTCCTCAACACGTCAACCATCGAAGTACACATACCACCCCCGGAAAGAGTCCGCTTTCCAGCCCGAAATTGATCATTCTGAAGAAGTCTGTAATCCATTGTCCTCAACACAACGTCCATCAATATACGCGTAGGGTCCCCAGAAAAAGGCTTGCTTCCCCGCCTTTCTTTCTTGGTCAACCAACGGCCACACACACTCTCGTGCCTCTAAATCCTCTTTGGGTAACATCTCCGCAAAGCTGATACCTTGCATCCTACATACTGGCGAGACTTTGGTTTTCAGCCATATTTCATCCTTCACATGTCTCAATGCAAACAGGATAATGACTTGCCTGGTGCGGTTATCCTCTCGTTTGCCAAGTCTATGTACAACATCTACCGTGCGCTCCTTGTCTTCCACATATTCTGGGGCAATTTTCTTCAGTATGGGAATGATGGTCACTCTGAGGTTTTCATCTTTCTTCTCCTTTAGCCCCCTCATTTGGAGACATGGCCTCATACTATATCATTTCTGTTCCATCACTTTCTTCTTCAGTTCTTTGTTTTCCTCCAGTAAATGGCAATTAGCCCTCTCCAATTTCAATACTTTCTTTTTAACCTCATTTAGCTCTTCCGAGTTGAACTGTATGGCTTTGATTAAACTAGCAATCATGGCGGTGTTCTGTCGGTTTTGTTCTTTGATGTCTCCTAACTGTGACTCAATTCCAGTCACACGTTTTCCCAGCTCCAATATTGCTTCCAAAATATCGTTATTTGAAGCTTGAGGATGATCACTCTCAATGTTTGGCATAGCTTTCTTTTCTTTTAAAGTCTTACTTGGAGTTGGCGGCGTCGAGTCTGGGCCACGTACCCGCTTTGATTGCAGAGTTACATCCATTGCACAATAATAGTGCTCGCCGTCCTTTGGCTTTTTAATATTATAGGATTTTAAAAGGTCAGCAGCTCCAGTATTGCTGGTTTAAGTATCTGCTGAGCATTCAGCGCTTTAATTCGGGTGGAGTAAATTCGTTTAAATCATGAAAATCTGCGATTTTGAAGAGAGCTCTTAAAAACGCGACTGCCAACTTCGCCGCCATCTTGTCAGGCCTCTGCAATACGTATATAGTCAAAGTCATACGTTTACCTATTGTACATCTTTCAGAACCTGCAAGGTAATGCTCATGAATGCAACACGATGCATTAAGAGCCAGGGGGAAACTTTTGAGCAAGATAATGGTGGTTTAAAATCAAGGGCGTAGGTTTAGGGGGGGACGCTGGGTACTAGTCCCAATCAATATTTTGAGATGACAAATTTGTCCCCACCAATATTTAGCAAGCTCCTTTGAACTGCTAGTTTGATATTTGCGCTGCATTTGGATCGATTCCAACGGCCAGGACGACGACAGTACAAGATACGCCGTAATTTGATTGGCGGCGGGTTATCTGACGGGCAGGCTACACGCGCGGGCCGGGACTACTTTTTGTACTTGCACTCACTGGCAGCGAGCGGGTGGTTTATGCGTGTGTGCGCGCGTGACGACGCCGATGGTAAGTTACCAGGGCTGTCTCTCTGCCTGCCATATACAAAGGCCAGAGTAAAACATTTTAATATTGCGTTTTTTTGCCCCTTTTTGTACTTTGTAGATCAGCTATGTCACCCAAGAAGAAGAAAGGGGACATACGAAGCTTTTTCATAAACCAGAGTGTAAGTAGGCAAAAATAACTAGCCACACAAATAACTAGCAGTAGCAGTGACTGACCAGGCTTTCAAATGCAGATTCTACTGTGGAAAATAGTATTAACTGGTGATCCTGGTTACCCAGGATATTGTTACAGTTAAACCTAGCTTCTGCAATCTTTCAAGGTTAGGAGCATTAATTAGGGGTGTGCAGCACGGATAGACTCATAGAAGTTGCGCTATCATGATAGAATGCTACGAAGTCACTGAATGTTAATTAGCCTACCTTAACTTAGAATCTTGCAGTCATAAACAGTGGATCATCTGAGACATTTTTCGTTTCTACATTCTGTTTATGTAATGTATTTGTGAGTGTAGCCTACTTGCTAGACACATGTGCTGGAAAAACATGTTGGCAATGTTAAAAAAGCGAAAGTGAACACTGTTGGTTATTCAAATATAATGAATCATTACTTGATTGATAATATCCAAATAACAATATCTGGTAGGAGGGTTAGAACTTGCTAGCCATAGGATAGACTACAAAATTAATTAACCATTTTGTATGCAGGAAAGACCGCATCAAACCACAACAGATTTACATTTATTCATTTAGCAGACACTTTTTATCCAAAGCGACTTAGAATTGAGAACAATAGAAGCAGTAAACCTAGGATAACAATATGCAAGTTTTATGACCCTTCCCAGTTTAATCTAATGGACTTTTTTTTAAGAATAGAATGGGGGGGAAGGGGGGGGGATGTCCCCACCAAAGCTGAGACCAAACCTACGCCCATGTTTAAAATTTTCTTATTTTGTTTTACATGCTAATGTATTTTTTAGCCTCTGAAGGGCAGGACTAAATTAATATAATTTTTCAACAAAATAAGAACAATTTACATCCAGTTCCATCCTTAATGGACTTCATGAGCATCACTAAATGTTTGCAGGGTTTGTAATAGTTGTGCCTATACATCTTGAGAACAGATTTGAAGTATTAATGAATGAGGAATCCCCAAATTTGATGAATGTGATCGAACACAGACTGAATCAGCCAGTAGCTAACACTGATGCTAACTGGGGCTCAAGGTCGAGCAGACAGCGGCACTCAGCTCAGAGCGCAGCCGGGCCCAGGACTCTGATAGTGGGCGACTCCGTAATCAGAAACATTAATAGCAGGGATACAACAACGTGCTGCCTTCCACAAGCAACAACATCTGATGTAAACAGGGAACTTCAGAACATTCTGATGAAACATAAGACTGCAAATCGACTTATCATTCATGTGGGGAAGAATGATATTCTTAAAGAGCAGTCGGAACTTCTTAAAAAGGATTTCAATGAACTTTTTGAAACACTTAAAAGACTAAAAGTGCAGACATTCATCAGTGGACCACTCCCAGCAAGAGGAACAAACAGGTTTTCACGGTTGCTTGGGCTTAATACATGGCTGCAAAAAACCTGCAATATAAAAGGAGTGAACTTTATTGACAACTTCAATCTTTTCTGGAGTCAGAGGCAACTGTTTCAACAGGATGGCCACCACCCAAACAAACTTGGTACAAGAGTGCTAAAGGACAATATCTACTTCTCCCTCCGTCATCCTTCTGCAATGTGTGCCAATCCACTCAACCTGAATGGCACACACACACCTGGATACAGTATGAATGACCACAGGATTTCACTTCAGCACCTGAATGGACATGCGGTTGACACATCACACAAGGACAGTGATAACACCACTCAGCCACAACAACCTCTGCTCACGGACACAATCTCAGCTGAGTTCTGCCCACAGAGCTCACCACAGACAGACTGTGACATACTAGCACTGCTCCAAGATACAGCACCCAAGGACGACTTTCTGGAAAACAGCCAGGGAAACCAGGACAGCATATTACAGCCTCCAATAACACCAGAGCAACAACCCCTCTCACCGGAAACGTTATCACTCTCTCCAGCATCTCCACTTCTGTGCTTCTCAGAGAAAATGGAACAACTGGTGCATGTTGGAACTAGACTATCCCACTCTTTTGCTGCGAGCCCCCAGATACTAACCAAAAAACGCCAGACACCCCACAACCACCAAAGCCTGCGGGCCCAGCTCGCCCTCCCCCTCCTCCTGTGAGAGCTCTTCGGCCTCTGCCACAGCGCCAGGGCCCACACCCTCCTCCAGCGGCTCGAGGTGAACCAAAAACAACAGATACCAGCTCTCAGTGATATGTGTCGGGTCCCCGCTATGATAACAATAACTTTCTCAAATGTTTACAGAACAAGCGGGAACCCAGTGTGCCTGTATCCTTTTCTATTGCTGTTCGATTACATGATAGAAAGTCTAAGGCCTTCAAAAGCCGTACAGCAAACCCATCTAATCTGGTGCCTATTACACGACATACCAAGATTGCTGTGGGGACAAAAAGTAAGACTGTTAAGTTAGCACTTTTAAACATCCGCTCACTTAAAAATAAATCACTTTTAGTCAACGACTTAATAACCACATACAACCTGGATTTTATGTTGCTAAATGAAACTTGGCTAGAAGACAGCTGCAGTGCAACAGTCCTCAATGAAACAGCCCCTCCAAACTTTACTTTTGTGAGTGTCTGCAGAGCTGTCAGAAGAGGCGGAGGTTTAGCTGCTCTTTATAAAGATGTCTATCAATGTAAGCAAATATCATTTGGGAATTACCTGTCTTTCGAATATCTGGGTATTGTGTTAAAAGGTGCTCCACACATTTTACTTATCATTGTTTACAGGCCTCCAAAATACTCTCCAGCTTTTGCTGAGAACTTAACAGAACTGTTATCAACAATTTCCTCAAAGTTTGACTGCTTTGCCATTGCTGGAGATTTTAACATTCACATAGATAATGCAGAAAACAATATGGCAAAAGAAATCAAAACTGTTTTAAAAACTTTTGATCTGACTCAGCATGCACATGGACCCACACATAATCGTGGACACACTCTAGATTTACTTATCAGTAAGGGTCTAAACATTTCATCAATTGTTATTAAGGATGTAGCACTGTCTGATCATTTTTGTATTTTCTTTGATATATTGATCTCTCCTGCCATTGAAGCTAGATCTGTGTCTGTCAAGAAGAGATGCTTAAATGAGAACACTAGTGTATTATTTATGAAGGCTATATCTTTAACACCAAGGATATCTGCTGACTCTGTTGATTTTCTCCTTGATTCTTTTAACTCAAGTTAAGTTAAGAGTGTAATTGATGATATTGCTCCTGTGAAAGTCAGGAAGAAGAGTGGCAGACAAAAAGCACCTTGGAGAAACTCAACAGCAGTGCAAAATATGAAAAGACAATGCAGAAAAGCAGAGCGCATGTGGCGGAAGACAAAACTTGTAGTCCATTATAACATCTACAAAGACAGCATCCATGCTTTCAATAAGGAACTAGGCAAAGCTAGACAGATTTTCTTCTCGAATATTATAAACAGCAATATAAACAACACGCGCACTCTTTTTGCTACTGTAGAGAGACTGACAAACCCCCCAAGCCAGATTCCCAGTGAAATGCTCTCAGTGAGAAAGTGCAGTGAGTTTGCTTCTTTCTTCTCTGAGAAAATCAATAATATCAGAAAGGTGATCAGCTCATCCCTGAGTTGCGCTGGGGTCAGGCAGATCAGACAACAGCACGAGAAAGTAGCCACTATGTCTGATTTCGAAGAAATTGACGGCAAAATTTTGGAAGAAACCGTACAGCACCTAAAAACATCAACCTGCGCCCTTGACGCACTTCCCACATCTTTTTTCAAAAATGTGTTACACAGCTTAGAAGCAGATCTCCTAGAAGTGGTAAATGCCTCACTTCTCTCTGGGAGTTTTCCGACCTCCCTGAAAACTGCTGTTGTCAAGCCCCTCCTGAAAAAGAGCAATCTGGATAAGACCATATTAAACAACTATAGACCAATCTCAAATCTTCCTTTCATAGGCAAGATCATTGAAAAAGTTGTCTTCAATCAGCTGAACAAATTCTTAAGCTCGAATGGATACTTTGACCATTTTCAATCTGGTTTCCGACCACACCACAGTACAGAGACCGCGCTCATAAAGATAATAAATGATATTCGCTTAAATACTGATACAGGCAAATTATCAGTGCTGGTACTACTCGACCTCAGTGCTGCATTTGACACTGTCGATCACAACATACTTCTTGACAGGCTGGAAAACTGGGTCGGGCTTTCTGGGATAGTCCTAAAATGGTTCAGGTCATACTTAGGAGGCAGAGGTTATTATGTGAGTATAGGAGACCATAAGTCTGAGTGGACATCCATGACATGCGGAGTCCCTCAAGGCTCAATTCTTGCGCCACTCCTATTCAACCTGTACATGCTCAAAATGAGCCAAATAATGAGAAAGAACCAAATCGCTTACCATAGCTATGCAGACGACACACAGCTCTACTTATCCCTATCGCCTAACGATTACAGGCCCATTGACTCCCTTTGCCAATGCATTGATGAAGTAAACAATTGGATGTGCCAAAACTTTCTTCAGTTAAACAAAGACAAAACTGAAGTCATTGCGTTTGGAAACAAAGATGAAGTTCTCAAGGTGAACGCATACCTTCAGTCTAGGGGTCAAACAACTAAAAATCAAGTCAGGAATCTTGGTGTGTCTCTAGAGTCAGACCTTAGTTTCAGTATTCATGTCAAAGCAATAACTAAATCAGCATACTATCACCTGAAAAATATTGCAAGAATTAGATGCTTTGTTTCCAGTCAAGACTTAGAAAAACTTGTGCATGCTTTCATCACCAGTAGGGTGGATTATTGTAATGGACTTCTCACTGGCCTTCCCAAAAAGACCATAAGACAGTTGCAGCTCATACAGAACGCTGCTGCTAGGATTCTGAGCAGAACCAGAAAATATGAACACATCACACCAGTCCTCAGGTCTTTACACTGGCTGCCAGTTACATTTAGGATTGATTTTAAAGTATTGTTACTGGTATATAAATCATTCAATGGCCTAGGACCTCAATACATTGCAGATATGCTCACTGAATATAAACCCAACAGATCACTCAGATAATTAGAATCACATCGGCTAGAAATAGCAAGGGTTCACTCTAAGCATGGCGAGTCCGCTTTTAGCTACTACGCCAGCCGCAGCTGGAACCAGCTTCCAGAAGAGATCAGATGTGCTCCTACATGGGTCACATTCAGTGTTGGGAGTAACGCGTTACAAAAGTAATGCATTACAGTAACATATTACTTTTTGCTGTAACGCAGTAGTGTAAGGCATTACTTATCAATTTTCAGTAATATTTTACTCGGTACATGTTCAGTAAGGCTTGCGTTACAACAGACTTTTAGTTTTAATTGTAAAACAAACAACAACAAAAAACAGCAAGACCGCGAGACATTAACGAATGAAAAATGCAAGTAGGCTAAATTACCTGTTCGTGGTCAGTCAATAGCCGCGTGTGGTGTCCAAGTCTGTAAATAAAGACTTAATGGCAGCGTCTGATATATTTGTATAGCGATTTATTTTTTACAGGAGTGCCGTGAGGCATGATTTCGGCCTCTGTGCTCGACCTGGCCAGTGGAAAAGCGGCTAATGGTGAAGATGGCATGAAGAAGACTACATTCGCGAGATGGACGTATGCGCATTAGGCTATTCGTTCTGTGTTTTCTTTCTAAACAGTTAGGCTATGTTTATGTGGTATTTTTCATGTTTTCATCACAAAATCATGTTTTTGATGCGGTGGTGACGCGTTCATGTAAGGGCGGCGGCGCTGCCGATGCACCGAAAAGCTGTCACAAAGAACCGGCAAAAGCAATGATTATGAATATGTCAAATATAGGAAGGAGACATTTTAATTTTTTATTAATAAAGTCAAGATGAAGTTGACGATGCTGCCTCGCGATCTTCGCAGTAGTGAATGCACCAGAGATAAATGCACATTTCATTTCATAAGCAGAGAGCAGTCTGTTTTCTTTCGTTTTGAATTGTTCTGTTTACAAGTAGACATTTCAATATAGATATATTTTTCAGGTCCGTGAATAGGCTACCTTATACGCTGAGTTTCGGTATTAGACGCGCTCCAGTTCACGCGCTTAAATCCAGGCAATTGGTTGACGAAACATTGATTAAATTTAAGATCCAATTAATACAAAACGAAATTCACTTTAAAGAAAGGCTTTGTGTGTGTAAGGTCTCTGTGAGAGTTTTAAAGCACTCTTTTAGTGCCGCTTCAGAGCGGTCGCGTCCATAACGGAGAACTGTCACGTCTGTAACATTGTTTTTTCCTCATAAATGCGAACACGAAAAATAAAATAAAATGAATATTTTATGTTCTGTGGAGAGCCAACCCTTCTTTATCCGATTTGCGCGGTGTAATTCACAGAATTACAAAAATAAAAAAAATAAAAAAATCGTTGCCTCCTAAAAGTTAAAGATTTTTTTTGTCATGCATGACTGTCTATTTCCCTAATATTAAATATAAAACGCATGTGTAGACTGATATTTTTCTAATGTCTGGACTCCTTTCAGGGAGGAGCCTATGGATAAACAGACGTTTCAATATTTTGGTAATGCATTTTCTGAGAATTTATATTTAAAGTTTTGACTGCAAATGTCATGTCCATAACGCTGGAATTCACAAATTTTAAATAATTTATCCTCAACTAGTTTTGTGGTGTAGGTCTACGTATTTTATAATGTTAAGTTAACTTCAGATAATACTAATAGTAATTTAAAGATGTGGTAGCATTGGAACTGGACGGTATGGATAACGCTGGGAGTTGGAAGGGGTGTGTCGCGATTCTGCAGGTTCGTGGATCTGAGTGTCGCGATTTCGGTTTCATATGATATGGCATATCCTTACAGCCCTAGTCATTTTAGAATGTTAAGTTCTACTCCTGTATAGTTATTTTGGTAAAAGTAATACAGGAGTAATGTAACGCATTACAATTCTGAGACAGTAATATTGTAAGGTAATGAATTACTTTTAAATAACAGTAACAAGTAATATATAATGTATTACAGTTTGGGAGTAACTTGCACAACACTGGTCACATTCAAATCCAGACTCAAAACACAACTGTTTAGCTGTGCATTTACTGAATGAGCACTGTGCCACTGTTCGTCTGACTGTTTGCACTGTATTTTATTTTGTTTTAATTACTCTGATTTCATTTGATTATTTCTGTATTTTATCTTTTATTCTAAACTGTTTTAATTATTCTGATTTCTTTTGATTATTTTAATTTCTTCTATGTAAAGCACTTTGATTGCCATTGTGTATGAAATGTGCTATATAAATAAACTTGCCTTGCCTTGCCTTGCCTTGTATGAGTCCCTTAGTTGTCACCAGTGTGAAAAGATGGATCTCACAATCATAATCACTGCTAGTAAGGAGTCAAATATGCAGAAGATGCTGGACAAGCAAAGAATGTGTAGTAGCAGAGGGATTTTTCCTCATGAACAACCATTACAAAAAAAAAAAACAGTTGTGGATCATTCAGGTAATGACACACAATATTACAATCAAGTAATTTGTCTTGTATTTTGTGTTTGTATTTTGTCTTGTGGACTAGGCTATTAAAACATATGTGAAAAAGCTTTTTCAGTGCAGTACTAAATAGAAACAATGTTACATTTTGGAGATTCTGAAAGGTGTATGTAAACTTTTGACTAAATTGTACATGTAACAAAAATCATAAAATTATTAGACGCCAAAATGTTGCTATGGTTATCACTTTCTCATGTTTCTATGGTTACTGTGTCAATCATCGAAATTTCAAGACTCACAGGACTAAAATTTAGCGGATTCACTCCCAGATTTAAATGCATTCATCACTCTTTATAATTTACAGTGTGAACGTAACCACTGGTCCTCTAGAAGCACGAAAAACAAAACTATTATTTAGATTGTCAATAGCGCTCGCTCCCTTTAAGCAATCACTCACTTACCGCGCTCTGCACTCTCCCTAAAACTCTCGTCATAAACACTGAAGTTGTCCGTACTGCACAGTGAATCTCCCATTTATATCGAGTGTAGACTTTGTTTATGAGGGGATTTGCGAAAGGATAAAGCTCGTACTGATTCTGAACATACATTTTAAGCGTATTCTCCGCATGTTGAGTCTAAAATGATTTGCCACTGTGTTCATGCTGTAGGGTCTGGACCAATCAGACACACACTAATTATTCATATTCACTATATTTAATGAATATAAAGGTCTATGAAACTCTCCCCCAAAACTAACCTCACAAATGAAGTTACTTTGTCAGCCGGGTGTCCGGTTACAGAACACTTTAAGACTGATAACAGACTTTACGACCTCAAAGGAATGTGGCCACATGCGCCACATGCTTAAGAGAGAGAGACCATCTTTAATTAAATAAACTTTGCGGTGTTACTCTGATCTATGAAGGAACATGCCTCACAGAAACTGTGATGATTTACTGTCTCGTGTACTATTAGGTATAACAACATGGTATGTTTGATTGGGGTGTATGTGGTTGAACAACCACCCAACGGTCAATATAACCTCACCTGTATCATGCTTCCTAGCAAATTAATCCTCATTTAATGACACACACTTTGATGTACATCACCTTCTCTTAGAATGCAATGTGAATTTGTTATGTCTATTTGAGCTTGAATGAACAGTCTAAGCATGCTGGGGACAAAGACCATAAATCAACTAAGAGCCGCTTCCCCTCTCGGACATGTCACCTTACTCATAGGTCCATTCAAACCTTAGGGGTTGGTTCTTGTCTCAGGGTATATCAGAGGCAGGCAACAGTGACCGCTCTCTCTTAGTTTTTTCATCCAGCCGCAACACTGTTCTGGTGAGACTGGGGAGCCCCCTCCCCCTCCACGGGGGCCCCAGGGCCCAGCAGGCCTCGATTCCAACCAGATCCGGCCTCATGGAAAAGAGAGAAGACTCTCACACAAAGAACCAAGGACAATCGCAGGAGTTTTGGAACAAAGACTCCAACCAACAAAGACTCCAACCATCAACGACTCCAATTTTCAACAACTTCAAGAATTGTTCCCATTACAAATGCAAGTATTCAATTCAATGAAATGTGAAAATGAAATTCTGATGGTTCTTCTCATAGACCCTCTTCCGGTTTCCAATTTCATCCTATCACTAACCTATTTATGTATTCATGTGTGTATGTTGTTTAGTTTATTTATATTCATATAAATATCTATATTTAGTTAATAAAACTTGTACATAATATGTATTTGGTTCTGTTTTGTTTGCAATACACGTCACTTTACGATCACGGTTTTTGCTACTGGCTCAAAGTACTGTACAGGCGAAGAAATAATTATTCTTCGGTGGCCATGGAAGATACCCTTTATTAGAATAAATTAATAATCAAAATAGTTCGTTGGAAGAACTGATTAATTGATTGTAATATTAATTCAGCCACATCAAGTTAATCCAATAAACTGACCCAAATATTTATAATTAATAATAACAAGATATTATTGATTATTAATATTTCCAAAAAGCTGAGTTCCTTACATAAGGTGGAGAATTTTAAGGCATCGTATTAAACATTGTATGCAAGCAGACAGTAATCAATCATATGTTGTCCCATAAGTTTTATTAACATCTCATACATGCACGTACAAGTTTCTGAGTAAATCAGCAAAACTATAGCTTGAATATGCCTTCCTACGAATGGCAGAAAGTTCACAAATGCTATAATGCATATTTAAATCGTACGATAAGAAACTCCTGATATTAGCGAAGAAAGCCTAATTTCAGATATAAATCGAGCATAAGCCTTCTCTGACGAAGAAATCTCAGATTAGCCGCGCGCATAAATGGTACCAGAACTAATTAACCTGATATGGACGAAGAAATCTCCATTTTCAGCATTTTTGAATGTGATCTGAGCGATGTTCCTCAATCACCGATTAAGGCCTTATTATGCGTTACGTCATTGTATTCATATTAAACCGCTGAAGCGCTCCTATGAAACAATCGCGTCGAATTAGTGGTATAAATTCTAGCTTAGCTAACTAGTAATTTGCCATTGTCTGTGAAAGAACGGTGCTGTTTTGATTTGTTAAAAAGAGTCACTCACACGCAACGTCGTGTCTAAGCGAGAGACTCAGTGCAAACTGTCAGCACAGCTCGATCGCTGCTCCGAACGATCTGTGTTGTTGGTTGGCATTGCGTCCGGAACGCGAGCAGGCGTTCCTATCTAGTTTTTCTGACAACAGCACCAATCTCACAGACCCTCGTGTAAACAAGCGACGGTTGTAGCCAATAGCTCCCTCAATTCTAACTTACACGCATGACTTACAAGTAAAACCCTCTACCTCGAGTGATAGTTTTAGCACCGCCTAAAAACTTAGACACGTTAGAGCGTAAAGTGTAACCTTAAACCAAAGACTATAGATTTTGCGTGATTTGAACTGAGTGATTTGAACACGAGTAATGAGAGTCAAAGCTCTTCGAGGCTTTGAATCAAAGGAGTCAACTGAGTCACAAATGATTCTTTGTTTGAAGCTCCCTCGCTGGCGACCCCTGCTGGTCAAAACAGTGGAAGTGTAGCGGAAACTCAAATCAACGGAACACCTTTTACAAACCAATCGCAAAGGTTTTATCAAAAGGTGTAATCAGGTAATGGCAATCCGCGAGCTACCTAATATCGTTTAATATGAGGTGTCTTTCAAGGCATAATATCTTAGTAAACCATAGGGCTCGTTTTATGAAAGCTTGACTTGAAAGTCAATCAGACCCTTTATCAAATGCGTCATTAAATGTGTACGAATCTATAAAGTGATACGAGATCACATAGAGACCAGATACACAATGGTTCACGAAACGTTGAAATTTAAAACAATTTCGAAACAGCTATGACGCGTAACGAAGCCCAGTTTAATAAAATCACGTGACCTTAGCAGTGATACACTCCGAATGATTTGAGACGAATGATTCACCCTGGTGTCAGAGCTTCACGAAGCACGTCTCATAAGAGGGTTAAACCACCCTCTTCTCTCTCTCTTTCTCTCTCTCGACCCCTTCCTCTTGGTTTCACTTTCAGATTGAAACCCAGATACTCTGGGTTTTTATTTGTGTTTCTTTTATTTTTACTTAAATCTACCCCTCTTTTATTTTGTGTATTTACACCTGTTGAGCCTGAATTTCCTATTCAGTTAAGTTTAATTTAATTAAATTGGGAATTTAATTAAATCAATTTGCTTATTCAAGTTCCCCCATAGTTACCAGAGCTATGAGAACACACAATGTTTACATAATTTTTTTTGATTTTATTTCAATTTAGTTATTTACTTTGGTTTCAGCCTGAATTCTTATATTCAGCTAAAGAAAAAAAAAGGGCTCAACTAAATTTGAAATTTAATTAAATTACTTGATACGCTTCCCTTTCCTTTTAGTTTTCTTAGAGCTATAAGGACGTTCTAACTTTACCTTTACCTTATTTTAGATCACTAGTCACTATCCTCATCTTCTCTCTCTCTATAGGATTACAATATCTAGCGACTGTTGTTTCCATAGTGAGTTACACAGGTCATTAATATCCTACTTCCTGTCTGTGTTTTACCCATCCTCACTCCTTAGCACCAAGCTAAATACATGAAGTACGGCTAAACACAAACGCACAGTAGGCCCCAGACAGAACTGGAAACACTTCCCATTGTTTCTTCTTCTTCTTTTGGACCTTGAGATGTCTGATGTGTCCCTGGTAGCTTAGTCTAACAGCAGCATAACCCATAAGTGACTCCTGTTTACCTATGTCTCCTAGCTAAACCTAAATAGGTAAAACACTCCTTTCTTCCTCTTCTTTTCTGGTTTCATCCCATTGTTTTATTTTGGTTTTGCTCTATCTGTTACTCTCGTAGCACAACATGTGAGAAGAACCATCAGCATTTTTGAGTAATAGGTTATGACATGTAAGAGCCCAGTCATCAGTCGATGCTGCTTAAAGCACGTCAACTAAGATACTCAAAAAAAAATTTTTTTTGTTGTGTGTGCTCACCAACACTAAATTTTAGCTGCTCCACATAGCCATTCTCCCACACAGATAGCTCACCACCTCTGTAGAAACTTGCATTTGCCTTTGCCATTTCTCTCTCGTGTTCCCACAAGTGTTCCAGTAGGCCTCAGGCACCCAGCCCTGCCACCAGGACCCCCTGAAGACCCGGCAGAGCAGTGTCATGGACATCCTTCAGCCTGAAGCAGGCAACGACCTGCCACTGCAGAGGAAGGAACAGTTAGGCAACAATGAAAGCAAACGTCTGACACCCAGCCTGAGCCACCAAGAGCTGACCAGCATTATCTTCTCCTTGGCCATGCTCCCGCAGGCCTCAAACAGGAGGTAAATTAACTAACGCTGCCAGCCACAGGACTCCACAGAGAACGAACCCTGCTCAACGGGAGAAGGCACAGGACAGATGCAAGGACCCTGATAGAGCAGAGCAACTGAAAGAGATCATCAGTTTTCAGGCGGACGACAGCTCTGAGCACCTGCAAACCGACGGGTAAAGAACTGTTTCACTCAAAGAACTTAAAGAAATGGTTGAACTCAAAGAGAGCTAAAGCCATCAATGTGCAGCGGAAGTCCGAACACTGACTTAGCGATGCTGTAACATTATTGACGCACTCCATGTGGTCCAAAGAGAGCTGCAACAGTCCAACCCACTGCAAATGGACCACACAAGAAAGATGGACCCTGCTGACCTTCACATTAGCAGCGTAAGCTTCCCCAGCCCTGCACAAAGGGGGGAGGAGCCAAAGCCCTCGGCTTAACACTTCACCAGACAGTGCCCTGAGAGCCCCTGCAGCTGCAGGAGGAAAAGGTAAATCAGACAAACCCTGAAATGGCACATGAAGTGACACTCAACAATCTCAAGTGAATGGTCAGAAACATCCCTGCCAATCTACGAGACATTGATTTTCACCTGCAGTCTCCAACCGGTATGGCACACCGAGACAGACTCCATCTGATCTGGACACATCCAGCCCAGCTGGGCCCTGCCCAAACACCAAGCAGGACAGACCTAGAAGGCCCTGTGCTACCACCACCAACTCCGAACGAGTTGTCTGTGGAACTTACAACGAACCTGTGACGGAGGAGGACACCAGCTTCAAGAAACTTTTCCTCCAAAACCAGTTAGTCATCATATTTTCACCTGCCCCCACGCAATGCCCACTCAACGATGTGTGACCTGATGCGGAAGGCCTCTAACACAGAAGGCCTCCCCAGAAAGGGTTCCTAAGACCCCATTGATCCTGAACTGCAAAACCAGAAGCCACACAGCATGAACACAATGCAAGACTCTGCTAAAAAGTCCCTGGTCAGCATAGGACATAAAACTTTTAAAGTAGATGAAAATGGGTGCTCAAAGAGCAGCAAGACTCTGCATTAGTAAAAATAGAATTTTACTGATATAAAGAAAATCTTGAATGGACGTGTAAGCCTCACCTGCCAACAGACTATGCACAACTCTTTTGAAACAAACATTTGCTACATGCTGGTTGAATTGGCACTGCTACATTAGTTTCCATGACAATGAAGGGTTACAGGAAACACTAGCTCCAAATAGGGCATACCTTGACGCCATAGTGTAGGAAAACCACCTGAGTTTTAAACTACTGTTAACCTACAGGCGTGCATTTGACCATTGCGGTCCAACTGGAACACAACATGCGATACGCATTTTGATCACTGGTTGCTGGCTTGTCTAAATGCAGAGGAATTGACATCTCTACTGTAAGTGAAAGAGTCTTAGATTTCCAACTGGTATCAGTAAGTTCAGCATTAAAGCGTAAGTCTGTTTGACAAAGGAATCTCATCTCAGCAGCTTGTAAACTGTACCGATATCTATCCTGCTTTGGTTAAAGAAATCCAAATTGCAGTATTGCTAAACCTGTTTCTGAAAAAGAAAGCTCAGGACAGTGTTATATATACATAGACCTGGGTGATGCTCCCCTTTCTACAATGTAAAGGCCTTACAAATTATTGTTAGATTGATGTAATTCACCTAAATTTTTAGCTGCATCCACAAGCAGAGAGCTACCTAGCGATCAAAACTGTTCACTCGCTGAAAAGTCCGCATTTATGCATGAGAGGGACGTAACTATATAGGCTCAGACAAGCTTTGACTTACAGCAAATCTATTTCCTTACTTTGTAAACGAATAGAATAAGTTGTGTAAAGTAAAGAGAAGAGTTCCATGAGTAAAATTAGCAAATGCCAAAACACATTAGCATTTTACTGAATGTAACATCAAGTTCTTTAAAGACTTAAAGTATAGGCGCCCCCTTTTAACCCGTTTAAACATGCATAACTCAGTAAAATGTGTAGACATTCTTCAGGTACTGTTGAATTGTTCTGACATGCACTGGTTCCTATGACAACGACTTGTCACAGGAAGTGCTAACTCGTGACGTCATTTTGTAATCAAACCAGCCTAGGTGGCTAAGCTAACTTAACCTAGCGTCCATCCAGCTTAGGCTAAGCTAAGCTAACCTAGCATCCATCCAGCTTAGGCTAAGCTACATAATAACTTCTACAGTTAGCGGTTAGCATCATTTACTTGAAGCCTTAATTACAGCTTTTATGTATACAGCACAAAGTATTCTAAAATACTTTCTTTAACCCCATTTAGGGTTTCTAATTTTTCTCTTTCCTTACTTTCAATTCTTCTCAGCTGAATTTCACCTTCACTAGTTTAGGCATAGTCCTTGCTGAGCGCTGTAGGCTAAATTTGCAGATGCCCTGGCAATTAAACCCAAGTTTAATTACATGTAAGCTGTGTAGCTAGAGAAGAATTATTATAGTTATGAGAATTTTCATCAGCATATTGACTAAACCTTTGGAGGGACACACACGGTGTGGTCTTAAACACGCAACAGCTGTGACCCACTAGGGAGTGTTGGTCCAGGCAAATCTAAAGGTTAGTCACTAGTGCTATTGATTATTCTCAATTTCAGATCATTACCGCTGTTTTGATTACTTACTTTATTTTTTTATTTTATTCTTTTATTTCCACTTTGATAATAATAGCAGTCAGCTATTCCCTTGTCTATTCGGTCATCTATATGATTTAATTCCATTTCCTCTCTTGTTCGAATGTGGTTCTATTTCCCATTGGGCCCAGAAAGGAAACAGAGACACCTTTATTTGTGATTGTGTTTATTTTCAACAAGTGCACTCATTTTTGTGACCCTGCGACACAAGTAATTTCAACAATTACTAGGGCATAACTATAGTCCTGAGGATTGATAATAAGCATAATTTGAATAGGAAAGCTGTCCCTTTTCCTCCTATCCTTCACTTCGTCAAGCTGCAGTGAACCACCATTTAAGTCCAGAGAAATAATTTAGTCATAAGAACCATCTTAAGTCATTTATTTCATCTCGGCTATGCCCTTTCCAGGAAATACTCTAGGAACCACACAAGTCTTAGCCTCCTAACATCCACAGCTAAGATGATAAAGATACAAGAGACACATCACTAGCTAGATACACATGAAACACCTAACTTTATGCTACATATCTAGCGAACCCATTAAACAGTGGTTCTGAACTTTTAGGGTCATGAATTAATCTCTCACCACAAGTGTGCCAAAATGTCACAGAGCCTCTGCTTAACCTGACCCCAACCTTCCAGCTTACCAAAGACTATGACAAACCAATGGACACTATGAGAAACCACCTCTAACCCCTCCAACCACCCACGAACGCCGTCTGCACCCACCGACAACCGGTGCCCCAGACAACTGAAATCAACAAGCACACGCTGCGTGCACAGGACAACACTCTGTGTTATGCACCTGATGACATCGCTGCGCCAAAGCTTGTGGTGCCACAGTGCAAAAGGGGGGTTCATGCCAGTGTATGCCCATGACGCAGCATGTGCTGCACACCGCAGCACCAGAACACCGAAGCAATTGGCATACCGGCGTCCTCGAAGCGGAAAGACTGTCCTAGCCAACAAAGGACGACAGTCGCTGAGATCTTTCCTCCCTTTCTCTCTCCCTCTCCCCTTTGTCTGTTCCAGGATGCTGCTGTGGTTAGTCTTCCTGTGCCTCCAGCCAACCAGAGGACAGCCGCAGTCGGTCATCTCACCAGGTCCGGTATCAGGCAGCGTCCCGAAGGAACAACCGGGACTCCTTATCACCAACTGCAGGACCTACACCCAGAGAGTGTATGTTCGACTCCACTCCCTCGCCCACGCTGAGGCCAATGTCAAACACATGCTCAACCAACTTGAAAAAAAAATGTCACACAAGCAGAGCCAGAGGGACACATCCGCCACTGCCGTCGGAACTCTGTTAACATTGGCATGTCCAGTGTCAACGCACTGAACCTAGCCACCGTGAGACAACGTGTGGCTGAAATTCAAACTGAAATCCCACAGCTAAAAGGGCAACTCACAACACAGAGTGCCTCCCTGCCGTCCATCGGCAAGACATCGAAGGGAACTGTGGTAATTCTCAACACCCACAGCGTTCGGCTGAACCAGACAGTGAACTCCATGAAACAGCTGTTTACTGTCTTCCAGAATGACTTTACTCAAACTCAGCTGGTCTGCAGTCTCTGATCCAAGACACACGCTGCCCTGCTGAGGCCAAACCTGAATCAAAGCTGGAAACCTCATCCTTCTTCAAGAACCACAATTTCACCCTAACTCCAGAATGACAGGTGATACCCAGCCAAGGCACCTTCTGCCCCAACACCTGCTGCAGAGACCTGTACTGGGCTACTGTCCACATCAACCGCCGTGGAACGACCACCACTCCAGAAGACGCGAGCAACCAGAGGCCACCATGGCCTTCCAGCCTTCTATGACAAAGGAGTGTCTGATCTGTCGGCACTTTCAACTTCGATCATGGTTGTCCTTGAGGGGGACAACAACGGTCGAAAGGGGGGGATGTAGGGTCTGGACCAATCAGACACACACTAATTATTCATATTCACTATATTTAATGAATATAAAGGTCTATGAAACTCTCCCCCAAAACTAACCTCACAAATGAAGTTACTTTGTCAGCCGGGTGTCCGGTTACAGAACACTTTAAGACTGATAACAGACTTTACGACCTCAAAGGAATGTGGCCACATGCGCCACATGCTTAAGAGAGAGAGACCATCTTTAATTAAATAAACTTTGCGTTGTTACTCTGATCTATGAAGGAACATGCCTCACAGAAACTGTGATGATTTACTGTCTCGTGTACTATTAGGTATAACAACATGGTATGTTTGATTGGGGTGTATGTGGTTGAACAACCACCCAACGGTCAATATAACCTCACCTGTATCATGCTTCCTAGCAAATTAATCCTCATTTAATGACACACACTTTGATGTACATCACCTTCTCTTAGAATGCAATGTGAATTTGTTATGTCTATTTGAGCTTGAATGAACAGTCTAAGCATGCTGGGGACAAAGACCATAAATCAACTAAGAGCCGCTTCCCCTCTCGGACATGTCACCTTACTCATAGGTCCATTCAAACCTTAGGGGTTGGTTCTTGTCTCAGGGTATATCAGAGGCAGGCAACAGTGACCGCTCTCTCTTAGTTTTTTCATCCAGCCGCAACACTGTTCTGGTGAGACTGGGGAGCCCCCTCCCCCTCCACGGGGGCCCCAGGGCCCAGCAGGCCTCGATTCCAACCAGATCCGGCCTCATGGAAAAGAGAGAAGACTCTCTCACAAAGAACCAAGGACAATCGCAGGAGTTTTGGAACAAAGACTCCAACCAACAAAGACTCCAACCATCAACGACTCCAATTTTCAACAACTTCAAGAATTGTTCCCATTACAAATGCAAGTATTCAATTCAATGAAATGTGAAAATGAAATTCTGATGGTTCTTCTCATAGACCCTCTTCCGGTTTCCAATTTCATCCTATCACTAACCTATTTATGTATTCATGTGTGTATGTTGTTTAGTTTATTTATATTCATATAAATATCTATATTTAGTTAATAAAACTTGTACATAATATGTATTTGGTTCTGTTTTGTTTGCAATACACGTCACTTTACGATCACGGTTTTTGCTACTGGCTCAAAGTACTGTACATTATTATTACTATAATTATTCTTCGGTGGCCATGGAAGATACCCTTTATTAGAATAAATTAATAATCAAAATAGTTCGTTGGAAGAACTGATTAATTGATTGTAATATTAATTCAGCCACATCAAGTTAATCCAATTAAATGACCCAAATATTTATAATTAATAATAACAAGATATTATTGATTATTAATATTTCCAAAAAGCTGAGTTCCTTACAATGCGTTTAATATACATGTCTGTGATTGGCTAATGTTCAACGCGAAACAAAAATAGTTTTGTTTCGTTTTTGAATAATATTGTGTCCTCCAGTGCCCGGACTCGACTGGACTCAGACATTTTTCCGAGTCCAAAAGAGTCCGTGTCAAGTCCGAGTACAAATTCATTCCGAGTGCGTGACAAGTCAGAGTTCATTCAAAATGGACTCGAGTCCGAGGTCGAGTACACCAACTCTATTGTTTAGTTCACGGGCGTAATTTCCTATGGGGACAGGGGGGACAGGGGGGACATGCCCCCCCCCCCCCCACCCCCACTTTTCAAAATCCCGTTTGTGTCCCCCCCACTTTCAAATTCGTTTATGATTTTTTTTAACCGCACGCCGTCATTGCCACGGAGGATCAGGAGATAAACTGTGCCGATGCGCGCGTCCGCGGCCAGGAACGTCGCGTGCCGTCCACACTCTAACGGTACTGATCCACTTGTCCGTGCGACACTTCAGTCGCGCCGCACTCCACTTTATTCCTATGGGTGACGTCACGCGACTTTAACGCGCCCGCAAAGCATCCCGGGAAGGCGGCGCTTCATTTAGAAAAATGCTGCGCGTCAAAAAGCTGGCAGATGCCCATCTTTATGCAAATGAATTCCGTTGAACGCGACGCGACTATCCAATAGAAGTAGAGCATATGGAGACGGGGGGGGGGGGAAGTCTCTCGCGGGTCCTCTGTTCTAGATGTCCTACTACACAAATGCTCAAACTTTAGTTCCGAGTAGAAAATGGATGAGAAATTGATTGTGGCGGTTGCAGCTTTCCCAAATTTATATGATCCATCTTTGTTGTCCTATAGGGACAACGACCAACGTAATTCTGCCTGGAGGAAGGTGGCAGAGGTCGTTGGAGTCCCTGGTGGGTTTTATGAGTTTGCACTGTGTTAAATTAAATGTTAATTCAATGAGTTGTAATGGTAGCAGACAGCACATGTGCATCTGAACACACATGTTCTCATAGGCTAGTAGTACTTATGATAACTTAGTTGGTAGTTAGAGAGATTATGAGGGACTCATAAATTATTAAAAAATAATAATAAATTCATAACTCATTACAGATCTGATCATTTGAAATGTGCATATAAGTAGCAGTAGATGCACAGACAGATTAATAGCTTACATGTAATTTTCTCATATTTGTATTTTTATTATATTTATTATTATTTTATTATATGTTTTTATTATTATTAGAGGACATGTGTAGCACCAGGTCGAAGAGCTTGAGGGACCAATACACCAGGGAAAAGAGGAAGGAGAGGGAGAGGAACAGGAGTGGGGCTGGGGCCTCATCAGCTTGGCCATGGAAGTATATGGCTGTGATGGGGTTCCTAGCCCCATTCATGCAGGGTAGGCCAACCATTTCCAACCTGTCACGCCAAGCTACCCCAGCCACACTCCCTCCAGCTGCACCCATCCCATTGCTTCACTACCCTCCAGCTGCACCCATCCCATTGCTTCACTACCCTCCAGCTACACCCAGCCCGCTATATTCAACACCCCCATCTGCACCCATCCCATTGCTTCACTACCCTCCAGCTACACCCACCCCGCTATATTCAACACCCCCACCTGCACCTACCCCTTCGCTTCGGCTGCACCCACCACCCCACCTGCACGCACTCAACCTCTCACAGAGGTGGTGGGAGACCTCGAGGAGGCAGCCCCTTCCACCTCTAATTTCAGGCCCCAGATGAGGAAGAAGAGAGGGGCGATCATGTCAGTGTTTGAGCAGGAGCTATTAAGCACACTCCAGGAGGCTCATAATATGGAGCCGACACCACCTCCACCTCCTCCTCCTCCTCCTCCTCCAGTAGTTCTGTCCACTTTAGATGAGGATGAGATTTTTTTTTTGAGCCTCTTGCCCGCCATGCGACGGATGAGTCTGGCCAAGAGGGCCGAGGTGAAATTTAAAATCTATAGTTTAGTTTATGAGGCGGATTTGGAGGGAAGGGAGTAATTTTCTTTAAAATTTTATTTATGTTCATGTTTGTGTTGTACATTATACAAATTTATTAATTTAAGTTTATTTTGTTCAATAAAGAAATATTTTGTTCAATAAAGAAATATTTTGTTCAAGGAGTTAATATTTTATCCAATAAGTTCATATAGAATGTTGTTTGGAGGAATACTGTTGATACCCACATAAAAAAAAGAAAAACGTCAGTGGTAAAACTAATAACTAAACCAAAGTAAATGAAAAAAAGATAACTGACAATATATGTATTGTATACACGGAATGAAGAGTTTAATGACAAGGTTGAGTTAGAACAGGTGAGTTGTCACAAGGGGTCAGGGGAGGTGTCTAGTAGTGTAACATCCCTGTGAAATGTTTATTTAGTGTGGTCGTTCAGGCTAAAAGGGCTCTATGTTTTTCCCAACAGTGTAAGGGGTGAAAATGCTGTGTGAAGGGGGAAGTCAGGTGTATCACATATATATGCTTTACATTTCCATGTGTTATACTTATGGAACATGGAGATTTGCTTTTAAAGAGCAATGTATGTATAATGCTTGTGATACTTTGGAACTATGCTTTTAAAGGACAATGTGGGTGGCTCTTAAAGGAGCCGTTGTG
The DNA here is from genome assembly GCF_051911475.1 of Siphateles boraxobius. Taxonomy (NCBI): domain Eukaryota; kingdom Metazoa; phylum Chordata; class Actinopteri; order Cypriniformes; family Leuciscidae; genus Siphateles; species Siphateles boraxobius. The sequence goes on from NW_027508722.1 coordinate 30,045,393, forward strand.
TTATGCAGCTGCTGGGTCGGTTTATGGCTGGACCTGCCAAGGAACAGCGCCCTCTTCGCTGAAATAAGAGGCGAAGTTGCCTCTCACTCTCAAGGCCTCCCGTGTGGCGTTGTTAGCAGACATCCTGGAAACTCCCCGGAGACAACTACCATCACCCGGCCTACGGTAACAACCTGCCCTGTGCCGTCTCCTCAGGGTCATGACACGCAGGTAGTTGTGGAGAACGCAAGTGGCTCTGACACACGTCTCAGCAATAGTGGGGCTGACAGCCATCACTCTTCTGTACTAGGGGTGTGCAAAGCAGCCGGTATTTGTATCTGTATTTGTATTTGTTGAGGGGGAAAAAGTATTTGTATTTGTATTCGAGTAAAATCCAAAATAGGCGTAAAAATCTAGCTTTTTTGCGTTACACTTCTAATTTACGTTATAGTGTAAGTATTCTTTAATTATATAAATCCAGCAATGAACATGTACCAAGGAACGTCATTGTAAAGAAAATAACATAACAGCCATTACCTCATCCATGGTTAAACCAACTAATAAAATACCATTGTGAACATTATGAATCCCACCACCACCCGTCCTTGTTGGAGGACGCTGAACAGACAGGGATAATGTATAGCGAGGCGGTTGATTATGAGCCTGACGCGAAGCGGAGGGGTCTTGAATCAGCTTGAAGGGTTTGTATTCGCTATAACAACCACCTCGCTATACATTATCCCTCTTACTACATGGCTACCTACCAAATAAATCAATAATTTGACTCAAAATATTGATTTAAAAAGGAGTTTATTGATTTAAAAACTATTGTATTGCTTCCGCTAAAAAAATAGTCCGTTCCGTCTCTACGTTTAGAAACGTTAGGTTATTAAGAAATAACCATGGAAATAACAGACCGCATTCTACATTAGAATTCAACCAAGCCATGTAATAAAAACAAATAATTACGGAGCTAACAGAGCTACGTAAACAGAGCGAACATGAGAGCAACCGGCTGCAGACGTCAATAATGCAGCGTAATGAAATAATCTCCCGATCAAACTCCACTTCCCGAAAGTTATAAACTGCCTCCGGAACCCAGTTAAGGTACAAAAATCTATTCAACAAAAATAGTAATGCAGTTAAGTGTTTTTTCGCTCAGCCGAGCCCTCTCTGTTGCTGTGTGGAGCAGCCTGTGTCAGTCACCTCTTCCTGAACGTCACTCATTCACTCGCGAACTGCGGTCTCGTGAGGAAACGCAGCTTTTTGATATAAAGTTTTTCTTGTTCCCGAATACAAATATTTTCTAAAGTATTTGTTCGAAATAAGTATTCGTAAAAAACACGTTATTTGTGCCTTTCCGAATACCGTATTCGGGTTCGGCTCCACCCCTATTCTGTACATTCTCAACTGTGAAGACAGAATGCCAAAAGCACACTTAACTACAAGCCTGGCACGACTGAGGCGGTAGTTGTACACCCTCTGTTCTCCAGGGACATGGGGGCCTGGGAAAGGGCGCATGAGGTTCCGGTGGAGGGGAAATGCCTCATCTCCTACAAACACAAAGGGCATTGTACCACGATGCTCAGACCCAGGGATGACCACAGATTCAGGGAGGTCCAGGGTGCCATCTCGGAGGCCCTCACCAAAGGCAGAGTTGTAGAAGGATGCGCCGTCACTCGTCCTGTCATATCCACCAACGTCAACTACCCTGAAGAGGTAGTCGGCATCGACCACTGCCAACAGCACGATGGAATGTGCACCCTTGTAATTATAGTATAGGGAGCCAGAGTTGTCTGGGGCCTGGAGGACCACGTGCTTCCCATCCACTGAACCAATACAGTTGGGGAAGTTCCAGCGATGGCTGAACACTTCTGCAATCGCACGCCAGTCCTCCATGCATGGTACAGGCAGGTACTCAGGTAGCAGGGCATCCCAGATGGCAGCTGACACCTCTTTCACCACTCTTCCCACAGTGCAGTGGCCCACCCTGTAGTTGCTCGATATTGTCCTGAACGAATCCCCTGGTGCAAGGTATCTGTGAAGATATGAAGATATATTAATTACAATTGCATGTATACAAGAAATAGAAATTAACACAAAAAACTGTCTAGTGCTAGGCCTAGACGGTGGACTTGCGCTCAGTTTTTATTTTTTTGAGCGGCTGCGGACGAATTCTTTTTACACACACACACAATATTACGTATCAATCTGCACGTAAGTTGTAAAAAACGTAATTTAACATATAAATTACGCTTTTTAATTAACCCACTTAAAGCGTTTTTTACAAATAAATGACTAAATGCTAAAAATTAATAAATGTTAATGAACTGCATGTAGTATATTCAGGTAGTACACATTAACCAGTATATGTAATCACTGTTTTAGATATCAGACGTTAGCCTATTGGCCTCATAACAAAATTTAAAAACAAAAATGTAGTGGTCCTAACATGATCATACACTACTCATTGAAATACCATATTCACGTTGAGTAGCTATTAATTAAACAATGTTGCTTTAAAATCATATTGAACGTCCACTACTCAATTAAACTAATATTAAAAATAAAGCTATGTATTCCGATCAACCAGCAATAATTATTCGATAACTGTATTATTTACGTGCAGTAGCCTACCGTAGACAAATAGCAAGGCGCTGAGCAGGACCAATTGCCTGACGAAAAAAGGTGTTCGTCTTGGCAATCCGGGGTCCCACTCGTGCCAGCAGGTCGTCGAACAGCTCCTTGGACAGCCTGAAATGTTCCCTGAACATGTCATCGTCAAGCCGGAGCTCCATCACAAGGCAGTGATACTCCCCACACTCCCCCCGGGCAACTTCACTCCGGATAGGGTGAACCCAATGACGACGACGTGGCTTCTTCCTCCGGAGGTAGAGCAGTGCAACTATAATGATCCTTCTTTGTTTTTGATTCATGACTGCTCAAAGAAATCCGTACATCACTTCTTCGAACAAATGTTTTAAATACACAACATTCCCCCGCTGGCTCAAAACCACGCCCATAGTGGTAAACTTGAGGAACGCCCATCAACGTACAAATGTGGGGAGGCGTCGCGACACCACGCTACAGTCGTGTCGCAAAAGTGGATCTCTAACGTAACGGTACTGATCCACTTTTGCGACACGACTGAAGCGTGGTGTCGCACGCCTCTCCACATTTGTAAGTTGATGGGCGTTCCTCAAGTTTACCGTTATGGGCTTGGTTTTGACCCAGCGGCCAGTCTAGAACAAAGGCCCCTCGAGAGACTACTTAGATACTTAGATACTTAGATAGACGCGTCGCGTTTGACGGATTCATTTGCATAAAGATGGGCATCGGACAGCTTTTTGACGTGCGGCATTTTTCCCAAATGAAGCGCCGCCTTCCCGGGATGCTTTGCGGGCGCTTTAAAGTTGCGTGACGTCACCCATAGGAATAAAGCGGAGTGCGGCGCGACTGAAGTGTTGCACGGACAAGTGGATCAGTACCGTAAGATTAGCTCATCGAAAGTTCTAATGAGTAGAGTTGTGACGTTCACGAACGAACCGATTCTTTTGAACGGCTCATAAACATGAACGATGGGAGCCGAGTCGCGGCTGGAGGGGAGCCGTTCTTTCTGTCGTTCTTTTTTTCCTATAAGTGTTTCACACAGATGCACGCAAATTACCTCCGTGAAGTTGGCACCCCATAAAACGAAATAATCTCCAAAACTATGCCATTGGTTTGTGCTGCGTTTGTGCGGATTTGTGCCGCAAAAACGAACGTTTGTGCTGGTTTGGTTTTTGAGATATTGAACATTATTTTTTTGGTTGTGTTACGTCACTCTCCACCCCATGTCGTTCAAATCGCTCAAAACCGGTGTCATTCGTTTGTGCTCGGTTTGTGCTGGTTTGTGCCATTAAAACAAACATTGTATCTATTTTCCTTTCGCAGATATAACAAATTTAATTCGGGAACTGTGACGTCACTCTCCACCCGAATTCTTCTAAATCGCACAAAAACTGTGTCGTTCGTTTGTGCTCGGTTTGTGCCGATTTGTGCCGTTAAAATTAACATTGTATCTATATCCCCTCCTTCAGAAATAACAAATATAATTCGGGGCAGTGACGTCACTCTCCACCCCACCTCATCTAAATCGCACCAAATCGGTGTTGTTTGTTTGTGCTCGATTTGTGCCGGTTTGTGCCGTTGAAAGAAACATTGCAACTGCGATCCCCTCTTAAACATAAAAAAAATAAACTTTTTAAGTACAGTTACATAACTGTCCACCCCATATGGTCTAAATCGTTCCAAAACTGTGCCGTTCGTTTGTGCTCGATTTGTGCCACTTTGTGCTGTTACGATGAACATTTCCCCCTCCTTAGAAATAACACATTGGATTCGGGACAGTGACGTCAATCTCCACCACATGCCGTCCAAATCGCCCCAAAACAGTGCCTTTTGTTTGTGCTCGATTTGTGCTGTTTTGTGCCGTAGAAAGAACCATCATAAATTATTCCATTCTTCAGACATCACAAAATCTTTGGAGGAGTAGTGACGTCACGCAAGCAAGCCGCGCTCTCCATCCATCTCGTCTACAAACCTGTCTGGTGCGTTTGTGCTCGCACAGGGCCTCTGCTGTCATTGTTCTTTTATTTTTTCAAAACGGAAATGTTTTAGTTTAAATTTGTGCTAGATATTGATATTTGGTCTTTATAAAATCACCAGTACATTATGATATGTAATGTACTGTCAATACTCTAGCTGCAGGCTACGTGTGACTGATGCTTTAATTTTGTCCAATAAATTTAAAAAAAAAAAGTTGTGTACTGTCTTAAGTTTTCTGAATACTTAAGCTTCAGCTTACAGAAATTTAAAGTATTTCTGCCCCCTTAAAAACATTTGTTTACCCAAAGCACTGCATAGTGGGAAAACAAAACAGGAAAAGGCATCTGGCTGTGTAAAAGGTAAGCATGTGCTCTGAGATAAAATGCTAAAAAAAAAAGTACTAAAATCATGTGTGCAGGTCAATATAATTTACAGGATAATTTGAACAAATAAGAAATTGACAGACACGTCAAAGATGTGAAACTTTTTATTATTTAATATGGGCAATCAGGTAAATATATCATGTCCAAATGATCCTCCATTGGTCACTTTAATAAGAGTAGACCTATGACATTCTTATGCCATGCAATAAAATACAATAAGTTATTAGTTAAGATATACAGCAAAGTACATTTCATGGCAAAAAGTTTGATGTTATGCAGAGGAAATGACAAAAAGCAATATAAAAGTGGAATATATGTTCCATTTAATCCTCTGAAGTCATTTAATTAACTTTGCATTGTGAACAGACTAAAATTTAACTAATTCACAGAAAAGATTGTCACCCATACTGGCCAAGTTCAGTTATTGCTACTTTTCATATAACTAGAGAATGTGTTGTCTTTTCAAACTCTTTTGTAATGAATTAGTTGATTTAGTTCACAAAAGGATTCTTAGTAAATCTTTTTCTGAACTCATTGACTTGGTGATCCAGATCACTGGAATGAAAGATCAACAGAAGACAATGACTTTGAGATGAGATTTTTACTGAAATATTGAAAATACAGTCTGTTCTTTAAAGCCACCAAATGACAGATTCTTTTAGTCATAAAAAAGTAGCAATATCTAAACACGGCCAATATAGGATGGATGACAAGATTTTCTGAGGTAAATCTAATTGAATGACCTTGGGACAATTGGACTATAGTATATATAAGTTATATAGCCCACATGCCTTTATTTCAGCCATCATTTACTTAAACTGCATCTTTTTTTTCCAAATCAGTTCAAGTGAATGGCGACTCCTTCACTCCCTATCATTTTGCCCAACATCTCAATTCCATGGCAGAAAGTAATAAAATAAATATATATATTTGTTACCAACAGGTTACATGCTTATTCAAACCACTGTAATATATTTTAATATATATAACCGTGGTATGAATAAGCATGTAACCTGTTGGTAACGAGTTAGTTAATTTGGCCCAACTACTTGATTAAAAACTACATTAAAAATAATTCCTGTTTTGATCAGATGCCTAGGAAACCAGCCTGTGGACGTGATGACATCATCAAAGTCATCAGTGCTGCAAAGGAACAGATTATTACAGGAAAAAACATAGCAGTTCCCACAGAAAAGGTGTGGGCAGATTTAAGCAAACAACTAAATAACAAAGTTTCACCAAAGAACATTTATACTATTGTGAAGATAAATAGGCATAATATATAGCAAATCCTTGAGCTATGCAAAATCGACACAGATACCCAAGATCAAGGTCCAAACAGTGACAGCTCACAAGAATTTCATTCAGCAGATTTTCATTCAGCAGTGTCAAAGGCAGACACAAATGAGCAAAGTCAGTGCTAGGACATTACATTTGAGATCAGTCTCTCTCATCAGAGATGGGTAGAAATCTGGCCTGAGAAGGTTGATTACAATGACAAGTCACTCAACACATGTAAAAGAGAATACACTATCCTGAAACGTGGTGCATGGACACACGTCCTGTATGAGGAGATATGGAAACATGTCAAGACCTCATGCACTCTTAGATTCAGGAGGGCAAATTTTTTTCCAAATAATGCATCTCGCTACATAGACATAATTGGGCACTGTACAGAGTGTGACGCACAATTGTCTATAACAGCAGAGAACATGCCAGTGGATAATGAACCAGTTGTGCTTCAATGCATAATCCGCAATGTTGATGACAGTCTCCATACTGGCAAAGCAAAACGGAAGTTATCAGGGGATCTGAGAACACGTGTGTCTAAAGAACTCTGGGAAGGCCGAAAACCAGCACATGTATGGACAGAGTAGATGTTGCACACTGCATCAAGCTCATTAGTCGGTGGGAATGCCTAAGACAAAGAGGAAACAGAGTTCGAGAATTCTATCTACGAGCCATGACACAACTTGTACAGTCTGATACACTGGAAGATGCAAGGGAGCTCATTCATTCAATTGCAGTTGTTGCCTTCAGTGAATCAGAAGGAAACGATGACAAAGGTTTACCTGTTGTCTCGGAAACATGCAAAGCACAACTGAAAAGACGATTTGCAGAGGGGGTCTTGCCATGTGTCACTGAAGATGACCATTTAACAGAGGTGACCGGAGTTGAGGAGACACTCCACACAGATCTGAAAACATGGGTTACAGAAATCTGTGAAGAAAGTAAGCTGGTTGCAGCACATCATGGTGACAGAGACAATCTTCATTTCCTTCCAGAGCTTGTCCCAAATATAATAAGAATGGCATGCTACCTACCTCTTTGGACAGCTGTGATGGTTCCACACTTCAAAAGCGTACACAACACAGCAAGCTCTGCAAATGTTGAGGCTGAATTTAAAAACATAAAACATGGTCTTTTCAAACATGAAAGCCTCCCCATCCGAATTGACCGTTTTGTCATACGCCACCTTGAGTTTCTTGAGGGAAACATGAGGCTTTCCTCTGCACCGGTGAAGACAGAGCACATTGAGACAAATAATCAGAAGACAGAAACTGCCCATAGTGAGCAGTACACAGAGGTTAAGCAACAATCAGTGGAGGAAGACCCTGTTGAAAACTGGAAAGGCCTCGGTGTTCCTCCAAAAAAGCGACTGTCCTACCTGACCCCTTGCTCTGAGTGGTTGCATGCAGACATAAACCTAAAAAGAAAAAAGACAAAAATGAATGTCTTGAAAAATGGCAACTACCAGGCTAAAAAGCCCATCTTGGTTGACAAAATGCTTGTAAGTGTAAATAATACCTGTGCCTTAGAATGCAGAGCAAAGGCACTGGCAAAAGGAATCAGTGACAGTGGATCATTCTGTCATTATCTCGACAAAGAGCACTCAAAAACTGAAATGTTTGATTTGGTAAAGACCATAGTCACAAAAGGAGTTGGAAAAGATGCTTACGCAAAGAGAGCAAAAATGCTGTTGGATACATTTCAGTGTGTTCACCTAAAATCAGGTGTGAGGCAGGTCAATGCGGATTGCAATGTTGCTAACATTATCGCATCAACAATGAAACAAATGCCAAGTGCAACACTTACAGCTGAGTGCTCTTCTCCATACTGCAGCCGAAATACAAAATCTTCAAGGACCATCTATCTCTTACCAGTCAACGTAGATATTCTACAAACTGGTGGACTGAAAAGCCTCAAAGCAGCACTGGAAGATTGGCTACCCCTCAACAGGTCCAAGTGTCTGAAGCCACTGAAATCACCCCAAGAGTGTCCAGATAGCTGGAAAATTAAGGATGATCCATCAATGAATTTCCTCTGCAATGGCTCTGTCACACACAGATGCATACCTGGACAACTACTGTGTATTGAAACAAGTGTGGATACTAACCATCCACTGTCTGAAATCCCTGTCGACATGGAGCTGGACAATCAGCTGTTCACTTTGCGAGGGGTTGTTGCATTCATTCCAGGAACAACAAGGGAATCTCTTGGACATTACGTGGCTTACTGCAGAAGAACATCTTTTGCCTGGGAGAAATATGATGACCTGTGTGACCATGTCACAACAGTCTCAGCAAAAACCAAAATACAACCCCATGTCATGTTGTTCACAAAGGAGGACTAAAACCTTTGTTTAATGAATTTCTGGGACTGGTCTCTGCAGAAATTAGTTCATAATCAATAAGAGAATGGTCTATATTGTTTTTCTATTGTTGTTAATCTACATGATCTCTATTCACTATGTGCCTGTTTTATCAGTTCCATGATTTTTTTGAACAGAAGTTCTATTTTTCTTTAGTAAATGTTCTGTAATGTTATTTGTATCCAGATCCATTCATTTTAACACGCCTCTTACATTAAGTCAAAAAAATGTTGTAGTTCTCTTATTTTATGGTTCTTTAAAAAAATATTTGTAAATTCTCCACAGAAATTGCTCTGTTATTTTTACATTCATCTTTGCATTTAAAAGGAAACAAGTTTGGATATGTTGTCTGTTCAGCTGAGAGAGAGTGAGAGAGAGCGAAAAACTTTAACCAGATGGTTTGCTGGTATTAAATAAATATTTAACCCAACAATGAATCAAATCTCTATGACTTTGTTTGTTTAGTACGAAATTACAGAATCCTAAACTGGTCAAAAAGCGGGAAGACGTTAAACCAGCTAAGTACAGCAAACTAACAAGTAACAGTCCTCGATTATTTGCTTTAAAAACATTTTAAACAAACAGAAACACTGCTCACCTGTCCTTGGTTCACTTTCTCCTTCAGAGAAAGATAAAATGCTCAGATTATTTGATCATCTGCAATATAGGTCTAGATAAGGCAATAACACATTTAAAACAAACTACAGTAGCCTAAACTTCAATCTGATAAATTAAGCTCGATTTGAATAAAAGAACATAATAATCACAAAGGGGATTAAGCGATGGACAAGGTGCGTGCGTCGCACTGTCCGACATGCTACAAAGTTTTCAAAAAGCTGACACACAACAAGCATTTTTAAACACGCGTCAATCAATCACATACCGTTTTTTAATCTTGAGCTTGAAGAAGTCATTGGCAATAAAACATTTCCGTATAAGAACAATGACAGCAGAGGCCCTGTGCGAGCACAAACGCACCAGACAGGTTTGTAGACGAGATGGATGGAGAGCGCGGCTTGCTTGCGTGACGTCACTACTCCTCCAAAGATTTTGTGATGTCTGAAGAATGGAATAATTTATGATGGTTCTTTCTACGGCACAAAACAGCACAAATCGAGCACAAACAAAAGGCACTGTTTTGGGGCGATTTGGACGGCATGTGGTGGAGATTGACGTCACTGTCCCGAATCCAATGTGTTATTTCTAAGGAGGGGGAAAAGATATGATGTTCATCGTAACAGCACAAACCGGCACAAATCGAGCACAAACGAACGGCACAGTTTTGGAACGATTTAGACCATATGGGGTGGACAGTTATGTAACTACTTAAAAAGTTTATTTTTTTATGTTTAAGAGGGGATCGCAGTTGCAATGTTTCTTTCAACGGCACAAACCGGCACAAATCGAGCACAAACAAACAACACCGATTTGGTGCGATTTAGATGAGGTGGGGTGGAGAGTGACGTCACTGCCCCGAATTATATTTGTTATTTCTAAAGGAGGGGATACAGATACAATTTTAATTTTAACGGCACAAATCGGCACAAACCGAGCACAAACGAACGACACAGTTTTTGTGCGATTTAGAAGAATTCGGGTGGAGAGTGACGTCACAGTTCCCGAATTAAATTTGTTATATCTGCGAAAGGAAAATAGATACAATGTTTGTTTTAACGGCACAAACCAGCACAAACCGAGCACAAACGAATGACACCGGTTTTGAGCGATTTGAACGACATGGGGTGGAGAGTGACGTAACACAACCAAAAAAATAATGTTCAATATCTCAAAAACCAAACCAGCACAAACGTTCGTTTTTGCGGCACAAATCAGCACAAACGCAGCACAAACCAATGGCATAGTTTTGGAGATTATTTCGTTTTATGGGGTGCCAACTTCACGGAGGTACACAAAATTAGCTCCTCAGTTATAGGGGAAGGGGCGCATCCAGCGCAGGGGTGCTACTGCCTAACAGCATGATGATAGTAGTTGTGCACGCGCGCGCATCCTTTACGTGAGTACTCCAGTGGAAAAAAAAACCTACGTGCCTCTTTCATTGGGTAGGAGCGGAGCCAATGACTTGTGCGCTGCCGTCACATGGCTACTCCAGTTAAAAATTTTTTTTTTTTTTCAAAAATTCACAAAATGCATTTTGTGTTCATGTTCATGTTATTGTATCTACAGTATATATTTACAACTTTAAATATTTTTTGTTTTTTATCAAAATGTTCTTGTGTGATAATGTTCTTGTGTGGAAATGTTAGTTTGTAGTAAAAGCTGTTTTGCACAGAAATTCATTGCAGCCGGCTTTGTTTTTGATGTTTATTTGTGAGTAGGTATTTTATGAATAACATAAGTCAATATAGCTTTACACATACACACACTTTGTACTAAAGGTAAATCCAAAATAGTGATGTCACTTTCTAAGCAGAGGGATGTTGTGCAACCCTATGGAATATAGTCCACACATGACAAATGAGGTAATAATCAATATTTCAGAATAATTCAAACTCAGATATTGGTGTGTGATATCTGAGTTTTAATTATTTGAATACAAATCTCACCTCATCATTCCTCCCATTGATTATTTCCAAGATAAACTGAGATGCCCCCAAGCTGGATTCTTAAAACAGACTAAATATTTAAAAAGAGCCAAAAGAGCCGTGAAAGTTAAATGACTCTTTGAGTTAAATAAAATCTTAAATGAAAGTTAAATAAAATCTTAAATGAAAGTTAAGAGTAAATGAGAAAATTAAATGCGTAAGATCCTGTCATAAGCGGCAGATCTTAAAGGGACAGAAGCCAATTCTGTCTGTCAGTAAAGTTCACCAAAGAACAAAGAGAAACTGAGCAAATTACTCACTGAACTTGTCTAAAGAACGTTTTTAGCTTTAATAAGGATTAATCTATATTTAATTTATAGTTAATGCAGTGCAGACTATTTGATAACCTTATTCAATTTCTGTATATTTTGTACCTGTTAGACAGGAAGGGCACAGGTAAATATGGCATTTATTATGGGTTTATGTGAGGATTGTTTAAAGTTCTCTTAAATTAAAAGTTGTTATATTTTTGAATCCTAATAAATATTTCAAATGGGGGGGGGGGGGGGGGTCCTTTTCATTAGCTATATTAATATAAGTGATACTGGCCTTCATTCATAAAATATGCTACACAATTATTTAAAATATACTGTCTTTATGTTGTTTTTACATTACAGTGGAAATTGGGTCTCACATTATTTCAATTTTATTTACACACAAAACATTAATGGTGAACATTTTTGACTTTATAAAACGATTCTCTCAAGTCTTGGCAATCAATAAAAAAGTAAGACATCTTTTAGTTATACATAGTTTAGTAGCCTACTTTTATTTTTGGCAGAATTTATCATTATAATCGACTTAATTATTTCTTGGATTTTGTATCACCATAGTCCCTAAATGTATGTAAATGCAGGAAATGGGATACAAATCGAAAAAAAAATTCCCCATTTTGTGTCCCCCCCACTTCTCAAACCAAAGTTACACCCTTGGTTTAGTTTATATTGTTTGGTTAAATATGAGTTTGGTAACTTTTTCTAGTCTAAGGTGCACATTCGACTGATGAAAAGACACCAAGAGTTTAATTTCTTTATTTTCTTTATTTGGAATTTACATCTAGTTTATATCCTCATTTTCAAAACTTACCTTGTGGGTTCATGTCTACAGCATGGTTCCGGGGGTGGGGTTTAAGAGGAAGTGCGGCCTTCCTGTTTCTCATTTTATGCCATCCCAAGGAATTTTGAGTAGTGTAGGCTAAGTCAATTTCCCAATGTGAGCAGGGGGTTATTGTTTTATTGTTTCATTGTTTTATTGTGGTTATTTTGATAGTATGTGGAAATGTATTTGTTTATTATTTGTATTGCTTTCCTTGTATAATTGATGTTAATGTATTTTGAATATTATTTTTCATTTAAGGGGAGTTATGTATTATGTATGTGTACATATTATTTAAATTCTCTATTATTATCAAATTGTTGAACCTTTCAGTATAAAAGAGTTTATTTGTGTCTGTTAAGTCAGTTCTTGTGAGGGACCTCCGTGAGGAGGGTTGGTTGATTGGTTATTATTTTTGATTGGTTATTATTTTCTGAAGTCAATAAAGATTGGATTGACTGCAAGCAGTGTCTCCTGCTTTTGCTCTGGTCATGTCTTCACACCTTATAACAGTGATATGACCCCATAACTGTACACAGGGAACGAGGGTCTGTAGAGAAATACATTTTAGTGTTAGTTGCACACAAAAATGAAAAATAAGACCCACTCAGCTCACCTAAGGCGTGCGAAGTGAAGACTCGCCACACAGTTCTTGTGTGTCTTGTGCAGTTTTTGTGGCCCGGAGATCTAGATCTGTGGTGCGGTGCAGCTCAGCAACCGCCTCATGGGACAGCCCCGCCCCTGGCCCGAGATCCCCCAGCAGATCGGCCTGGTATGCCTGCAACACCGCCAAGGTGTGCAGGCAGCACCGACCTGACCCGCTGTTATGTCCCTTTTTAGCGTGGTCTAGGGATAAGGGAATAACACTTTGAATAAGAATTGTGTGTGTATATCAATGTGCAAGACAGAGCCACAAAAGAAACGGATCACTTACAACTCGGCTCAAAAGGATTAATTAACCTAATGCCAGAATGAATGGGTGAAGAAAATACTATTTACAATATGTATAAACAATGAATAAGAACAATAAGACAAATAACAATGTTAACACAAACAAAACCCAAGGAGGGAAGCAATGTTCCCTCTAATTTTTTTTCTTGCTGAGCAAAACTTTTTTCTATTGGGCGGACATATTTCGCCACCTGAGCAAAAATATTCTTTATACCTGACCTGTACAGCATACGTAGAAACACAATGTTTTCAACATTCAGTTGTAACTTTTAACTTGAATGTGGCATTTCTATTTTATTTGACCCTTGATGTAACTTATTGGTATTAAATAATATTTTTGAAAAACAAGCAGTTAATTAAGAAGTCACTAAATGAAGCACATTTTAGGTTACCTGATATTTTTTTCACAGTGCTGTTAACTGTACAGTCTTTACCAAGAAATCCTATGAAAAATAATTTACAAAATCTACTGCAGGACAGTTCAATTCTTTACAATAATAGAATATAGTATGAAAGAAAAGTAAGCTGTTACACTGAGATGGTTTGGGAAAAACAAAGTGTTTTTGTATAGTCAATTGATGGTTTAATGCTTCCTGTACACAATTAAAGTTAAATGATTGTTTATTTCTTATGAATTTCCAATATTTTCTTTATAAGGGGGTTTCAAAGTTTTTAATGGCAATGAGCCCGTGAGATTCTTTATTTAGGCTTATAATATAATAAAATATAGGCCTACTATAATATAATATTAAAAAACGAATTGAAGTTTTTGAAGTGATATAATATATCAGTTTAAATGCTTCAATTTGTTTACATATTATATTATTATAATATATAACAAACTGAAGCATTTAAATAGATCGAATAGCTGAATATTTTCAAGATAAGTGAATATGTGAACTCTTTTATAATAATCTAACCATGCCTGACCCCCCCCGCCCCCCCATTAGATTTAAACTAATGATAGCCTATTTTGAATTTGCACGCGGGTGGGTGTGTAAGGCCGTGTGTCCACCAAAGCGTTTTTAGCCGGCTGAAAACGCTGGACGCTTTGCTGAAAACGCCTAGCTGTGGGCGCTTGAGAGCGTTTTGGCAGCGCTGCGTTTTTTCAGTTTAGACGATTCGTTGCTATGATACAGAATATCCGCAGCACAGTTTACTTGTAACTGATTTCGCAGATAATTTTATTTCATACTAAAAATGTATTTTTCATCCATTTTGTTCGGTTAGCTCTGCTGGTTGACATTGTTGTACAGAAAGAATGTTGTGACGGTTGGTCGTGTGGTATTTGTCCCGCCCCTCCTCCGCTGTGATTGGACGGCTGTGTAAAAAGTGACAGTGATGAGCGCAGCGTTTTACCCAAAGTTGAACATTTTTCAACTCTCGGCGACCAGTAGAAAACGCCGGGCGCTCAGCGCTTTAACGTTAAATACACGCTCAGCGCCTCGTTACACTCATGGCGTTTAAAAAACGCGGCGCTCCCATTGAAAACAATTGGAATTTTACGCCAGCTGCGTGAAAAAAACGCTTTGGTGGACACACGGCCTAATTGTTACCGTTCTGTGTCCATCAACAGTTATTTCTGCCACTTTAATCAAACCACTCTTCTTTAAAACATTATGATGTGATTTTATTTCACATATCTGCGTTTCTCGTTGCCTCTCGTATTGAGCTTTTTGGTCCGCACGCAAGACTCACTGCCAATCACACGTGCTCACATCATTCTCTTTCTATGAAACCTTTAAACTGCATTCACAAGTTTTCAGTCTATAGCGGTTGACCAGAGCACTGAAATTATTTCTCACTTAAACTACAATCAACTGGATTTCCCCACACATTTCGCGTCAGTCCTCTGCGTGGCATTTTAATCTTTACTGCGCGGCCGCGGCTTCAGACGTGCGCGGCCTCAGCATCAGAAGTGCGCGGCCCCAACGCGCACAGCTTAGAGGGAACATAGGAGGGAAGGCGAACACGAGAAATGCCAAATCAAATAAAGCAATAAAACAAAACAAACTAGCTAAAGGTTAATTCGACTAAACTAACTACCAAACAAAAACAATGTAGCAAAGAAAAGTCTTCGGCGTCAAGACGGTCTAATTGTTAAAAATCCCAAGTAGTCACTCTATTGGGAGACACGCCCACCTCTGGGAACTCTCTTTACCTGAGGATAATTACCAATCTACATCACTAGTGTGTCTCTTTGTCTCAAATCCTTTGTATTGATATTAATTAACCCTTCGCTAAGCCACGCCCAAAAACCGCCACTGGCCGTAACTAGGCACGGGAGGTCTGGCAAGCTTTCGAGCGAGGGAAACATGCCGAAGCGTTGTCCGTACGGATTGTGCTAATATGATACCCGGTATCCTAAAAGTTTGGACGGGGGAGTGTATTTTTTTCCTTCCCGAAAATCTAAAAGCCAAGGTGAGAAAGGATGTGCGTGGATCAAGCAGTGTGGGAGACCCCATTCACAACTAAGTGTCGACAGGATTAACAAAAAAACATATTGCTTGGAAGTTGGAAATAATTACGGTTCTTTGTTCATAATGCACATGTTTTAACACAAAATAAAACGTTTAAAGACAAGAGGGAGGCTCACTGACATTCTTTAAAATATTTCAGCATTTTGTTAATCAACGGCCTACTACTACCCCTGACTGAGTAACTTTAACCCAATCCGATCGCGGCTCTCCCGGTGTTAGTGTTATTCCACAAGATTTATGGATCAGCTGTTTGATTTATAATTATTAGATTAGTTTCACATTTCACATACCCTGCTGTGCACGAACATAGCTGTTCCTCGATTTGTGTGTTTCCCATGTGAATGGTCAGCGTATGAGGCGCTGCTGATGCGACTGATGCAACCTTAATTTTTATTAAATTATAATCTAATCGGTTGCATATTATGTCGTGGATATATCCCTCGAATGCACACTGCAGTCCCTTTTGTCTTGCTCTCTCAGATATTTCACGTTCGCCAACAAATACTAATTATCTCATTAGGAATGTCTGACACCGGTGCATACACACTGTAATAGATGTGCTAGACGCGAAAGCTTGACAGGCGTAGCAACAGTAACTAAGGAGGGTGGGGCTTAGCGAAGGGTCAATTTGATAACTGTTGATTTATTTAGTTTGGTTAAAGATTTTCTTTATGGTTATGTGAATGTATACTTATTATTATTATTATTATTAGTAGTAGTATTATTTGTATCAGTAAAGTTAACTTTGTTTGATTGTAGACACCAACAATATGCAGCAATTGTAAAGCCATATTAAGGAAATGGGATAATGAAGAAAGAAAGCAAATGGCAATAAATCAATTGAGAATTAACTCCTGGACTCATTCCTGTGTTCTAATCGACACACCATTCTGGTAGCACTCATCCTTAACCAGCCACATATCGAATTATAGACACTAATCAAACAACTCTAACTACATTATAACAAAACTTACAAAGTGTGGCATTCTCCTAAACTAGTGTGTCTAACATGAGTAACACTACGTGGTGTAAAGTGTGTCGCACGACCTACTAACCTGCTTCCTCCTTCCCAGCCTACACACTCCGTGATGACTGAGCAGGATGAACAGTATCAGAACACTAAACCAGTAGCGATCAAGATGGCACCGTGGATGGCTGCCTCGGTGAGGAGCTCTCCAGCTATTGTGTTGTTTTTGTTTGTTTGTTCTGCGTTTAGTCATTCTTTTCCTATCAGTTTCACCAAAGACGAACTACTGGACATTAGGAAACACACACCAGAAAACTTTTCTACAGTTTTTGATTATTCGGACGTCTTGCAGGACATTCTCGTCAGAGGGGCAGCGTTGTTGTTCAAACGCGCGGTCAGACGCAAACGCGAGAAGCGAGCCGGCGTGCTGGTTAAACTCCGCGAGCGCGGCCTCCGCACTGCACTCACTCATCTTGCGAATCTCCGATCCCTTCCTAACAAAACGGTTGAACTTCTTCTCCTCACCCGCACTAACAATGATTTTTATTAAAAACACAAACATGTACATACATGTTGCTCACATATTACGGTAGCCCCGTTTGTGCTATATAGAGTGAATTTACACCTTTGCCATTAACATGTTTATAAATAACTGAAAAAAGCACAAATGTCAGAGCATGTCAGAACACCTCCAGGACCCAGAAAACACCTTAGACCTCAGAGGGTTAAACTCTGCTGCTCTGTGTTTCACTGAAACCTGGCTGAGTGAAGCCATACCAGACAACGCAATACATCTGCCGGGCTTCCAGCTGTTCCGAGCGGATCGCATCGCGGAGCTAACAGGGAAAACAAGAGGTGGTGGATTGTGTTTCTATATTAACGAAAGTTGGTGTTCAGATGTAACAACACTGAAGAAGATGTGCTCTCCTAATTTAGAGGCACATTTCATAAACTGTATACCCTTCTACTCGCCTCGGGAGTTTCTCTTTCATTCTCATGAATGTATACATCTCTCCAGACTGTGTGAGCGCAGTGCTACAACACCTGGCTGAACAAATAGCTGAAACAGAACAAAGGTATCCTGACTCTGTTTTAATCATTCTTGTGGATTTTAACAAAGCAAATCTTTCCCGTGAACTACCAAAATACAGACAGCACGTTACATGTCCCACCAGAGACAGTAATATACTGGACCACTGTTACACCACAATAGAAAATGCGTATCACTCCGTCCCACGGGCAGCTTTGGGGCTCTCTGATCACTGTTTGGTTCATCTCATACCGACCTACAGGCAGAAACTGAAATCAGCTAAAACTGTAATAAGGACTGTAAAAAGATGGACTAATGAAGCAGAGCAGAATCTACAGGCCTGCTTTGATTGCACTGATTGGACTGTTTTTGAAGCTCCTACCAACGATCTGGATGAGCTCACAGATACTGTAACATCATATATAAGTTTTTTTGAGGATACATGCATTCCTACCAGGACATTCTTATCATTTACTAATGATAAACCATGGTTTACTGGGAAACTCAAATACCTTCGTCACGCCAAAGCAGCTTTACAGGGATAAACATATAATTTAAGGTAACAGAGATGGGTTTGGTTTTATAGTGGCTCTTGAAAAATGTTTTTTCCAGCTAAAGTTAGTTTTGATTGATTCACTTCCGTCTAAATGATCATTTGTTATTAAATTAGGGGCCGCTAAGACGACACCCGTTCTCTCTAAACAGACTTTAAACGTGAACCTGTGATAGACGCTGATGGCGTTCACATGCGCATTAAGAATTGATTCTATAGTTATGTGCGTTTGAATATATGTGCGCAGGTTTGTAATTCCTTACAAACCATGCCTAAACAAACTACTTGTCTATAAATTGATGGAGAATTTGTATTTTATCTTATCACTTCGGGTAGGTACGCGAACTGAAAAATTCCACAAGACTTAATCTGTAGAGTGGTATAGGGATCCTCCATAGGGAGAGGCTAGTTGGCACTTCAGCACTGCATTGTCATCAGGTCCAGGCAAAAGTCCTTCGTCAGATCTGGAAACGGCCTGGATCCGGCAGGCTGCGGGAAAACCTCGGGATAAACAAAGACACTAAAATTAGCGTAGACGCCATTCTTCTTATGATGTAACGAGTACATCAGGATTTGAGGGAAGTGTTCCCAGTTCCGGCTGACCTAATCTTAGCAGCCTAATATTGAATTATAGAAGTCTATAGAGTGTTATGTGAATGCTAGGTCAAAGAGATGTGTTTTTAGTCTAGCTTTGAACTGACAGACTGTGTCTGCTTCCCGGACAATGTTAGGAATATTGTTCCAAAGTTTTGGTGCTAAATAGGAAAAGGATCTACCGCCAGCAGTCAATTTATATATTCTAGGTATTATCAACTGGCCGGAGTTTTGAGATCGCAATAGACGTGAAGGACTATAATGCGTTAAGAGCTCGCTCAAGTACTGGGGAGCTAAACCATTTAGTGCTTTGTAAGTAATCAGCAATATTTTAAAATTTATACGATGTTTAATAGGGAGCCAATGCAGTGTTGACAGAACCGGGCTAATATGGTCGTACTTCCTGGTTCTGGTAAGAACTCTAGCGGCTGCGTTTTGAACTAGCTGTAGTTTGTTTATTAAGCGTGCAGGGCAACCACCCAGTAGAGCATTACAATAATCTAGCCTTGATGTCATGAAAGCATGAACTAGTTGTACCCGCATTTGTCAATGAGAGCATATGACGTAATTTAGATATATTTTTAAGATGGAAAAATGCGGTTTTGAAGACACTAGACACGTGACTTTCAAATGAAAGATTGGTATCAAAGAGCACACCCAGGTTCCTAACTGACAACGAAGACTTAACAGAGCAGCCATCAAGTGTTAGACGGTATTCTAGGTTATTACGTGTGGAAGTTTTTTGTCCAATAATCAGAATCTGTTTTTTCAGAATTTAGTAGTAGGAAATTACTAGTCATCCAATTTTTGATATCAACTATGCATTCCGATAATTTTGTGAATTGGTGAGTTTCGTTAGGTTTGGAAGAAATATAGAGCTGAGTATCATCAGCATAACAGTGAAAGCTAATTCCATGTTTCCTAATGATATCTCCTAAAGGTAGCATGTACAAAGTGAACAGCAGCGGTCCTAGTACTGAGCCTTGTGGTACGCCATACTGAACTTGTGATCGATAAGACCTTCATTTAATGCTACAAACTGATAGCGGTCAGATAAATATGATTTAAACCATGCTAATGCAATTCCACTAATGCCAACATAGTTTTCTAGTCTATTTAAGAGAATGTTGTGGTCGATGGTGTCAAATGCAGCACTAAGATCAAGTAACACTAATAGAGAGATACAACCACGATCGGATGATAAGAGCAAATCATTTGTGACTCTAATGAGAGCTGTCTCAGTGCTATGGTGCGGTCTAAATCCTGACTGGAAATCCTCGCAGATACCATTTCTTTTAAGAAAGGAACACAGTTGTGAGGATACTGCCTTTTCTAGTATCTTTGACAGAAAAGGTAGATTCGAGATGGCCTGTAATTGATTAATTCTGTAGGATCAAGTTGCGTTTTTTAAACAAGCGGTTTAATCATAGCCAGCTTAAAGGTTTTTGGTACGTATCCTAGAGACAAAGATGAATTAATGATGTTAAGAAGAGGATCTATGACTTCTGGAAGCATCACTTTCAGTAGTTTAGTCAGTATAGGGTCTAACATTCATGTTGTCGATTTAGATGAATTAACGAGTTTGAAAAATTCTTCCTCTCCTATGGCAACAAATGAATCAAATTTTACCTCAGGGAGACTATAATGCACTCCCTAATGTGATGCTGCAGTAGACGGTTGCATAGTTATAATTTTGTCCCTAATATTATCAATCTTATAAGTGAAGAAGTTCATAAAGTCATTACTGCTGTGTTTCTTGGAAACTTCTGGGCTTGAAGCTTTCTTTTTCGTTAGTGTAGCCACTTTTTCAAATAAATACCTTGGATTATGTTTATTTTCTTTTAATGGGGTTGAAAAATAAGCAGATCTAGCAGCTTTTGAAGCCTCTCTGTAAGCAATCGAGCTCTCCTTCCATGAAATCCGAAATACCTCTAGTTTTGTTTTCTTCCAGTTGCGCTCCATTTTTCTGGCTGCTCTCTTAAGGGCCCGGGTGTGCTCGTTGTACCACGGCGTTGGACTATTTTCTTTAATCTTCTTTAAGCGCAACGGAGCAACTGTATCTAAAGTGCTGGAAAGGAGAGAGTTAAAAGTTTCTGTTGCAATATCAAGTTCTTCTAAGCTATCTGGGATGCTGGGATGATGAAACTGATTAAGAAGATTATTGATAAAGCAATCTTTAGTGGCAGAAGTGATAGGTCTAACATACTTGTAATACGGAGTTGGCTTTGCAGCCTTGGCTAAATGTAATTTACATGAGACTAGATAATGATCTGAGATGTCGTCGCTCTGCTGCAGAATTTCAACAGCATCAACATTGATTCCATGTGATAATATTAGATCTAGAGTATGATTACGATAATGAGTAGGTCCTGACACATGTTGTCTAACTCCAATAGAGTTAAGGATGTCTTTAAATGCCAATCCCATTGCATCTTTTCCATTATCTACATGTATATTACGTTCACCAACAATTAGGACTTTATCTGCAGTCAATACTAATTCTGATAGAAAGTCAGCAAATTCTTTGATAAAATCTTTATGGTGCCCTGGTGGCCTGTAGACAGTTGCCAGCAGAATTCTCAAACTTGATTTATCGTTTACATTATATATTTTTACATTAAGCACCAACCCTTCAAAAGAAATATATTTTAAACTAGATTTTTTAGTGGTTTTGAAAATATTACTATAAATTACAGCAACACCTCCCCCTTTGCCTTTCAGTCGAGGTTCATGTTTATAACAGTAATCATGAGGGGTGGACTCATTTAAAGTAATGTAATCGTCTGGTTTTAGCCAGGTTTCTGTCATACACAGCACATCTAGGTTATAATCTGAAATCACATCATTAACTATGAGTGCTTTTGAAGTAAGGGATCGAATATTCAGCAACCCAAGCTTTATTGTTTGCTCATCTGTATTATATCTATTTTTTATTTGTTGAATATCATTTACATTTTTAACCTTAGATCGGTTTGGACGTTTTTTGGATTTCCAAATTCGGGGAACAGACACAGTCTCTATATGATGATATCTAGGTGAAAGAGCCTCAATGTGATGGGATTTATCTGACCTTGGTGACGCGAGGCCGCTAGCAGACGGTCGGTTTAGCCAGTTTGTCTGCTTCCTGACCTGAGCCCCAGATTGTCATGTTTTGTCTCAAAGACTATGAGCCAAATTACTAGATAGAAGAGCAGCACCATCCCAGGAGGGATGAATACCATCTCTTTTCAACAGGTCAGGTTTGCCCCAAAAACTTTTCCAATCGTCTATGAATTCTATATTATTTCGCGGACACCACTTAGACAGCCAGCCATTGAGTGATGACAATCTACTAACTATCTCATCACTCCTTCGAACAGGAAGGGGGCCAGAGCAAATTACAGTGCCTGACATCGTACTTGCGAGTTCAAACACCTCTTTAATATTAATTTTGGTGATCTCCGACTGGCGGCGTCGAACATCATTAGTGCCGACGTGAATAACAATCTTAGAGAATTTACGATTAGCATTAGCCAGCACTTTTAAATTTGCTTTGATGTCAGGCGCTCTGGCTCCAGGCAAACATGTGACTATGTTGGCTGGTGTCCCTATTTTCACGTTCCGTGTAATAGAATCGCCAATTACCAGGGCACAATCAACAGAATTCTCAGTGGGTGTTTCACTGAGTGGGGCAAATCGATTTGTTGTGGTAATCGGAACGGAAGAGTGGTTTTTTGATCCGTGACTAGAGCGATCCCTCACTGTCACCCATCTGCCTGGCTGCACAGGCAATAATTCAGCCGGAACCGAATCATGTAAAGAGTACACTATGCTAGGCGCATCCAAAGTAGAATCTAAAGCTCTAGCACACTTACTATCCTCTATTAAAGTTTGGATGCGTGTTTCTAATTCTGAAATCTTCTCCGTCAGCCTGACTGTTTCCTTGCATTTATCAAATATAAACCCTATATTGCCGACGGGGAAGGCTATGCTAAACATGTAACATGAAGTGCAGGTGACAATAACAGGACAAGACATTACCCACCGTGTTTGTTGACTGATTCTTACTCACCTGGGCTTTTTATGAACTCAGAGGCGCGGGCGCGCGAGAGAAAAATAAATAAATAACTGAGCGCACGGGTGGCGCGTTAACAGGCTAGCGAGCTACTAGCGTGTTGTTCTAACAATAACGGAAGCTAGCGATGTCAGGTTAATCTGAGATGTTGTCTAAGCTGTATTTAGTAGTATAAACAACTAGAAATGGTAGTAAATGATGGTTCAAAACAGAAAGAAATACAAAGCTAATACGAGGCTTAGACGGAGCTTACAGCCTCGAAGCAAACAAAACACAGCTGGCAGCTAGGCAGACAGGAGCAATCGATCAGGATCAGGAACAGCAATCGAACAGCAATCATCGATATTGACAACCAGCTATATACAGCGTGCTAACCTCAAAAATCCATCTGTATTCTAACAATAACTTAGCTCTCCATATTAGCTAGGCTCCTTGCATGCTGTCTAATAACTTTTTTTAAAGCTGGGTCTCCAACATTGACAGCGCTGTGTTGGACAGATTTGTGCAGCGGTGTTCCTTGAGGGAGAGAGAGCGCGAGAGGTACGGGTGAATGAGAGAGAGAGGTACGGGTGAGTGAGAGAGAGAGAGAGGGACAAACGAGAGGTAGTGATGCGCGAATCCGCTACGGCGCTCTGCAATCAAATACGATTTTAAATAGGCTTAGTACAAAAATAAAAAACAATCGAAAATCAATGTGTGGCGGTCAGCATTGATATTGTGGCGGGCCGCCACAAATAAATGAACGTATGGGAAACCCTGCCATATGTGTCACTCCACGTTAACTCCCTACCATCAGGATGTGTCTCCGTAATGTCCCTTTACATCTGGAATAGGCGTGCTTCCCCAGTGTTATCAAACTAGCCGTGGCTGTATAGGGTGTAAGAAAGAAACAGCAGTGATCGACATCGCCGGCCGGGGGCCCGTTTCGGCTTGTCAGCGGAAAACTTAATGTGTGAGTGTTGCACGCTGCATTATATACAGGCGAGATCCTAATTTGTCAGTAAGTTCTGATGTAAATTCTCTATTCCCTCCTTCAGGGAACGAGGGTTACATCAGTAACCGAGGCGTTACCTTATATTACCAAGTAGTTTCTTAGGTGAGTACACTGTAATTACACGTAAATGCATGTACTGAAAAATAGGGTGCAAACTTAACAGCTAATATATGTTTAAAGTGTTTCTGCCCTTCTTAAAAACTCATATGAGTGTGTTTTTGACATTTTAAAGCATTAAGTTATGATATAACAAAGCAATGTACATTTCATTGTTCAAGTTCTGGCCAGTTGATAATACCTAGAATATCTAAATCGACTGCTGGCGGGAGATCCTTTTCCTATTTAGCACCAAAACTTTGGAACAATCTTCCTAACATTGTCCGGGAAGCAGATACAGTCTGTCAGTTCAAAGCTAGACTAAAAACACATCTCTTTGACCTAGCATTCACATAACACTCTATAGACTTCTATAATTCAATATTAGGCTGCTTAGATTAGGTCAGCCGGAACTGGGAACACTTCCCTTAAATCCTGATGTACTCGTTACATCATAAGAAGAATGGCATCTACGCTAATTGTAGTGTCTTTGTTTATCCCAAGGTTTTCCCGCAGCCTGCCGGATCCAGGCCGTTACCAGATCTGACGAAGGACTTTCGCCTGGACCCGATGACAATGCAGTGCTGAAGTGCCAACTAGCCTCTCCCTATGGAGGATCCCTATACCACTCTACAGATAAAGCGTTGTGGAATTTTTCGGTTCGCTTACCTACCCGAAGTGATAAGATAAAATAAAATTCTGCATCAAAATTTATAGACAAGACAAGTAGTTTGTTTAGGCATGGTTTGTAAGGAATTACAAACCTGCGCACATATATTGCGGCCCCTAATTTAATAACAAATGATCATTTAGACGGAAGTGAATCAATCAAAACTAACTTTAGCTGGAAAAAACATTTTTCAAGAACCACTATAAAACCAAACCAATCTCTGTTACCTTAAATTATATGTTTATCTCTGTAAAGCTGCTTTGAAACAATCTACATTGTTAAAAGCGCTATATAAATGAGGATGACTTGACTTCATTTTTTTATTAAAAAAAATATATATACATATATATATATATATATATATATATATATATATATATATATATATATATATATATATATATATGGGTCAATGACGTATAAGGATTTTCGACAGGCCAATTTTAAAATACTAAAAATAATAATATCTGTTGCAATTGTTCAAACATTAAGGATGTTGTGTACACCTAAATTCATTTTAAAAATTTAATTCAAGTGATTTTAGTGTTTTTTCATCTAGATGAATTGTCCGTAGCCTTAAAAAATGTCATGTGGTGCGACCGTGATTTATCTTAAAATGTATTCATTTCCTTAACATGCTTAAACATTATTTTACAAGTTCTTAGTAAGTAAAGTGTTTAGAAACCAAGTATTTGCATTTCTTTTGAGTTTTTGTAAATAAGGATCTCATTTTTTGTGCTATAATTTCTGAGTTGCCTTCTTAAATCTAGTTAACAGACTTATTTTTCCTGTAAATCACATAAAACTGAGAAATTAAAAAAAAAAAATTACTAAAGCATACTGTATCTGTGATTCATATTTCAGCCACAGAAATAAAATATTTTATTTTAAATGTAATACAGTGATTGCTTTTATTGGTTGCACCACATAAGTGGTCGCTCCAAATGACACGAAGACCTTATATAGTTAAAAATCTATTTAAAGAGATCAAGGAACAATACATTTTATACAAAATTTTTTATTTAAAACAGATTTTATACAAATTTCACAGAATTTTCCTGAACATACACATTTAATAAACTTTTTTTAATAAAAATCACATCACAAAGACAAGTGCACCATTTAATTTAACTTGACTTAGAATTTCTTTCTAACAAATAATAATGTTATAGCTATAAATTATTTAATAAAAGTATTGTATACAGTTAACATTTGGGGTCAATAGTTTTTTTTTTTAAAAGTAATTAATACTTTTATTAATCAAGGACACATTCAGTGTCACTTTCAGGTGCAGGCTATAATATTACGAAAGATTCTATTTCAAATAAATGCTGTTCTTTTGAACTTTCTATTCATAAAATAATCCTGACATAAAATGTATCACAGTTTCTACAAAAATATGAACATTGATAATAATCAGAAATTTTTCTTGAGCAGCAAATAATTAGTGACTCGCACAGGGTATTTGTGGCAATAGCCAACAATACATTGTATGGGTCAAAATTATCGATTTTTTTCTTTTATTCCAAAAATCATTAGGATATTAAATAAAGATGTTTTATATTTTGTAAATGTCCTATATTTTGTAAATGTCCTACCAGAAATGTATAAACATTTATTTTTGTGAGTGAATATAGCAATATCGCAAACATAAATGGACAACTTTAAAGGCGATTTTCTCAATGTTTCGATTTTGTAGCACCCTCAGATTCCAGATTTTCAGTTGTATCGGCCAAATATTGTTCTATCTTAACAAATCATACATCAATAGAAAGTTTATTTATTCAGCTTTCATATGATGTATAAATCTAAATTTCAAAAAATTGACCCATATGACATTGACCCATTGAGTGGTTTTGTGGTCTAGGGTTACATGTTAGAATGATTTCTGAAGGATCATGTGACACTGAAGACTGGAGTAATGATGCTGAAAATGCAGCTTTGATCACAGGAATAAATTACAGTTTACTATATATTCACATAGAAAACAGATATCTTAAACTGTAATAATATTTCACTCTTCTCCTATCAAGGAACTCCCCTCTTGCTGCAGAGTAAGAATTTTTTCGCTTGGCAGGCAGTGGCATCTGGTAAAATAGATTAAAATAGTTTTAAATAAATAAATAGGCAATAATAAATACACTACAAATAAATGCAGTATTACTAAACTGAAATTACATGCTCTATTTTTTTGTTGTTGTATTTTTCTCATATTGTACAAAGAGTGAACATAAACTGTCTGAAATATATAAAAAAAATCGCAAATTGCATAAAAATCTATTCCAAATGATACTAAAGTACTTTTTTAATATAAACCGTCTATTTGAATATAAAAGCATAAAACCGCCAATCTAGTGTCACGGTTGGTAAATTCTACGTCTTCTTGTCTCGTGTTTTTGTTGTTATATGTGGACGCGCTGATTAGATGGGCGTTCCAATTATCAGCGCTCATCACCCATCCTCTCATTATCCCATCACCAGCTGCAGCTTGTCAGATCATGTGTATTTATACTCACCATTTTCTCATCTTCCCTATCACAGGGCTCTCAAGTTTTATCAAAAGTTTAGAGTGAGATTTAGGGGAGGAGCCACCCAAATATTTGCAGCAGCGGTCACTCGACCCAGCCAAATTCGCTTTAATTTTTGCTAGCAGTTCAATTTTGCCTATTGTTCATAATTGACCAGCACAAATGGAAATTATAACAATTGTTAAATCTGATAAAAAGACAAATTCATCCAAATAAAATAAATAGTTATATTTAAAAAATACAAATTTATTGAAAAATAAAAATAAATTTGACCCCAAACAAGCCAACTGAACATCAGTGCTCAATGTACATAACATTGTGTCATAACAACTTGCCCTGAGTATGTATGTCAAGACCCAAACTGGTCACCTTTACAGGGGTCATCGGATGCCCATTTTCCACAAGTTGGTATGATTCTTTTGGGTCTTCATGTAAAGTTTGTAACACACTTTGGTTAAAATTTCTCAATGGTTGTGTAAAACAACACCCTTTTTACCTCTTCAAAAACAGCTGTGTTCACAGTGACCCGTTTCGGTGCATGTCTCTTTAAATGATAATGAGCAACAACTTTTTGGCTTTTTGAGGATTAAAAAAAAGTGAATGGATTTTTTTCAAGCGGCAACCTCCCCGTCTCTCTCTTGAAACCAACACGGAAGTGAATTAAACTGCAATTCATCGACTGACCGCTTGAGGCAGGCTGCAAAAGTGAGTCAAATCTGTATCTCCCCCATGTTAAAATCCCCAACTTTACAGCAGAAAAAAATAGCTATATAGACCAAAACCTGGAGCAAAAAGTGGTTTTGGTCTATATAGCTAATTTTGCCCTTCATGACAACTGTGAGGGGGGTGAATTTTTTTACACCTCATCCGTTTAAATTATATTAAGCCTTAAAGTTCTGCATAATTAAGGGCGTGGCCACTTGCGTGACTGGTGGATTGAGGCTGCTATAACTGCTAGCCGACGTTTGTCTCTGTTAACGTCACCCTCAGCTGCTGTACTTGCCATCTCTGCAGTGTTTGTGCTTTTTTCGGGATTATTTCATACAATTTAATACACGCATTATACCTTTGCCCACGCTGTTGGATTCCGTTGGTGTCGAGTATGGAGAGAACAACCAGCGTTGTATTTCCAGTTGTTTTCCTCGCATGCACTAATGGATGTCTGACAATTTCGTTGCTTTTTGGAGTATACTGTACAGGCTACACTCGTTATGCGGTACCGTTGCTCTCAAACTTTTAAGTGTTAAATAAAAAGTACCGTGAGAAAATCCTGCAGGTGTCAGTGTTTTCTCTCCGTCCATGCAATAGATACACACCCTTGAATGAGCGCGGATTTCTAGTGCATTTACTTGAACTTCTGAGGTAATATTTTTGGTTTAACCCATTTGAGAAATTGAGAAGCGGCCAAAATCAGATTTTAAAATCAACTGAACTGAATAAAGCTCTTGATGAACTTGACGTGCGATGCCGCACTGACTGACATGTATGCGCATGAATCACTGTCACACGCACAAGCTCAGAGCAATATTGTAAGTTACTGCATGATAATACATTTTTAACTAGCAGAATAATAATGCATCCCGATACACATAGTCTCACTTTTAGTTACGTCTTTTAATTATTATAGTATTTTGAAGGGCAAAAACATGAACTTTAACTATTGGCTTTACTTCTACATTCAGCTGTCACTTTAGCACGAGGCCAGTAGCATAGCATTAGTACCTCAGCTCCACCCACGCTCCGCCTCTTTGCCCATTTTCTTTTATCCGGGAGTGACGAGAGCTGACGCGATGCCAAGATGGCAACGGTTGGCCCCGCCTACTTTAGGCTTCAAAAGCACTCTTCAGAAACCTACGGGTGACGTCACGGCCACTACGTCCATATTTTTTTACAGTCTATGATTTTTTTCATTGCATGGTGATTGTGTCCACACACTGCAAAGACACATTTATTTGCAAATACCATATAAAAGTGTATTTTTCATCCGATGCCCCCTTTAAAAGCAGTTGGAGAGTTTTTGAATGCATCAAAAATAATTTAGCACGAATTTGGCTATACTCCTCAACATCAGCTCTCACTGTCTTTGATCACAGGCAAGAGATATCGTCCAGGAATCGTAAAATCAAAAAGCTAAAATAATTAAATGAAGATGTCCGCAAACCGCATTCATCAGATCGTGCTCTTTCAACTTCCACTCCGTGTGTGCGCGTGTTGTCTAGTAACGAACGTGCTTGCAGCGGGAACACATAATCTACCCGGAAACAACTAATTCTAATTTCTGATTGGCTGGTAGCTAGCATTTAACTCTGTATAACTCGAGACAGATGCTATGAACTCGGCAGAGAACTTCCCTCCGTTTGCCTGCGTCTCGTCCATTAATTGTATAGCGGGACAAGTTCCCTTACTCCTCAGCGTGAGAAATACAAGGTGTGGCGTGTGAGCGTGTGAACGGGTTGAAATGCGTGTGTCTCACGCCCAATGCGTGAGACTTGAGAGCCCTGCTATCAGATCGTTGTATGTGGTTTCCCCGGTGTGTGTGTTCCTGTCGCGTTCCAGTTCCTTGTCTTCCTTGTTCCGGTTCTCAGTCTGTGGATTATCTGGACATTATCTCTTTGTTGGACATACATCACCGCACCGCTGTTTCTACACCATCACCTTCTGACCATCGGAGTTCCTGCGCCACTTGCCTGTTCGTCTGTGTTGAACTCACCCTCTGTTATCTTCTGTCAATAAAGAGTTAAACTGCACTTGCTTCCGTCAGTCTGTCATGACAGAACGATCTGACCGGGAAGATGAGAAAATGGTGAGTATAAATACACATGATCTGACAAGCTGCAGCTGGTGATGGGATAATGAGAGGATGGGTGATGAGCGCTGATAATTGGAACGCCCATCTAATCAGCGCGTCCACATATAACAACAAAAACACGAGACAAGTAGAATTTACCAACCGTGACATCTAGGACATATATCTATCATTGAAAACAGTCTGCAGTGGTCGCACCACATGATATTTGGTCGCACCACATGATATTTTCAAATTCAGTCATAATTTACAGGCACAGAATTGGCCACCTAAACAAAACAAGCTAGCTTGCCAAAAAAGGTCACTATGAAATTTATAATAAAAATATATATTTGTAGAAATAACATTAATATTACATTTTTTTTGAGGTCATACCACATGGCATCCAAATTTGGCAACTACATACCAACCATTACAAAGGTTTATTTTTTTTTCCAATTTGAGAGATTTACAAACCTGCTTGCTGCTTCCATGGGTCCTTGGTAAATTGGTTTATGATGTAACTTCCTGTGTTTGAATAGTTTTCAACATATAAGTCCCAAAATGGTAGTTCTTTGATGGTCGCACCACATGATATTTCATAAAATAGACATCATCGGACAAAGTTTGTTTGTATATTATGATGGAAATATAAATGCAAATGCTTTGATTTTTTTTAAAGGATTACAAAACATTTTGGAAATCATGCTAAATAGTGCAGAATATAAATTTGAATAAATTCAGAGTAATTTCAAAGATGTTTTCAAAACAGAAGTTATGGCCGGACGGTGGCACCACATGACATTTTGACACTTTAAATAACAAAAAAAATTACAAATAAGTAAAGGTTTTTGAAAAGTTAAAGTGAGTACATACATGAGAGAAGTACTACAAATATGCAGTATCTTTTTAGGCATTTAAACCCATTTTTGCCTGAAAAAATGCAGTCGCGTCACGTCATTGACCCATATATATATATATATATATATATATATATATATATATATATATATATATATATATATATATATATATAATATTTATTAAACAGAAACACACCTGTCCTTGCTTCACATCTTCCACAGAGAAAAACAGCACTTTACAGCACTTTAGGCTACAGCTACTATTTTCTTGCAATTGTTACATTAATGTAGCGAATTAGCTCTATGAAATATTAATAATCAATCGTAACTTGTTATAATCGATTATGAATATTTGGATCAGTTAATCGGGTTAACTTGATGTAGCTACATTAACATTACAACCAATTACTCGGTTCATCCCGTGACCACTCCGGGGCATGGGAAATGTCTTTCTTACTAATTACTACTAAGAGCAAGTAGTCAAAATCTATGATTATTGACTCCAGATATGAGCTTGAGACACGGACAACTTCACGTGTGACATGAACAAGATTTTATTAACTAGACTAAACATTCAAACTACTCTAACATACACATACATACTATCTTTCCCTACACAAGGGAAAGAGAGCTGAAGCAAAATACAGGAAAGCAAGAAGTTATAGCATTGTTTGAAGTTCAGCAGATCAACAGCCTTGAGCAAACCATCAGTTTAGTTCTAACACGCCCTTCTTAAAAAGGGGTTAGGATACTTAATGTATCAAATAATGAGACTAAGTTTTATACGTGCATGTCTCGCCCATTTGGATTAAACTGTCCTGATGCAATTTGTTGAGGCTCCAGTTGATCTTTGATAATGTTGTCTTGATGAGAGAGAACCAGTGGGTGTTATGTGGTTGAAGGATGAACCCAAGTGCAGACAGCAAATGACTTTCACAGGATTTATTAAAGGACAAAAACAGAAAACAAAAGCCCACGATGGGGCAAAACAAGACAGGGCAAGGCAAATACTCAGACAGTAAACTAACAACTACGACAGGAACAGACACTTCTTGATGACAAGACTCTCAACAGATTACTCACAGCAAGACTCACAATTTGACAATATCAAACAATGAACTGACACAGGACAGCAAACACAAGGGGATAATATATGGAACACTAATGACGAGGACAGGTGAAACTAACTAGACAATAATGACAAGATGGGGATAACAAGGGGGCGGGGTAACGTAACGAGACAACACAAGCACATGGCCCAAACAATTGGCCATGCGCTTGTACACAAAACATGGGTCTGCCATGATCCTGCAACAAGACTGGAGAAATCAAAGACATGATGGCAGAATCATGACAGTGGGAGTCCGAGGATCTTTTGTGAATGGAAAGACAAGGCCGCAGCCTGGCACAAGCTTGGGAGTCCTTGAGGGACTTCTAGTTCAGCATCATCTTCACATTAGGACTCCTCAGGAAGGACCAAGAGAAAGAGAGAGCTAAGAGAAGCTCAGGGCGTGAAGTGGGTCCAGAGGGTCAAGAGAGACAAGAGAGAGAGGAGAGTCAAGAGATGCAATATAAACCCTTAGAAAGGTCCCACCTTTCAGGGTTGGCTCGGCCAATAGGAAAGGTCGAAGTCCCAGGCGGGAGAATTTGGTTTATGGCTCTTTGTCTCAAGGGTGCTCATTTGCATGTGCCCGCTGGAGGGGTGGTAGCCGATGAAAAAACTGAAAGATTCTTGTAATAATGATATGTTGTTGTTATCGACATATCATGTACACAGTCATTTCGATCTTCAAAGTACCAAGTTATAGAGACCAAATATGCCATATGATGTTGACTAAACATGGTATGCAAAGTCTGAAACATTAACCCATTAGATTTTACAAGAAAACATAGGCCAAAACAACATCAAAAGGAAAATCATGAGATGTGAAAATTAAATACATGTTATACATTTCTTAAGTGGTTATATACATATACATATAATAGATAATATATAGGATTAACAGGGTTTATTTCTCCTTTTTAGGAGAATTAAGTGAGTGTCACATCTCTCAGGAATTCCCTTTTAGAGGTCGTAAAAATCCTTATCTATGTAACAGGACCCCCGAGTTCCGCCAGTGGTGTTAGCTTCATTGGGATGTTAGTTTCGGGGGAAGTTACACTGGTCTTTGTTGGGAGAGTGAGTTTGCCGGACTATTCATTAGGTAAAATGAATAATTTGTGTGTGTGATTGGTCCAGACGCTACATTAAATAACCTGATTTAATGGATAAAAGTGTTTTTTCAATATACTATAAATTAATGTATTTAGGTTGATTTTTGACTCTGTGATTCCTTACTTAAATGAAACCAGTTAATTTAGGCCTAGATGTTACATTTTAGGTTACCAATTTTTCAATGTACCAAATTAAATATATGCTGCAGCGACGAACAAGAACACAGACGATGTAGATAATTCGCATGTTCCGATATTTCCATCACCCTTTTTTTTTTCTGCATTTTTAATCAGAAAGGAGTGATGGAAACGCCCAATTTCGGAAAAAATATCTTAATTTGCAAAAAAGTCTTTATGCTCGCTTGAGGTGGTTTTTGACTTGTGCGAAAAGGGGTTAATCTGAATAATGGGAGATGGAAACACATTTGCCAAATAAATTCTGATGTAGCGAACATTAAACTAGAGACCTGCGCAGGATGGATTTTTGCGCAGAGACCTCTCGCTCCCGACCGCAAAAGACCGCATCTGATGTTTTATTAACAAGGTTCTGGAGGAACATGTTCTAATGATCAAACAATCAAGTCATTCCAACCAGCTGTCAGCAATCAGTAATCAACAGGTCCATTCAATCAGCATGAGTAAGGCCTATAAATATACGCAGTCGACTCACCCATATTCATCGACAATTTTCAGCATCCCTCCACCACCCCATCTCCTCACACTTGGCTGGTTATCTTCTTAACCTTCATGGGGCGGCAGTGGGCTCAGTGGTTCATGTAGGTTGTCTACAAACCGAAAGGTTGGTGGTTCAATCCCCGGTTCCACCTGACCAAGTGCCGAGGTGTTCATGAGCAAGACACCTAACCCCAACTGCTCCCGACGAGCTGGGTGGCGCCTTGCATGGCTGACACCGCCGTCGGTGTATGAATGTGTGTATGAATGGGTGAATGTGAGGCAAATATGTAAAGCGCTTTGGTGGTCATTCGGTCTGTGAAAGCGCTATATAAATGCAGTCCATTTACCATTTTAACCAGAGATACGGGGGGAGTACTCTGGGTTCGGGTCTAATTTCCGAGCTCGGAGCCCTCCCCGAGGACAGCAGGTAGTGATGGTGAAATGAAGCTTTGTGAGGCACTGAGGCTTTCCCCTCAAGTGTATCGTAAATTGGTTCATTACTCGAAGCTTTTCAACACGGTGCACACTAATGACATCTTGTGGTCAAAAGGTGGAAAAACTACCCCATTTTTGAAAAAATCCCAATTTTATTTTATTTTATTTTTTTATGTAATAAACCACTTTGTGCTATGAAAACCACAAAGCAATAAAAATCATTAGTGTTAGTGTTGATTTTTGTGTGTATGAACAAATGAGTCTATTAATTAATTTATGAAAGAATTAATACATAGGACAAATTAACTCTGCTTTGTTCAACAAATGCAGCCTTAAAACCTTAGCCGTAGTCCTAAACCTATGAGTTCATAGGCAAGGCTCATATAGGGATATATAATCAAAATAAAAGAAAACTATTGTGGAATGGAGAAGTGCTGTGAAAGTGCTTCTGAACTGGGGAGTTGGATAATTGAAGAAATTAAAGATTTTTATTAAGGAACAGGACTTGTTCAACAGTGTGGGGGCTGTCTATTTCTTTTTTTTATTTACTACTTCCCGTGCCTTTGAGAATATTCTCTCACGGGACTGAGGAGGCAGGAGTGCATAAACATTCCAGGGCAAGACAACGAAGATGCGGACAGACACCATTTTGAGTAGCCTCATCAATCATTTGTTTTCTGATCCCTGCAATACAGTAAAGTATTTAAAATATAACTGATTAAGTATAACTATGCACTATTTAAGATATCTCATTATAAATACAGAAATTGGCATATGAATAAATGAATGACTGATCAGAAGTCTTATAGTTGTTGGTCCACTTCCAGAAGATGTGTTTTCATGTTTAGCTCTATAGTGTCTCAACATTGACGATGTGTTGTTATTATAAGAAAGCTGTTGAGAACATATTAGGCACACATAATGTAGGCCTATTATTTAAAATTATATACTGTTTATTACTCTGAATATGCATAAAATTACATGTAAATATCAATTTACATAATTATTATATTTATTTTATATAAATTGGTAAATCATAATTCATTTTAAAATCATATTCTTATGACAAAATAATAATAATAATAATAATAATAATAATAATAATTAGCTTACTATATTTGTGGATACGACCTGAAAACGCTTGGCTGGTTCCATGATGAAAATTCAAAAGTGCTCACTCACTGTTTCAGTCTAATTCGGTCTCAGTTCACTACCGAAGCGCATGACACTCGAAACCTGCGCAAGGGTCGCGCAATTTATGAATCAGAATATGAAGCAGTCACGTAGCTGTCTGTCAAAACGAAGCTTCGGACGTTACTGGTCACATGGTTATGTCAAAACGAATCAAGCTCCGGTACAGTGGTTCATGTGAGATGTTTCGTTTTTTTGATACAAGCTTCTAAGCCTTGATGCCGAACGTCACATCACTAACAGCAGGCCAAATACGCATAACCATTTACTCCTTGGTCATTTGTAAGTGTGAACTCATGAAAAAAGTATAAATAGATTTTTTATGCGTGTCCATGAAATAGCCCACTTTCAAGTTATGCGTCACCACAACCTACACATCAGCATAAATGATCCTGATCATTTATTTGTTATTAAAGCATCAAAATTCAAAAACCACCGAGACACAATAACAGAAATAACAGAAATAGCCAAACAGCAGAATATATAGCTACTAATTTTGATATGAAAAAACATTTAATTGCACTGGCTATGGCATTTGGCCTTGATAAAAACTGTCACTGCTCGGAGAACAACAGGACAGAATATCTGTTTGGGTTCATCCCATTCTCCGATGCAGACATAAATATGGGGAATTCCATCCACTCATGCGCTCATGTGTGAGACACTGCAAAAGACACGAGACGCACGCACAACAGCCATACATGCCCCTCTAGCGCGTGTAGCCTATAGGCTACATACAAAATATATTGAAAATAATGGAAAAGTAGTGCAATGGAATGTAACTGTTCCTAAAAATGTGTTTTTATTATGTGGTCAGTGATGTCACAGCTCCCTAATTATATTTGTTATTTCTAAGGAGAGGAAATAAATAGTGTTTTAGCGATTTAGACGAAATGGGGTGGAGAGTGAAGGCACAGCCCCAAATCATATTTTGTATCTGCAGAAGGAAAATAGCAACAGTGTTTGTTTAAACGGCTGACACGAACTGCTCCGAGACATGAGTTGAGATCCAAATGCAGCTTTAATGGGGCAATCCAGACACGTAATCCAATAGGCAGGCAATAGGTCAAAACACAGGTAGGCAGTCCAAACAAACAAACAAATCAGGCAGGGGTCAGAGGCAAAAGAGTAATCCACGGAATAGGCAAGAAATCCAAAAAACCAAGAGACATGAAACCAGGGAAACGCTCGGAAATGCAGTGCGACAACATACAAAACTTTGCAGTGAGTGAATGAGTGAACATGGTATAAATAGACAGAGACTAACAGGGTAATGAGACACAGGTGAATGCAACCAGTGATGATGAGTCCGGGCAGTGAGTTATGGGAAATGTAGTTTGTGAGGGACTGATAATAGTCTGGTGTGGAGTGCCCTCTAGTGGCTCTCAAGAGCACTCCAGCTGGTGACCGTTACAACGGCACAAACCAGTAGATTTGTAGTCAAGACCGCCTAAACCGAGACCAAGACACTACCAAGACCAGAAGGTATCGAGACCAAGACAGACCAAGTCGAGACCAAGACCGAGACCAAGTCGAGACCGGAGGGAAAAAAAAAACAGACTAGTGTTGAAGCTAAGCAATAACTTGTATGAATTCAAGAACAGCAGCATACTAGGGTTTAGCCGCAGTTTACATTCAATACATATTAGACGGTATTATTTCAACTACACAAGCAGAACAATACAGAGACGGACCATGTCATGTGTGTGACTGCGAGCTCACTGTAAATTTTTTTGCAGATTGGGTGAGATCAACTATGTGTATCAATTGCATGACGGCTGTTACTGCACTATTAGAGGATTGAGACTCCCTTAACTTTTGTGTACTGTTGAGGACTGACATGAATGGTACAGACTGGTTCATCTGACAAAACATCAGACACCTCCAACACCATCTTGCTCCTCCAACAACTGTCTAAAGAATCAGAAATATGTAACCAATTGAAATTA
The DNA here is from genome assembly GCF_051911475.1 of Siphateles boraxobius. Taxonomy (NCBI): domain Eukaryota; kingdom Metazoa; phylum Chordata; class Actinopteri; order Cypriniformes; family Leuciscidae; genus Siphateles; species Siphateles boraxobius. The sequence continues at coordinate 30,082,721 of NW_027508722.1, forward strand.
TACTTAATGTGTAGATGAAATCGTAACATCAAATTAAAGATACACAATTATAAACTTGGATTAGGCCTGATGTTTAGTCAACACAACGGAGATATGCAGATGATCATTTATTTAGTCTAACACCATTTAAATACAATACTGTAATCAAACAACACACACACACACACCCACACACACACATAAACACACACACACACAGAGAGAGATATCAAAGACACAAATTCATCTAAACAAATGCAAAATACAAATACTAAATATTAATACATCAAAAACTGACTGTACTTCAAATTGTACATTAATAAGAATAAGTGCTTATAAAATATCAAATTTTCATGCTGCAATTAATTGACTGAGCTTTTATCACGGAATACAGTATTATAAGAATATTTTAATTGCACAAGAGAAACAGATGGATTGGGGGAATCTAAAAAAACAACTTGCATCACAATGTAATTGTGATTGTCAAAACCTTTGGTAACTAAACAGAATTTTATTAAGTTTAGGGACAACATGTTACAATGCTTACATGTACAATGACTGGAAGGGTACTGTTTGCATTATTTCTTAACACAATTTTCACGATTTCAATTCAATTCTTGGATTTGATTTCAATCTTGATTCAATATTGACTCATTTGGATAAATATTAGGTAGGCTACAGTAGATAGCCTGCATGTTAATATTTCTCAAGAAAAAAATATATCTCACATAATGCTGTAAACATACAGAGAGAAATTAAATATAATGCGGTTTTCATTATAATAACAATTATTTAATAAGTTTTGCCCCCCCCCCCCCCCCCAACACACACTATTTCCCAATGTAAGATTTTGTTTTGCATTGCCTGCCTATCTCTGCCGATTTCGAAGTCTCCAAATGAATCCATTCTGCAACTTTTAAATACATAATTATATTTTTAAAAACTAAATTATAGGCTTAAGTGCAGGATCCGAAAGTTGGTAGTTTTGTCGCTATGGTTACACACACACAAACACCATTGGCGGTGCACTCAAAAGTCATCTGTTAGTTGTGCAGTTACCCAAAATCTCCGGAATGAAGTTAAAACCCATCATGTCACTGATATGTGTTTTACTAAATATTAAAGGGATAGTTCGGCCAAAAATGATATTTAACCCATGCATTACTCACCCTCAAGCCGTTCGAGATGCATATGTCAATCTTGTTTCAGACGAACACATTTTCAGATATTTTAGAAAATGTCTTAGACCCTTCAGTGGATATAATGTAAAGCAATGGGGTCCACCTCCTTCAAGTCCCAAAATGTGCATACATCCTTCACAAAAGTAATCCATCGAAGGCTTCGAAGATAAACGAAGGCCTTCTGAAGGTAACGTACGAGGTAGGACGTAGCGTAGGAACCTTCGTGACGTAGAACGAACACGCCTGCGCAGCCAGAGAGAAGAGCAAAACAGTTTTGTTTTGCTCTGCTCTCTGGCTGCGCAGGCGCGTTCCTACGCTACGTCCTACCTCGTACGCCGACTTCCATCACCCGTGAACGCGTGTTGATCGTTGCCGGAAGTCAGATATTTTCATTTATAAAGTTTTAAATATGTATATTTTTACGACAAAACCGCACGGATTACCCTCAGAAGGCCTTCGTTTATCCCCCTGGAGCCGGATGGATTACTTTTGTGAAGGATGTATGCACATTTTGGGACTTGAAGGAGGTGGACCCCATTGCTTCACATTATATCCACTGAAGGGTCTAAGACATTTTCTAAAATAACTGAAAATGTGTTCGTCTGAAACAAGATTGACATATGCATCTCGAACGGCTTGAGGGTGAGTAATGCATCGGTTAAATATCATTTTTGGCCGAACTATCCCTTTAATACATCAAAAACTGTACACTCGCTTCAATCTGTTGCGGATACTCTCTATTAGTTCTGGTGAAATCACAAAACATAATGCACACAAACGTGTCCCGAGAGGTCCGAGACCAAGACAAGACCAAGACCAAAGACCGTCAAGGCCGTGACAAGACCGAAACCACGTAAAAGCTCGAGACCAAGACCGGCATCGAGACATACATCACTACAAACCAGCACAAACCGCCACAGAATGGCAATTTCAATAACATGCGGTGGAGAGAGACATCATACAACCAAAAAAATAAAGTTCAATATCTCAAACACCGAACCAACACAAATTAGCACAAACATAGCACAAACTAATGGCATAGTTTTGGGGATTTTTTCTTTTTATGGTGCCAACTTCATGGAGGTGTCAGTTTAAGTTGTTTTACTTGTGTATAGTCTTATGTAGGGAGTTATTATTGGACATTCATATGATAATTCAAATCGATTCTAAAGAACTAACTCCTATTGCTATTTGCAGGTCTGTGTGAACAACACAATACAAAATGTTGTGGAAACACCTCATTACACTGTTACTTGATAGAAACAGTATTTAGTTCCTGGAAAAGCTACACTAATAGCTGAGCTGCTGTCATGTTGCTGAAAAAAAGAAGCATCACTACTTTCAGGGGGTACAGTAGTTACTCCCCAACAACTGCATACAATGTGTAAGATTGAACAAATTTTAATATATATATAAATATATACACATCTGTTGACTCATCACCCGTTGAACCCTGGGAATTTCTCAAGACGGGTTACTGCAGAAAGATACAAGATTTAAGACCATCTGTACAGGCTGCTCAATTTGTCTGTCTGGTAGATGTCGACTGCGAACAATGATACCAAGTGCATATGGTAGAGAAAAAATAGAAGGTCCCTCTCTTGGTCTCCAGAGGAGCAGCTGCTGGTGTAAAACTCTGGGAGAAAGCAATAAAAGATCTCTCAGATTAGCTGTGAGGTGGAGTTGAAATTGAAATTGATCAACTACAGAGGCTATGAATCTGAAATCAGGAGGGGATGAAACATCATGTCCAAATATAGTGTGTCCACAATTTCCTTTTCTCCCTGCAATTTCTGTGCCCCACATTATTATTATTGCTAAAAGTTGGAGAAAATTTCCACCATAATCAATATCATTGATCATGACACTTGAAGCAGATTGGGTGATAATATGTTTAATGTTTTAAACTGTAAAAAAAAAAAATTGTTATAAGGTAAGGTACTTTTCCTATAAAATGTGCTTGGAGTACTTTGAAACAGTTCAGCAGAAAAGCAATGCTCCCTCATGGTCAGATTTCACCTTTTGAAAGAAATGTCAAAAATGCAATATGTTCACTCAGATCAATACTGTTCACCTCTGCAAATGATATTAGTGAGCCTAGCAATGCTTTGGTAGATTTTTAACCTTTTTTTGTGAAAGTGCCTCCCCTGAGTGCAGGATTTTATGCGATGTAAAATAAAGCATGATGGAAATGATGGTGGAACAGGATTAAGAATTGCTGCAAGTCAGATTCAAATTAGTACCAACCCTATGAGATCAATTTGTGCCCTTTTACTATCTTTTCCATACAATGGTAGGTCATAGTGACCACAACCTATAAAAAGGCAAAAGCAGAATCATAAATATGGTGAAAAGACTATATTCCAAGTGTTCTAAAGCCCATTACTATGATTCCCTGATCATGTTGCCCTGTGCCAAAACTTTAAAATCTGATTTGTGCTCAGATTCAAGTATGGCACATGCACAAATTGTGCCAGGTACGACATCTTTGATATCTTGTATTTCTAAAATAAGATTTGAGTACTGCAGGGGATGGGAAGATTTTTAGTGAGTAAGGACATACATTTTTTGCATTATTTTGATTAATAAAAAGGGGTTTTCAAAAGACATGAAAGCTTTAGCATAATTTCTGCCAGGAAGATTTAATTACTACGTCACTTATTAACTTCTCATCTATCCAATCATGTCCTTATACTCGCTGTATAAAAGATCGGTACTTACGCTGACGCGACAACACATGTTCTCGTTCAGTTGCTAACCAACATGTTTCAGGACACGCTTATTGGCCCTGTCCCAAATGGCGCACTTCATGTGGACTTTCGGTCTCGTGGACTTAAATTGCACGTGCGCGGTGAGTCTACGAGTCCGTAGGCTGTCCCATTCATCATTTTAACGCTTAAATTTTAATTAGAAATTTTACATTTCTAATTAAATAAATAGAACCGAATGTCAGGGCTTTACTGAGTCATATGTAAACGTAGTATGAATATTTAAACCTGTAAATTCATCTGAAACTCACGCACATTTTCATCATGTGTTAAAATTGTAATCTGAGTTCAAATGGAACATTATGTATTATTATGTACAATACATCATTTAAATAAGCATGTATTGTCTAATGCCCAGGTGGCATACACAATATCAAAATATAGAACTGTAAAAGCATGCTGTGTAGTTGACATGGAGATAAGATTTGGGAAAAGAAAAGACATCCTGTTCTCGATTGATGCTAAATAGTATGATATTTGCATATGATATTTGTGATTTGTATCTAGTAAAGTGACTGATGAGATGACCTTTCAGTTTATTCAGCTCCTTATGGAGAGGGATAAGGCTTTCACAGGCATATATTTTTCACAACAACAATAGGCAGCATATTTCCCTGAACCTGCAGCTCCTGTCCATAAGAACAACCAGACCGTCTTCCTATTTCTGGCGTGAAGATTGAGACTGTCTCAAAAATATCTCTAAATGCGCCCTCGGGAACTCGCGCCAAGGGCCCTATAGGTCTGCACTACGTGACGTCACCAAAGTGTGGACTCTGAGGAAGTCCACAAGTCCGGAGTGTGCCTTCTGGGACAGGGCCATTGTTTAGGATTATCAAGTTCTGATGAATTCGTTCCGCCGTCTCTCCCGCTGCACGTTGCAGTTCCCGCATTCAGTGCCGCATCTCTCCATTGGCAAAGTTGTCTTCGGAGAGTTTGATCAGCCAAGGCCTATCAAGAGAATTCCTGCACCTTCTAGGCCCAAACACCCTGGGTAACCCATCAGTTTCCATTTTCACGATATCAAAAGCCTCAACATCGTCAGCACAGCCAAAATAATCAGGCAGGAAGAGAAATGCAAAATCATCCTCAACTTGTCCAGCAAAAAGAACCTTGCTGTGTCACGGTTCATGGAATCACTGTCTCTCTCTCGTCTCGTATGTTGGTGTTTGTGTGTCTGTGGGCGTTGCCGCTGATCACCACTGATTAACAGAAACAGCTGTTAACAGCTGTAACAGCTGTAGAAGCTGTTACTTCTTCTTCTTCTTCTTCTTCTTCTTCTTCTTCATCGTCGTCATCTGTCTGGATTCCTGCAATTACCTCACTGGATCACCGTTCACCATCACCGGGAAATTACCTCACTGGATCACCGTTCACCATCACCGGGTTGCCTGTCGAAGTCCCTGCGCCACCTTAGATCTGTGTTTGTGTTCGCCTGACCTGGTGTTGTCTACGTCTGCTAATAAAAGCACTTTTACTTGCATCCAGTTCTCAATTTGTTACATGCTGTCTGCACGGGTGTCATTCGTTCCACAGAACACCGATCCCACCGACATGAATTAACAACTCTGCAATTCACGAGAGGCTATCTTCTCACACTGGTTTTCAAGCTCCACTTCCAAGGCTTTCAAGTCGGTTTTTCAAGTTTTGGTAGGTGCTTCCACCAGCTACTGTTAATATGTCCCCTCTAGCATGATTAAACTTAATTCAGGTAAGTATTTAACTTGGCTACTTCCTACACCAGCGGCAGAAATCAAATTGGTGATGTGGCATGTTCCTAATAATTGCTCATCTGCAGATTGCAATGCAACATACTGCAACACTTTAAACAGCAGGGCCGGATAGCTCGCCTTAATGTTTGTAACAAAGTGTAAGCAAAGATTCGCGTTAGTGACATTGTAAGTGACATTGTTTTTACTCAACCGTAGGCATATGCTGCGCATCTGAGAAATGGATTCTACGCTCAAAAGACAACAGATCATCAAGTATCATTGAGGTATTGATAGTAGCTTCTTGACGGGACACCGTCACCTTACTTCAGGTAAGCATACTATTAAGAAGTCAGATTTAGTTGGTTATATTCGTATTAAGAATTTCCATGACAAATGTTTACAAAAAAATAATCAAATATTATCCAAAATGAACTAACTGGCCTGGTTGATTCACTTCCTTTCATAAGTTGGGGTCAGCAAGATAAGATTCCAACCCTGTTTTAGATTTTGATATATTAATGTGTGCGTAATTCAGTCAAAAAAAAAAAAATCTAAGCCTTGTATGCTTTTGTTCGTTCACCTAAATTTTGCTATGAGTATCATTCAAGACATGGCATTTATTTCTCGTTTGTTAATGCGGGCCCACTCTGTGCATAATTTAAGCGACCTGATTCAGCTAGACGAAGGGTGAATGTCCGATCTCAGATTTGGTTACCTGGATCAGTAAATGCCAGATGAATTTACCAAGCTCACTTAAGCTTCGTTTCATCTGCGCTTCACGAAAATTTTCCTATAGCCGTCGCCAGCGTCTTTTGGGGTTTGACGTAGTCACTAAACATAAGGTATGTTGCTTGTGCTAATGAAGCAAGGTTGCCATCATTAAAGCAGATCTTCTTTCAGACGATTATGCCATTTATCTGGCAATCAGTAGTCTTAATTTTATAACTAAGTGCTGACAGTCCAAAAAAAAAAAAAAAACAGCCGGTACTCTCTTGCATTGGCAATCATGGCATTTGAGTTTTCTACAGTGAAAAACAAAACTTGGAGATATTGCTGGTTCAACAACTATGTATAAAAAAAATAAAACTCTGTTGACGTGTTTGGCTATGGCACATGCGTCTTTTAGTAGCCTGCCTTTCTGAAGACAGGCTAACTTAACGACTTACAAACTCGACACACTACTTTTAGTTTCAATTTCAGCAGTGAAAAATCCATTACGGTTAGGCGGAGGGCGCAGGATCAGGCAGCTGTTTCGAACTAGAGTCCGTTGAGAAGCGAACTTTTGCCTTTGCGTGGCCGAATGCTTTCCTTTACGTGATTCGTCAAGATCTGATGTCATGTAGTGAGAAATAACAGAGAAATTTTTTAAATTAGATGATCTGCTCAATCCAGCTAGACCGTACTTCACGAAGGCACGGCTCCCTCCACCTTAAAAGCTCATACTTCTCTTGGTCTCAGGTTATAACGTTTTGCTTTTCTTCCAGATTCCTCTATTTCCCATCTCGATCATGGCCGGTGGTTCCTTTCCCGTCTACAATTACGGAAATCGTAATTAAATATTTCTTTCATTCGTAGATTGCTCGGAGGTATTTAATTTTATGCAAAGTTATCAATCCTAATTCCCAAGTCTTTTCACTGCAAACTTTTGTTCACTTATTACTCAAAGGCATAGCTAAATCCTCTAGCACCTCCAGATAAACGCCTGCCTATTATTAATCATCTCTCTCCGCTATGATCTCTTTTCCATACATACATATTCTGCTAAAAGCCGTGTTTTGTCTGCTTTTACGGCTTCATGTGTCCTGGGGATTTCAACTCAGAAATGTAATATTTCGATCCTTCCCCTGGTCTTTCCTTCTATTTATGCTTCTCACCTAATTTCTTAACTCTTTCTTTGGCACTCTAAGAATGACGCTCAAGGCTCCGGCGTCACCCTAACACTTAAAAAATGAATAAAATGTTTTGTCCCTTCACATCTTTGTTTTAATTCTTAAAATCCCCCCTAGAACTTCAAATCACCCCTCTATTCATATTACCTTACAGAGCACCTCTTCTTAGGGCTGGTTCAGGACTCATTTAAGTACTTCTATCAAAAGCTGCAGTCTATCCCCCTCTCCCTTATACTGGCCATTCCTTCAGAATCGGGGCAGCTACTACTGCAGCTGAACGAGGAATCTCTACACCAGCTATTAAGATCATGGGCAGATGGTCTTCCTCTGCATTTGAATCATATATCAGACCTGATTCAACAACAATTCTTTAAGCTCTGCAACCTCTCAAGTAACAAATCAGGTAAATACCTATGCAACTACTGGTGGTGGTGTTATGCTCTCCCATTTCTCATTATTCTGTCAATAGTCTCTAGCTTGCATTCCACAAATGGCCAAGAGTCATCGTCTATTTGTGGCCTAGTGGCCTTGTCTTTATGTGGCAGTAGTAGCCGTTGTTGTCTTGTCCTGTGTGTCCTTTATGGTCTCGAGCGAGAGAAACAAAAGTATGATAATCAAGAGTATGATAAATGTTCAGTGTGGTCTACTGTGACGGTGTAGCCTAATGTGGCCTTGTCCCGTGGTCTTGTGGTCAGTTATGGCATTGGTTCTGTGGGGCCTAGTGGCTGTCTCTCATTGGCCTTGTATCCGTGTGGCATTAGCAGCCTTGTGGCCCAGCGGGCCTTGTCCTGTGTGGGTCTCAAGGCCTTGTGGCACAATGTTGCCTTGTCCTGTGTGTGCCCTCACGTGGTCTTGTGGCCCTTAACGGCACCAGTTCTGTGTGGCCTAGTGACCATTGTCTCTGTGCAACCTTGTCTCAGTGTGGGCTCATGGTTTCGTGGCCCTGGCAACCTAATTCTTTGTTCTGTGTTGTCTACTGTGGCCGTTTAACCTAATGTGGCCTTGTCCCATGGTCTTGTGGTCAGTCATGGCATTGGTTCTTTGTGGCCTAGTGGCTGTCTCTCGTTGGTCTTGTATCCGTGTGGCATTAGCAGCCTTGTGGCTCAGTGGGCCTTGTCCTGTGTGGGTATCAAGGCCTTGTGGCACAATGTTGCCTTGTCCTGTGTGTGGCCTAACGTGGTATTGTGGCCCTTAACAGCCTCGGTTCTGTGTGGCCTAGTGGCCATTGTCTCTGTGCAACCTTGTCTCAGTGTAGGCTCATGGTATCGCGGCCCTCGCAGCCTCATTCTTTGTTATGTGTTGTCTACTGTGGCCGTGTAGCCTAATGTGGCCTTGTCCTGTTGTCTTGTGGCCAGTTATGGCATTGGTTCTATGTGGCCTAGAGTCTTGTCTATGAGTGTTCAGTCTCTGTGTGGCTTTAGCAGCCTTGTGGCCCAGCTAACCTTGTCTCTGTGTGGGTCTTTTTAGGCCTAGTGGCATATCGTTGCCTTGTCCTTAAAAAGATGCCTATAGTTGGCCGCGTGGCCCTTCGGGGAATAGGTTCAGTGTGGCTTAGTAGCCATTGTCTTTGCGTGGTTGCCTATGTGTGGCCCTAGCGGCTCGGTCTTGTCCTTTAAAAGATGCCTATGTTTGGCCAGTGGCCCTTCGGGGCATAGGTTCTGTGTGGTCTACCAAGGCCTCGATATACTTTTTTTTTTACATGATTGCCAGTTCCACTCCTATGTAAGTTGTTTTGGATAAAATCCCAGTTAAATGCATTAAAAAAAAATGTATCACATGGCTCCACGTAGTACCTTACAGGTCAACGTTTTTACAAAAACTAAAGTGGCTTTCTTGTCTAATTAAGCTATAGGCCTACGAGGTATCCACATCCAATGTCCATCATGCTATTTTATGGCAACTCCCTTTCCAATTTTTCAGGAACCACAGGATTCACGACCGGTGGGTATACCTTCCATTACCATTTCTTGGGGGTGGGCTGGCCCCGTCCTGGTGGATCCATAATCCACCTACTTTTGGGGGTCGGCTGCACCCCTGCCTTCATCTTTAGGCAGGAAATGCAGATCCGCTACCCTCTGATTATGAACTACGGACGGGGCCTACGCCAAAGAACTTTATTAATAATTGCTTGCCTGGCTGTCAATAAATTAATGCTTTATTACAGTCTTTCTGGTAGAAATGAAAGCTTTAACATAAGTTCTGCCAGGAAGACTTAATTACTACGTCACTTATTACCTTCTCATCTATCCAATCATGTCCTTGTACTCGCTGTATAAAATATCGGTACTTACACATGTTTGAGTTCGCAGATGCTGACGCGACAACTACCTCCACCCTCCCCACCACCACCAGAATGGTCCTGTCCATACCTCCCAGGGGGGTTGGCTGCGGCCCTGCCTTCGTCTTCGGGCAGGAAATGCAGATCCGCCACCCTCGGATTATGAACCACAGACAAAGAACTTTGTTCTACGCCAAAGTTCTATGCCAAAGAACTTTATAAATAATTGCTTGCTGGGCTGTCAATAAATCAATGCTTTGTTACATCATTATATCTACCAAGTCTTTCTGGTAGAAATGAGCATATGATGATATTATCATTATCTTTTTCTTTTTTTTTTTTTGGTGGACTATTCCTTCAATTTACAAATGATTATTTGCTGTCAGATTTTCTCAAAACATTCAGATATGTTTCTTATGCTTTCGATACTACTTGATCCTTTGGGCCAAGACACACTCACAAATTCATCAGACTTCTGAAGTATTTCCAAATCTCTAAAGCTTAATAGATCTTTGACCCCTGTTCTCCAGGCAGATTCAGCAACTGCAGCATAGATCTCTCAGGTTCTGGGGCATTGTAAATGGATTGCACCCTTCCCAGCTTTTTGTCCGTTAAAGGGCAATTCACATTTCCATTTCAACCAGAACATGAGCAATCATCCTTATTTATACCTCAGTGTTTTCCATTTGCAAAAAGCAGAGGCCGATTTCACAGTGTAGATCGTGGGCATTATTAGCTCCCCAGCCAAATATGACCTTGTTTGCTTTAGTATCTGTGCAAAATCAATTTCGGATCTCTCTATCATTTTGTCCCCCACAACTTGCCAGGGAAGATATGTGGCATCATTTCCACTGCAGATCATGTGTTCCAGGGACAATAAAAAAGAAAATGATGCCCCCTCGTTGCTCATCCTTTCTTTATTGAGATTCCTTGTCTTCAAGACATTTCTTGTTGGGCCAAAGAGAGAGGGCGGTATTTCCATTTAAGTCATTTAAAGTATAAAACCCCTCAATATCTAAAAAGGACTGCTGCAATTTCTAGCTGAGTGTCAGGGGAATGGTTCTTAAGACATTCATTCTTATCCCCTCCATTGAGCCATAGGGTGCACTGCCCCCATGATTGTAAACAAAAGGAAAAATTATTGCCTTTTCCTTTAAGGTTAACAGATTAAGCATCTTGGCAGTTTGGACCAAAGGCAAGGTGAAACACCCCTCACAAATTATAGAGATATATGTTTTGTGTCATCAAGTGACGTTGCCCCCCTCAATGCCGAAGAAATGTTTGCTATGATGTCATTGACGCTCTGTAGTTTTTTTGGTTACATCTTCTCTTCTCGGTCAAAAGAACCTTCACACACTCACTCAATCTGAGACTGAGTCTGAGGCTTTTATAATGATGTCAGCTGTGAACATGTGTTATAAGATCTGTCTTTAACATATGATGATGTATAGCTTTGATAAACACCAGCCACCCCTCTGAGCGGTATGGATGTTTTTTGTTCTCCCAAAAGACACCTAGATGATGTACCAGTTGAATTATGTCCCTCTGTCCTTGCTATGAGCAATTGGCTGTTGCTAGGAAGTCTGAGCCGCAATATACTGTTTATTACTTTGGGCCTAGTCCCTTTTTTTAAATTATTTATGTGAATTGCAGTTTGCAACCAATTTTAATCCTTTAGTGACTTATGTCAGACAAAAACTGGATATTCAGTGAGAAACAATGTTGAAATAGACTTCACTTTATCCGCTGTGTAGGATAGATGGATAGACACTAAAAGTTTATGGACAAGTCCTGCACTCAACACACTCTTCAATTGATCACTGGACAAATTAAAAACAGGGATTGTCAAAATTCCAAATAAATCTAATTATTGATTCCCGTCAAGCTAAATATACATTGGAATTGATTAGAAGTGAAAATGGATATGGCACGATTTGTGGATTTTGTGTGTGTGTGTTATCAATACATTTAATTAATTTACACTGGATCCTACATCAGTAAAATTGTTGTGGCTTCCCTGCAGCTATGGTCCCCTAGATTTGTTCCCACCTTTCACCCCATTAGCGGTGGGGTAGTTTAGCCACGGTGACTAATATAGCCTTTTTCTCATATGTGCAGATATCATTGTGGAAAAAAATCCCATTAGGTTTTATGACAAATAGATATAATATTTGTTGTTTACAGCCATTAAGTGTTTCCAGCATCTGCATATATTTTATGGCTTTATGATTTGATTAACTCCACTCTTAATTATCATTCTCATGCACATGGATTATTTTTTGCGTTTTTGACACCGGGTAGGGGGGACTTTTTCGGTGAAGCGTTGGGTTGAGACTGACAAATACCGGTGTTAGATAGATGACATCCAGATAGCTATGTTTGCAATGGAAGATCACAACTAATCTAGGCAATAGGGAGGAAAGATTGTCTTCCTGAAAACTAATCAGTCAGAGCAGACTCTCATTTTGCATATGGATTCACAAACCTCTGTGTGGATCACCAGGGATGTTTGCTTGGCTAAGTCATTAAGGCAGAAGCCTTTCAAAGCACACCCGCTTTAATTTGATGTTGAAAGAGGGAAAGAAACGCAATTGGTTTTGGGCAATAAGATAAATTGATGAAACCTTAGAAGAAAACAAAAAGTCCTTTTGGAAAGACATTAATAATAATAGAAATATATTCAAAACACTTATAAAAGTTTTTGAGTAAACTTTTCTAGGTTAATTATTTATTCAAAATTAGATTTTTGAAGAATCTTCAAGTTTTCAATCTGAACATGATTGTGAATGAGCTATATGAGATTATACCATGATCTATCTTAAATACTCGATTCTGATTGGCTGGAAGGTGTGTGTTAAGTAAGGGATAATGTAGTGGAGAGCAGGACAAAACCTAACACTTTTTGACTCTCTCAGTTTGTTTAAATTAACTTGGCGTTCAGAGTATTATTTTTCCCCACATTAACACGTCTAGTACAAATATGTGGTCTTCCTTCTTTATTACAGTTTATATATATATTTTGTATTTACCTTAAAAGAATGGCAAACATGGGTCAATGACAAAATGACCCAAATGAAATTACCATATGACAGTGTTATCTCATTTAGTAATAAAAAAAGAAGACAAACTAAATATTTTGTCAATAAAATACAATAATTAACTTTTTCTTATAACAATGTAACGGGTTTCAAATGTTATGGGAAGGAGGAGGCAGGAACCGGCGAACATTCAAATATTTTAATAATAAAATAAAACAAATACATAAACAAAAGTATAAGCCAGCATCCCCTCAGGGACGACTGCAGGCCACACATAACATAAACTAAACAAAACAAAATCAGGCCTGTTCCTCCCTCAATCTCCTCTGTCGTCGCTCCACCTTTTATGCTTCCGCTCCTCCGTGAGAGATACAAGACCGGTGGGTTGCACAGGGGGGGGTTGCACAGGTGGGGGTTGCACAGGTGTGGGTTGCACAGAGTAATCACGCAACTGGCCTCGTGCCATTCTCAGTTTAGCAATGAACACTGCAAAACAGCTATACATTATAGTTCAAAACAATGTGGGCAAATAGATGGAAAAACGTCTCGGTTGCGTATGTAACCCTCGTTCCCTGAGTAGGGAACGGAGACGTTACGTCGGATGACGACGAATGGGGTTTCGCTTAGAACACCTATCGACTTCGAGTATTACAAAACGAGCCAATGGCAAAGAAATGCCATGGGTCTGCGGAATTTGCATAGCGTATCTCCGCCTTACCTCGTGGGTATAAAAGGAGGACGCCGGCAACATGCAGATCGTAAGACTAGCAAGGACTCCTATTTAACACAGGAATACCAAGATACACTGGGGAGCATATCCCATAGTTTAGAGGAAATATGCAAATATTGCCAGCCCAAACGGGGGGGACTTAGAGAATACACATATGACCCGAAGGATGCATATGGAGAACACTGGGGTGTCCAGCCGCAGGTGGAATATTTCAACCCCAGGGGTGGCAAGGTGGCTTGCCAAGGGAGAGTCACATGCTCAGAGAGGTTTACAGTGGAAATACACATGTGGGGGTCGCTCAGAGGAGGGACCATGCACACGGGAGGCACCTAGCCGACGCACAGGCAATAGACACTGGCGTCGACGTCAGGAGTGCTGGAGGAACTCAGGGCTTTCGGAGAAGCTCACCTGAGGAGAATATCACACGTATCCAGTCCGTGGAGTGGAATGGCGAGCAAGCGAAGACACCTGAGCGGGTCCAGTACTAGCTGGTTGAAGCGAGTACATGAGAGGACACTGGCTCCACTCAGAGATTGTACAATCTGGCGAATGTGTTAGGTGTCGCCCAGCCTGCAGCTCTGCAGATGTCTGTTAGCGAGGCGCCATGCGCTAGAGCCCAAGAGGACGCCACACTCCGGGTGGAGTGGGCAGTCACACCAAGGGGGCACGGTCGACCTTGCTGCTGGTATGCCAAAGCAATGGTGTCCACTATCCAGTGAGACAACCTCTGCTTGGAGAGAGCCTTTCCCTTCAGATTCCCACCATAACAGACAAGAGCTGGTCTGAGGTCCTGAAACACTGCGTTCTGTCTACATAGGTGCGAGAGCACATACTGGACAGAGCAGTGCCAAGGCTGGGTCTGCCTCTTTCGAAGGCAGCGCTTGCAGGTTCACCAACTGGTCCCGGAAGGGAGTAGTAGGAACCTTGGGCACATATCCAGGCCGGGGTCTCAGGATCACGTGAGAGTAAGCCGGCTCGAACTCCAGACACGCTTCGTCAACGGAGAATGCGTGCAGGTCCCCTACCCTCTTGATAGAGGCCAGTGCAACCAGGAGCGCTGTCCTCATCGACAGGAGCTTAAGCTCCACTGATTGCAAAGGCTCAAAAGGGAGCACTCTGCAGGGCAGTTAGAACCACCGCGAGGTCCCAAGAGGGAACGAGAGGAGGGCGAGGAGGATTCAGTCTCCTCGCTCCTCTCAAGAACCTGATGATCAGGTCGTGCTTCCCCAAGGACTTACCTTCTACCAAGTCATGGAGTGCGGCAATGGCGGCAAAATAGACTTTGAGGGTGGAGGGAGATGGCCTTCTCTCCAACCCTTCTTGAAGGAAGGAAAGCACGACACCGACCGAGCATCTCCGAGGGTCTTCTCGGCGAGAAGAGCACCAGCTGACGAAGAGGTTCCACTTCAACGCGTAGACGTGTCTCGAGGACGACGCTCTAGCGGGAGTGATGTTAGCCACCACCGCAGGTGGTAGGGTACTCAAACCTGCCTGGTCCCGCCCAGGAGCCACACGTGGTACTCTGGTACTCAGTAACTGGTACTCGGAGGGTGCCGTGTTGCCATGCCCACCTCGGGACTCGGTCGCAAAGCCAAAGCTGAAGCGGTCTCATATGAAGCAATCTGAGCGGCATACCGCGGCCCAGTATATGCCCCAGGAGCCTCTGAAAAAACTTCAGTGGAACCGCACTCTTGCGCTTGATAGTCTCAGGCAAGTCAGCAATGGCTGAGTAGAGAAGGCGACCAAGTCCATACCGAGAAAAGAGCTCCTCTGCACGGGGCAAAGTTTACTCCTTTCCCAGTTGACCCAAAGGCCCAGACGAGCTAGTTGCCGGAGCACTGGGTCCCTGTATTCGCAAACCTGGTCTCAGGAGTGAGCTTCAGACAGCCAGTCACCGAGATAGTTCAGGATGCGAACCCCATGTTCCCATGGAGGAACAAGGGCTGCCTCAACAACCTTGTGAAGGCGCGAGGATACAGGGCTAACCCGAATGGGAGAACAGCGTACTGATATGCGTGCGCCCTGACAGCAAACCGTAGGTATGGTCTGAGTCGAAGGAGAACGGAGACATAAAAGTAGGCATCCTTCAGGTCGATTTCTGCAAACCAATCCTGTGGTCGCACACATCCAGAAATGCATTTGGCCAGGAGCATCTTGAACGGCAGCCTGTGAAGGGAGTGGTTTAGATGCGTAGGTCCAGGATTGGTTGTAACCCACCAGACTTCTCCGGGACAATGAGGTAGGGGCTGTAAACCCGGACCTCATTTCGGCTGGAGGGACAGTTTCAATCGCACCCTTCGCCAGTAGGGTAGCAACCTCCGCTCTTATGATAGGGGCATAGCCATCGACCAAAGTGGAGCGGACTCCCCTGAAGTGGGGAGGAGACCGTGCAAACTGAATTGCATAGCCGAGCCGATGGTTCGCGCGACCCAGCGGAGCAGATAGGGAAGCTCTAGGCAGGCTCCCAACTGTGCCAGTGGCATAAAGAACCACAGACGTCCCCCCGGTGGTGCAGCAAAGCGGAATGACCGGCCCAGTCGTGGACGGCATAGCGACCCGTTGTGGGGGCAAGGTCATAACCGCACCCTGACAGAGGAGGCCAGGGAAGGACCAGCGTTCCACGGGGGCCTGCTCTGTCAGGGGTCTGGCGACAGAGGGGGACAGGGGCGAAGCAGTCCGTGGACGGCACGCCGTGTCAACCGCCTCTGGGACAGAGGGGGACGAGGAGAGCACGGCTTGTGGGCGGCGCTCTGTGTCGTCCGAGAACTCTGTATGCTCAGAGACGAGAGAGTCAGCTCTTTCTGAATAAGGATTTCCAACCCTCTACCGGGGAAAGGAGTGGCCCTGCTACCAACTCCTGGAAAGAACTGAGCCTCATCTCTGAGCAGCCCATCTCAAAAGTGGGGGCTGGAGAGGGCTTTGGCATCACCCCTATGGTCTTTCAGAGCCAGGCCCGGGTGAACGGGCAGGGTTGAAACCGTGGGAGGGCGCCTTCGGCGGTGGGCAGACTGAGGGATCTGAGCGGACGGCGGGGCCTTCGGGCAGAATAACCTCAATTTGCTCACGGGCGGTTGAGAACTGTTGGGCAGAAGCACTCAACCGCACCACCGAAGAGGCCGACCTGGGAGATGGGGGTGTCGAGCAGACGGGTCCGCCCGACATCGTGCATATCAGACCGGTCAGCCCCAGACTGGTGAACATCAACGCTCGGTGAGCAAGGTCAGTGGCGGCGCGCAGTTCACTGAAGAGCCTCGGGTCAGTCCCGCCCTCCTGCATGTCCATGAGCATCTGGGTCAGGTAGACCAGCAGAACGGTCATGGGATGCCGTGAGGCGGCTGCCTGTCCTGTGGCACTATAGGATTTCGCCACAGATTAGTGTAGACGAAAAGAACTACAGGCTTGGACGGGTGCTTAGGATTGCGCCGGGAAGCACTCTGAGGACACAGTAGCATGGCAACAGAGCGTTCAACCGGGGGGACCCCAGTGTACCCATGGGCAGCGGCCCCTGAGGGGAGGAAAGGCGGATGAGACCAATGAGTGGACCCGTGATCTCATCATGCACGGCCGGGAGGAAAGATATTGGGGTTTGCCGTGGACGCGGGTCGGCGGCCTCACCCAAAAACCAATCGTCCTGGGAGAGAATGGCCGCCATCTCCGGATAAGACTCAGGCATAGCCGTATGCACACCAGAAGGTGGCAGCTGTGACGAGTCATCATTTCCAAAAGAATCAAGCCCACCTAGTGATGCTGCTACAGACACAGCATCAACCTCTGTAGCTTCAAATGAAAACACACAGGCCATCCGAGGGTAGACTCGTGGAATCATCAGTTCGCTAGCAGGCACCGTCATTAAAGAGGGGGGGCTGGGGCGTGGACATAGAGTCGGCGCCTTTTTCCAGACCAACACCCTCAGGTCACCATGGCCACCAGCCGAAGATCGGGTGGTGGATGAGGGGACTCTCATTCTTGCGAGTTCACCGAGTCTCGACCTATATATGACGCGATGATCACGTTCCCAGAGAGAACATGAGTCATCCACGAGCGCTGTTCAAGCATGATCAAAGCCCAAACACACTAGACAGCGCTCGTGCCCATCAGAGTCCGATACCAGTCCGCTGCAACCAGAAATGCACGGGCGAGCCGTCTTTAAAAAGACGTGCCGTGTGCGAGCTCTTTTATGAGAGGAGAAAAAACTCCACGATGTTGAAGCGCACAGGGAGACACACACACACTGGCAGATCAGTGCACAGATCAGCAGGCACTGTGAGCTCGCTGCAGATCGCCGTCACACCAACACCGGAGAGAGAAGCTCGTCTCGTAGAGCGAAGTCAGAGATGGCTCTGGAGTGAAGAAATACTCTTGGCTCCGAAGCGAAAACATATCTGCATGTAGCCGGCGTCCTCCTTTTATACCCACGAGGGAAGGTGCAGATACGCTATGCAAATTCCGCAGACCCATGGCATTTCTTTGCCATTGGCTCGTTTTGTAATACTCGAAGTCGATAGGTGTTCTAAGCGAAACCCCATTCGTCGTCATCCGACGTAACTCGGAGTGACAACGAAAGGGAACTAAAAATACATTCAGAAAACACAGAGCTGAACACTTTACATTTCCTGAAATAAGTTCGGAACATTGACTCTTAAAGTAATAAATGTGATTATATTGCTAATGTCATAGAATAGCAAAGTTATAATAGTTATAATATGCGCAACTGGGATTTAAACTTGGTGAATTCTGCAGGTTAGTTAAAGGGATAGTTCACCCAAAAATGAAAACTCTGTCAGTAATTACTCACCCTCATGTTGTTCCAACCCCGTAAGACCTTCGTTCATCTTCGGAACACGAATTAACATATTTCTGATTAAATCTGAGAGCGGTCTCACTCCTCTATAGGCTTCTAAGGGATTGAAACTTGCCAGCCCCTAAAAGTTATTAAAGACATCGTTAAAATAGTCCAACTGACTACAGTGGCTCAATCTTAAGTTTATCATGCAACGAGAATACTTTTTGTGCGCAAAAACAAATAAAAATAACGACTTTATTTCAACTATTCATTTCCTTCTCCGTGGGCCTCTAGTCAGTTAACGTAGTGTGATAGCGTAGTGCTACGTCATACGTAGGCTCTCTATTGGCCGACGCTGGTCATGTGTGTGATGCGTGTGATGTACAACACAGAAGCGCTGCGTATTTGACTCATTTTTAATAAACACCAAATACTGTTCGTGCTAGAGGAGAACTGGCCCACTGACTAAGCTTGGTTCCTCCCATGTTTTTTTCCCCTCCATTCTGTCACTTGATGGAATTTGGGTTCCTCTCCACTGTCGCGTCTGGCTTGCATCGTTGTGGACACTTAATATTCAAATCTGTCTGTACTGACGCTGTTGTATGAGAACTGAACTGAGCTGGATGATGACCTCACTTTTTGGAAAACTGCTTTATAGATTAAATGAACTAATTTAATAATTGATGATCTTTACAACAGAACTTAATCAACACTGAACTGACTTCAGCTGAACAACAGCCGAAATGCATAATTTTCCTGGTATCACTGTAAAGCTGTATTGCAATATTACAAATCAATATTACAGTATTATTAATATTGAAGTGATCCTATTTCATTTTCTGTACAATAGATAAATATAACATACATGCAAGATGGCAGCAGCTGTGTTTGTATGAAACAAGTGAGAGGGTGTCCACAGTGTAATCCGAGAGACATGAAAGTCTTTAAGACATGATGTTCTGGTGTCATCAGCTCGCAAGCTTCAGATACCCGGATGAGTGGTATGTTATTGATAACGGTTGTCATTGGAGAATAACATACCTCAGAATGTTGCGGCTGACCAAACCCAATAGGTATTATGTTTACGTCTGAGTTTTATGTTGTAGCTAGTTCTCTTGTTTTCTTGCTCTGGTTTATTACATTAACAATTTTTGTCATATTCTCCTAAGTCGTGCGCTTTTACTGCAGGAACGCATGACAGAATACCGGACCTAAAAAAATAATATTTGCGGCGTTTTCTTGCCTCTGGTCTTCTGGTCTCCAGCCTCCAAAGAGGATCCCCCGGCTCCACCTCCAGCTGCAGATCCTGTCACTCCACCTCGGACCAGCAATCTGTCTGCTCCAACTTGGCTCCACCTGGGACCATTGTCCTTACAGCTTCACCGGGCTCCCTCTTCCCACCGGCTCAGCTTTGGTCAGACGTCACACTGCCTGCACCTCGGATTTAAGGGCCTTCAGCTATGCTTCGTACCTTCGGCTCCGTCAGGCTCCGCCTTCCCCTCCAGCTCCGCCTTGGTCCACAGTATCACCGGCTCCACGTCAGTCGTCTGGCCATCAGTCAGCCAAACCTCCACCTTGGCTCCTCCCTCCTTCGACTCCGCTTTGGGCCATCGTCCTGGCTGTGCTTTGGGCCCCCGCCTGGCTACTCCTGCTCCAGGTACCTCCATGGCTCCTCCCACCATCATCGCCACCCTGGTCTATCCTTCTGTCATCTCCCCTGGTTTCCTGCTCTCCGCCTATTCTGCATCCTCCTCATCAGCCACCCTCCCTCCTCAGTTGGAATGTTAGGTCGTGAGGACATGCATGTTCTGTTTTGTTCTGTTTTATTATCATGGTGTTTTGGTTTCCCTTTTTGCTATGTTTCCACATGTATTTAAGCCCTAATTTTCCCAAATTCAGTTTTATGTGGCTAGTTCTTCTGATTTTTCTTGTTCTGGATTATTGGAATATAATATATATATATATATATATATATATATATATATATATATATATATATATATATATATATATATATATATAATATAATAATATATTTTGTCATATTCTCCAGAGTTGTGCGCTTCACTGCAGCAACGCGTGTCATGAAGTTTATGCACATACTGTACATTATTTGCACATACAGATTGGAGATACCACTGCACATTGAATGGTTCTTTGCCTCAACGTCGTGCATGAAAATTGTGTAATGCACTCCTAGCCATGGATTATCCCTTACTGTCAAGTCTTTGTCGTCAGTTAGGAACCTGGGTGTGCTCTTTGATAACAATCTCTCATTTGAAAGTCACGTGTCTAGTATCTGTAAACGCACATTTTTCCATCTTAAAAATATATCTAAATTACGTCATATGCTCTCATTGACAAATGCAATTAGTTCATGCATTCATGACCTCAAGGCTAGATTATTGTAATGCTCTACTGGGTGGTTGCCCTGCACACTTAATAAACAAACTGGTTTAGCTGGTCCAAAACGCAGCCGCTAGAGTTCTTACCAGAACCAGGAAGTATGACCATATTAGCCCGGTTCTGTCAACACTGCATTGGCTCCCTATTAAACATCGTATACATTTTAAAATATTACTGATTACTTACAAAGCACTAAATGGTTTAGCTCTGCAGTACTTGAGCGAGCTCTTAACCCATTATAGTCCTTCACGTCTATTGCGATCTCAAAATTCTGGCCAGTTGATAATGCCTAGAATATCATAATCAACTGCTGGCGGTAGATCCTTTTCCTATTTAGCACCAAAACTTTGGAACAATCTTCCTTACATGTCCTGGAAGCAGACACAGTCTGTCAGTTCAAATCTAGACTAAAAACACATCTCTTTTACTTAGCATACACATAACACATTATAGATTGCTATAATTCAATGTTAGATCAGCCGGAACCGGGAACACTTCCCATAAATCCTGATGTACTTTGTACATCATAAGAAGGATGGCGTCTACGCTAATATTAGTCTCTCTGTTTATCCCGAGGTTTACCGCAGTATGCCGGATCCAGGCCATTTCCAGATCTGATGAAGGACCATCACATGGACATGACGACAACGCATCCCTGAAGTGCCAGCCTCATCAACACTGTGAAGGCCTCATGGACACCTCAACAAACTCCTCTCCATACCGGCGTGATGACTCCGACCCCTAACCAGATGAACTGGATAAATATTGTGAAAGTTCTGATCCAATCTGACTTCTGACCTATTATGCCGCCTAAATCATAATCATACACTGTTGGTTTGTTGGCCAAAGGAGGACTGGCCCCCCGACTGAGCCTGGGTTCTCCCAAGTTTTTTTTTCTCCATTCTGTCACCTGATGGAGTTTTGGTTCCTTGCCACTGGCGCCTTTTTTTTTTTTCGCCTTCATTCACCATTGGCTTTTGGCTTGCTTAGTTGGGGACATTTAACATTTAATTTTGAATTTAACAATACTATTACAACTTTACTTTTCTGTTATCTCTGTAAAGCTGCTTTGAAACAATTTGTATTGTAAAATAAATAAATATATAAATAAAGGTGACTTGACTTGACTTGACTTGACTACGTATTCCACACAAGTAGTTAATACCATATAGCAACTGTCAAAATGATTGATTGACAGGTGGGCGTGGCTTTCCTTTGATCTTCCCCCGCCCCTTCCGGTTCCTCCCCTTCCTGTCCCGCCCCTTGTCCCGCCCCTTCCGGTTCCTCCCCTTCCTGTTACCTTTGACCTAGTTCCGCCCCTTCCTGTTACCTTTGACCTAGTTCCGCCCCTTCCGGTTACAGCTTCTGTCAAAATGATGGATGGTTACCTTTGACCTAGTTCCGCCCCTTGCGGTTACAGCTTCTGTCAAAATGATGGATGTGTGACAGTTAGTTTGGTCGTTTGAAGTTCATTTGATCAAGAAAAGGGAGGTATTGGCCTTTGATATTAACATAAGCTTTGATGTTACAGTTACAAAGTGATGTGACAGTTAGTTTGAGATGTGATTGTTTGAAGTTGGTGTTTTGGTCACCGCATCCCTGAGCTTTATCAAGGGGAGCTGTGAAAGTGATAAGAAAAAAATGTACAACTATTCACTGGACCAAGCATTATGTTCATTTAAATAAAATGGTGAAAGTTTATCTGTTCTTTAAAAGAATATAAAATAAAACCTCACACAAAAAGTTTAAATAAAATGGAGTCACAAAAATATTCCAAACAGTTAAAAATGTATTAGAGAGTTGAAGAAAAAAACATACAGCTTATGTAAAACCTCACACAAAAAGTTTAAATAAAATGGAGTCACAAAAATATTCCAAACAGTTAAAAATGTATTAGAGAGTTGAAGAAAAAACATACAGCTTATTTAAACCTCACACAAAAAGTTTAAATAAAATGGAGCCACAAAAGTATTGCAAACAATCCAATGTATGAATGATCTGACTCTGTCTCAAAAACATAGGGAGCACGCGCGTCTATGTGTGTGTGTGTGTGTGTGTGTGTGTGTCAAAGCAGGAATTTCCCCACCTCCGCATTGCTGAGGACCTTGAAAGTTTATCTCACACAGAAGTTGAAAAAGCATTATGTTCATTTAAATGAAACGATTATAAAATTTACATTTAGTCATTCACAAATATTTGACACTGACTCAAGTTGAAAAACCATGCTGTTCAATTAAAAGTATATAAATTAAACAAAAATAAAATCATCTTACTGTTTCACCATGGTTGAAAAAAACCCACAAGTGTTTCCCCTGAAGTCTTTTCTCTCTGTCACACCAGCGTGTGGCTGGCCTAGTATCTGTTTTTGTGACACGTTCCTGAGCCCATTGAAAAGCATTGTGTTCCTTTAAAAGTGTATAAATTAAAATATATCATATATAAAATAAATAGTTTACTAATTGTTGTTCATTTAAAATCTTACTAAATTACTGAAGTTGAAGATCATGCCGTTCATTAAAAAATCTTACTAAATTAATGAAGTTGAAAAGCATTCTGTTCATTTAAAATAAATAATTTACAAATTTACTGTACCAATTATGTTAGATTTAGATAAAAATAAAATCATCTTACATTTTCACCAGGGTTGAAGAAAAAAATCACACAGGTAGTGCCTGCCAGCATGGACAGTGTGCGTGACAAATAAGTGATATCATCGCTGTTTTCGAACCACCGGTAATAAATTACTTTTAATTCATAAGACTTATTTTCAGGAGTGACAGTTATCAAAAGGTCTGCCTAAATGCTGGGAATGTGAATTGGCCTTGAACCTGAACAGTTCCATTCATAGAGTACTGAAAGAATATAGTGGACACACAGCTCCGCCGTTTTCCCATAGTTTTCCACAGGCTCTTACTGTAAAAGGTTATAAAATAGCCAAGACACATGGTCGTGTGCCATACCCCATGTCTGGACCAAAAACTTTTGCACCCTCTCTTCTATGACCACCTCATCAAAAATGCAAAACAGTGAGTACTTTCTCTATAATTAATTTATGCTACGGTGCTGTTTATCTGTAATATGCAATGATGTTTAATCTGAAAAATTGTTTATACATAAGGAAAAGACGGTATAATTCATTAGTGGTGATACAGATATTAAAATGTATCTACTATATTAATTTATCAAAGTGGTTTAAAAATATGGAGCATTGTATTATGATATTGATGTGATACAGATATTAACATGTATCTACTATATTAATTTATCAAAGTATGATTTTTTTTAAAAAAATAGGGAGCATTGTATTATGATATCGATGTGATACAGATATTAACACGTATCTACTATATTAATTTATCAAAGTATGATTTTTTTAAATATGGAGCATTGTATTATGATTATGTATTATGTTTTTTTTTTTAAACCATATTACAAAAGTATCAGTTTAACACGACTGTTTTACAGCAATGTTTATCCATATCACAAAAGTATCAGTTTAACATGACTGTTTTACAGCAATGTTTATTTTGCATTATGCTATGTTGTTTTAACTGTTGTATTTTTTATCCGATGTAACTAAAATCTGCAGCATTGTTTATTTAAGCTGCGGGGTTTCCATAAAGGACCTTAAAATAAATGTTTTGGATTTATTCAGTTTTAAATCTTATTTAGAGATTATTTTAGTCAGACATGCTTATATGTGAATAGGCCTATTTAATTCCTCTTCAGTTACTTACTTCTTAAATTTTGCTAGGTTACTTTTTAATTCTTCTTTTACTCTGTCTTTGATTTTGACTTTTAGCAATTTGCATGATAAAATTGTTTAAAATGTAAGCTATAAATATGAACGGCACAATGTGATAACCAAAATATATAAAAGTCAAGTCAAAGCTATTTATATAGGCTAGCACTTTTCATTGCCATTTAAAATAACATGGTCTTTCCTTTTCTCTCTAGAGACAGCAAACACTGCAGGACAATCAGGCACCCAAGTAACATGTTAGTATGGTTTATATTTTATTTTTAATGAGAAAACATTATAGAGTGCAACAGGCGGTATCTGGGAGTAAAAACATTTACTTTCTCCATACGGAAATTAATTTAAAAGACAGACCTACTGTGAGCTAAGAGGTTGTTAATACATGGTATTTGCTTCTGATCAAGCCTTCAGCTTATTTTTTTTGTAATTAATCATGTTTTACAGTTGAACTCCAGGTGAATACTACATTACCCATGAGCCATGATGCTGTAGTGAAAATTATGTCAAACATAGTTTTTAAAAAAAAAAAAGCAACACACTCCAAAATAGCTCTGCCCCCTCCCATGAAGCACTGCGAATGACATAATCTCCCTACCCTCTCAAAATACTGAAATGTTTGTATAAGCTATATATGCGTATTTATATATAAATATATATATTTTTTAAAATCACTATGGGAAATAAGAATGAAAAAGGGGTGGGGGAGGCACTGTTGCACTCTATGTATAATGAACAATTGACAGATGAACTAACAGATATTTTATGTAAACAGGCAAAATCTCTACATCTGATGATGGCCATGTGTTTTCGCCGATCATAACTGGTTCAAGTTCCTTTGAGATCAATATGACTTCTGCCAAATCAAATGTGCCAGCAAATTGTAAGTGTAATACACGAGAAACTATTAAAACAGTTTTTTTTTGCGTATGTAATGTATAAAATTAATCTTAATTAAGCAGTCCGAGTTAACTATTTGGGACTAATTTTAAGGAAAGTTACATTCTGATCTAACAGCATCATGTACAAATTTGAAATATTTTTGGTACTATTGGATCGAGTTTTGTAGAATAAACCCAGATTAATTTATTTTATGCGGTGTCATGCTCCTGGATTATTCAGACTCAGAATTGTAACTATAGCCTTTTATTTTACGGCACTTATTTATTTTACTACAGATTTGATCAAAGCCAAATACTGTCCAAAAGGGACGACTGGGAAAGAAGAGAAACAGGTCAATACAAGGTTAGATTCAATCTTTATATTCTTTCCCATTTTGCCTTCATTTTCCTTTTCCTGTTTTAATTTTTCAATTTTTATATTCTCAGATCATCAAGGGTTTCTGAAAGCAAACACCAGTCAGTTGGTCGAAAAAATGAAGAACATTGATTCAATCATTGACAATCTTGATTGCTCAATGAATCAGTTACAAATGTGCGAGGGAATCCGACATGAAGACGAGGGAACCGCTGGACTATGTGAATTGTGAAAGCATTTTCAACGACCTGGTCAACGCTTTGTTCAAGCATGAAGAATCTCTCATGAAGAAACTGCAATAACCACTGTTGTAGCCTATTGTTTGGCATTATGTACTTAAATAGTTTTTTTTAAATAAAATGTTTTTAATAATTGATTGGTGATGGAGTTTTAATTTTTGTATTTAGAACCAAGTATATTGCACAAGTAAGAAGAAACCAAACTGGCCATATAATGATATATTGCACATAATAAACAATGGCAAAATGTGTATTCCTTAAAAAACAGGCAAGTTTTGAGAACCCTAATATTGGTGTAATCTCTGCGAGATCTCAACCACAAACGCAAAACTTTGTGGTGGGTGATACGGGCATAGCTTTACTAAAGGAAAATATTATGGAAGTAATTTTCAAACTATATTTTATTTATTTATATTATGGTTTTCATGTTGATTTAAAGTTTTTGTTATTAACTAATACCTTTATTTTTTACATCCAGCACAAAATTTTGTTCAAAAATCGTTCTCTGACCCCAAATAATCAGATAATGTTGTGTTCACAATCTATAATTAGATATTCTCCTGCTTAGTATGTGTGTAAATAGTTGTGCTTAAATATTTGGATGTATTTTTACAAGCCAACATATTTTGTCACACTGTAGCGATTTTTATATAACATATTTTGTCACACACTTGTAAAGACTATGGCCTACCTTTAAAACATAATCTTTATACAGGAATCACCCGTGTCCAAAACATCCATGTAAGATTCAAAAGACCAAATCACTAAGAAGACAGGGGATGAAAAGCACCGTTTATAATAAATACACAAAGTATTAATGCAAAAAGTAAGTGTATGCTGTTTCACACTTAAACTATTACAACAGAATCACATCTGACTATGCAGATAAAATTGCACAAAAGTAAATTCTAGTGATCAACTTGCTAAAGAGTCAATACAACATGAGCCATTTAAAGCAAATACGAAAAGCCACTTGTGATCAGTTTTGTATGTTTGTAATTGACATCATGTTTCTTTTTGTACAGTTTGCAAAAACTATAGTCTCCGAGCGTGGTCAAACATATAGGAATTTATGAAAAACATGAACAGATATTTCTACATGAGATATTTATTTTAGAACATCTTTCAGCTATGTCTACGAAACATCGACATGAAAGATGAGTATTGCTGTTTTTCTGTTACCTATAAAACTATTATACTTCAAACTCGTCTAGCTATTGCCCATTTCACAGCACGGTCGGTTATTTTTTCTACGTGGCTAAACAACGGTTAAGCTAATGAATTACCGTTGAAAGGCGGGATGATTCATTTTTTATTCCGTCTACACCGATACTTTGACACAAGAGTTTTAGTCAGGGGGTATTTTAGGCCTGATCCAGAAAACAGACATTGTGTTTTATGTCTTAATAATCGTTCTTCTTTTTATGAAAAGTAAGCAGTTTTTGGCCTCATCATCAAAAATGTTTAAACATATTGTAAATATCAATTGTTATATAAATTATATGTGAAACACGCTCAGTCGCATTAGAGTCGGATTCTTGTTTATATTGAAGTTTGTTATTGAACCGCTAGTGTTCTTAAATTGTTTACCACGGTTTCATTTTTAACAACAAAATCGTAACACTTTTCGTATTTTGTACGATGTTTTCTTTACACTCTCACCCCATGGATATCGGTTTCCTACAGTTAGCTGTAATGTTGGTGAACTCTAGGCCTTCTCTTTTTCATATACGACAGTATTTGCATGAATTGGCTTGATTTAATAAAATGATGGTTTAAACCACATTATATTATTATACCATTTTTAAATTGCGCTTAAATGTATATTTTATATTTTAACCCTTTATGCAAATATAGAATAGGCCTACCGCACAAGGATCTCTGAAATATTTTTTTCGTGTAAAACATCTATGTAGATCTATGTTTTTAAAAATACAAAGACATCTTTCTACCAGCGACCCTCAAAATCTGGGCATACAACAAAACACAGTGCATCCGTGTAGCTACGATGATTGATCAGAAAATTACTTTTGTCGCTTTGTTTGAAGAAACACTTTAATCAGCTGGTGCTTGATAACTATTAAACAACCCTCAATTCGGTAATGATGCGATATTGATATCGCGTTTTAATTTCAACTCAATGCGCTAAAGGTCTATAACTGAACTTTAACGTCTTAATATTTGGTAAAAGTTAACTTAAAGCCTTACTTTCTAAACGCTTTTTACGGAACTTGTTGCGAACATTCACTCAGCCATATGTTTAAAAAATATATATATTGGTGTAATTAATAGAATTCTCTCTGGCGGTATATGCATAACTTCTCCATGACTTATGATTCAATGAGGCTTTAATCCTACGTAACAGTTTACGATGTCATGACGATGACACCCCTATACAACTCCTCCTATTGGCGGGTGAGCACTATCAGTTGTCCTGATAAACTCTACACAGAGCCCAGCCTCAGTTATCGCACGCAAGCCGGTTTCTCCTAACTGTTTGTGTGTGTGTGTGGTGGTAACGCTGCTAAACCTGGTTTCGACGCTACAGACGGTTGCTTCAAATGGATTCAAAATCGTAAAAACGCTGACTGTTGGGTCTACTGCTACATCTCATTAATCAGAAGTTGAAGGAACATTTGGAAGGAACCGTGGTAAACATTTGGTTGGCCTTCTAAGGCTTGCTTCGACATTCCGGTTTGTTTGAACCTACCGCAAACTAGTCTTCTACGACTCATCATAGCATTTGTCCTAAACAGGTGCGGGTTAAAATCAGAGCCTGAGACTATTCAAGGAACACTCGGGGCTATTCTGCGCGAATTAAAAGACGAGCCATTCATCGGTACTAAACTACAAGAAATCAGAGACGAGCTTTTGGACAAATCCAGCTAGGAGATCGTCTCCGACGTCGTCGACCTCTGGCGAGGTTTCTCAATCGTGAATGGAGAGTGACCAAACCCCCACCAGCATGGCTGCTGCCTTTAGCCGAAAGAGTTACATGGAATTCATGTTTAAAGGACATTACAGAACCCAGCTGATTTCATTAATGGAAAGAGTCATCGAGTATTCAAGTGAATCGGATGATGATGATGATGATGATGACGACGTTAATGTTGAAACCAAGCGTGTAAGAAATCTCAAGAAACATATGAGATTGATAAGAGGTACGCCTGATTCTTGGGGTGAATTATCAAACATATGTGTCAACGGTATTGAGCCGCCGTCTGTACTTGTAAAAGATGCTCTGGTTATGATGCTTGAATGCAGCTGTGAGTTAGAAATCCCCGATGTACTCTGTATGTGTACGTATGTGGCCGATGTATGTAAGCTAATGATACCAAAACTAAAAGACAATGACGAGGATGACACGTCCAGAGTTATCGAAATGTTTGTCAATTACATCATAGATCGTAACATGATGGATTGCAGAAATTTCATCTACTGGTTAGACTATCAATGATGTTATTGTTACCCCTTTTTTCACTAGCCTCTAATGTCATTATATCTTTTAGAGTTTTGTACGACCATTATTTATTTTATTAATTCTTTTATTATATTACTTATAACATGTAGTCATTATCTATCCTGTTTTTACTGATTGTAATATTAGATGTGTCATTTTAATAAAAAGGTTGAACCACTATGCATGTGTGTGTGTGTTATTTCTTTTACAGAGGTCGAAACGAGAACATGTCGGAGCTTTTGAAAAAGCTTATTATAGACCGTCTAACCCTGAGTCTTTAGGCGGTTAAAAACGTTTAAAAGACGCAGTCTTAAAGGATAATGGAGTTCGACTAAGTGATAAGAGGTTTCGGATCGGTTGTCTTCAGGAATTCTATTAATTACACCAATATATATATTTTTTAAACATATGGCTGAGTGAATGTTCGCAACAAGTTCCGTAAAAAGCGTTTAGAAAGTAAGGCTTTAAGTTAACTTTTACCAAATATTAAGACGTTAAAGTTCAGTTATAGACCTTTAGCGCATTGAGTTGAAATTAAAACGCGATATCAATATCGCATCATTACCGAATTGAGGGTTGTTTAATAGTTATCAAGCACCAGCTGATTAAAGTGTTTCTTCAAACAAAGCGACAAAAGTAATTTTCTGATCAATCATCGTAGCTACACGGATGCACTGTGTTTTGTTGTATGCCCAGATTTTGAGGGTCGCTGGTAGAAAGATGTCTTTGTATTTTTAAAAACATAGATCTACATAGATGTTTTACACGAAAAAAATATTTCAGAGATCCTTGTGCGGTAGGCCTATTCTATATTTGCATAAAGGGTTAAAATATAAAATATACATTTAAGCGCAATTTAAAAATGGTATAATAATATAATGTGGTTTAAACCATCATTTTATTAAATCAAGCCAATTCATGCAAATACTGTCGTATATGAAAAAGAGAAGGCCTAGAGTTCACCAACATTACAGCTAACTGTAGGAAACCGATATCCATGGGGTGAGAGTGTAAAGAAAACATCGTACAAAATACGAAAAGTGTTACGATTTTGTTGTTAAAAATGAAACCGTGGTAAACAATTTAAGAACACTAGCGGTTCAATAACAAACTTCAATATAAACAAGAATCCGACTCTAATGCGACTGAGCGTGTTTCACATATAATTTATATAACAATTGATATTTACAATATGTTTAAACATTTTTGATGATGAGGCCAAAAACTGCTTACTTTTCATAAAAAGAAGAACGATTATTAAGACATAAAACACAATGTCTGTTTTCTGGATCAGGCCTAAAATACCCCCTGACTAAAACTCTTGTGTCAAAGTATCGGTGTAGACGGAATAAAAAATGAATCATCCCGCCTTTCAACGGTAATTCATTAGCTTAACCGTTGTTTAGCCACGTAGAAAAAATAACCGACCGTGCTGTGAAATGGGCAATAGCTAGACGAGTTTGAAGTATAATAGTTTTATAGGTAACAGAAAAACAGCAATACTCATCTTTCATGTCGATGTTTCGTAGACATAGCTGAAAGATGTTCTAAAATAAATATCTCATGTAGAAATATCTGTTCATGTTTTTCATAAATTCCTATATGTTTGACCACGCTCGGAGACTATAGTTTTTGCAAACTGTACAAAAAGAAACATGATGTCAATTACAAACATACAAAACTGATCACAAGTGGCTTTTCGTATTTGCTTTAAATGGCTCATGTTGTATTGACTCTTTAGCAAGTTGATCACTAGAATTTACTTTTGTGCAATTTTATCTGCATAGTCAGATGTGATTCTGTTGTAATAGTTTAAGTGTGAAACAGCATACACTTACTTTTTGCATTAATACTTTGTGTATTTATTATAAACGGTGCTTTTCATCCCCTGTCTTCTTAGTGATTTGGTCTTTTGAATCTTACATGGATGTTTTGGACACGGGTGATTCCTGTATAAAGATTATGTTTTAAAGGTAGGCCATAGTCTTTACAAGTGTGTGACAAAATATGTTATATAAAAATCGCTACAGTGTGACAAAATATGTTGGCTTGTAAAAATACATCCAAATATTTAAGCACAACTATTTACACACATACTAAGCAGGAGAATATCTAATTATAGATTGTGAACACAACATTATCTGATTATTTGGGGTCAGAGAACGATTTTTGAACAAAATTTTGTGCTGGATGTAAAAAATAAAGGTATTAGTTAATAACAAAAACTTTAAATCAACATGAAAACCATAATATAAATAAATAAAATATAGTTTGAAAATTACTTCCATAATATTTTCCTTTAGTAAAGCTATGCCCGTATCACCCACCACAAAGTTTTGCGTTTGTGGTTGAGATCTCGCAGAGATTACACCAATATTAGGGTTCTCAAAACTTGCCTGTTTTTTAAGGAATACACATTTTGCCATTGTTTATTATGTGCAATATATCATTATATGGCCAGTTTGGTTTCTTCTTACTTGTGCAATATACTTGGTTCTAAATACAAAAATTAAAACTCCATCACCAATCAATTATTAAAAACATTTTATTTAAAAAAAACTATTTAAGTACATAATGCCAAACAATAGGCTACAACAGTGGTTATTGCAGTTTCTTCATGAGAGATTCTTCATGCTTGAACAAAGCGTTGACCAGGTCGTTGAAAATGCTTTCACAATTCACATAGTCCAGCGGTTCCCTCGTCTTCATGTCGGATTCCCTCGCACATTTGTAACTGATTCATTGAGCAATCAAGATTGTCAATGATTGAATCAATGTTCTTCATTTTTTCGACCAACTGACTGGTGTTTGCTTTCAGAAACCCTTGATGATCTGAGAATATAAAAATTGAAAAATTAAAACAGGAAAAGGAAAATGAAGGCAAAATGGGAAAGAATATAAAGATTGAATCTAACCTTGTATTGACCTGTTTCTCTTCTTTCCCAGTCGTCCCTTTTGGACAGTATTTGGCTTTGATCAAATCTGTAGTAAAATAAATAAGTGCCGTAAAATAAAAGGCTATAGTTACAATTCTGAGTCTGAATAATCCAGGAGCATGACACCGCATAAAATAAATTAATCTGGGTTTATTCTACAAAACTCGATCCAATAGTACCAAAAATATTTCAAATTTGTACATGATGCTGTTAGATCAGAATGTAACTTTCCTTAAAATTAGTCCCAAATAGTTAACTCGGACTGCTTAATTAAGATTAATTTTATACATTACATACGCAAAAAAAAACTGTTTTAATAGTTTCTCGTGTATTACACTTACAATTTGCTGGCACATTTGATTTGGCAGAAGTCATATTGATCTCAAAGGAACTTGAACCAGTTATGATCGGCGAAAACACATGGCCATCATCAGATGTAGAGATTTTGCCTGTTTACATAAAATATCTGTTAGTTCATCTGTCAATTGTTCATTATACATAGAGTGCAACAGTGCCTCCCCCACCCCTTTTTCATTCTTATTTCCCATAGTGATTTTAAAAAATATATATATTTATATATAAATACGCATATATAGCTTATACAAACATTTCAGTATTTTGAGAGGGTAGGGAGATTATGTCATTCGCAGTGCTTCATGGGAGGGGGCAGAGCTATTTTGGAGTGTGTTGCTTTTTTTTTTTTAAAAACTATGTTTGACATAATTTTCACTACAGCATCATGGCTCATGGGTAATGTAGTATTCACCTGGAGTTCAACTGTAAAACATGATTAATTACAAAAAAAATAAGCTGAAGGCTTGATCAGAAGCAAATACCATGTATTAACAACCTCTTAGCTCACAGTAGGTCTGTCTTTTAAATTAATTTCCGTATGGAGAAAGTAAATGTTTTTACTCCCAGATACCGCCTGTTGCACTCTATAATGTTTTCTCATTAAAAATAAAATATAAACCATACTAACATGTTACTTGGGTGCCTGATTGTCCTGCAGTGTTTGCTGTCTCTAGAGAGAAAAGGAAAGACCATGTTATTTTAAATGGCAATGAAAAGTGCTAGCCTATATAAATAGCTTTGACTTGACTTTTATATATTTTGGTTATCACATTGTGCCGTTCATATTTATAGCTTACATTTTAAACAATTTTATCATGCAAATTGCTAAAAGTCAAAATCAAAGACAGAGTAAAAGAAGAATTAAAAAGTAACCTAGCAAAATTTAAGAAGTAAGTAACTGAAGAGGAATTAAATAGGCCTATTCACATATAAGCATGTCTGACTAAAATAATCTCTAAATAAGATTTAAAACTGAATAAATCCAAAACATTTATTTTAAGGTCCTTTATGGAAACCCCGCAGCTTAAATAAACAATGCTGCAGATTTTAGTTACATCGGATAAAAAATACAACAGTTAAAACAACATAGCATAATGCAAAATAAACATTGCTGTAAAACAGTCATGTTAAACTGATACTTTTGTGATATGGATAAACATTGCTGTAAAACAGTCGTGTTAAACTGATACTTTTGTAATATGGTTTAAAAAAAAAAACATAATACATAATCATAATACAATGCTCCATATTTAAAAAAATCATACTTTGATAAATTAATATAGTAGATACGTGTTAATATCTGTATCACATCGATATCATAATACAATGCTCCCTATTTTTTTAAAAAAAATCATACTTTGATAAATTAATATAGTAGATACATGTTAATATCTGTATCACATCAATATCATAATACAATGCTCCATATTTTTAAACCACTTTGATAAATTAATATAGTAGATACATTTTAATATCTGTATCACCACTAATGAATTATACCGTCTTTTCCTTATGTATAAACAATTTTTCAGATTAAACATCATTGCATATTACAGATAAACAGCACCGTAGCATAAATTAATTATAGAGAAAGTACTCACTGTTTTGCATTTTTGATGAGGTGGTCATAGAAGAGAGGGTGCAAAAGTTTTTGGTCCAGACATGGGGTATGGCACACGACCATGTGTCTTGGCTATTTTATAACCTTTTACAGTAAGAGCCTGTGGAAAACTATGGGAAAACGGCGGAGCTGTGTGTCCACTATATTCTTTCAGTACTCTATGAATGGAACTGTTCAGGTTCAAGGCCAATTCACATTCCCAGCATTTAGGCAGACCTTTTGATAACTGTCACTCCTGAAAATAAGTCTTATGAATTAAAAGTAATTTATTACCGGTGGTTCGAAAACAGCGATGATATCACTTATTTGTCACGCACACTGTCCATGCTGGCAGGCACTACCTGTGTGATTTTTTTCTTCAACCCTGGTGAAAATGTAAGATGATTTTATTTTTATCTAAATCTAACATAATTGGTACAGTAAATTTGTAAATTATTTATTTTAAATGAACAGAATGCTTTTCAACTTCATTAATTTAGTAAGATTTTTTAATGAACGGCATGATCTTCAACTTCAGTAATTTAGTAAGATTTTAAATGAACAACAATTAGTAAACTATTTATTTTATATATGATATATTTTAATTTATACACTTTTAAAGGAACACAATGCTTTTCAATGGGCTCAGGAACGTGTCACAAAAACAGATACTAGGCCAGCCACACGCTGGTGTGACAGAGAGAAAAGACTTCAGGGGAAACACTTGTGGGTTTTTTTCAACCATGGTGAAACAGTAAGATGATTTTATTTTTGTTTAATTTATATACTTTTAATTGAACAGCATGGTTTTTCAACTTGAGTCAGTGTCAAATATTTGTGAATGACTAAATGTAAATTTTATAATCGTTTCATTTAAATGAACATAATGCTTTTTCAACTTCTGTGTGAGATAAACTTTCAAGGTCCTCAGCAATGCGGAGGTGGGGAAATTCCTGCTTTGACACACACACACACACACACACACACACATAGACGCGCGTGCTCCCTATGTTTTTGAGACAGAGTCAGATCATTCATACATTGGATTGTTTGCAATACTTTTGTGGCTCCATTTTATTTAAACTTTTTGTGTGAGGTTTAAATAAGCTGTATGTTTTTTCTTCAACTCTCTAATACATTTTTAACTGTTTGGAATATTTTTGTGACTCCATTTTATTTAAACTTTTTGTGTGAGGTTTTACATAAGCTGTATGTTTTTTTCTTCAACTCTCTAATACATTTTTAACTGTTTGGAATATTTTTGTGACTCCATTTTATTTAAACTTTTTGTGTGAGGTTTTATTTTATATTCTTTTAAAGAACAGATAAACTTTCACCATTTTATTTAAATGAACATAATGCTTGGTCCAGTGAATAGTTGTACATTTTTTTCTTATCACTTTCACAGCTCCCCTTGATAAAGCTCAGGGATGCGGTGACCAAAACACCAACTTCAAACAATCACATCTCAAACTAACTGTCACATCACTTTGTAACTGTAACATCAAAGCTTATGTTAATATCAAAGGCCAATACCTCCCTTTTCTTGATCAAATGAACTTCAAACGACCAAACTAACTGTCACACATCCATCATTTTGACAGAAGCTGTAACCGCAAGGGGCGGAACTAGGTCAAAGGTAACCATCCATCATTTTGACAGAAGCTGTAACCGGAAGGGGCGGAACTAGGTCAAAGGTAACAGGAAGGGGCGGAACTAGGTCAAAGGTAACAGGAAGGGGAGGAACCGGAAGGGGCGGGACAAGGGGCGGGACAGGAAGGGGAGGAACCGGAAGGGGCGGGGGAAGATCAAAGGAAAGCCACGCCCACCTGTCAATCAATCATTTTGACAGTTGCTATATGGTATTAACTACTCACACACTATTCATTTGGTATGGGTTTCCAATCCTGCTGCTGAAGGGCCACTGTCCTGCAGAGTTTAGCTCCAACCCTAATTCACCACACCTGAAAAGGCTAATTGAGATTTTCAAGGCCTCTACTTGAAACTTTCAGGGAGTTATGTTGGAGCAGGTAGTGTTGTATTTCCAGCTATGAATACGAAGACAGGCCACAGCAGGTGAACGGGTTAAATATGTATTTATTAATATATCTTAACACATACAACTCATACTCATCCTTCTCCTCTGTTTACCCTCTTGTCCTATTCGTATCCCCCTCATTAGTTAGTACTATTTCCTCCTTTCGGTCTCAGTAAGTATAGCATTAAATAACAGGACACCACAAGTTTGCCATAATTTAAGCCTTTTTTATATTCTTCAAAATACCTGCATTTATATACCATGGCAAAAAACATAAATTTATAGCATACAGGTTTGGAACAACATGAGGGTGAATAAAAAAAAGACAACTCTTTAGGGGGATAAAATGAAGATGCTTTAATTAATAATGGAATCTCTAAAGAAACAACGGAAGATATGATGCATAAAACTTGGCCTGAAATGAACAATATAACTGCAAAGGGAATATCAATATGAAAGATGGATTATTATTTGATAACTGCAGCAAACCTGCCTGTTCAGCCAATGTATTTGGCTCCAGAGGCCCAAGTCATTAACGTCTCATGAAGAACCCGGAATAAAGGCATTATCTTTCACTGTTGGAAAATGAATGTCCTACATCAAAGATACATTATCATTTATTTGGTCAAGAAGCAGATCATTTAAGACAAAGAATACCTACTATTACTGAAGCCATTGTCTGGTCACTTGTGATATCATGGAGACCTTGATTCCTATGAATCCATCATCACAAATACATGGGTCTGCTACATCTTCCACGTCAAAAACCCGAGGGAGCCCAAGTAGTGGATTTTTTTCTATTGTCTGGGCTTCAGTATCTGTGTGAATTCTGCTTAATGGAATCCTCGGATGGAAATGGATTTTGACAGAAGGATGGGTCAGGTGAAATATTGATAATCACTTTTGGTTTTTTCTTCTTCACCGAATGGCATGACACACGGCAATACACATTTTCTATTACCAGCCTCCACCTGGCTCCATTATAGGCAGACAGCAGGTGATTGGATATGTTTCTGAGGTTGAGTAACTACTCTGTTTCTCTCTCATTCAGCCTAAGGAAAAGGGGTTCGAGGAGGCCAGCACAATGTCGGGAGGGCCTAGAAATATCTCTGTTATAAAGGGATGATGGTAAATGGTAGAAAGGGTCATTCGATTCTATGATTTTTGTTAATTTGCTTAACAAATAAAAACTCACAACCCCTAGAATCACCTGTCCGTAAGTCAGTATTTCATATGGATAAAATATAAATTAAAGGGGTGGTTGATTATGATTTCACTTTTCTAACTTTAGATAGTGTGTAATGTTACTGTTTGAGCATAAACAACATCTGCAAAGTTACAATGCTCAAAGTTCAAAGCAAAGGGAGATATTTTATTTTAAAGAAATCGCTTTTTAAGGACTACAACAAACGGCTGGTAGGGACTACATGACATTCCTCCCGGGTTAGTGACATCACAAACCCTAAAATGTACATAAACCCCACCCCGGAACACGATTTATAGATTATCAAGACATAACATGCTAATCAATGAATAGAAGATAACTGCACATAAGCTTCATAAATTCATCAACTAACCATTCAGAAATGTTGTCTACATGTTGTCACTTCTTATTGAGTCTCTCCATCTTTTTCTGACTCTGGTTTGCATAAAAGGCTAAAAGGTTTTGAAATTTTCATTGCATGTCTTTGTGAGTGCAAGCTGTTGTAGCTCTGCCCTCTGTGCCGGGAGCAGCAGCTCATTTGCATTTAAAGGGACAGACACAAAAACGGTGCGTTTTTGCCCACCCTCAAAAAGTGACAATTATAAAAAACATGCTATATAAAAATATCTGTGGAAACTTGACGTAAAAAAAAACTTCACGTACAAACTATGGGGTTTCCTTATTATATAAGTCCCAAATACTTATTTTACATCTTGTGAAAAGGGCATTATTCAACCCCCTTTAAACTTAAAGAAAAGAGTGTAAAATATGTAAAAACATTCTATCACTAATATCTCACCTGGACTACGGGACTCAGGGAAAAGGGGCAGATCACATTTCTCATATCTTTGGGTATTTCACATTGAAATTCAGCTGGAGGCCCCTGACAATCACAGGCCCTGGGACAATGGCCCCATCGGCCCAGTCAGAAATCTTTTCTTAGGTTAATCATCTTTCAACTAACTCAGGCACTGGATACATACTGATGATTTTGTGCACTGCCCATGAGACACTGAGGTAAAAAATATTCCACAAACATTAATTTTACTTAAAGCATGCTTGGTGCCTGGAACATACCTAATGAAAATCAATGAAACCACAATGCGAATTCTTCCTTAAAAAGATACAGCATTGCAATCATGTCATTTTTTTTCCGCCCAGCACTAGTAGTTGGCTTGGCTGATGAACCATTATTGCAGGTATCAGTGTACATTAGCCAGTGTTGCCGTTCATGTTCTCTGCAAAGATGCACTCAATTTAGTTCTTATTACTGTAATGAGGCTGTGTGGGATGAAGAAAGGCCTGGAGTAGAAAGCACTTCCCTGGATGAGGGGAATTCTTCATGCATTTAATCATGAACTACAAAGAACATGTAATTTAGCCGCAAAGACAATACAAGGTTTGATGAATGTTGGACTTAATATATAAAAACATGTATAATATATCATTTCAAAAAGCTAGATGATTGTTTTTTATTGCCCCTTTGTATATTAAGAATATCAAAAATTCCCTGGCGACAACAACATGCACAAATGAAAGAAATTAATAAAAGAAATAGATTAATAAAATTAATAATTTTTTTCAGCAAGGATGCATTGAATTACTCAAAAGTGATAGAAAAGTTAAATGATACTCCAAAAGAGTTGATTCCTCAAATATATACAGCCTTTGATTCAAAGTCAGCTCTAGCACAGGAATTGACTCTCATTGTTGACTCACTTGTTCACCTATTTTCTAATATCTTTGTATAGTGCATGGCAGTTGAGTGCACTATATCAGCAAAGAGTAAACAAAATGTATCAAGACATTCAGTTACTAATGTGTTGCATCAGTGTGCTGAAGCTGTCACAGAATCAAAATATTTTTCATATTCACATACTTTTGTCAAACATGTAGCTTACATTAGAAAATAACTGTCATAAATGTACTTTGTAATTAAATATAGATCTGTATCAGCTTTGTTTCCATAAACAAACCTGCAAAAAATATACTGTAAATGTAGTTCACCCTTGTTACACTAGTTTGTGTTCATACTAGTGTTGTCAATTGATTAAAAAAAGTTGCAACACATTTTTTCTGTAATTAATCAAGATTATTTTTTAACATCTGGGATGAAATGGATTTTGACACCAACATTTTATATAGGACTACCAGTGAAATTTCACAATTCTCGATTACAATTTTTATAACATAAAATTATTACTAATTATAATTATACAATTATCAATTATTACTATGAACCTATCTAATATAAAGTTCAAATATTTTATATTACAAGACTGATGCAAGTAGCCTATATTTAATTTATAGACTGCATTAGTCTGCTGTCACTTTAATGCCAGACGCACATCTGACACACATCCAC
Organism: Siphateles boraxobius; assembly: GCF_051911475.1. NCBI lineage: Eukaryota > Metazoa > Chordata > Actinopteri > Cypriniformes > Leuciscidae > Siphateles > Siphateles boraxobius. The sequence goes on from NW_027508722.1 coordinate 30,122,692, forward strand.
TTTTTCCAGCTCTTTACTTTCATTCAAGACTTTTTAACTCATTAAAGTTTGAACAGACACTTATGTCAAAATGTTAATTTTTGGTGAGTATAAATGTAATTTATACTCACCAAAAATTAAAATTTTGACATAAGTGTCTGTTTTTGTCCGTTCAAGCATGATAAGATGCAAAAGAGAACACAAATTGGTGCAAGAAAAGATAGCGGATGCTGCATTAATTGCGTTAAATATTTTTAACGTGTTAAACAGAAAATAGCCTATTCAATTGAGAAATTAATGCATTATTTTTTACAGGCCTAGTTCATAAAAATGATCATTAAACTAATCACATAGTTTAAAAAATTCTTGCAAGAATAAGTGTACATATGGCATCGGGAGAGAGTGTGAGTTGAATCAGGTGTTTAGATGAGGGAGACAAAATGTGCAATGCTGGGGGTCCTCCAGGACAGGTTTGAAAACCCCTGCCCTGCGTCTCAATGTCCATATTATCCATCCTAAACAGTATGTGAGATTAAAATCTGTGTGTCCCAAAGCATAGAATGTTAGAAAGAATATGCCAGAAGTCCCCAGATGGTTTACTATTTCCGGTGGATTTTCGAAGTGTGGATCCGTGCACACTCTAAAGGCTAATATAGCCCACAACCCATTGTGCTTTGGAGGAGGAACTACAAAGACGAGTAAAAAGTGTTAAACTACAAAACATGGCAGATATGCATGACCGACGGTGAGAGGTTTAGATAAAGGTTTGAGTGACTAATCAAAGTTCAACCTGATAAAAATTATATTTATTTAATGTTATCCGTGTTATATTTAATCTGCAATAACAATGTGGACTTTTATAATCTGAAAATGTCTATTCTGACTAAACCAAACTGTGATAGTTTTATTATCATATATTTATATTTATATTTTTATTTTTTTTATTCTTATAATTTGTAGTATTATGTTTCATGTTTCATGTTGTATTTGTATTTGTATAGTCCACTGGAAGCCTCAGTACCAAAACAAATTCCTTGTGTGTGCAAGCACACTTGGCAATAAAGCTCTTTCTGATTCTGATTCTGATATAAAGATCCTTCTGGCCATTTACTTTTGAATGCATCATTATGCATTAATATGAGGATAGTCTCCGCATGAAAGAACTGCGACTGCAGATCAACGTGCTACTGCATTTCTCTCCGATACGGTGGAGGATTTTAACTGTGAAAAGATGATTGATCGGCCAGTGACAGGATTTGACAGAGAGCAACCGTTAGAGACTCAATTGTATGACGTGATAGTATGTCCCAAAGCTTCTACTCTTTTGCTACACACTCAAAAGTTCCTACTTTTTCTTTACAAAAAGAGTACATATTGGGCGCATTAGGGCGTAGTATAAATTGAGACGCAGCACCAGTCTAGGTGGCTGCAGCATGGAGACTACAAACTAAGATGACTGCCCGGACCCAAACTAAAGTTCCCAGGTTCCTACCTCAGCGATAGGGCAGCACAGCTGTTGCGAATGAAGAAGAACTGTTGATGAGCTAGGAGAGAGAGAAAATGTCTGTTTGTTAGAACAACGACTATAGAGAAAAAAAAGGGGGGGAGGGGGGTTCTGTTGGAAGTTTTGAGTTTTGGGTTGATGATTAAACTAAACCAGTTGCTTGAGCTCTGCCTGGACTCTGTTTGTGAAGTCCCAGGCTGACTACTTTTTTTTAATTCATATGGTAGAGCTTTTAAGTACTTATCCACCCTCACCTCCATGACTGCTGCTGCCGTGTTCTTGTTGGGTTCTAGCCTTTTCTTTGTCAGGCACATCAGTTCAACAGATATCAGTTAAACTAGTAATGGTTTAACCAGAGAAAGGGAAACAGTAGCCCCTATGAACAAACAAAAAGGATTGTCAGACTACAGCCTTAGAAGTGTTACGGAAGCATACTCAGACAGGGAGAATGAGAATTAACAGGAGGTGTATTGACAACAATAAGCAGAGATGAAGCAAGCAGGTTAGTGAATAGTTCGAATGAAAATTTGGAGAATGGGAATCGGGCGGTGAATAGTATATCTTTGTTTACAGGACCAGATGATGGTGGATGGCTGAATGGACGATGAGCTGGATGGACACGCCTCGCTGGATGACAGGGATTTTAGATCTGATGATTTGGAATGGAGACGCACGCAGAGGACTAAGAAGATACTGGAGAGGAATCATTGGAGGAGACACTGGAGGAGGCAGTTCGCAGGAATAGCTTGACAATCGCTGGGGGAAACAAGTTAGGTGTCCACTTCATTCAGGAACGAGACAGGACAATGAGGATGGCAATCCTTCTATTGCTGAGGTGATGAGGGTGCAGATGAGGTGTGTGTGTGATTAGTATTCAGGAGAGAGAGTGCATTATGATTGGCTGGTGTAGGAGCATTGCAGATCTGTAACAAGAAGATTGTTACAAATGTGGAGTCATATCTCTTGGCAGTGTGTCAAACCATATAAACCTATGACAAAAGCTGATTATTCAGGGGGTCAGCAAACTAATCTCTTTGTTGGATTGATGGGAACCACAACCTTCTGAAAAATAACAGGATGTGGAGGCCTTATTAAACCCAGGGAGCATGATTACCTTGGTCCACAAGTCACTAGTCAACCCGGCAGAGATCCTCAGGAAAATACCCAGTGATGTCTTGTGCGCATGGAGACACTAAGAGGTACCCAATGGCTGTACTAACCTTCATCACCACCAAAGGGACATGTGGGGTAAATGCAGGTGTAGTGGACACATCGCCAGTGGATGTGCTCATTGGCAGGGACTGCCCAATATTCCAATTTTTATGGCAAGACATATTGGGGGAAAAGATGAGGGAGACACATAGGCCTAGTAGTAAATCCAAATACAAGAGAGACACTGCCCAAGGGGATCAGGATGTACAATACATGACCAAATATTGTTTCCCAAGTTCAGACTCGTGCAGATCCAAGGGGTGTTCCAGATGAGCCCGACACAGCTTCTGAGAGGGAATCATCACAGGACAGTGTGGGTGAAACCAGAAGCACAGGCCATACCATTAACACAACAATATGCTGCGGCACAGCTAAATGAACCCACACTGACTAATGCACTGATGAATGTTAGAGTGGTGGAGGGGGTGAATAAGGAGCAGCGACACCTGATATATCCATAATTTGCAGTAAAAAAATTGCCTACTTCATAAGGTAAACAAAATTGGAGAAGACATCCATGACCAACTAGCTCATACTCAAATACTCGGAGCCCACTTAGGGCTGGACAAAACTAAGGAGAGGATTTTAAGCGTTTTGTTTTTGCCCGGCATTCACAAAGAGGTAGAAAACTACTACTCCAGCTGTCCAGAATTCCAACAAGTGGCACCAAAATTCACAGTGTGGAACCTGCTAATTCCCCTGCCAATCATTGAGACTCAGTTTGAAAGAACTGGAATGGATATTGTAGGTCCCCTTCCCGGGAGTGCTAGGGGACATCAATACATTTTAGTGATGCTGTTACCCGAGGGACTATGTTACCCGATATGCTGAGGTCATCCCTTTGTGAAAAGCCACAGCCAAAGCAGGTGGTCAAAGAGCTTTTCCTCCTCAGTAGGAGGGTAGTGATCCAAAAAGAGATCCTAACAGATCCTAACCCTCTTTTGTGTCAAGGGTTGTCAAGAAGCTGAGTAACCTGTTAAGAATCAAACAGAGCAGGACTTCAGTTTACCATCCGCAAACAGATGGACATGTGGAGCGCTTTAATAGAACACTCAAGCATATGCTTCACAAAATCATCTATAAAGATGAACAAAACTGGGACCAGATTGTACCCTATGTAAGAGAAACAGGTCAATTTAGCTCAAAGGGAATTATTAATTCATTTCTAGCCTTAATTTCACTTAATTTAACCCTTCTATCACTTCTTAGGAAGGGTTATTAGATTTCATATAAATGCACTAGTTAATCTGATTAAGCTAATCTGGAGGCGAACTTGTGTTTGTGTTAGTCTTTGATAGGGATTTCCTTCGTGGTCCTTTGCTGAAAAGGGATTTCCCAGGTTCTTTGATACACTGGCGGTCTTGTCCTGTCTAGTGACGTTTTACTTAGGAAGCCAATCATGTTGTTGTGTTGGCAGATGAATGGGAAACGGAGTCGTTCTCTTTGCAAAAGTGAGACAATTTCAATTTGACAAGATTTCAATCAAGCCAACAATGTTTGATTATAAGTTTGTCAAGCATTGTTTTGGAATTATATGATGTATGGAAGTAAAATAATGCCAAATGTTTTTGAAACAAAAAAGCTTGTTGATTTGCGCTACTTAAAAAAATTATGCATTGCATTAACTGTGCTTGCATTTTAAAGCATTGTATTTTTATGGCTTGCATTTTTATGGGCTGAATTTCTACATGGTTGTATATTTAAGCTGTGAATATTTCAATTCAAAACATTTCACACACATTTCCATTATTAACAATTCAAAAATACATATTTACCTTATAGATTTCACTTCAAAAATATGCATTCTGTTTCAAAATACAACCTATAATATTTGACAGGCAAATTTTCTTTTCCATTTTATTTCGCTTTACAAATTAAGTTCCACAAATTCAGTGGTTCAAATTCAACAGAAAATTCAACATTTCACATCCGGGAACTACAGGTCCTTCTCAAAAAATTAGCATATTGTGATAAAGTTCATTATTTTCCAAAATGTAATGATACAAATTAAACTTTCATATATTTTAGATTCATTGCACACCAACTGAAATATTTCAAGTCTTTTATTGTTTTAATACTGATGATTTTGGCATACAGCTCATGAAAACCCAAAATTCCTATCTCAAAAAATTAGCATATCATGAAAAGGGTCTCTAAACGAGCTAATAACCTAATCATCTGAATCAACTAATTAACTCTAAACGCCTGCAAAAGATTCCTGAGGCTTTTAAAAACTCCCAGCCTGTTTCATTACTCAAAACCGCAATCATGGGTTTAGACTGCCGACCTGACTGCTGTCCATAAGGCCATCATTGACACCCTCAAGCAAGAGGGTAAGACACAGAAATGAATTACTGAACAAATAGGCTGTTCCCAGAGTGCTGTATCAAGGGCAGCTCAGTGGGAAGTCTATGGGAAGGAAAAAGTGTGGCAAAAAACGCTGCACAACGAGAAGAGGTAACCGGACCCTGAGGAAGATTGTGGAGAAGGACCGATTCCAGACCTTGGGGGACCTGCGGAAGCAGTGGACTGAGTCTGGAGTAGAAACATCCAGAGCCACCATGCACAGACGTGTGCAGGAAATGGGCTACAGGTGCCGCATTCCCCAGGTCAAGCCACTTTTGAACCAGAAACAGCGGCAGAAGCGCCTGACCTGGGCTACAGAGAAGCAGCACTGGACTGTTGCACAGTGGTCCAAAGTACTTTTTTCGGATGAAAGCAAATTGTGCATGTCATTCGGAAATCAAGGTGACAGAGTCTGGAGGAAGACTGGGGAGAAGGAAATGCCAAAATGCCAGTCCAGTGATGATTAAACTAAACCAGTTGCTTGAGCTCTGCCTGGACTCTGTTTGTGAAGTCCCAGGCTGACTACTTTTTTTTTATTCATATGGTAGAGCACTTAAAGTCCAGTGTCAAGTACCCACAGTCAGTGATGGTCTGGGGTGTCATGTCAGCTGCTGGTGTTGGTCCACTGTGTTTTATCAAGGGCAGGGTCAATGCAGCTAGCTATCAGGAGATTTTGGAGCACTTCATGCTTCCATCTGCTAAAAAGCTTTATGGAGATGAAGATTTCATTTTTCAGCACGACCTGGCATCTGTTCACAGTGCCAAAACCACTGGTAAATGGTTTACTGACCATGGTATTACTGTGCTCAATTGGCCTGCCAACTCTCCTGACCTGAACCCCATAGAGAATCTTTTGGATATTGTGAAGAGAAAGTTGAGAGACGCAAGACCCAACACTCTGGATGAGCTTAAGGCCGCTATCGAAGCATCCTGGGCCTCCATAACACCTCAGCAGTGCCACAGGCTGATTGCCTCCATGCCAGGCCGCATTGAAGCAGTCATTTCTGCAAAAGGATTCCCGACCAAGTATTGAGTGCATAACTGAACATAATTATTTGAAGGTTGACTTTTTTTGTATTAAAAACACTTCTTTTATTGGTCGGATGAAATATGCAAATTTTTTGAGATAGGAATTTTGGGTTTTCATGAGCTGTATGCCGAAATCATCAGTATTAAAACAATAAAAGACCTTAAATATTTCAGTTGGTGTGCAATGAATCTAAAATATATTAAAGTTGAATTTTTATCATTACATTATGGAAAATAATGAACTTTATCACAATATGCTAATTTTTTTAGAAGGACCTGTACAGGAATAACAGTAGATTACGATTCATAATCTCCATATGTCCTTTGCTGGTTGCTTGGCACAGGTTAAAATTTAAAGATATCGAACAGCATCATGTTTGCCATTATTCTTATTCTAGGAAGATCCATTTTTGTGCAATATTCATCAGACGGTAATTTAACAGAATAGTGGTCTGCGGACTTGAGGCTGATCCAAAAGGTTATTACGATCCAGGCTTCATGTCACCGACAGTTATCTGTAAAACCGCATTTTTTCATTTTAAAAATATATCGAAATTACATCATATGCACTCAATTAAAAATGCAGAAAAATTAGTTCATGCGTTCATGATATCAAGGCTAGATTATGGTAATGCTCTACTGGGTGGTTGCCCTTCACGTTTCACACCTTCAAAATGCAGCCGCTAGAGTTCTTACCAGAACCAGGAAGTATGACCATATTAGCCCGGTTCTGTCAACACTGCATTGGCTCCCTATTAAACATCATATAAATTTTTAAATATTGCTGATTATTTACAAGCGCACTAAATGGTTTAGCTCCCCAGTACTTGAGCGAGCTCTTAACGCATTATAGTCCTTCACGTCTATTGCGATCTCAAAATTCTGGCCAGTTGATAATACCTAGAATATCAAAATCGACTGCTGGCGGTAGATCCTTTTCCTATTTAGCACCAAAACTTTGGAACAATATTCCTAACATTGTGTGGGAAGCAGACACAGTCTGTCAATTCCAATCTATACTAAAAACACATCTCTTTGGCTTAGCATACACATAACACATTATAGACTTCTATAATTCAATGTTAGGCTGCATAGTTTAGATCAACCGGAACCAGGAACACTTCCCATAAATCCTGATGTACTTGGTACATCATAAGAAGGATGGCGTCTACGCTAATATTAGTCTCTCTGTTTATCCCGAGGTTTACCGCAGTCCGCCGGATCCAGGCCATATCCAGATCTGATGAAGGACCATCTCATGGACACGACGACAACGCATCCCTGAAGTGCCAGTCTCATCAGCCCTGTGAAGGCCTCATGGACACCTCAACAAACCCGTCTCCATACCGGCGTGATGACTCCGACCCCCAACCAGATGGAACTGGATAAAAATTGTGAAAGTTCTGATCCAATCTGATTTCTGACCTATAATGCTGCCTGAATTATAATCATACACTGTTTGTTTGTTGGCCAGAGAAGAACTGGCCCCCCGACTGAGCCTGGGTTCTCCCAAGGTTTTTTCTCCATTCTGTCATCTGATGGAGTTTTGGTTGCACCTTTCTTCGCCTTTGTCGCCATTGCTTAGCTGGGGACATTTCACTTTATATTTAACAATATTATTACAACATTATTTTCCTATTATCTCTGTAAAGCTGCTTTGAAATAATCTGTATTGTAAAAAGCGCCATATAAATAAAGGTGACTTGACTAGAGTCATAATAATCTAGATTTCAGATAGTGGAGAGCAATTTTACATCTTGGCACATTGGACGGCACAGGGAAATGATAACCTGAATCCCAGACTCCAGGGAGTCGTGGCTCCCTGCAGATGTTTTCCAGAAGCGTTTCAGTCAGTGTCCTGTAAAAAAAAAAATCTCACTCTCTACCTGTCTGCACAGCTTGCTATTGTCTTCCACTTGGCCGGCTAAGAGCTGGCAAATATGCAATTAAGCCTGACTACATACTCCCTTGAATTTCAACCTCCTTCTATCCCCTCCATCAATGCAGCTGCATTTCCACATGGCTTGTCTCCTTGATTAGGAGTCGATGAAAAGAGATTAAGTCTGGGAATTTCAATCCCCGCCCCTCTCTACAAACAGTACTTTTTCATTACTGCAACATTTCCAAATATTTGTGAATGCCTGAGGTATCATGCAGGTCCCACTTTCAAAAAGATTTTTTATGATTTGTTCTTAGTTTAGATGGCAGAGTAAAATAAAGTTCGAACAGCATTCCTCTGATGGCAAGCATCCCTGCAAAAACAGCTGAGTTGAACAGACAAAAACAAAACAAAATTTGTACGGTTTTAATTCACTTCAATCACATCTGTAGAAAAAAATAATAATTCAGATTACCTTAGGAAATAAAGTTATTATAATACTACTTACAGTAGGCATACAGGCCAAGCAATAAACCTAAAAATACAAGTCATTTCAAAAATATTTCCACAGGTCATAAACATTGTATATGATTTAACGTGAAACTACAGTAGAATCTTACACATTTACATAGAGCCAGGGGCGGTTCTAAGGTCAGTGGATATTCGGGGCTTTAGGTATTTTTATTTAAAGAAATTGATTAGTCATAAAAGTGATTTTAATCACATTTACAGCATAAATAATGTCAAATACATTGCAGTGAATCTCTTATTTGCATATTAACCCTTAAACAGGCAAGAGTGGAAAATGCCAAGCAAAAAATAATTTCATTTCATTTTTTATATCATCTGGACTTAAATAAAACATATCCAAAATAATTTTTTTCAAATTTGAAATAATTTGGATTTTATGATTTGTGTCTCCTGAGATACGTTGCCTGATTAGGGTATAAAAAAGGACCAAGTCATTAATCTGTTAACTGTTACTGCCACTGTATGTTTAAAACAATTATATCCCATACTTCACCTGATCTAATGTTGACAAATTATATATCATTCGAAAGCTTACGAACTCAAGATTCAGCCCGTGAAATCCGTTTTGAAATTGGACATTGTGTTACCATAGAAATGATACTCTAAATTATTGTAATGGGCTCCTCCCCTTTTGGGCATCCTCATGTTTCATAATTTATGATCAAAACCTTTTCTAATCTTGACAAAACACATATTGTCAGAAAGGTCTGAGTCTCAAGGTTCCATATTTTGTGACAGAAGTGATATTTGGACAGAAATTTATTAATTTGTTATGGCAGAATGCATACAATTAAATTCAATGGAATGTAAGTCACCCGGCAGCTATTTTTGGTATTATGCCTAAACAAAATCTCATGGGAACTTCAATTTTTGTGATATCAACTTCAAATTTGGAACACAACTTTGTTAGATATATGGCTTTGATTTTATAGTAATTTTATAGTAAAAAATATTTTGTAAAATACATATTTTATAAAAAAGAATGAATATTAAGCACAGTATATTTGATTTAATGTAAGTTTTAAACTTCCTTAACTTTTTCATACTTTCATTTTTTGAAGTCCTTTCACTTCAGCAATAATCTGCTGATTGTTTTCTTTAAAACAAGACCAAACTTAGGTCTATATTCCAAAGCATATTTGAATTACAATCATTTAAGTGTGACTAGTGTATTTTAAATAGAGCTAGTTTAATCCCTTTTTTATACCCTAAAACGGCAACGTGTCTCAGGAGACGTGTCTCATTTCAAAATGTGCTAAATAACAACATGAACAACATATTACTTAATTTTCTCCTTCAGCACCTTCAGACAATGTTCACAATTAATGTTAGCAGTATTCTTTTTTTTTCAGAAGAAAAGTAAGTTTAATATACAGTATATATCAGTGGCGAGCGGTGACATTTTTAACTGGGTATGCTGGGTGCTTACTCAACACAGCTAAAATTGTCAAGTCAAGTCATCCTCATTTACTGTCACGGGTGGTGTATGGCAGGAAGCACGAGGAGACGAGGAATTCAAATAAACAATAAACTTTACTATAAATCAAAACAACAAACAGGTACAGGCAGACAGAGCGGATGCAAACACCAGTTAACATAGACGAGAACCGACAAAGACAGACTGAACAGAAGAAACTAAATACAGAGACAAATGAACCATAATGATGTGAAGACAGGTGACACAGATGATGATAACGAGGAACAGGCTGGTAAGTGAGGGAGTGAGTTCAGGTGTGGAGACAAGGAGGATTCTGGGAAGTGTAGTGCAGACAAGGACAGACAGGTGCAGACGAGGACTGTGACATTACTCCCCCCTCCCGGTAGGCGTGACCTCACGCCTTAAAACAGGGGTGGGAGGGTGGGCATCCTGGAGTCTGTAACAGGAAGGCGGACCGGGTGCAGGAGGATGGATTTCAGGATGGACCAGGCGGCCATGGCGGAGCAGGACGTGGGCGTGGCCTTGGCGGAGCAGGACGTGGGCGTGGCGGAGCAGGACGTGGGCGTGGCCATGGCGGAGCAGGACTTGGGCGTGGCCAGGGCGGAGCAGGACTTGGGCGTGGCCAGGGCGGAGCAGGACGTGGGCGTGGCTGAGCAGACGAAACCTCGGGCGTCCAGGGTGGAGCTGTTGGACCCTCAGGCATCCAGGGCGGTGGGGACCCTTCGGGCGGCCATGGCGGTTCGGACCCTTCCGGCGGCCATGGCGGTGAGGACCCTTCGGGCGGCCATGGCGGTGAGGACCCTTCGGGCGGCCATGGCGGTGAGGACCCTTCGGGCGGCCACGGCGAGGGCCTATGGCCCCCCCCAAAAAAATTAAAGGGGAGAGTGACAGAGTCATTACCAGTCTTACAAGTCTCTGGGCTGGACGGAACCAGCGGTGAAGGCCCGGCTATGCTGGATGGAACCAGTGGTGAAGGCTCAGAAGGGCTGGACGGGACCAGCGGTGAAGGCTCTGTGCTGGACGGGACCAGCGGTGAAGGCTCTGTGCTGGACGGGACCAGCGGTGAAGGCTCTGTGCTGGACGGGACCAGCGGTGAAGGCTCTGTGCTGGACGGGACCAGCGGTGAAGGCTCTGTGCTGGACGGGACCAGCGGTGAAGGCTCTGTGCTGGACGGGACCAGCGGTGAAGGCTCTGTGCTGGACGGGACCAGCGGTGAAGGCTCTGTGCTGGACGGGACCAGCGGTGAAGGCTCTGTGCTGGACGGGACCAGCGGTGAAGGCTCTGTGCTGGACGGGACCAGCGGTGAAAGGCTCTGTGCTGGACGGGACCAGCGGTGAAGAGGGCTTCGAGCTAGGTTCATGGGCTGTGACGATTGTGTGTGCTGCCCACACACACAAAACAGCCATGGATCTCACAAGGAGCACTGCCTCCTCCAGAGCTGGCTGGACGGTCTCTGGCTGGACGGTCTCTGGCTGGACGGTCTCTGGCTGGACGGTCTCTGGCTGGACGGTCTCTGGCTGGACGGTCTCTGGCTGGACGGTCTCTGGCTGGACGGTCTCTGGGTCTATGGCCTTCCTGGCAGCACGTGCTGATATAAGTTGGGGATCGGCGATGCAGGAAACCAGTCCTGGACGTCCATATACCGATCCGGTGGCTGGTTTGATGGTGGGCGTGATGGAGATGGCTGGAGACGGTGGTTGAGTGGCGATGTCATCAACCTCGCCTACGGTGAGGGTTGAGCCACTCAACCACAGCACAAGATCCAGGTACCACTCAATGGTCTCACCGGGATTTCTGGGCGGGATCCACGAGTAGAAGTGTGAATCGAGTCCACTCCAAAATAGATCCCCCAACTGCTGATCAGAGAGCGAGGTTTGATGGCTGTACTTAATGAACTCCTCTATGTAAGATTCTATCCCACGGCCATTCTGGGTAATAGAACACAAAATTGATCCAGCTTCGTCCATCTTTTGTCTTGGTCGGTTCTTCTGTCACGGGTGGTGTATGGCAGGAAGCACGAGGAGACGAGGAATTCAAATAAACAATAAACTTTACAATAAATCAAAACAACAAACAGGTACAGGCAGACAGAGCGGATGCAAACACCAGTTAACATAGACGAGAACCGACAAAGACAGACTGAACAGAAGAAACTAAATACAGAGACAAATGAACCATAATGATGTGAAGACAGGTGACACAGATGATGATAACGAGGAACAGGCTGGTAAGTGAGGGAGTGAGTTCAGGTGTGGAGACAAGGAGGATTCTGGGAAGTGTAGTGCAGACAAGGACAGACAGGTGCAGACGAGGACTGTGACATTTACATAGCGCTTTTAACAATGTAGATTGTTTCAAAGCAGCCTTACAGAGAAAAACATATAATTTAAGGTAACAGAGTTTGGTTTAGTTTTATAGTGGTTCTTGAAAAAAAACATTTCCAGCTAAAGTTAGTTTTGATTGATTCACTTCCGTCTAAATGATCATTTGTTATTAAATTAGGGGCCACTAAGACGACACCGTTCTCTCTAAACAGACTTTAAACGTGAACCTGTGATAGACGCTGATCGCGTTCACATTCGCATTAAGAATTGATTCTATAGTTATGTGCGTTTGAATATATGTGTGCAGGTTTGTAATTCCTTACAAACCATGCCTAAACAAACTACTTGTCTTGTCTATAAATTTTGATGCAGAATTTTATTTTATCTTATCAATTTGGGTAGGTACGTGAACCGAAAAATTTCCTCAACGCTTTATCTGTAGAGTGGTATAGGGATCCTCCATAGGGAGAGGCTAGTTGGCACTACAGCACTGGATTGTCATCAGGTCCAGGCGAAAGTCCTTCGTCAGTTCTGGAAACGGCCTGGATCCGGCAGGCTGCGGGAAAACCTCGGGATAAACAAAGACACTAAAATTAGCGTAGATGCCATTCTTCTAATGATGTAACGAGTACATCAGGATTTAAGGGAACAGACCCGTCGGGCGGGCTATAGGGGTCCGGGCCCGCCCCAAAAAATGCTTGTGCCCCCCCACTTGAGGCACAGATAATTTAATTTTAATATTATCATAGTTGCTAATTTTGTGTTGCATTCTTTATCATTAAAACGTTAAAAATATAAAGAAACAATGGTGTGATTTTATTTGATTGATGGGAATCTACACTGCAACAGCCTATCACGGCCTTACTAAAAATAACGTTAGGCTACGTAGGCTACGTGACGTACAACTAAGCCGCTCAACAGTTACTGCGCATTTTTGAAAGCTGTTTCAAAACGAGGTTTCCCCGGCATACTCGCTTCAGTTCCTTCCGAGTGCAAGAATACTTCGATGAGGAGGTTCTGCTCGGAGAAACGCCGCCTCCCGCTGTACTGACAGGGGGGACTGGAGAGAGGAAAGCGCTGCCTCCACTCAAAGTACCGGTAGATTCAAAGTCTCTGTGCGAGTGTATGTGCGTGCGTGTGTATGTCTCATGGCAATGCATATCTCTCTGTTGACTGCTTTAAAATGCAATCTTTGAGAGATGCTTCTGATGTTACATCTAATATGTTGTATAGTCAAGTGTTTTATGGATATTCATAACATTGCTTCTATGTAATGTGGTGTAGGCTATAGGCGACCTGGTCATATTGCGGTTATATGTTTAAAAGTGATGATTACGTGCTGCGCGACTAGAGTTGATTATTATAAATATACGTAGGCTGCAGGCTAATAATAATTGTGCCCCCCCATGCATTTCACATGCCTCCCTTAAGACTGAGGTCTGGCGACGGGTCTGTAAGGGAAGTGTTCCCAGTTCCGGCTGACCTAATCTAAGCAGCCTAATATTGAATTATAGAAGTCTATAGAGTGTTATGTGAATGCTAGGTCAAAGAGATGTGTTTTTAGTCTAGCTCTGAACTGACAGACTTTGTCTGCTTCCCGGACAATGTTAGGAAGATTGATCCAAAGTTTTGGTGCTAAATAGGAAAAGGATCTACCGCCAGCAGTTGATTTAGATATTCTAGGTATTATCAACTGGCCAGAACTTTGAGATCGCAATAGACGTGAAGGACTATAATGCGTTAAGAGCTCGCTCAAGTACTGGGGAGCTAAACCATTTAGTTGCTTGTAAGTAATCAGCAATATTTTAAAATTTATACGATGTTTAATAGGGAGCCAATGCAGTGTTGACAGAACCGGGCTAATATGGTCGTACTTCCTGGTTCTGGTAAGAACTCTAGCGGCTGCGTTTTGAACTAGCTGTAGTTTGTTTATTAAGCGTGCAGGGCTACCACCCAGTAGAGCATTACAATAATCTAGCCTTGATGTCATGAACGCATGAACTAGTTGTTCCGCATTTGTCAATGAGAGCATATGACGTAATTTGGATATATTTTTTAGGTGGAAAAATGCGGTTTTACAGACACTAGACACGTGACTTTCAAATGAAAGATTGGTATCAAAGAGCACACCCAGGTTCCTAACTGACAACGAAGACTTAACAGAGCAGCCATCAAGTGTTAGACGGTATTCTAGGTTATTATGTGTGGACGTTTTTGTCCAATAATTAGAATCTCTGTTTTTTCAGAATTTAGTAGTATGAAAGTACTGGTCATCCAATTTTTTATATCAACTATGCATTCCGATAATTTTGTGAATTGGAGAGTTTCGTTAAGTTTGGAAGAAATATAGAGCTGAGTATCATCAGCATAACAGTGAAAGCTAATTCCATGTTTCCTAATGATATCTCCTAAAGGTAGCATTTACAGAGTGAACAGCAGCGGTCCTAGTACTGAGCCTTGTGGTACGCCATACTGAACTTGTGATCGATAAGACATCTCTTCATTTACTGCTACAAACTGATAGCGGTCAGATAAATATGATTTAAACCATGCTAATGCAATTCCACTAATGCCAACATAGTTTTCTAGTCTATTTAAGAGAATGCTGTGGTCAATAGTGTCAAACGCAGCACTAAGATCAAGTAACACTAATAGAGAGATACAACCACGATCGGATGATAAAAGCTAATGAGAGCTGTCTCAGTGCTATGGTGCGGTCTAAATCCTGACTGGAAATCCTCGCAGATATCATTTCTGTAATTGACTAATTCTGTAGGATCAAGTTGCGTTTTTTTAACAAGCAGGTTAATCATAGCCAGCTTAAAGGTTTTTGGTACGTATCCTAGAGACAAAGACGAATTAATGATGTTAAGAAGAGGATCTATGACTTCTGGAAGCATCTCTTTCAGTAGTTTAGTCGGTATAGGGTCTAACATACATGTTGTCGAATTTAGATGAATTAATGAGTTTGCAAAATTTTTCCTCTCCTATGGCAACAAATGAATGAAATTTTACCTCAGGGAGACTATAATGTACTATAATCCGATGCTGTAGTAGACGGTTGCATAGTTATAATTTTGTCCCTAATATTATCAATCTTATAAGTGAAGAAGTTCATAAAGTCATTACTGCTGTGTTTCTTGGAAATTTCTGGGCTTGAAGCTTTCTTTTTTCGTTAGTGTACCCACTTTTTAAAAAAAAATACCTAGGATTATGTTTATTTTCTTCTAATAGGGTTGAAAAATAAGCAGATCTAGCAACTTTTAAAGCCTCTCTGTAAGCAATCGAGCTCTCCTTCCATGAAATCCAAAATATCTCTAGTTTTGTTTTCTTCCAGTTGCGCTCCATTTTTCTGGCTGCTCTCTTAAGGGCTCTGGTTTGCTCGTTGTACCACGGCGTTGGACTATTTTCTTTAATCTTCTTTAAGCGCAACGGAGCAACTGTGTCTAAAGTGCTGGAAAGGAGAGAGTTAAAAGTTTCTGTTGCAATATAAAGTTCTTCTAAGCTATCTGGGATGCTGAGATGATGAAACTGATTAGGAAGATTATTGATAAAGCAATCTTTAGTGGCAAAAGTGATAGGTATAACATACTTGTAACACGGAGTTGGCTTTGCAGCCTTGGCTAGATGTAATTTACATGAGACTAGATAATGATCTGAGATGTCGTCGCTCTGCTGCAGAATTTCAACAGCATCAACATTGATTCCATGTGATAATATTAGATCTAGAGTATGATTACGATAATGAGTAGGTCCTGACACATGTTGTCTAACTCCAAAAGAGTTAAGAATGTCTTTAAATGCCAATCCCATTGCATCTTTTCCATTATCTACATGTATATTACTTTCACCAACAATTAGGACTTTATCTGCAGTCAATACTAATTCTGATAGAAAGTCAGCAAATTCTTTGATAAAATCTTTATGGTGCCCTGGTGGCCTGTATACAGTTGCCAGCAGAATTCTCAAACTTGATGTATCGCTTACATTATATATTTTTACATTAAGCACCTTTTCAAAATAAGTATATTTAAAACTAGATATTTTTAGTGGTTTTGAAAATATTACTATAAATTACAGCAACACCTCCCCCTTTGCCTTTCAGGCGAGGTTCATGTTTATAACAGTAATCTTGCGGGGTGGACTCATTTAAAGTAATGTAATCGTCTGGTTTTAGCCAGGTTTCTGTCATACACAGCACATCTAGGTTATAATCTGAAATCATATCATTAACTATGAGCGCTTTTGAAGTAAGGGAACGAATATACAGCAACCCAAGCTTTATCGTTTGCTCATCTGTATTATATCTATTTTTTATTTGTTGAATATCAATTGCATTTTTAACCTTAGATCGGTTTGGACGTTTTTTGGATTTCCAAATTCGGGGAACAGACAAAGTCTCTATATGATGATATCTAGGTGAAAGAGGCTCTATGTGATGGGATTTATCTGACCTTGGTGACGCGAGGCCGCTAGCAGACGGTCGGTTTAGCCAGTTTGTCTACTTCCTGACCTGAGCCCCAGATTGTCATGTTTTGTCTCTAAGACTATGAGCCAAATTACTAGAGAGAAGAGCAGCACCATCCCAGGAGGGATGAATACCATCTCTTTTCAACAGGTCAGGTTTGCCCCAAAAACTTTTCCAATTGTCTATGAATTCTATATTATTTTGCGGACACCACTTAGACAGCCAGCCATTGAGTGATGACAATCTGCTAACTATCTCATCACTCCTTCGAACAGAAAGGGGCCAGAGCAAATGACAGTGCCTGACATCGTACTTGCGAGTTCAAATACCTCTTTAATATTAATTTTGGTGAACTCCGTCGGGCGGAGTCGAACATCATTAGTGCCGACGTGAAGAACAATCTTAGAGAATTTACGATTAGCATTAGCCAGCACTTTTAAGTTACTAGCATGTTGTGCTAACAATAACGGAAACTAGCGATGTCAGGTTAATCTGAGATGTTGTCTAAGCTGTATTTAGTAGTATAAACAACTAGAAATGGTAGTAAATGATGGTTCAAAACAGAAAGAAATACAAAGCTAATACGAGGCTTAGACGGAGCTTACAGCCTCGAAAGCAAACAAAACACAGCAGGCAGCTAGGCAGACAGGAGCAATCGATTTGTATATATATATATATATATATATATATATATATATATATATATATATATATATATATATATATTGTATATATATTATATTAATATATTTGACCTTTAATTGAAAGTAGCCTACATTTACCTGTTGATTCCTTAACAAGCACCCGTAAAATCAGTTGAGCTGTGTTTGATTTGAGTCCGGCGTGACTCACAAATGACAAATTATGCTGTATTTTTGTAATTCGGCTAGGGGGCACTAATGTTCTGAAGACACGCTAAGGGGAGGGATGGTGGGCCAGGCCCGTGCAGGGGGACAGGACATGGGACGTGGCATGGCGTGGACGGGCCTGGGTCGTGGCATGGCGTGGGCGGAGCTGGGCCGTGACATGGCGTGGGCGGACGTGGGCCTTGACATGATGTGCATGGACCTGGCAGTGCAGGAAGCCAGGGCGGAGCGGGCAGTTCAGGGGTCCAGGATCGACCAGGCAGTTCAGGTGGCCAGGGTGGACCAGGCAGTTCAGGTGGCCAGGGTGGACTAGGCAGTTCAGATGGCGAGGGTAGACCAGACAGTTCAGGCAGCCATGGTGGTGCGGCCTCCATGGTCCCATCAAGGGGCCTACTGCATCCCCCCCCCCCCCCCCCCCCTAAAAAAAAAAAGTTCTTAGGGGCAGCTATGGGGTTATGGGCTGGAACAGACGCCAGCTCAGGAGGAACAGACACCGGCTCGGACATCTTGTCCGGGGACACTGGCTTGGCGGCGACTATCTTGTCTGGGGACACTGGCCCGGTGGCAACCATCTTGTCCGGGGACACTGGCTCGGTGGCGGCCATCTTGTCCGGGGACACTGGCTCGGCGGTGGCCATCTTGTCCGGAGACACTGGCTCGGCAGACGTGGCGTGAACAGTCTCTGGCTCGGCAGACATGACGTGAACAGTCTCTGGCTCAGCAGACGTGACGTGTACAGTCTCTGGTTCGGCAGACGTCACGTGAACAGTCTCTTGTGGAGCAGGTGTGATACGAACAGTCTCTGGCTCGGCATACGTGACGTGACCAGTCTCTGGCTCGGCAGACGTGACGTAAACCGTCTCTTGTGTGATGGCCATGACGTGATGCGTAGGCTCGGCAGGACTGACGTGAAGTGCAGGCTCGGCAGGACTGACGTGAAGCAGCTCAGGCTCGGCAGGACCGACGTGAAGCTCAGGTTTGGCAGGACTGTCGTGAAGATCAGGCTGATGAGGCTTGACGTGAAGAGACTCAGACTTGGCAGGCATGATTTGAAGAGGCTCTGGCCTGGCAGGCATGACATGAAGAGACTCAGGCTTGGCAGGCATGACGTGAAGAGACTCAGGCTTGGCAGGCATGACGTGAAAAGACTCAGGCTTGGAAAGTACTGTGGGGTTGTGGGGCTTCTTATCCGCAAAACTCACAGTAAAAGTTGAGCCGCTCACCAAAAGTGCATAGTCTATGTATTGGGCCAGGGAAAAGTGAATCTTACCGCCTGGCAAACAAGACCAGATAGGTTAATTTAAACCTACCCTAAATATGTCCTTAAGGGCCACATCATTTAAAGTCCAACCGGTGAGATATTTCACAAAACTCTGCCACATAATTCTTTATAGTGAGGTCCCCTTGACGTAAATTTAGGAGAGCAATTGCTGGGTTCATAGCTCGTCAAGTTTTTTCTGTAAGGATCCACTGCAGGCAAGTTGTACAGAGAACCCAAGTGCAGTTTATTACAAACAAAAGCAAACATAAAACAAAAACATGGCGTGGCATGAACTTAAAAACAAGGACAAAACAAGGTCTAAAGACAAACCTTAGAGATTGATGTCCATGCACTCATTACATCGCAGTTGGACTATTGCAACTCTCTCTACTATGGCATACCCAAACACTCTATTGCTCTTCCACAATTAGTACAGAATGCTGCTGCAAAGTTCCTCAAAAGAAAAGGAAAATTTGATCATGTGTCACTTATTTTAAAATCTCTGCATTGGCTACCTGCACATTTTAGAAACGAGTTTAAAATTATTTTATTTGTTTTTAAATCCGTAAATAACCTGGTACCAAGCTATTTGTCTGAGCTACTCTGCCCACACAATCCCATACGAAACCTTAGGTCTGGTGATCAGAGACTTCTGTCTGTCCCAAGATCATGGTTAAAGAATAGAGGGGACAGAGCCTTTGCGATTGCTTGCCCTAGGCTGTGGAACAGCCTTCCAGTTTACAACAGAGCTCCTCAATCTTTAACTGTTTTTAAATCCTCTATTAAAACCTATTTTTTTTCTTTAGCTTTTAATTCATTGTGAGCTTCTGTCATGAATCTGTGGTTTGTCCTTGGTCTTTATCTTGTGTATTGTTCAGCACTTTGGTCAGCCCTGTTTGCTGTTTTTAAATGTGCTATATAAATAAATTCAAACTTGAAACTTGACATAAACAGAGCTTACCAAACAGTGGTAAAGTGGAAAATTACTTGACCAAGACACATGGCAGACATGAGGACTTAAATACACAGACTAATGACAAGACAAGGGACACCTGTAAACAATGAACAGACGAGTAACCAATGAGAAGACACATGCCAGGATCACATGACAAACAGGGAATCACATGACATACATGGAACATGACATGAACAAACCAAAACGTGACAGAGACAAGACCAAAATCATGACAGTTTGTCGAAACGCTTTTTAAAAATGTGTTAACTAAAGCCTTGAACTTAAACGTACCCTAAACTTTAACACAATCTTGTGCTGCCTTGAAAACACTGCTTTTTCCTTCAGGAAATGCAAATCTAGTTATCATTAATGAGTTAAGTAAGTCTTAAGCCACACTTTAAGTACAGAACTCAGGCAAGATGTGTTCATTTTTGAGCCCACGTACCTTGTCACTTGCCTTAAGGCTATGCTGTGTGTGCACTCAGGCTGATTTGGCATGTGTCAGGGCTCATTGTCTGCTGAGCCCGTAGCCCCTCTCTTGCACAATCTGTCAGCATGCGGCATGAATCTCTCCATCCCATAGCCCCCTACCTCTCTACACTGCACAGACAGGCTACGTGGCCATGATTGGAGGCCTTGCAAGTTTTTGTGGAATGAGAAAATTAAAAAAAGACTGGGTTCAGTGCCACTTTGAGTGCTGTTAACAAGGTGTAGGCTTGTTGGCTCACCCAGTATGCATGCAGCCAATGCTTGGCAGGCTCTCGCTCTGCTTTGCAGTGATGGAGCAACTGTGTAGTTAGTTTAAATTCTGTCACACGCTTACGAGACAGTTTATCAGAGCAAGAGTTGATTTTGTTGAAGAGTTGAGGAAGAGTTTTTTTTTTTTTTTTTACAAATGCAGGTTCAGGGGAAGGCCATGACTGACTGCTCAAGGTGTTTAAAATAGTCTAATGCACCATTATTTCCTTTCATATGCAACTTCAATAATACATTCTGAATTTACATTAGCATACTTATTGACACTGAGATTAAGAAAGCTCTCAGTGGAACTGAGAAATCATAACAGCCTAGAGAAATATGTGGAAAATGAGAACAGACATTATCACCATATGACAGGGCCCCTGTGTAAAGAAAAAAAAACGTTGCTCCTTTTCAATTGAACGTGTGATTTTCAGTTTCAACAGCATCCAACAGTTTCAACCTGCATAAGACTGCCTGGCTTATCGGGGTTTGGAAGCTGGAACATTTTTTTTTTTTCAACATATTATTAAAGTAATTCACAAAGACGCTGGTCAGAAAAACAGGCATTGTTTTTGTTTTTAAAAATGCTGAAAAATAGAAAATAGAGGTATTAATCAGAAGTATTTTTGCAAAGCAGTGTTGGTACCTCATAGTATTTTTGCACGATTTGTAATTGAGAGGCAGAAGCCCACTCAACCAAACTTAGTCAGCTGTTATTAAAGGAGGGTTTTCACTCACCTTCACATTAGTCATTCCAAACCTATGTGCTGTTTTGTCTGTAGAACACGAAAGAATAATTTTAAAAGGAACTGCAATGACAGTTCTCTGAAAAGGACTGATAGCAAAAGTACAACAATAATAGCCTGTATAACTTGTCAGCTATATTCTGCATAAGCCTTCTGAGATCACGAGATTTGTGTGATGAACAGTTGCATGCAGGAACAGACATAAACAATTTTCTTCACTGCAGCTCAAATCAAATATTATGCTGTCACGTAAGGCTTGACATTTGGTATTAGGACATGAAATAATTTTCAGTGAATAACCTCATAAATGTCTGTCATATGGCATCAGAAAACTTGAAATATCGCATGCAAACTCGTTTTAGGATGCTTATGGTGTCTTTTGTCTTTATTGGAGATTAACAGAAGTTGTTGTAGTGAAAAGAGCTGCATGAAGATGTTTAAAAACGTTTCCTTCAGTGGCCCTTTAAAACATCTTATCCTGTGGTAAAACTACATGTCTACTATTGTTTTAGCTTCTGATAAGATGTTTTAAAGGGCCACTGAAGGAAACTTTTTAAAACATCTTATCAGAAGCTAAAACCATAGTAGACATGTAGTTTTACCACAGGATAAGATGTTTTAAAGGGCCACTGAAGGAAACTTTTTTAAACATCTTATCAGAAGCTAAAACCATAGTAGACATGTAGTTTTACCACAGGATAAGATGTTTTAAAGGGCCACTGAAGGAAACTTTTTTAAACATCTTATCCTGTGGTAAAACTACACTCGCCTAAAGGATTATTAGGAACACCTGTTCAATTTCTCATTAATGCAATTATCTAATCAACCAATCACATGGCAGTTGCTTCAATGCATTTAGGAGTATCTCCTGAACTCCAAACTGAATGTCAGAATGGGAAAGAAAGGTGATTTAAGCAATTTTGAGCGTGGCATGGTTGTTGGTGCCAGACGGGCCAGTCTGTTTCACAATCTGCTCAGTTACTGGGATTTTCACGCACAACCATTTCTAGGGTTTACAAAGAAAACTGTGAAAAGGGAAAAACATCCAGTATGCGGCAGTCCTGTTGGTGAAAATGCCTTGTTGATGCTAGAGGTCAGAGGAGAATGGGCCGACTGATTCAAGCTGATAGAAGAGCAACTTTGAAATAACCACTTGTTACAGCAAAACATTGTGAAGCCACAACACGCACAACCTTGAGATGGATGGGCTACAACAACAGAAGACCCCACGAGTACCACTCATCTCCACTACAAATAGGAAAAAGAGGCTACAATTTTCAAGAGCTCACCAAAATTGGACAGTTGAAGAGAAGTTGAAGTCTCGATTTCTGTAGAGACATTCAGATGGTAGAGTCAGAATTTGGCGTAAACAGAATGAGAACATGGATCCATCATGCCTTGTTACCACTGTACAGGCTGGTGGTGGTGGTGGTGGTGTAATGGTGTGGGGGATATTTCTTGGCACACTTTAGGCCCCTTAGTGCCAATTGGGCATCGTTTATATGCCAGGCCTACCTGAGCATTGTTTCTGGCCATGTCCATCCAACTGCAAGATGCTATTCTAAAGAATGCTTTCAGCACCTTGTTGAATCAATGCCACGTAGAATTAAAACAGTTCTGAAGGCGAAAGGTGGTCAAACACAGTATTAGTATGGTGTTCCTAATAGTCCTTTAGGTGAGTGTACATGTCTACTATTGTTTTAGCTTCTGATATACCTTATTTCAAAAACAATGCAAAAGTGTATCGATATGAGTGTATTGCTATCATAGATGTGTTTGTTTTTATATTGGGAGAACAAAGCAAGATAGGTCTCAAAAAATTAAATTGGCATTATAAAATGAAAAAAGGTTTATTCTATTGCAAGACATTTTCAGAGAGCTCATAATAGCATTTCAGACAGTATTATAGTTGAAGCATTAGAAACAGTAGGCAAAAATATAAACATGTTATAGGCTATTACACCAGAAGTCAATGGTTCTCCTGGTCTAAATGAAGAAGATTACTCTATTCAGAGGATCTCAACCTGAACCAAATCATGAGCAGTTTAGCATCATGTGATTAAAGCCACTGAGAAACCACAGATGGTTGTCATTCACTGTATTGTATTAATAAAAGCCAGATAATATAAATATTTATATGGGGTCATATAATGCCATTTTTGTACAAGTTAATATGAATCGTTAGGGTCTAAATGAAAACTTTGTAATATACTTTTATTAAAAATTCTCATTAGTATTATAAGAAAACACAATTTTTACCTGGTCAAAAACAGCTCTGTTCCCCTTCAGGGACTACCGCTGCGTGTAATCGGCGCACAGTGTAGTGCGTCTGAAGCATGAATGAAATCAGTCAATGGAGAGAATGAGCGTCACAGCGAGTGACGTCATCGACCAGGAAACTATAAAGCACCCCAGAATCACAAGCACGCCAGCTTCTGTTACTTCAGCAGCGCTCTGTGTGTGTTTGAACTGTCTATATATATATATCTATATATTTCAATATGAGCCAAAAACAAATGACGAGCGAACCTCATTATAGGAGATGCGTTCCCCCCTGTACTAGATACCTTACGGGCGGGGATTCGCATCCTCTGTGTGTGGTTTGTTTGGGAGTGCAGCATGCCCAGTCAGCTCTCGAGGGGGCTGATTGTCAGCATTGTGAGCGTCTTCCTTTGATGACCTTGCGCTCTCACCGATCGCGCTTCGAGGAGAGCGGTTCGGTGCGCGCTCCCCGCGGCTCGGGTCCCGCTTCTGTTGAGGCAGAGTGGAGACGCATGTCGTGGGGATCGCAAATGGATCTCACTGAAGGGTGTGAGACGGGCCCCGCCCTATCTCAGCCTTCACCGGTGAGATCCAATGCCTCTATCCCGACTGTGGAAATGCGGTCCCCCGCTACTTCTCCCCGGGTTGAGGCACATATTGTTCCGGAGCTTCAGCTATCCAGTTCTGAGGACCTGGATGTTGGAAGCTTCGGATCAGAGGAGGCTGGTGCCTCGTCATTCCAGTTTCCCCCCGATGATGAACTTATTAATGTGCTTTCTCGTGCTGTTGAAAAGCTCACTATTGAGTGGCCATCTGATAGGTAGGAGTCTCATATTAAAAGCAAGCTTGACGATAGATTTTTGCTCACGAGCACTCAGCCTTCTCGCTGGTGTTTGCCTTTTTTCCCTGATCTTCACACCGAGGTGACGAAAAGACCTGGGTTAAGCCTATGTCAGCGCGAATTCACACACACACTTCCAACATTTATGCAAATATTCTGGGAGCTAAATCTAGTGGGTATGTGACGATGCCGAGGGCGGAGGAGACACTCGCTACCTATCTCTCTCCCGAATCGGCATCATCGCTGAAAGCACCGGCTCTCCCCAACAGACCTTTAAAAAATACATCAGCGCTGGTGGGTAAGGCTTATTCGGCAGCGGGGCAGGCAGCCGCGTGCTTGCATACGATGGCTATTATGCAAGCTTATCAGGCTGATCTGCTTAAGGAAGCTAGCGATCAAGGGGAAATTTCTGTTGAGACAATTAATGAGCTCAGACAGACAGCTGATTTCGCTCTTAGAGCCACCAGGCAGACGGCCAGATCAATTGGTCGCTCTATGGCAGCCCTGGTGGCCACAGAGAGGCATTTATGGTTGAATCAAAGCAAAATGCAAGAAAGAGAAAAATCTGTTCTGTTAGACGCCCCTGTTTCCCCTGTTGGTTTATTTGGTGATGCCCTACACTCTGTTACTGAGAGGTTTCAGGAGGAAAAAAGACAGTCAGCAGCATTTCAGAAATTTATTCCCCTTAAAGTTAAAATTCCTGTAGCTGCTGGGCGAGGGCAGCTCCAGCCGCCGAGTAGTTCTAAGAGAGTGCAACAAAAACAGAGTGTTGCGTCTCGTGCCCCCCCCCCACAAAATTGGAGGGACGAGGCGGGACGCTCTCAGACGCGGTCAAAGCGGGGCAGGGCTGATCTGAGGACAGTCATTGTCGCCAAGAAGGCCGCGTCGAAAAAACCCTGACGTGATCAACGCCAGGACTCTGGGGTTGGTCCCCATCGTGAAAGACTTGAGTACACCTCACAAAACCACGGTGCCCTGTCTTTCCCGGTTGCCCTCAGGGGTCTGTTCTACTAACCCTGCCGATCCAGGGGGTAGAGAGACTCGGCGAGCGATTTCTCGAGGAACGTTCGCCCCTCCGAGGAGGGCTGTGGAGTGCTCAGACCAGTGTTCCCTGCCGGTGCGCCGCTACAGGGCACTGCGTCTGTCACTCGGGATACTCAACCAGAGGCCAGCCTCACGAGGCTGGTTCCCTTAGTAGAGTTTCTGGCGGAATGGAAAATTCTTCCCAATGTGTCGCAGTGGGTCCTGAATACTATAAAAAAACGGGTACGCTATTCAGTTCAGAACGCGTCCACCTCAATTCAGAGGGGTTCTGCCCACAGTGGTGGGCCCCGAGCAGGCTCTGGTATTAGAACAGGAGGTAAAAACTCTGCTGCTAAAAGGAGCTATAGAGCGGGTTCCTCCCCCCAGCAGGGAGTCAGGATATTACAGCCGGTACTTCATCGTTCCAAAGAAAGATGGGGGGTTGCGTCCCATTTTAGATCTGCGTCTCTTAAATCGCACTGTAGGGAAGCTCGAAATTCAAGATGCTCACTCTCAAACAGATCGTGTCACAAATCAGATCC
The DNA here is from genome assembly GCF_051911475.1 of Siphateles boraxobius. Taxonomy (NCBI): domain Eukaryota; kingdom Metazoa; phylum Chordata; class Actinopteri; order Cypriniformes; family Leuciscidae; genus Siphateles; species Siphateles boraxobius. The sequence goes on from NW_027508722.1 coordinate 30,148,639, forward strand.
GAGGACTGGTTTGTCACGATAGATCTCAAAGACGCTTACTTCCATGTATCTATCCTCCCTCAACACAGGAAGTTCCTGAGGTTCGCTTTCGGGGGCGAAGCGTACCAATATCGGGTTCTTCCGTTCGGCCTAGCTTTGTCACCCCGAACATTCACAAAGTGTATGGATGCGGCTATAGCCCCTCTAAGGCTTCAGGGCATCCGCATCCTGAATAATATCGACGATTGGTTAATTCTAACTCAATCGGAACAACAGGCGGTTCGGCATCGAGATGTCGTTCTTGCTCAGATCAAGACTTTGGGGTTGAGGCTCAACGCCAAGAAGAGTGTGTTTTCTCCATTACAGAGAACCACTTTTCTCGGTGTAGTGTGGGATTCGACGACGATGCAGGCACAATTGTCACCTGCTCGTGTTGCTTCGATTCTCGCCGCAGTAGATCAGGTCAAGCTAGGCCAGTCATTCACTGTAAAACAGTTCCATAGTCTGTTAGGTCTCATGGCAGCTGCGTCCAACGTGATACCTTTTGGCCTCTTGCACATGAGACCGTTACAGTGGTGGCTCAAAACCAAGGGATTCTCCCCGAGGGGAAATCCGCTCCGCATGATCATGAGTTTGCGACGGTGTCATCGCACCCTGATCATGTGGAAAGATCCTTGTTATGTTAACGACGGATGCCTCTCTCACGGGTTGGGGGGCGATCATGAGTGGTCGCCCAGCTCAGGGTCTCTGGAAGGACCAGCATCGTCTGTGACACATAAATTGTCTAGAGATGTTGGCAGTGTTCCTGGCTCTGAAACACTTCATCCCAGACCTAACGGGCCACCATGTTCTTGTCCGAACAGACAACACATCGGTGGTCTCTTATATCAACCACCAAGGGGGTCTGCGTTCTCGCCCGCTTTACAAACTGGCACGTCAGATCCTTCTATGGTCCCAGGGGAAAATTCTTTCTCTGAGAGCTATTTATCTCCCGGGGTATTTAAATCAGGGGGCAGACATCCTGTCGAGGCAGGGGCCGAGGCCCGGGGAATGGAGTCTTCACCCCGAGGTGGTGGAGGTCCTATGGGAACATTTCGGTCTTGCCGAGGTAGACCTATTTGCTTCCCCAGAGACATCACACTGTCCACTGTGGTTCTCTCTCAGCCATCCAGCCCCACTGGGGTTGGACGCTATGGTACATCCGTGGCCGAGGTCACGCCTGTACACTTTTCCCCCGATCGCTCTGCTCCCGGGAGTTCTGGAGAGGGTTCGCCGGGATGGGCTCAGTCTTCTGCTAGTAGCCCCGTTCTGGCCGGCCCGAGTATGGTTTGCGGACCTAGTGTCACTCCTCGATGGCTCTCCCCTGGAGATACCGATCAGGAGAGACCTACTCTCTCAGGCGAGTGGGTCAATCCTTCACCCCCGCCCGGAACTATGGAGGCTGTGGGCTTGGCCTCTGAGGGGGCCCAGCTCATAGATTCTGGTCTCTCTACTGAGGTCGTTGAGACCATTCTCCAATCAAGAGCTCCTGCCACGAGGAAGTTATATGCCGCGAGGTGGAAACTTTTCACCTCTTGGTGTGGAGAGTGCCAGCAGGACCCAGTTAACTGCCCGGTTGGTACAGTGCTGGAATTCCTGCAGGACTGTCTCTCCACGGGGTTATCCAACTCCACACTGAAGGTGTATGTGGCGGCCTTGGCTGCTTACCATGTCCCTTTGAGTGGAGGTTCCCTCGGGAGACACCCACTTATATCTCGCTTCCTTCGTGGCACCTTGAGGCTGAGGCCAGCAGTTCGCACGAGGGTACCATCTTGGGATCTGGCCATTGTCTTAGAAGGTCTCTCCCTAGCTCCTTTCGAGCCCATCGAGGAAGTTTCGGAAAAGTTTCTTACTCTTAAGACTATTTTTCTTCTCGCTGTCTCATCTCTAAAAAGAGTCCGTCCCCTCGGGGAACTACGGTTACATACGTAACCCGGGACATTTTCAGCACGCCGTTTCAGTTTTTTTTTTTTTTTTTTTACTGTCAAATGTCACTTTATTCATTCACAGAACACAACAAATTCATGTTTACAGATTTAAAGAACCATTCTGTTAAAGAAAAGGACCTCCCAGAAGCCAAATCCTGGCTTATAAATAGGGCCCTTCAAGACACATAATCAGCACTAACAACAAAGAATAATCCACCCTCCCAATACCCATCCACACCCAACAACAACACTATTCACCACAAAATATTGTCACTCTGAGTTATGCGGATGACGACGAATGGGGTTTCGCTTAGAAAGCCTATCAACTTCGAGTATTACAAAATGAGCCAATGGCAAAGAAATGCCATGGGTCTGCGGAATTTGCATGGCGTAACTCCGCCCCACCTCGTGGGTATAAAAGGAGGAAGCCGGCAACAGGCAGATATGTTTTCGCTTCGGAGCCAAGTGTATTCTTCTCTCGACAAGCCATCTCTGAATTGTCAGCTTCACAAACGAGTACCTCGAGTGTTGGTGTGACGGCGATCTACGGCGAGAGCGTGCTTCCTGCTGATCTGTTGCAGTGGTCTGCCAGTCGGTGCGTTTCTCCCTGGGTGCTTCAACACTTGAGTTTTCTCTCTAAAAGAGCTTTCACGTGGCACGTCTTTTTAAAGATGTCTCGCCCGTGTACTTCTGGTTGCGGCAGATTGGTATCGGACTCTGATGGGCACGAGCGTTGCATAGTATGTTTGGGCATTGATCATGCTACAGCATCGCTCGTGGATGACTCATGTTCTCTCTGTGGGAACATGACCATCGCGTCATTACGGTCGAGACTCCGTGAACTCGCAAGAGTGAGAGTCCCCTCATCCACCCCCCGTCCTGCGGCTGGTGGCCAGGGTGACCTGAGGGTTACGGTCTGGAACAAGGCGCCGACTATGTGTCCGCGACCCCAGCCCCCCTCTTCACTGACGGTGCCCGCTAGTGAACTGCTGATTCCCGCGGGTCTACCCTCTGGTGGCCCGCGTGTTTCAGTTGAAGCTACAGAGGAAGATGCCATGTCTGTTGCAGCATCACTAGGTGGGTTTGAGTCTTCTGGAAGTGAGGGCTCGTCACAGCTGCCACCTTCCGGTGTGCATACGGCTGTGCTCGAGTCTGATCTGGAGATGATTGCCATGCTTTCCCGGGCAGCCGTTTTGTTTTTTGGGTAAGGCCGCCGACCCTCGTCCTCGGCAAACCCCAATACCTTTCTTCCCGGATGTGCATGATGAGATCTCGAAGTCCTGGAAGACCCCCCTGTCTTCTCGGGACCGCTCGCTGGTCTCATCCGCCTTTCCTCCCCTCGATGAGGCAGCTGCCCGTGGGTACACTGGGCTTCCCCCGGTTGAACGCTCTGTTGCCATGCAACTATGTCCTCAGAGTGCTTCTTCTCGGTGCGAGCCTAAGCACCCATCCAAAGCCTGTAGATTTTCGTCGACCCTGGTGGCGAAGTCTTACAGAGCGGTGGGACAGGCAGCTGCTTCACTGCATGCTATGGCCACTCTGCAGGTCTACCAGGCCCAGATGCTCAGAGACATGCATGAGGGTAGGACAAACCCAGGGCTCTTTGATGAGCTGCGCGCCGCGACCGACCTTGCTCTCCGGGCGACGAAGGTTACCGCGCGCTCCCTGGGTTTGGTGATGTCCACAGCTGTGGTCCAGGGGAGACATCTGTGGCTGAACCTGGCTGACATGCGGGACGCCGAGCAGACTCAGTCTTGGCTCCTCAGCGTAGAAACATATCTGCATGTTGCCGGCTTCCTCCTTTTCTTTGCCATTGGCTCGTTTTGTAATACTCAAAGTTGATAGGCTTTCTAAGCGAAACCCCATTTGTCGTCATCCAACGTAACGTCTCCGTTCCCTACTCAGGGAACGAGGGTTACATACGTAACCACAGACGTTCTCCTTCTAGTGTTATGGTCATGAATAGATGAGGTGACTGGAATGAGATGGCAAAGTTTTGGATGCAATTTATAAACTATGTTATACATAATACAAGCATTTTGAAAACTGATGCACTCAGCAAGCTTCAAAAGCTTATACCTATAAAAAAGTGGACCAGAGGGAGCATCATAATTTGCCCATAATATTACACGTAAAACTTTCTTCTGTAGGATCTGCAATTTTTCAAGATGGCTTGGATACGTGTTACACCATATGATATTACAATAATTTAGATGCGGTTCAAAAAGAGAACACTGTTAGAAGAGCATTAAAAGGAAGATTGTATCTTAATTTATAGAACAGACCAACATATTTTGACAATTCTTTTGTTAAACACTCTATATGTTGTTTCAAGTTTAATGACTCATCTAAATAAATTCCTAAGAATTTGATGTTCTCTACTCTTTCAATTACTTTATTATGTATTTTGATTTGTATCCTTTTAATGTTTGTCCGGGTTCTATTTGATCGAAATATAATACATTTGGTTTTAGATACATTTACTTATAATTTTACATTTAAACCAACTATCTACTTTAACTAATTCCTCATTAACAAGCTTTTGTAAAATATCCGGATTTTTATGAGACAAAAAAAGATTAGTGTCATCTGCAAAGATAACCTGATGAAAAATATTTGATAAACTTATAATGTCATTTACATACAAAGTAAAAAAAGTGGACCTAATATGGAGCCCTGGGGGACTCCACAAACGATATCTGTGCATTCTGAATAACTATTGTTTATTGTTAACTATTGTTAACTATTGTGTATTATTTGGACAAATTGCTCCCTATCAGTTAGGTAACTTTTGATCCAGCCGAGTGCCTTCCCTCTGACACCATAGTGTTGCAATTTCCCAATTAGAATTTCTAAATCAATGGTGTCGAAGGCTTTTGATAAATCTAGAAATACACCAATACCAATCTCACCATTATATATAGCATCATTGATTTTTTTCAGTGAGATCCAGAATTGCCAAACAGGTAGAGCTCTTTTTCCTAAAGCCATATTGAGATGGGATGAGTATACAGGTCCTTCTCAAAAAATTAGCATATTGTGATAAAGTTCATTATTTTCCATAATGTAATGATAAAAATTAAACTTTCATATATTTTAGATTCATTGCACACCAACTGAAATATTTCAGGTCTTTTATTGTTTTAATACTGATGATTTTGGCATACAGCTCATGAAAACCCAAAATTCCTGTCTCAAAAAATTAGCATATTTCATCCGACCAATAAAAGAAGTGTTTTTAATACAAAAAAAAAAGTCAACCTTCAAATAATTATGTTCAGTTATGCACCCAATAGTCAATACTTGGTCGGGAATCCTTTTGCAGAAATGACTGCTTCAATGCGGCGTGGCATGGAGGCAATCAGCCTGTGGCACTGCTGAGGTGTTATGGAGGCCCAGGATGCTTCGATAGCGGCCTTAAGCTCATCCAGAGTGTTGGGTCTTGCGTCTCTCAACTTTCTCTTCACAATATCCCACAGATTCTCTATGGGGTTCAGGTCAGGAGAGTTGGCAGGCCAATTGAGCACAGTAATACCATGGTCAGTAAACCATTTATCAGTGGTTTTGGCACTGTGAGCAGGTGGCAGGTCGTGCTGAAAAATGAAATCTTCATCTCCATAAAGCTTTTCAGCAGATGGAAGCATGAAGTGCTCCAAAATCTCCTGATAGCTAGCTGCATTGACCCTGCCCTTGATAAAACACAGTGGACCAACACCAGCAGTTGACATGGCACCCCAGACCATCACTGACTGTAGGTACTTGACACTGGACTTCAGGCATTTTGGCATTTCCTTCTCCCCAGTCTTCCTCCAGACTCTGGCACCTTGATTTCCGAATGACATGCAAAACTGAAAAACAGTCCAGTGCTGCTTCTCTGTAGCCCAGGTCAGGCGCTTCTGCCGCTGTTTCTGGTTCAAAAGTGGCTTGACCTGGGGAATGCGGCACCTGTAGCCCATTTCCTGCACACGCCTGTGCACGGTGGCTCTGGATGTTTCTACTCCAGACTCAGTCCACTGCTTCCGCAGGTCCCCCAAGGTCTGGAATCGGTCCTTCACCACAATCTTCCTCAGGGTCCGGTCACCTCTTCTCGTTGGGCAGCGTTTTTTTGCCACACTTTTTCCTTCCCACAGACTTCCCACTGAGGTGCCTTGATACAGCACGCTGGGAACAGCCTATTTGTTCAGAAATTTCTTTCTGTCTTACCCTCTTGCTTGAGGGTGTCAATGATGGCCTTCTGGAGAGCAGTCAGGTCGCCAGTCTTACCCATGATTGCGGTTTTGAGTAATGAAACAGGCTGGGAGTTTTTAAAAGCCTCAAGAATCTTTTGTAGGTGTTTAGAGTTAATTAGTTGATTCAGATGATTCGGTTAACAGCTCGTTTAGAGACCCTTTTCATGATATGCTAATTTTTTGAGATAGGAATTTTGGGTTTTCATGAGCTTTATGCCAAAATCATCAGTATTAAAACAATAAAAGACCTGAAATATTTCAGTTGGTGTGCAATGAATCTAAAATATATGAAAGTTTAATTTTTATCATTACTTTATGGAAAATAATTAACTTTATCACAATATGCTAATTTTTTGAGAAGGAACTGTATTCATTTTATCCAGGTAACCGCTAAGTCTGTTGTACACAACCCTCTCAAGTACCTTGGAAAAAGTAGGTAAAATGGATATAGGTCAATCATTTTGTAAGTTATTTTTTTCACCAGATTTATAAATTGGTATAACCTTTGCAAATTTTGTCATTTTTGGTACTACACCATGAAATAGAGAGAGGTTTATACAATAGACAAGTGGATCTAGAATTTCAACTGCAATAGATTTAACAATTTTGCCACATATATCATCCACACCAGCAATATAAGAGCTTTGCATATTCATAATAATTTTCAGAACTTCCATTTTGTTGGTAGGTGTTAAAAAAAAAGAATTCAGATAATTCCCTTTTAAATATTGTTGGTATGAAGCTCCCCCTGGAGGATTTATAGATTTCGAAAGAGTTTCACCTATAGAAGTGAAATAGCTGTTTTAGCGAGATTGTCATCATCGAGGTAGTGGTTATCATTATATTTAACATTGATTTCTGGAAGGACAGTTGCTTTTTGATTCCGGCTGAGCACAGTATTCAGTTCTCTCCAGCATCGCTTTTGATCACCATGAGAAGCCTTAATTAAATCAGTGTAGTAATTCCGCTTCCTTATCGTATTAACTTTGTGAGTCTAATTTTAAATGTAGAATATTTTTCTTTATTTTCATTTGTTGGATTTTTAATATAGAATTTGTAAAGCTTATTTTTTCTTTTAATTGATTTTAGGATTCCCTTTGTAAGCCAAGTATTTTAATTGCTTCTATCTCCTTTAACATTTTTTTCCGGTATTGTGGTATTAATACTGTTGGTTAATTCATTGATAAAAGCACTATAGGCTTCTTCCAGAGTATTCCAGCTAAATACAGAATCCCATGTTTTATGCCTAAGATTGCCAAGCAATTTATCTAAATATTGTCCTGTTAATACGTTTATGCTTTTTTCAAGAGGTAATGTCTTCTTTTGTTGTTTCCTAGTCTTAGTATCCAGGTCTATGAAAAGTACAATTGGAAAATGATCTGTGATGTCTGATATAATTACACCTGAGTCAAAATGGACATTTATATTTGTAATAATATTATCAATACTGCCGTGCAAAGGCAAAAGACCTTAACTTCAATTTTGGTCAAAATGAGTTATTGCCATATTTGGAACAATCGAGATACGTTTTATCATGTGGACAAATATCTTGCGTCAATTTTGTTGTTTTCTGCTAAAAATAAGATGATGTTTTTGCCATAACTTCCAAAAGCAGAGGGAAAGCAAAGGCAGAAGGCCTTAACATCAGTTACAGTCTTTTTGCTTTGTACCGCTACACTTTAGAACGCTGTTATTATAAGTTACAGTGGAGTTAAGGCACTCTGCCTTAGTTTTACCCACCAGCAACGCGTTTGCCGCGGTGAAGTTACAGTGTTATGCCTATATGTAATTGAAGCTCTTTTGCAACCCGCATTAAATAAAGTGAAAATAAAATTGTTGTAGTGGTTGTTTTCTATCGGGCATTAAGAATTTCCTATTCTCGCAAGAAAACTATGGTAGAGATGGCTTTAAAACGCAAACACCAAGATCAATATGGATGATATGGATAACATTACATGAAGAAAAAAATTTCTACTTCAGATTTTGTTTAATTCAGCTAGGATACTGGTAGCCTAGTTAGCTAGCTAGCAATGCAAACTTGGGCTAAACAAGGCTAACGTAACGTTACTTGACACACAAAACACAACTGTTCCTGATCCAAAAATAGCCTACATGATGGTGTGCCAGCTGTAAGACACCATAAATCAAAGCATGGATACTGTATTAACTAGTAGTACTAGTACTAGAAGTAGGCCTAATGTTACAAGTTTTCTCGTGCCATACAAGCTGGCTAGCTGCCTGCCAATCTGACACTCACTGACAGAAAGCAACGCGAGTGGGTTGGGGACGCCTCACGATACGCTCACGACACACCTCCCCTGGCGAGGAGAAACATAACCGCGCACACAAACCAACCCAGCAAATATAACTTAGATCGCAGCTTACCTTTTTATTTTAAACATGGTCAAAATCCATGGAAAACAACATCCATTGAGAAGACAAATCAATTGTTTAAATCAGGGGCGTTTCTAGGTTTTAAAAACATCAGGGGCTGAGCCCGAAACATCAGGGGCTGGGGTGGATAATAAGATAACATGATTCGATACAGAGAATAATGTATATTGTAGGCCTATTTGCAGGGGGCAGATTGGTAAAAAAATTCAGCCCTGGCACTGTAGCCACAACAGCTCACATTACACATGCACATTCAAATGTGAGGTAGCTAGGGTGGTTCGGGCGCTCCCCCGAGAAAATTTAGATTTCTTGGACCTACATATGTGCATTTTAAGGTGTTTGAAGGCCAAAAAAAATTGGATAACAATAGCGTTAAAAGCATGTCAGTGGGCAGTAGTATACATTATTTGTCAAGCAGATAACAGATTCTTAAACATGAGAATGAGGATAAATGTTGAAATGATTGATCCACACTACAAAATGGAAATGAAGAATGTTTCTGCTTATTGTTGACAGTACACAATACCATATTCCAAACAGGAATGGCCTTAAATGAGAAATCTTTCAAGAATTATTTTGCATAGATGTTACATTTCAATCAAACACCAGTGCAATCTTTTTGTGTCCAGAGGCACTGCAGAACATGAAATCCACGGGGAGGGGACGGATCCAGATCCAACTCCTCCCACCTTACATATACCTAAACCTACCCATCTCCGCCCCCTAATCCCTAAACCCAACCCTAATCCTGCCCATCTCCACCCCTTGGATCTTGATCCGACTCCCCGTGGATTTCGTGTACTGCATTGAGGTGCTACTGGGCAAATGAGCAATTTATATATTAGCAATAAAGATTGGTTTCAGCAACTTGTTTCATTCTTGAGTTAAGCAATGTTTTTGGCACTAATCAGTTCAATTAAAGTTAAATTGTTCACTCATAAAGACAGTCACTAGTCGCCACCTACTGGCTTAATGATGCAAGTTGTGCAAACACAGACAAGCGGATTGATTCAAACGGTGAAAAGGCTGATACTGGTGAAATATTCGAACACATTCGAGGAGGACCATACAAATAAATATATTATATTTATACTTATACATTTTATAAATATATATGTATATATATATTTATACTTATACATTTTATGAATAAATCTATTTATACTTATGCATTTTGCTTATAGTTTCTATAATTAGCCAAGAACATCTGTGTTAAATAGGAATACATTGTACGAATAATGTTAATCAAGCTGACTAAATCACACGACTGCACAGCCTTCACACTCACAATAAAAAAATACAATATAATTTATAACAAAGACAACCTCATTATACACAGGAAATAATATTACAGATCTAGACAAATTGGGTTGCTATAGTTAAAAGAATGCCATGAACGATAATTTAGGCTAGATGTATTTTTCACATTTTTGGTCACAAAATATATATTTTTTTATGACCCAAGTCAGTTTTGATGACTTTCCAATATTGATAAAATGTTAAAATAATAATAATGAAAAATTAGTAGGGCTACGCCAAAATGTGTAACATTTATGTAGCCTACAAAGGAATACAAAAACCCCGACATAGAGTTTTGACGCAGCTTTAATCTCCCTTTTGGTTATTTCAATACTTAATTGACGACAGAACACAACGTTACATACTCGTAGTTTCTTTGGCGTGATACAGGGCGCGCCGCATTTGCGCGTGATATTGAAGAATTGCGCACCGCGAACACACGGCTGACACGACAGGAAAGTTTGTTTTTCTGAGTTTTACTTAAATAAAGCCTGACAACATCTCATCTGACAGAGGACTGTGCGGCGGTGCTGACTGCCTTATTTATTTATTTTTTTAAATTGCTGTGAGATTGTTTGCCTTTTGCGCGCAAATCCTGGAGATATTCTACGATAGGCTGAAAAGTGAAAACACTCACGTGGTGCGTCTGTGTGAGACAGATTTCTACAATCACCAGTCAGAGACAGCAGCAAAGCCAAAGCACAATGAAATAAGGCAACTTATGATTTCAGGGGTTTACATAACGTTAGGCTATTGTCCGGTTTCATATCAGTCTACTTTTCAAAATACATTCGGGGCTACACTCAAAACATTCGGGGCTGAAGCCCCGGTAAAATCGGCTGACGACGCCCCTGGTTTAAATCCATCATGTGCCGGCTGGTTAGCCTAAAGTGCAAAGTTGTCCGGAGGTTGACATTCAATTTGAAGTGTCGCACCACGTCCGGTTTACACCAACCACTATGAAATTGTCCCGGTTAAACAGGTTACTTTCCTACCTCTTAAAATGTTATTTTACTTAAATTAAGTGCAACGATAACGTTTTGAATCGTAAAATCATCCAGTACAGATAATAGCCTTCATTTTATTTTTTATTTTTTAATATTCTATTGATTTAATATTAAGCCTTAGGCTACTAGACAGAACTCACTAAATGTTATTTTAAGGCTATCATTGTTATCATAGAAATGTTTGTATAGAGTGATAAAAGTCAAAATGGTCAAAAAATTAGAAGTTAAGGTATTTTGCCTTTGTATGACCCATGATTGTTTTGCAGATAATGCAAAGGCAGAATACAGGAACTTCCGAATAAAGGTCAAATGTAAAGTTTGAGCTAATTTTTTTTATGTAGATAAATATATTCATTATGACAACTACTTGGCAAATTTTCAGTGTCCTACCTATCATACAATTGGCTGGACAACAAAAAAACTTTAAACTCATTTTTCTCAGTTTCACACTCTGGTGAGTTAAGGTCTTTTGCCTTTGTAGGGCAGAATAGTAGACTTAGTTGTTTCTGTTACTCTCAGATATGAGCTTATAGTTGGAAAAAATTAGAAGAATACAGACAGTTTAAGAAATCATTTTTCACACCATCATCTTTAGCTAAATTGATGTTAAAATCGCCAAGAATAAAACAATGTTTATTCATGTAATTGATGCTACTTAGTATTTCATCCAGTTTGGTCAAGAAACAATTTAAGTCAGAGTCAGGAGGTCGATAGACTATTCCAACAATTATGCTTTTCATATTTTCATTATGTATTTCAATAAATAAGGAATCTGATAGCCCATCATCCAAAAGTAGGTCATCCCGAACAGTTACACTCTGCTGTATGTTGGCATGTAAGCACACACCCCCACCCGGTCTGCTTGTTCTATTTTTATTATACAGCACATAGCCATCCATGTTGAGTGTGTTCAGATAAGACCGCTCATTTATCCAGATTTCACTACATCCGATAATATTAAACTTATGATCTAGACTAGCTAAGAGAGATAGTAAGTCATTATGATGCTTTATTAGGCTTCTCGTGTTAAGATGTAATAAAGAAAAAGGAAGTTTATCAAACTCTACTAAATTTTCAGGCAAGACACATTTACATCTGAGTTTTTCAAAGCAATGTTTGTCAAGTACTTCATGATTCCTAAAGGTAATTAATTCATCAAACACCATGAAATGTCTATATTAAGAAATGGTTAAGATCCCATAGTGAAAATTTTTGAACATTTTAAACCCCATTTAGAACCTATAAAATCCATCTCTCGATCATAAATAACAAGTTTACCCCTTTATCACCAAATACAATTGAAAGAAAAGAGAAAAAAAACACACAACAAAAAAAAAAAACACAACAGCTATAACTTTTGCTGGATCAGAGCCAACAAGTCAGTGCAAGGATATATATTTACTCACATAGTTTATGGTCAACTAGTCGTTACACAGACCAGGATTATAGACGCAGTTTTTGGCATCAGACAGCTTATTTAAGACGTGCCTCTGATCTGATTTGGTCAGTAAATACAAGTGTCCGTCCTGAGTCCAGTTGGCTGCAAGTTTGTCCTTATACTTTTTCCGCAGATCGTCCAATAGTTTGGCCCGCTTCGCAGTTAAGCTCTCCATGATGTACATCTTAGGTGTTGATCCCTTTAGTCGTTTTTTCACCCTGTAAACCATGTCTCTAATATTGTAATTAGAAAACTTGACTACGATCCCTCTTGGTCTTTCCCTCCCAATTCTGGATCCCAAGCGGTGACACCTGTCGACCTGACCAGGCTTCACATCAATATTGAGATTGGATTTAATAATGTTCATAATCACATTATATGCATTTTCACGGTCATTCTCAGAGACACCATAGAGGACAAGACCGTTTCGCCTGGAGTACTGTTCTTGCTCATCCAAAACGTCCTCAATTTCATTGTATTTGTTTTGTAGATCGATTACTTTGTCAACCGCGTTTTGCAATATATATTTCAGGGAGTCTTTTACAGATTCGGCTATAGAGGCAGTAATGGCTTGTTTGATAGGTTCAATCAAGGAGTCAACCAATAATCCTGGAAAAGTGCATCAATCTATTTGCTTACTGTGTCCTTAATGGCAGCAATTTACGCAGGTTGCTGCATTTCCCCCGGAGAAGGATCTCTACTTTTACCCTGAGGCATCTTGAGATGTTTGTTTGGCGTCTCTCCGAGTCACACCGAACGTTGGAAATCAAACCGTACCAAGCCGAATATACGAACTGTTACAGGAGTCTCCGTCTGATATAATGTCGTAGGGTTGCAAACACTTTTAGGTACACAATAGAGGCAAACCGCTGATCAAGTGTGCGAGAAAAACTTACTATTTGTTAGATTTTGCTGGATGATCCAAGCAGTGTTTTAGCAACGCGGTTCTCGTGTTGATGACGTCATGACGTCATCATCGACGAGTTCATATGCCTTTAAATGATAATGAGCTTTGTTCACTCCGCCCCTCTGTTCTATGGGGCGTTTTGGTTTTGACACAACCGCACGTGGAGTGTTGCCTTGACAACAGTTGAGGATATATTTTGGAACAAGAATGTCAGCGGGAGTCTCTGAGGACACATCTGTGCAACCATACCAATTTGAACCGGAGTCGGACCCGGAACAAGATGACGTAACGTTACATAGAAAACATGCCATAATATACCCTGAGTGTAAACATTAATGCACATTCATCATGAAGCGTGCAAGCGATTTGCAAAGATTAAATATTTAAAGGTTAATAAAACGTTACACTCACTTCTTCTGGAGGTGCAGCAGGAACATGAATAGTTAATACCGATTCTGTTTTCAGGACCAGCTTCTTAGCAAAACCAGATTTACACTGACCCTCATTTAGAAAGCAGTCTGGTGAGAAATGATTAGCGAAAACATAAAAGCATACGTAGATCGTTGGGAATATTTCCTTCAAAAATAAAACTCAGCCACTGCATCTTCAGCGGTTCGAATTTAGGAACACCAAAATGACTGCTGTGTTCCTTATTACAGCTCAATTTGAGGCAGGGGAAAACATATAAGGAGATTAACACAAAAACACTGGATGGATTTTTATCATTATATGATGGTTGTGTACAGGCACTGCCAACACACATTTCAGTACATCAACTTGTAAAAGTCTATGTACCATTATATGACCCCTTTAATATAACGTATCTTTCAAAATATATATTGTGTGATTATAATTTGTACCCTGGGGAAGGCATTTGTGGCAGAAATATTTTTTAGGTTTGCAGGCCATTATTTGCACACTTGTTTTTGTTTTGTTTTTCTAATCTAATGCTTATCTAATGCTATGCCTTGGATATATATATATATATATATATATATATATATATATATATATATATATATATATATATATATATATATATATTTTTTTTTTTTTTTTATATATTTATATTATTATTTATATATTTTTTTATTTATATATTTTTTTATTATATATATATATATATATATATATATATATATATATATATATATATATATATATATATATATATATATATATATATATATTTTTTTTTTTTTTTTTTTTTACATTGAAGAGAGGTTTAAAGGATTAGTTCACTTCAAAATGAAAATTCTGTCATAATTTACTCACCCTCAAGGTGTTCCAAAGCTGTATACATTTCTTTCTTCTGCTGAACACAAAAGAAGATATTTTGATGAATTTCGGTAACCAGACAGTTGATGGTAGCCATTGACTTCCATAGTAGGAATAAAATACTATGGAAGTCAATGGGGTACATAAACTGTTTGGTTACCAAGACTCTTCAAAAAATCTTCTTTTGTGTTCAGGTTAGAAACAACCTAACGGGGAGTAAATTATGACAGAATTTTCCTATTGAAGTTAACTAATCCTTTAATAACTGCTAGTTTTTTTTTTAAGTTCTTGTGACATGTCCAATAAAAACTAATTAATAACAATGAATAATATTTACAAAATATTTTGCAACTATAGCAATTATTTTACTATAACCTTGTCAGTTCTATTACAAATTATTTGAATCCCCTAATAATCAGTCACAATTGCACAAAACACACAAATGCTAAACAACAACCTTTAAAGATCTACCAATTGTTACAAGAAAATGTGAATATCATAGACAGAAGTCATTAGACTGATTTGAACAGATCTCTAATTAGATCTTTTTTATCACTTTGACCGATTTATTAAAAATAACTGGTCGTGCTGTATGTGGGATGTTGGTTGTATTATTGTCTTTGCATTATTTCATGGCACTAAATATATATTTCTCTCATCGCATTCAGATCAGACTGTAACCTCATAAATGCAGATTCAGTCAGCATGGTGTATTTTAGTTCCATTCACCAAAGAATGAAGACCTACAAGAGCCATTAGAACATCATGAATATCTTTCAATATCTTTTATATTGTTGTGATATCTCAAAGAAGAAGAAGAACTCTACCGTAAAACCTTCACATCAATATACCCTGAAGATGTAAGCAATGATGTGTGCTTACAAATATTTATTTTATTAGAGTAAAAGTTTGTGAGAAAAAGGTTCCTCCGCCTCTGCACTAAACCAAAATGTATCATTTGCCTCTGCATAGCTTCTCATTCTTTCTTTCTTTTACATTTCCGTCCTGAATGAATGCTGCATTTGGAGACATAGAATGCTCATATTAAATTCTATTTCAAGTTCAGTACAGGATGCAGTCCTGAGAGATGAAGAAACATGGCTAAAATGACATGGATGGAGCCTTAGATACAGTCTTTTTAAATTTCATTAAAGAATTTTTTATCCACTGAAGCTCAGCTCTTTGTCTACTCAGTCCTCTGAGTGACTGTAAATGCACACACAAAGAGAGCGAGTAAAGACTCTTACTAGGTAAAAAGATAATGGCAGGTTGTCTTCTACCTCATTTGTCAAGCAAAGTTCATACAAGCCCAAGCAAAAACCCTTCTAATTGTCATGATGAATTTATTTCACCACGCTTGAGCTCTTGACCAAGAGACAAGAGCTAGAAAGGGCAGCTTACTCTCCCTTTTTGAAAATTAATGTAGCCATGCTTGCACATGTCAGAGTACAATCTGCTTTTAGGGATACTACACGATGAAAGTGCTTTACCAAATGTCATCTGACCTTTCATTATGACACCATTCTTAATTGCATTTATAATAATTACACCATATAATCACTTTCATTGAGCTGGTGAAAGCTATAATTAGAGTCTGTAAAGACACGGTTAATAAAAGAGTGGAATCCATACAAACCTGGTGGTGATTATTAGACTGTGTGTGTGTGTGTGTGTGTGTGTGTGTGTGTGTGTGTGTGTGTGTGTGTGTGTGTGTGTGTGTGTGTGTGTGTGTGTGTGTGTGTGTGTGTGCTTATCAATGGCCTTTAAAATTCTCTGAGTAAGGGAATCTCACTTACACTGTGTTCTTATTTCAGTTCTAATTTAGTTGTTATTTGCACTTGTAATAATAAATATTCTAAATATTAAAGTATTTAAGGGTAAAAATTGAATGGATGTTCAACAAATAAAAAGCAGATATAATACAACTGAACAAATGATAAAGCTCGGGTTGCTGAATATTATATTCCTTACTTCAAAAACCCTTATTGTTAATGATTTGATTACAGATTATAACCTAGATGTGCTGTGTTTGACAGAAACCTGGCTAAAACCAGATAGACGGTGGGCCGAACGCGTTTTTCGTGTTGTTGATCGATCTCCATCGATAGAGTATACGCTTCTTTTATGTACGATATTAAGTCATTATATGTAGTCAAATAAAAATTTTTGCCAATTCTGGTTTGATCATATATTTTCACAAACGTATGTTTTGATTGTCAATCTTCTTAGGCAAATCGCGAGACAGCTCTAGTAGCTGACCCAATCAGATTGTAGTTTTTAACGTCATTAAAAATACTAACCAATCGCAGACGGCCAGGCTAGGACCCCAAAAGGGTCCTATAATAGGGAATATATTGAGTTATATAGCGGTAATGTTGTATTGTAGGCCTATATTTATATATCTAACACAAAATAAGACACTTTATCTTGGATATGGAGTGTTGTGTGCATGTTACTAGCTGTACATCAACATTAAACCCTTTTCACTAACAAGTTGGATCAAGTTTGTACAATGCTCTTTAGAGTGGGTGAATTTAAATACAAAAGCTTTTTTACAATACAAATCCCCCAAAAGCTGTGGAAAAATATGGAATCACAGAAGGCCACATTCCAGATGTGCCAATTCATGTTGGCTACCATAGAGAATGCTACATGCAGTACGCTAACAAATTAAATATTGAGAGAGCCAGCAAGAAGAAATAAGACAGTACAGGAAGTTGAAGGTTTGTAAGGCAGCTTTTTAGTGGTTAAGTAGTTGTTTGACCTCATACGTTTGGATAAATCATGGTATAAATGCTTAGAATCCTTTTTAACCCCAAACATAAATTATTGATATTTACATCTCAGAAATAGTGAAAAAAACATACATACATAATTATATAATGTAATAACATATATATATATATATATATATATATATATATATATATATATATATATATATATAGTTAATTATTATATATTTATTCTAATAAAAGTTGAATATGTATTATCTTAGCATGACTATCTTTATAACTTAATGACAATTCAACTATTTTGGTCAAGCAGGCTTTAGTAGTAATATATATTGTAAGGAACTCAGCTTTTTGGAAATATTAATAATCAATAATATCTTGTTATTATTAATTATAAATATTTGGGTCAGTTAATTGGATTAACTTGATGTGGCTGAATTAATATTACAATCAATTAATCAGTTCTTCCAACAAACTATTTTGATTATTAATTTATTCTAATAAAGGGTATCTTCCATGGCCACCGAAGAATAATTATTTCTTCGCCTGTACAGTACTTTGAGCCAGTAGCAAAAACCGTGATCGTAAAGTGACTTGTATTGCAAACAAAACAGAACCAAATACATATTATGTACAAGTTTTATTAACTAAATATAGATATTTATATGAATATAAATAAACTAAACAACATACACACATGAATACATAAATAGGTTAGTGATAGGATGAAATTGGAAACCGGAAGAGGGTCTATGAGAAGAAGCATCAGAATTTCATTTTCACATTTCATTGAATTGAATACTTGCATTTGTAATGGGAACAATTCTTGAAGTTGTTGAAAATTGGAGTCGTTGATGGTTCCGGCAGTGTCAAGTGGAAGTTGGTTGAGCGTTCTCTTTCTCCAGGAACGCATGACTGGTTTGGTGAAGGCCTGGGACTCTGTTGAGGCCACGCCGAGCACCCAGGAGAAGTGAGGAAGTCGGAAGGATGGGTGATTGGAGTCGTTGTTGGTTGGAGTCTTTGTTGGTTGGAGTCTTTGTTCCAAAACTCCTGAGATTGTCCTTGGTTCTTTGTGAGAGAGTCTTCTCTCTTTTCCATGAGGCCGGATCTGGTTGGAATCGAGGCCTGCTGGGCCCTGGGGCCCCCGTGGAGGGGGAGGGGGCTCCCCAGTCTCACCAGAACAGTGTTGCGGCTGGATGAAAAAACTAAGAGAGGGCGGTCACTGTTGCCTGCCTCTGATATACCCTGAGAAAGAACCAACCCCTAAGGTTTGAATGGACCTATGAGTAAGGTGACATGTCCGAGAGGGGAAGCGGCTCTTAGTTGATTTATGGTCTTTGTCCCCAGCATGCTTAGACTGTTCATTCAAGCTCAAATAGACATAACAAATTCACATTGCATTCTAAGAGAAGGTGATGTACATCAAAGTGTGTGTCATTAAATGAGGATTAATTTGCTAGGAAGCATGATACAGGTGAGGTTATATTGACCGTTGGGTGGTCGTTCAACCACATACACCCCAATCAAACATACCATGTTGTTATACCTAATAGTACACGAGACAGTAAATCATCACAGTTTCTGTGAGGCATGTTCCTTCAAAGATCAGAGTAACACCGCAAAGTTTATTTAATTAAAGATGGTCTCTCTCTCTTAAGCATGTGGCGCATGTGGCCACATTCCTTTGAGGTCGTAAAGTCTGTTATCAGTCTTAAAGTGTTCTGTAACCGGACACCCGGCTGACAAAGTAACTTCATTTGTGAGGTTAGTTTTGGGGGAGAGTTTCATAGACCTTTATATTCATTAAATATAGTGAATATGAATAATTAGTGTGTGTCTGATTGGTCCAGACCCTACAATATAATGGTAGAACATTTAACATATCATATTAACAACAATAAATAGATGCCTCTGAAACTATGCACACAAAAAATAAACCCTGCCCATGTAAACCCTGCCAGGCCAGACCATGGATGTATTAAGAGAAAGGCCAGACATAGCCCTGTGTCTTAATTGGCATTTTAGTCAAGGTAAACTAATAAAAGGGTTCCCTTTCAGTCGATAACGTCAAACGTAGTCGACAGTCGACTGAATGGGAATGGGGATCTCGCTAGAGAGCCTATCCTCTTCGAGTACTATTGAACGAGCCAATGTAATTGGCGTGCATGATTCGCATCACACACTCCGCCCCCGCGGCGCGGGTATAAATACGGAAGTGGATGCACGCACTAGTTGCCTTTCGCTTCGGAGCCGATCGTTTGATGTCTCTGAGAGTGCTGTTGTCTACAACAAGCGAGTGTGTCGGTGTTCTTCAGGAAGACTCTCCCAGTGCTGGTGTTCTACAGCGCGAGTGCAGCGGTGATCGCAAGCTTTGAGCTCTCAACTGCTGTTTTAACAGCAACAAATTTCTAAATGTTTGTGTGTGTTGATGGCTGGTTAGAGGGCGGAAAAGTGAGTGCTTCACTGTTTCAGTTCTCTGTTCAGTGTTGCCGCGGTCATTCCCCTGTGTGCTCCGGCACTGGTGACGGTCCTATTTTCTGAAAGAGCAACACGGGTGCGTTTGCGTCTTTTTCAAGATGTCATTCCGCCCGTGCGTATCTGGGTGCGGTCGTTCCCTGTCTCTCTCTGATGGTCACAACTGTTGTGTCACGTGTTTGGGCTTACAGCACGCTGAGACAGCTTTTGTGGACAGCTCATGTTTTCACTGTGGGAACATGACTGTCGCAGTGTTGAGGGCGAGACTCGCCTTCGTTCGCGGAGAGCGAGTCCCCATTACCATGCCCCACCCTCGGGTGCTGTGTGGGATGGGTGACCGGAGGATAGTGTTGGATGTCCCGCCCGGTAACCATTCCCTGTGGGGTCCTCACTCCTCCCTTCCACTACAACCACTGGAGCCTCCTGTGTTGTCTGCTGGTCCGTCTGTAATGGGTGGGCCAGCGGTTTCACTCGGGGGTCCCCTGGAGGACAGGACGCCGATTGCAGCATCGGAGGGTGAGCTGACTTCTAGGGTAATCCAGACCGTGCGCTCATAGGTGAGCACCGCACTGCATCCGACCTCACCCTCCGGGGCATGAGTGTTGTAGCGTGCGTGATCGGTCTGGCGATGTCCAGTAGCGCCTTCGTTGGCTCAGCCTGGTTGGTATGGCGGATGCGGACAAGGTTCGGTTCCTGGTCTCCCCAATTTCCCAGGTTGGGCTGGTCGGCGACGCGGTGGATAACTGCATCCAATAGTTCTCTGCCGCTCAAGCGCAGACGGAGGTGATACGGCACATCCTGCCCCGGTGGCCAGCTGCTGCCTCCACCCGCCGCCGGTGGCAGCTCCTCCGCCTGCTCGTCGCCGTGGGCGTTCCCCGGCCGCCGCTCCTGCTGGCCCTCCGCAGCAGCCTCCACCCAGGCCTCAGCATGGAGCCGGCCGCAGTAGAGATGCCCAGCCCGCTCCAGGCACTGCCAAGCCAGGTGGCAAGCAACAGCTGAAGCTTTCCGGAGCGGGCCGCCCAGGAATGGATGAGATGCTCTTGGAGTGGCACGAGCGGAGCAAGCGGTACCCACACTTCAAAGAGAGAGCAATTTCATCTGTTCCTGGGTCCCAAGAGGGCCAGTCTGGCGGGTGTGACCCTGTATAGCCTTACACCCCTCAGCTCCCCCTTGGTCGTCAGCAGGCAGCTTGGTGCGTTCGAGGACCCGGTCATCCGCCTTCTCACGTGCCCCCTGCCGCTAGTGGAGACAGGTAAGTGTTGCACAGCACACTAACACCACTCTCTCTACTTTGCTGCCCCACCTCAGGCTCGGCTACACCGCTCAAGCCAGTGATAATCATCACATTAGGTGTTGAGCAGACGTGCTCCTGAAAATTCAGTGATATTCATCACACCGAGTGTTGAGCAGTGCTCCTGACTTGTGCGTGCTTATCTTATCCCGCTGGCGAAGGATTTGATATAGCCGCTCCTCCACCCGGTACGAAGGCCAGATGTAAACTCGTTCTTCGTGCTACTAGGTGGTGGGTCGTGACCATCTTGGCCCAAGATTGGTCTGCAGCTCCGACCTGAAAGACGTGCTTAAAACAGATCTCTACCTTCCGCACCGCAGGTCATCCTGTGGGTTGCGTGTAAGGGTGGAGTATCAGTACAGTGTCCTTCCCTTCGAGTGCTCCAGAGCCAGTTGGGTCTTCAGGTCAACTGGAAGAGAGTAATCTCGCCCACGGGCTGAGTATCTCTTTTTCAGTTTTGGAGATGGACTCGGTCTAACACGTCTTTCCAATGAGAATGTGTTCAGCTGGTGTTTGAAGTGAGAAAGGGTCCCACTGAAAGAACTTTCAGAGGCTCCTGGGGAATATGGTAGTTGCAACCATTGGCTTCCTCCATATGTGACCGCTTCAGCGCTAGCTTCATGATCGAGTCCCGAGGTGACCGTGGCAGAGCAGCTCACCCTGTGTGACTATAGTTCATCCCGGTCTGCTGCCAAACCCTCTTCAACAGAGGGGCCATGTACAAGGGCGTGTTTTAACGGGGGCCTGGGCGACCCTCGACTACACGGGCATTCGTGCCTCGAGTTGTTAGACATTGCGACCGTTGCGCAGGCTTCCCTTGCATGTCACAACTCACCCGTCACCTCCTCCTTGGAATCAGAAGCTTCTGAGGACGCTTTGTTCCACTCTTCCCGCTCTACTCAATCGTGCCGCCATCGAGCCTCACGACAGTTATTGCCAGGGCAAGTGGAGACTCCATCCCCTGGGTCCAGCTGGGTCATGACCATTCCGGGGCCGCTCAGTTGCCCCTCCGGTTTCGTCTTCCTGCCAGTGTTTGTACAAACCGAGCGGACTACCCTTGGACAAACACTGGCTCTCAGCTGCCCCAGGGGCCCGCAGAAATGCGTTTAACCCCAGTGAGCCTTCTAAAAGCGACTGCGACTCATGGTCGCCTTGCGCCTGCTCAAGTCAATGAATTCAACCCACTTCATGTTGAGCAGAAATGCTCCTGAAACTCAGTGAAGTTCATCGCACTCAGGTGTTGAGCAGCAATGCTCCTGTATCTCAGTGAGTTCATCACACTCACGTGTTGAGCAGAACTGCTCCTACAGCTCAGTGAATTCATCACACACAGTGCTGAGCAGAAATGCTCCTGGTGCTCAGTGAAGTTCTTCGCACTCAAGTGTTGAGCAGAAATGCTCCTGAAGCTCAGTGAGTTTATCACACTCAGGTGTTGAACAGGAATGCTCCTGAAGCTCAGTGAATTTATCACACTCAAGTGCTGAGCAGAAAATGCTCCTTAAGCCCAGTGATCTTCACATGTTGTGTTGAGCAATGCTCCTGTCTTTTTGCGCCTGTCGCTTGCACCTACGTGCCCAACTAGACCTGGTTCCCATCAACAGCCTTCCTGACTTCCCCTGAAAACTCTTTCAGGGACGGGGCACGATGGCACCCGCGTTCTTCCCCCGGAGATTCCGGGCGGTCTTACATCTGAACGCGGAGGTTCAGGTGGCTATCACAGGGACATGTGATAGTTACCATCACTTCTGCGAGCACCCCCTAGAAATGGGTAGCGTGCTTACGCCTTTAGAAGTGGAACCTAGTCGTTGAGTGCGTCTTCTCTCCAGAGGAGATCCTGAAAGCTTTCGATCACTTCAGTGCTCTCTTTCCTGCAAAACGGGTTGGAGTAGGCTGTTTTCCTTCACCCTCAAAATGATGTTGCCTCGGTGTTTAAACGACGCTCATCGTGTTGCAGAAGTGTGCAGAAGCACGTTCTGGTCGTCAGGTTCGTGAGGAGCAAGGTCTTGTAAATCCTTGCGTCCCTCTTTATCCTCTTGGGCCTTGTCCCTGGTGCGACTGCACTGCAGAGACCGCCCCTGAGCCACTGCAGGCAGTGAGTTAAAAATTCTGTTATATCAGTTCTCCTGCTCGCGTGGTCTCTACTAGAGGGTAGGGACTTGCTCGCTTTCGGTCAACGTATTGTGCCTGGAGTCTGGGCCGGCTAACTCTCACAAGCTGAGACCCCGGCTCGGATTGTGCCCAAGGTTCCTACCTCTCCCGTAATAGGAGCAGGTGGTGAGCCTGCAAGCGCTGCTCTGGAGGAGGCAGATCCAGTCCTGGCTTCTCTGTCCGTTCGCTTGGACGTGTACAGAATGCAAGCTATAGACCTCAGACCAGCTCTACAAATATCTTTTGGAACTCAGCAGAGAGGGAAGGCTGTTTCCATGCAAAGTTGCACTTAGTGCTTGCCTTCATTTCGGTAAAAATCCGAGATGCAACATGTCCACTTAGGTGTTGAGCTCCTCTATGATGAGTGTAAAGTGCTCCACCTGGGCGTTGACGATATGCTTTGCTAAACCGATTCTAGAGTTGGGGGCTGGACGACACCTAGTTGAACTGCTGCTTCCCGTGGGCTCCCTTCTCATGAAGCCAGTTTCACCGTGAGCCCGGTTCAAGTGTCGGCTTGCTGCGCCATTCCCCTCCTATGGACTGGATACATTCGCCTTTCTACTCGAGTTGAGTTCCCTTAAAATTGAACCCTGTTGAGTTCCTCCACACCCCTCCGACGTCGGACGTGCGGAACGTCTGGTGTTAGGCCTACCACTCGTAAGCAGTGTGGAACCTGTGTTAGGCTGGGTCCATATGTTGCGGTCCCTACGGCGACCCCATATGTGTATTCTTCCACGATACGGCTCCCTGCGGCGAGCCCGTGTCTTCCCTCAGCAGAGTCTCTCTGCCGTCACTGTCCGGTGTGTCTCCCCCCGTCTTAGGCTGGAGCCACCCCAGTGACATTCCATATGTTAGACTGTCCGCTTTTCCAGTGGTCCTGTAGGAACAGCAGTGACTTCCCTGGCTTAAGCCCTGTCCTACCCCGCCTGAAATTTGCGGGGGCATCAGGAGGCTTTGGTTTAGGCACTGGAAGGTGGCAGCGTTAGTGGCGTTTTCAAAGGTTATCCCCATTCAGTCGACCGTTGACTACGTCTGACGTTATCGACTGAAAGGGAACGTCCTGGTTGCGTATGCAACCCACCGTTACCTGAAGGAGGGAACGGAGGACGTAGTCCCCTTGCCACTACCGCTGGACCACCGCTGACCCCGGGTTACTCTCGGCTCCTCAGCGAAAAGCAACTAGTGCGTGCATCCACTTCCGTATTTATACCCGTGCCGCGGGGGCGGAGTGTGTGATGCGAATCACGCACGCCAATTACATTGGCTCGTTCAATATTACTCGAAGAGGATAGGCTCTCTAGCGAGATCCCCATTCCCATTCAGTCGACCGTCGACTACGTCCTACGTTCCCTCCTTCAGGGAACGGTGGGTTGCATACGCAACCAGGACGTTCTATAGACACAGCAACATCTAGTAGACACATTTTTCAACATATAGCGACTGAAAATGTGCTCCAATCAGATGAGCAAAACATTAAAAGGGTTTTATGATGAACCGTGAAAAACAAAGGGCATTTTCATTGTTTTAGCAGAATAGATGTGTCAGGGCTCACAGCAGGGTTGAGGTAATCTGGGATTACCTGGGGAAACAGATTAGCAGAGTTGTAAACAGTGTAGTAAAATTATTTGTTCCCGCCACAGTCTAATAAATGAGGATTTACATTTATGAGGCACTTTAAAAAAAAAAATGTGTAACTAGATGAGGCTAGGTAAAATGCATACAGTAATCACACCTTTTGTCAATATTAATAATAAAAGCATACCATTGAAGTGGTTATTCAACTTGATAATCAGCTTGTAGTTGCAGTACCTGAAAATAAGGTAGACATTTTTTGAAAATTGATGTCATGAGTAATTAATACACTAAACACTTGATGATAAAATGTACAACATTAAGGATAAATATTCTAATGATATTTAATACATGGTATTTCTTCCATGACTAGCTATTAGGATATCTGCTGTTGACTTAAAACTATTTAATACATGTTATCTCTTCCATGCTTAGCTATTAGGTGATGCAGATAGTAGATGTAAACTTATATGATAAATGTTATCTTTTCCACTTTAATCTCTGTCTAGTAATTGTCTTTCATATCCTAATTTACGGCGCTACAGCCTGATAGAATAACTGTGTTTACATTAACATAAACTGCTAAAATTACATCTAGCTAACGTTTACATGCTGACACGTTAGCTCTGTATTTCCTCAAAACAAATGTTTTCTTCTCTGTGATCTGTATGTCATTTCTAACAAGTGTTAACGGTTTACAGAGTTCATGCACTAAGCTAACATTAGCTAACGTTATAAGACAGGTATAAACAGCAGTATTTACCGGAGCCATTACACCTGGAATCTTGGATGCCGCTGTTAATGTTTCCCGACTTTGGATAGGATTCCTGCTGGGAAATGTTTGATTGTGTAGATTTCGTTAGAGAAGATTTTAAGGTGTGAACTCATGGATGTGGATAGCTAGCTAGAGATGGCATTTGCAACGCTAACCCTACAGTCGTGGTAATAGCACTATATTTTGAACGAATACTATTGGCAGGCATTAGTCACGTGACGATATAATTCGTTTTTTGATTGGTTACACTGTAAAATCAAATCATACTCCTTACTGTAAAAATACTAGTAGGTTTACTTGATTTTAAACAAAATGTTGAGTTTACTACAAATTTTATATTGTTGCTGAAATATTAGAAAATATAGCTCCCATATCTAACGTAATTTAAGTAAAATTACTCAAAATGTCCAAGAGGTGCTGTTACGCATGCGTACTGGTCCACAATTTCCCCTCCCCCACATAGCACAGAAGCACATGCAGCTTTTGCCAAGAGGATCGCTCTTCGTGAAGTTCAAGGTAAACTCTTTTAATTTAAACCTCATTTTCTAATTTTTTTTTTTGTGCTAGTCTTAATAATCGTTACATTTTCTGCTCGTTGTTAGTTGCATTCCGTTTTGTTGAATATATTAGCCCATGTTAAGAATTTACACAAACACGTTTTGACCACTGCGCAAACTAGTTTTTTGCCTCTTTATATCTGTAAATCCAGCTGCCTGGTTGCCTATTAATTACTATTAATTAATTAATTTGTTTTAGTGATGGGCAAGGTTAGCCAGTAATTTTAACTGATGATTGGTAATGAATGGTTATGCAGATGCGAATGTTTACAGAATTCAAAATTCAGTGACAACTCTACTAAACGTGTCAAATGGGTCTTATCGTTTTGAATTTTGTGTTTATGGATTGATTTTCGTTGAAGCTCAGCATATAGGCTACTGTAGGATAGCTGGACGCGCCAATTTCGATTTCGAAAGAGGCAGCTCAGAGACACGGCTGCATTCACTCTAGAGAGCGCGCAATCCAGGCAAAGTACAAATGGATGGAAAAGACCGCTAACAGTTAACAATTAACTGACAATTTCAATAATAAAATAACAATTTTTAACTTGACAGGGCACGTTAAAAACGCAACGATAAATGCTGAACTGCAGTCAAAACTTTAATTCGAAAATTAAATGCGTGCTTATTATGATAATTACGGCAATATGCAGGCAGCACAACAAGGAAATTGTGAGGTGTTTTTCTATCGAGTTTGTTACGGAGTATTTAGCAGACCCCTTAACCCACCTCCTCAAGCAGAGTATAAACATATAATATAACATTTTATATAACATTTGTATAAACTTATTTAAATATAAGTTAACAGATAAACTTTAACAGTCTTAGTTTTAAAATAATACCTAATGCATGTGCTGTTTCCGTTTAACTCATTGACCACCTGCTTTGCATGTGTCCCACAATTTGAAAAAAAAGAGAGGGAGAGAAACATTCACAATGTTCATTGACTTTTGATTGATGGAATAACTTATTTTTTATTTATTTATTTATTTTTTATTTATTTTTTATCTTTTAGAATACTAGTTGATGAGCTGCTATGCAGTGGAAATGTAAGTTATGCACTTACACATCAAAAAAGAGGGCACAACTTCTTAAACACTACCGCATAAGCCATGGAACATATTCATGAATTGTTCCAGTACCATGTCTCCATTCTGAGTGTCCATGTAATTTTAAGTCATTTAATGCATTAAAAGTGCATTTATCAAAAATCCATTCCCAGCATAGAATTGCAGAATCAAGTAGTTCCGGTCGTGCTTTAGTTTGTTACAAGTGCCATGTTTGTGACTTAACTGAGCCATGTAGCGAGTCAGGTTATTTTGCCCATTTACGTACTCATTTGAGGAATAACGAGAAAGTTCTGTGTCCTTTCAAAGACTGTTCATTTGAGACTAATGTGTACTCCACGTTTAATGCACATAAAAGTAAGGCACACCACCACCACTGCTATAAAGATTTTAAAGTAGGGGTTGTTTTAAGCACTCAACGTAGTCACACAGAAGAAGATACAGCTTATCCACTTGTTGACAGCTCAGGCAGTGAAGATGAATGTAATGTGGCAGAGGAACAAGACAATTTGGATGACACAAAACAAAAGTTGGAACACTATTTGGCATCACTTTTTCTGAAAATGCAAACAATCTTGCATATTTCTGATAGAGCAACACAAGAAATTATTCAACAGTTGAATCAAATTAATTTATTGTCTGGGCCACTGTTATATAGCACACTACAGCAGACTATTGTTAAGCACTGCGGTGAGGTAGAAAGTACAGTTGTGAAAGAGCTTGTCAGGACAGTTACTGACACCAGTGTGCCACCAGGAAGGAGGTCCTCTATCCACAACTAATAGGAGAGAATCATACTTCATGAGAGGATTTCCAGTTGTTATTCCTTTTGAGTACAAAATAGATGGAGGTGATCAATATTATGTGTATGTCCCAATTATTCAAATGTTGCAGAAATTGCTAAATAAAAAGGAAGTTCTTGAGGAGGTGCTGGCTGCAGGTGAGACCTCAAGGGGATACAGTAGTTACAGGGATGGTACCCATTATAGGGGTAATTCATTTTCCGCAGAAGGTGATTGTAGAATATCCCTTAATCTCTACATAGATGATTTTGAAGTGGCCAATCCACTTGGAACATCACGAAAAAAACACAAATTGTGTGCAATCTACTGGGTTCTTGCGAACTTGCCTGCAAAACACACATCCTCTTTGCACACCATTCAGCTAGCTCTTCTGTGTAAAACAAATGTAGTTACGCAACATGGCTACTCAAAAGTACTCCGTCCACTAATTGAAGACCTGAAATGTCTTGAAGAGCAGGGAGTATATGTTGAGCAGTTGGGATCATGTGTAAGGGGATCTGTTCTGCATGTCCTGTCAGATAATCTGGGTGCCCATTCTTTGGCAGGATTTTAGGAGAGCTTTAGAGTGAATTTTCCTTGTAGATTTTGTATGGCCACAAGGGATGACATTCAAGTCAAAGAAGTTAGGTCCGGCTCTTTTGAAACGAGGACAAAAGAAAAACACCAACAGCATGTTCAAGATGTTCTACAGGATAGTACTTTGGTGGCACAGTATGGCGTGAAGAGTAGCTGTCCATTGAGTGACAATTTGAAACACTTTAATGCAATTGGTGGTTTCCCCCCAGATCTGTTGCATGATCTCTTGGAGGGTGTTGTTCCTGTAGAGATGGCGGTGTGTTTGCAGGATTTAATTGGCAAACATTACTTTTCCCTGGATTCCTTAAATGGTGCCATCAAACAATTCCCATACAAATTTACAGACAGGAATGACCAGCCACAGCCAATTCCAAAATCGTACACAAGTAAGCAAACAATAGGGGGAAACGGCCATGAGAATTGGGCCCTCTTGAGGCTCCTCCCACTCTTGATTGGCCATAAAGTGGGACAGAATGACCATACCTGGGAAATTCTAATGTTGTTGAAAGATATTGTTGAAATGGCTTTGTCTACTCACTTTCTGATGATACTGTGGAATTCTTGAATTGCAAGATCTCAGAACACAGAGCTTTGCTTAAAGAAGTGTTTCCAAACGTTGTGCTGTGTCCAAAGCATCACTACATGGAGCATTATCCTCAGCTGATCAGAATGTATTGGCCATTGAGGAATTTATGGACAATCAGATTTGAGGGGAAACATAAATTCTTCAAAAAAGTGATACGTGATGCACAAAATTTCTAAAATGTCCCCCTAATGCTGGCCAATAAGCATCAAATGGCAATTGCCTATCACATGGATGGCAGTTCTTTTTTCAAGCCAAGAGTACAAATGGACAGGGTCTGTAGTTCACTTATCACAGCCTTTCCTGAAAATGTTCAGGAATATCTAGAGCTGCGGAGTCCTAATTGTAGTACTGTGCTAGTTTCATCCAGTGTTTACATTGATGGAATTAAGTACTGCCCAAACATGGTGGTTTCAGTTGGATCTTGTTCAGGTTTGCCAGAATTCAAGCAGATTGAGAAAATCTTGACGATCAACACTGACATAATTTTCCTGTGCAAACCTCAGACTGCGTGGTACATTGAGCATTTGCGCTCTTATGAATTGTGCAGCTTACATTCACTGCAAGTTGTTTTGCCATCTGAACTAAATGACCCCTTCCCTTTGGCAGCTTATAATCTCCGAGGCCAGTTCTATGTCACATTGAAGTATTACATATGCTGCTAAATTACATTCTTTTGTATTATGGCTTGTTTTTTTTTTAACTTCTGCTCTTCTTTTTTTCCCATTTTAGAATTTCACTTAGCCATGCCGATGGTACTCCGCGTTATTGTGCACGACAGTGACATCAGAAAAGTAACCATTCCTGAAAAACCAGCTGATGTTGATGCTTTGAAACATGTTTTGCAAGAGAAGCTGCAGCTCACCTACACGTTCAGTGTCCAATTTGAAAACCCTGACTTTAATAATGCATTATGTAATGTCAGTGACATTAATGATTTGCCAGAGAGGGCAACACTGAAAATAATTCCTCAACAAACATCTCCCTCCTCAAGTCAAGCAAGCACTGTACTTCTCTCAGGTTCTGATACATCAGAGCAGTTGTCTGCTGAACGACAGCTTGAATGGCCTGATGATTTTGAAATACCCAAATTATCTGTAAATGTTGAGTACTGTCTCCGTCAGGGAAACCTTGCTTTTATGAAGGATGGAACAACTCTTAATGTTGGAAGAGACATAAAACATGACATACTGGAAGCACTTGCTGGGGCCATGTACACCTTTAAGGCATATCCAAGAGATGAAGATTTTGCCCAAGTTGCTGCAGCTCTAATCAAAGCACATCCCTGTTTGACTGAACAGGGCTCTCCAACAGGCTCAGCTGGCTGGAAAAACAGCCTGAAATTTAAAATGGCCAACTATAGAACAAAACTGCGTAAATGTGGCTGTAGTGATGTTGCAGTTGGTGGAAAGAGAGGTGCAACGATGGCAACAAAGTCAGGCTTTAAAAAACCCAGGCGATTTGAATTAAATTTCTTGGCAAACTTTCCTAATGGGGAAGATGAAAAAGTCAAGAATGCACAAGAATAGAACTTGTAGAAGAAATGAAAAAGAGGCCCCCAAACGTGAGCCTGATTGGCAAGAAGATGGACAGCACATTTGCTTTGAGACGGAAAGAAATCATCCATTCTGAACCTCCTGTTTGTGAGATTTTGAAGAAGTGGCCAGCACTTTTCACGGAAAGCCAGGTTTGTTTTCTTTTCCTCTTCAAAACCCTGTGTTTTTTATGAATTGTGAGTTTTAATGTTAACAACCACTCTGTTTGTGCTTAGATCTTTGCAGAATTCAATCGCATATCTGGGAAAAATCTGAGATCGCAGTTCTACGCAGCATTGGACACACACTCTGCACGCTTGTTTGAAATTTTCCGGAAAAAAGGAGGAAACCAGGGAAGAATACTAGCTGAAATTTTGCAACAAGTTAATTCAAAGGTATTCTTTTATGATGCTGTCTTTCAATTATGATTTGCATATGATTGATACCCTCGGCCAATAACGTGTCTACCTGTCTCTACTTTTTCTTAGCCCTCTGATGTAACATTTGTTCGCACCGCAGTACTTCAGGGACTTCCAATCCTCATTGGGGATGACCCAGAGGAATTTTTCAGGACGTGCTTTGTAAGTAATGATATTGGTGTTTCTGCTTTCTTAAATTGCCATTTTGTTTTATTCCATGAGAGTATAGCTCATGTTAGGAAAAATAATAATTTTGGGTATACTTTTTGTAGTTTTGCAGTAGATACTATATTTGTCTCTTGTGAAACAATTCTGATTATTCCTTCTCTACTTAGGATGCGGATGTAGAAGCAGACTTCAGTGAAGTAGATGTTGGCCTGCTCACAATTTTACCTGAAGATATGCCTGCCAAACGTCCAAATGCCCTCAAAGTGGATGCAATGAGAGCAATCGTTTTGGAGGGAACAATTGTCGTGGATGATGTCCCAAATTTTTCCACATGCTGTATGTCTCCTTTTTGCCTTAATCTATGCTCTAAATTTAGACTACCCAAAAACAATGAGGAACACATTTGATTTCATTCAGAGGGTATTTCTGTCTTTGGGAGGGAAGAATCTCAAACCCAAACTCCAAACCCTTAAAAATCAGCTTTTAAGCTAAACTTGTGTCTCATTACTTTCTGCCTTGGATGCCTAAGCTGCCGTGTTTAAGATGTAGGCATATTGGCATATTCATTTGCACTAATTTCAAGGGGCCAGTAGTTCAAATAAGTTAGGGTTAGTAAGCCACATACTGTGTCAAGGTAGTTTGTATTTCAATGTTGTAAAAGCCTATTTTGTGT
Organism: Siphateles boraxobius; assembly: GCF_051911475.1. Classification (NCBI taxonomy): domain Eukaryota; kingdom Metazoa; phylum Chordata; class Actinopteri; order Cypriniformes; family Leuciscidae; genus Siphateles; species Siphateles boraxobius. Next base: position 30,180,514 of record NW_027508722.1, read on the forward strand.
TATTTTCGCTGTTTTGTTTGCATACAGTGCCTGTTTTGAAAATGTCATGACAGCAGAATGCTGCTAGCCAAGAGGTCAAGAGAACACAGATGTTTTAAAGTATATTTTTTATTGTGATGTTCTTAATTTTTCTGTAAAAACATTTTTTTTACAACAAATAAACAGTTGAGAATTTCACACTTGTGTTAAGTGCATTCCATGCTATTTGAACTACTAAAAATACATTCACTTTACTTGAAGAAAATGTGGAAACCGATTGCACATATTATTTTAAGTCTCTGTAGCTTAAAATGGCAGATTAAAACCATGTTGAGAATAATTGTTATAATGTGTTCTGCAAACATCATAAATACTCTGTTAGTTAAATGGAATTACTCAAGTGATTTTACTATTAAATCTTAAGTAGTATTAGTAAATATTATTAAGTATGTTAACTAGAACTTTACATTAAACTAACTTAATATTTATTACTTAATTTACTTGGGAAGAGTTTGCTTTCTTTACTTTTAGCTGATTATTAACTTAACTTCAGTTCCCTTTCAAGGGAACTCGAGCTGCGTTTGAGACGCGGTGGGAACACTCTGCGTGATTACGTCGTGAAGCACGTGTAAAATCAGTCCAATGGAAGCCCGCTACGACATAGGTGACGTCATAGACCAGGAAACTATAAAGCAACCCTGAAATCAGACCGCGACAGCTTCTGCACCTTCAGCAAGCGCTCTCTGTATATCTGTCCTTGTCTATTTATTGTTGTCTGTCAAGCCCCTTATATATATATATATATATATATATATATATATATCACTATGGCGAGCAAGCAAAGTTATAAACCTTGTGTTGTGCCCTGCCCTCGTTATATCACGGGTGGGGACACACATCCTATGTGTATTGCTTGTTTGGGAGTGGAGCATGCCCAGTCAGTCCTCGAGGGGGCTGACTGTGAGCATTGCTTGAGTTTGTCTATGAAAACTCTCCGCTCTCGCCGAGCGTTCTTTGAGGAGGACGGTTCGGTTCGCGCTCCCCGAGGTGCGGGTCCCGCTGCTGCCGAGGCAAAGCGTCGAATTTCATCTTGGGGTTCGCAGATGGATCTAGTAGCGGGGTTTGAGACGCGGGGTTTCTCAGCCATTACCTACTGGATTCGGTGTCTTTGCCCAGGAAGGAGCCCGCTCTGCGGCTTCTCCTTCCCAGGCTGAGGCACCAATATTACGGCTATCCAGTTCTGAGGATCTGGATGTCGGTAGTATGGGGGATATTGAGTGTTCGCCAGCTCATACCCCTGCTGATGAGGAGCTTATGGAGGTTTTATCTCGTGCTGTTACTAAATTAAATATTGAGTGGCCAGCCGATGATTTCGATGTTGAATCTAGAAAGAGTATTTTAGATGAACGTTATTTACCATCTAGATCACGACCTCCTCGTCGGGAACTCCCGTTTTTTCCCGATCTCCACGCTGAGGTTTCGAGATCGTGGATTAAACCGGCGTCTTTCAGAGTGCATAACCCACAAACTAAGAATTATAGTAAAGTTCAAGGGATTGATCATTATGGTTATTTGACTATGCCTCGTGCTGAAGACACACTAGCGAGCTATCTCTCCCCTGAGTCTTCTTCTTCTCTGAAAGCCCCGACGTTACCCACCAAACCATTAAAAAATACATCTTTGTTGGTGGGTAAAGCGTATTCGGCAGCAGGTCAGGCCGCAGCATGTTTGCACACTATGTCGATTCTCCAAGCGTACCAGGCTGATCTGCTGAAGGACATAGACGATAGTGAGGAAGTTAGTGCTGACGCAATTCGAGAATTGCGTCGCACGACAGATTTATCTCTCCGAGCCACCAAGGAGACGGCCAAGTCTGTTGGCCGCTCTATGGCAGCCTTGGTGGCCACGGAACGCCATTTATGGTTAAATTTATCAGAAATAAAAGATAAAGATAGATCTGTTCTTCTGGACGCACCGCTGTCACCTACAAGTCTGTTCGGCGATGCTATAAATTGTGTCGTCGATAGGTTTCAAGAAAATAAGAAACAAGCGGCTGCGTTTCAGAGGTTTCTTCCTCACCGGTCTATTGTCCCTGAGGCTGCTCGTAGTATAAAGTCTGAGCAGCCTCATCCGTCTACGAGCTCCGCTCACAGAGTTCAACAAAAACAGAGCCTCGCCGCTCGGGCACCTCCTCAATCTACGGTTCCTGAGTGGCGCTCGCAGCCCAGACCTGTTAGGGGTAGACAAGATCTGAGGACTGTTATCTCTAGGAGAGCTTGGGCTAAGAAGAAGTCCTGACGCCAAGGCTATCAGGCTTCTGAGGGTGGTCCCCTCCAGGGAGGAACGGTTCCGAGGAACCGTCCCTCCTTGGCACCCTCCGGGGGGCGACTCCGAGGAGAGCCGCAGCGCTGCCACTTCGGTTGTTCCCTGCCGGTTCGCCGCTTCAGGGCACCGAGGTGTCAGCGTCCCCGTGCAATCCTCTGAGGAGGGTTGTAGAACGGTCAGTTCGGTTGTTCCCTGCCGGTTCGCCGCTTCAGGGCGCCGAAACGATTGTTCAATCAAATCCAGAGGCCAGTCTCGAGAGACTGGTTCCCTTATCGGAATTTCTGGCAGCGTGGAAACTTCTGCCAAATATTTCTCTATGGGTCCTGCACATAATAGAAAAGGGTTACAGAATTCAGTTCGGTTCTCGTCCGCCCAGATTTCAAGGAGTCCTCCCCACGGTGGTGGACTCACAGCAGGCTCTGGTTATGGAGCAAGAAGTACTGACACTTCTTCGAAAGGGAGCTATAAAAAGGGTTTCTCCTCGCAGCAGAGAGTCAGGGTTTTACAGCCGTTACTTCATTGTTCCAAAGAAGGATGGAGGGCTGCGTCCTATTCTAGACCTGCGCCAGTTAAACAGCAGGGTTCAGAAACTCAAGTTCAGAATGCTTACACTCAAACAGATTGTATCACAAGTTCAGTCCGAGGACTGGTTTGTCACAATGGACTTGAAGGACTCGTACTTCCATGTATCTATCCATCCTCATCACAGGAGGTTCCTGAGGTTCGCTTTCGGGGGCGAAGCATACCAATATCGGGTTCTTCCATTTGGCCCAGGTTTATCTCCCCGCACTTTTACAAAATGCGTGGATGCAGCTCTGGCTCCGTTGAGACTCCAGGGCATTCGCGTATTAAATTACATCGACGATTGGTTGATTTTAGCTCAGTCAGAGCAGGTGGCGGTTCAGCATCGAGATGCTGTTCTGTCCCACATAAAGAGTTTGGGGTTGCGGCTAAACACCAAAAAGAGTGTGCTCCTCCCTGCTCAGAGGACCACTTTTCTAGGTGTAATTTGGGATTCGACCACAATGCAGGCACGCCTGTCTCCTGCTCGTATTTCTGCGATTCTCACAGCCGCAAAGAATGTGAAACTAGGCCAGTCACTCACTGTGAAACAGTTTCAGAGACTGTTGGGTCTCATGGCAGCTGCGTCCAACGTTATTACTTTTGGCCTTCTGTACATGAGACCCCTGCAGTGGTGGCTCAGGACCAAGGGGTTTTCTCCGAGGGGAAATCCGTTCCGCAAGATCAAGGTCACGCGGCTATGCCTTCGTGCCTTGGCCTTGTGGAAGAAACATTGGTTCCTCGCCCAGGGCCCAGTGTTGGGGGCTCCTTGTCGACGCGTCACGCTTTCGACGGATGCTTCCCTCACGGGATGGGGGGCGGTCATGAGTGGCCGCTCGGCGCAAGGTCTGTGGCAGGACCATCAATGTTCCTGGCACATAAATCGTTTAGAGTTGATGGCGGTATTTCGAGCACTCAAATATTTCCTGCCAGACCTGAGAGGCCATCACGTGTTGGTCCGCACAGACAACACTTCGGTGGTCTCCTATATCAAACATCAGGGGGGTCTGAGGTCACGTCACCTTTGCAAATTGGCCCATCAGATCCTCCTATGGGCCCAGGGGAAGTTACTGTCGCTCAAGGCGGTATATATTCCGGGGCGTCAGAATGTGGGAGCAGATATTCTGTCGAGACAGGGGCTGAGGCCCGGGGAGTGGAGACTTCACCCAGAAGTGGTGGAGTTCCTGTGGGAAAAGTTCGGTCGTGCTCAGGTAGACCTTTTCGCATCATCAGATTCAACCCATTGTCCCATGTGGTTCTCTCTAACGCACCCAGCTCCTCTCGGTCTGGATGCTATGGTGCAGGTGTGGCCGAGGTTGCACCTGTACGCCTTTCCCCCGATATCTTTGCTTCCGGGGGTTCTGGAGAGGGTTCGCCGAGAAGGGGCTCGTCTGCTACTAGTAGCCCCTTATTGGCCGACCCGAGTTTGGTTCTCGGACTTGGTGTCTCTTCTGGAGATCCCAATCAGGGTGGACCTCCTGTCTCAGGCCGGGGGCACGATATTTCACCCTCGGCCGGAGTTGTGGAAACTGTGGGCCTGGCCTCTGAGGGGGCCAGGCTCAGGGAGACCGGTCTTTCGACCCATGTTGTAGAAACCATTCTTCAATCCAGAGCTCCTTCCACGAGAAGGCTGTATGCGCTAAAATGGAAACTTTTCACCACGTGGTGTGTTGAACGTCAGTTAGATCCTGTTAACTGCCCTGTTGGTTCAGTTCTTGATTTTCTGCAAGACCGTTTCTCGGCCAGGTTATCTCCTTCCACCCTAAAGGTTTACGTGGCGGCTATATCTGCCTACCACACCCCTCTGGGGGGTACTTCTATTGGGAGAAACCCTCTAATTACTCGCTTTCTCCGTGGTACATTGAGGTTGAGAACTGCACTGCACTCTAGAGCACCGGCTTGGGACTTGGCCATTGTACTCGAGGGTCAGGCTTTAGCTCCCTTTGAGCCCATCGAGGAGGTTTCTGAAAAGTTCCTCACTCTAAAGACTTTATTTCTCCTTGCTATCTCATCTATCAAGAGAATTGGTGATTTACATGCTTTGTCGGTTGCTCCTTCATGTTTATAATTTGCACCTGGTATGGTGAAGGCATTTCTCTACCCCAGGCCGGGTTATATTCCTAAGGTCCCACTGAATGTTGGATGCCCAATAGTGCTGCAGGCCTTTTATCCTCCACCCTTTAATACCCCTGACCAGGAACAGCTTAACCTGTTATGTCCAGTCCGGGCTTTAGATGCCTACGTTCACAGAGCTGCCCTGTGGCGTAAATCTGAGCAACTATGTGTTTGTTTTGGGTCACTCAAGAGAGGATGCCCTGCATCTAAGCAGGTTATGAGTAAATGGATAGTCGAGGCTTTTTCATTGGCTTATGAAGCGGCCGGACAGCCTTCACCTATGGCTGTGCGGCCCCATTCTACTCGGAGTATGGCGGCCTCTATGGCCTTAATTTCGGGAGTTTCCCTTCTTGACGTATGTAATGCGGCAGGATGGTCCTCTCCGCATACATTTGTCAGGTTTTATGACCTTGACCTCTCCACTCCTGGGGCGAGGTTGCTTGCTTCTTAGTGTGCGCAGGATCTCACACAGAACGGGCATTTGTCATTATGGCGTAGTGGGTATAGGGTTCCCACCGCGTCTCAAACGCAGCTCGAGTTCCCTTGAAAGGGAACGTCTCAGGTTACGTATGTAACCCTGGTTCCCTGATAGGGAACGAGACGCTACGTTTGCCTGCCATACTTCCTGCATGCCCTGATCGACTTGCTTCAGGTTTTTCAGAAGCTATCGCGGTCTGATTTCAGGGTTGCTTTATAGTTTCCTGGTCTATGACGTCACCTATGTCGTAGCGGGCTTCCATTGGACTGATTTTACACGTGCTTCACGACGTAATCACGCAGAGCGTTCCCACCGCGTCTCAAACGCAGCGTCTCGTTCCCTATCAGGGAACCAGGGTTACATTCGTAACCTGAGACGTTTTCCCTTTAAGTTTGCTATGCAAAAATAAGGCAATCGGTTTCCAAACTTTTTTAAGTAAACTGAACTTGTTAGAATTTACAGTGTAGATGTATAGGTGCTCCCCCGCGTTTGCCTTATCCATTTATTAAACGTAAATTTAGTTTTTTTTAAAAATATGATCGACTTGACAGTGCCAACAAACGGATATGTGTTCAGAAAAAAAATGATTTAGTTTATGTGAAAAAAGCAGCTACTCTATCCTTGAGGATCTATCATTTCAAAAACTAAAGCAGATAGCAGCGTTCGGCCCACCATCTAAGACGATTACATTATTTTAAATGAGTCCACCCCGCAAGATTACAGTTAAAAACATGAGCCTTGTCTGAAAGACAAAGGGGCAGGTGTTGCTGTAATTTATAGTAATATCTTCAGAATTACTGAGAAGTCTAGTTTTAAATATAATTCTTTTGAAGTGTTGATGCTTAATGTGACACTATCTAGTGTAAATTATACATCAAGTTTGAGATTTGTGCAGGCCACCAGGGTACCATACAGACTTTATCAAATAATTAGCTGATTTTCTATCAGAGTTAGTACTAGCTGCAAATAAAGTCCCACTTGTTGGTGATCTTAATATACATGTAGATAATGAAAAAGATGCATTGGAATTGACATTTAAAGACATTATGAACTCTATTGGAGTTAGACAACACGTGTCATGAGCTACTCATTGTCGTAATTATACTCTAGATCTAATATTATCGCATGGAATCAATGTTGATGCCATTGAAATTCTACAGCAGTGCAATGAATCTCAGATCATTATCTAGTCTTGTGTATATTTAATTTAGCCAAGGCTGCAAAGTCGGCTCCCTGTTACAAATATGTTAGACCTATCACTTCTGACACTAAAGATCGCTTTATTAATAATATTCCTGACCAGTTTCATCTCCTCAGCATCCCAGATAGCTTAAAAGAACTCAACATTGCGACAGAAACTTTTAACTCCCTCTTTTCCAGCACTTTAGACACAGTAGCTCCTTTGCGCTTAAAGAAGATTAAAGAAAATAGTCCAACACCGTGGTACAACGAGCACACTCAGGCCCTTAAGAGAGCAGCCAGAAAAATGGAGTGCAACTGGAAGAAAACAAAACTAGAGTTTTTTTCACATTTCATGGAAAGAGAGCACAAGAGAGCTCTGCGTACAGAGAGGCCTTAAAAGCTGCTAGATCTGCTTATTTTTCAACCCTATTAGAAGAAAATAAACAAAACCTTAGGTATTTATTTGAAACAGTGGCTAAATTAACGAAAAATAAAGCTTCAACCCCAGATGTTTCCATGCAGCACAGCAGTAATAACTAGGGCTGGGTATTGTTAGGAATTTCACAATTCGATTTGATTTCGATTCTTGAGGCTTCAATTCGATTCGATTTCGATTCGATTCGAATCAATATTGATTTATTTGCTTCGATATCGATTCAATAATTAGTAAATACTCAAGTAATTAAGTACCTGAGTATATTTTTAAATAATGTGTGCAGTATTACCAATGTTTAAGAACAAATTGACCCCAGCATGTTTCCAGTCATGGTTTATTTAGCAGAACAAACTGTACAATATTGTACATGTGTTGAATACAAACCACAACTGTAACAAACCGGTGCTTTATTAACACACATCTAAAGTGCATGTAACTGTAATAGAAAGTATATTTCTTTCTTCCTATACATTCAAGTTATAAAAGAAATGTAAACAGAAACACAAAATGTGCATAGGCCTACTCATAAAAAAAATTCGCTTCGTGAGGCACACATTTGCACACACACGCAAGGACTCTCTCTGTCGTGCGCGCGCTACGCGGTTTGGAGCTCGCGAGCTCTAGATTTCAACAGATTTGAACTAATTTGCGTACATCAGGGAGCCGCCATAAATATGCGGGAGACTCCCGGAGACTTATTGTTGTTCTTATTATCATTTAGGGGGGCTTAGGAACATTTTGGGGTAGCTTCAGCCCCCCCCCCCCCTAAAATAGGCCTAGACGTCCCTGATTGGTGGTTCAGGCTTGAACAGAGTGCAGCTACTGTCCGTCATCTTGCTGTTTTGGCAAAGCGCGTCTTGTACAACGCTGAACACTCTCACTAGAGTGTTGCCCACAGCGCCGCCACTGGCCGGTGGGCTGAATCGATTCATAGAATTTGATGAATCGATATTGAATTGAGAAACAAATAATTGCAATGCATTGATGAATCGATATTTTTACCCAGCCCTAGTAATAACTTTATAACTTCTTTACTTACAAGATTGATAATATCAGGGAGAAAATTATAACTATGCAACCGTCTACTACAGTATTGCATCAGGCAGTGCATTGTAGTCTCCCTGAGGAAAAATGTGATTCATTCATTGGTATAGGAGAGGAAGAATTTTCTAAACTTGTTATATCATCTAAATCGACGACATGTATGTTAGACCCAATACCGACTAAGCTATTGAAAGAGATGCTTCCAGAGGTCATAGATCCTCTTTTTAATATCATTAAAGGAGAACTCCGGTCAATTTTAACATTGAGCTAATTTTTTTGTAAATTTGGAGTGCTGTCAGTACAGAGAACAATGACAAAAATCGGTGTTGCCTACACCGTGTTATCCTCTTTTTAAAATTTGCACCCTGTTGACTTAAATGGGGCAAGTTTTAAACCTGCTTTAGCCCCTTAACATCCTTGATGTGTCATTACAAGTGCACAGCCATGTGAGTGATTTTATTCAGAGTGAACACGGTGAATCTGACTGCAGTAGATGTGAAAGATATGAATATAAGTGATGTTATTTCAGCCAGCTCACATACCTGTATTTACTTCCTGTTTTCGGTCGAAGTCCACAGTAGTCGATTGTCGAGTGCCCGCGCTCGATCATTGGTAACTAAAGAACAGCGGAGACTGTCAGCTGTCAGCCGATGACGGTGCTGTGTGGTGTTCTGAGAATATCATATATAATGTAATGTAATGTAATAACATATAATAATATACATTACCAATGACCGCGTGCGTGCACACTCGACAATCGAACACTGTGGACTTCGACCGAAAACAGGAAGTAAATACGGGTATGTGAGCTGGCTGAATTAACTGTTAAGAAACTAAAAGCAGGTTTAAAACTTGCCCTGTTTAAGTCAACAGGGTGCAAATTTTAAAAAGAGGATTTTTGTAATTGTTCTCTGTACTGACAGCACTCCAAATTTATAAAAAAAATGTAGTCCACCAGACCTGCACGCTCCGCCCACTCGTTCACTCTCCCCTGAATACTGATTCACCACACCTGCACCTCATATCCCACTTCCTATAAAACATTCCCTTCCCTTTACATCCTCGTTTGGTCTCGTCTATAGCTAGACACTCAGACTCGCCTCTTCACTTACCTGCTCAACTTACCCTTTGATCTCCGTTCTCCGATCCCGATCCTGTACTTCATGTGCCATCACCAGAGACACTCGCCTGAGCCTTCGATCCAGCCCGTTCCGATTACTATCTGCATTCTAAATTACTCATCAGCTAAGTTCCATTTGCCATATCATCACTGTCTGCTAACTCAGTACTTACATCTACTGGCCTCTGTGTCATTGTTCATAATAAACTCTTGTTACATTTCTACTCACCTGACTCTTCACTACCCGTGACATTGATCCTACTGAATAAGGCAATTGCAGGCCAATCTTGAAACCTTTTCTGTCAAAGATACTAGAAAAGGCAATATCCTCACAACTATGTTCCTTTTTATCTGCGAGTATTTTCAGTCAGGATTTATACCATACCATTGTACTGAGACAGCTCTCATCAGAGTCACAAATGCTTTGGTCTTATCATCCGATCGTGGTTGTATCTCTCTACTATTGTTACTCGATCTTAGTGCTGCATTTTATACCATTGACCTCAACATTCTTTTAAATAGACTTGAAAATTATGTTGGCATTAGTGGAATTGCATTAGCATGGTTTAAATCATACTTGTCTGACCGTTATCAGTTTGTAGCAGTAAATGAAGAGATGGATCAAAAGTTCAGTATTGTACACGCTACCCTTAGAAGATATCACAAAGAAGCATGGCATTAGTTTTCCCTGTTATGCTGATGATACTCTGCTCTATATTTCTTCACACCCTGACAAACTTACCAATTCACAAAATTAGTGAATGCATATCTGATATAAAAAAACTAGATGACTAGTAATTTCCTACTACTTAATTCTGAAAAAACAGAGATTGGACAAAAAACTTCAAGTAATAAACTAGAATACTGTCTAACACTTGATGGCTGCTATGTCAAGTCTTCGCAGTCGGTTAGGAACCTGGGTGTGCTCTTTGATACCAATCATTCGTTTGCAAGTCACGTGTCTAGTGTCTGTAAAACCGCATTTTCCAACTTAAAAATATATCTAAACTACGTCATATGCTCTCATTGACAAATGCAGAACAATTAGTTAATGCGTTCATGACATCAAGACTAGATTATTGTAATGCTATTATGGGTGGTTGCCCTGCATGCTTAATAAACAAACTACAGCTGGTCCAAAACCCTACTGTTTTAAACCAGAGTTAAAGTTAGAGTTAAAACCAAGAAGTGTGACCATATTAGCCGGGTTCTGTCAACACTGCATTGGCTCCCTATTAAACATCGTATAAATTTTAAAATATTGCTGATTACTCACAAAGCACTAAATGGTTTAGCTCCCCAGTACTTGAGCGAGCTCTTAACGCATTATAGTTCTTCATGTCTATTACGATCTCAAAATTACCGCCAGTTGACAATACCTAGAATATCAAAATCGACTGCAGGGGTAGATCCTTTTCCTATTTAGCATCTAAACTTTGGAACAGTCTTCCCAACATTGTCCGGGAAGCAGACACACTCTGTCAGTTTAAATCTAGATTTAAAAACAGATCTCTTCAACCTGGCATACACATAGACCACTATACATTCCTATTATTCAAATCAGTTAAATTATTATTAGGCTGCATAAATTAGGTCAGCCTGAACCGGCAACACCACTTATAACACCTGATGATACTCGCTACATCGTAAAAAGAACGGCATCTACGCTAATTTTAGTCTTTCTGGTTATTCCGAGGTTTACTGTAAACAGCTGGATCCGGGCCGTACCCAGGTCAGATGGTGGACCTGCGCCTAGACACGACCACAACGCATCCCTGAAGTGTCAGCAGAGCTTGTGTCAACTAGACTGTCCCTTATAAAGGCCTCATCGGCACGACAGCCATCGGCACTGATCCTCAACAAACTCGTCCCCATACTCATGTGATGACTCCGATATTCAACCAGATGAACTGCATAATATAATGTTCAGAATGTTCAGATGACTTCTGACCTGTAATGCTGCCTGAATCATAATCAATCACTTTTCGTTCGTTGGCCAGAGGAGAACTGGCCAACGAACTGGCCAGAGGAGAACTAGACTGAGCCTGGTTTCTCCCAAGGCTTTTTTCTCCATTCTGTCACCTGATGGAGTTTTTGGTTCCTTGCCACTGTCGCCTTTTTCGACTTTCTTCGTCTTTGTCGCCTCTCTGTAAAGCTGCTTTGAAACAATCTGCATTGTAAAAAGCGCTCTATACATAAAGGTGACTTGACATGGCATTACTGCTCGGTAAGCATGCTCAAACTGCTCGCAACCCTCCCGCCCTCACCACTATAAGTATCAAGCATATTTATGTGCACCTTCTGGCTGTCATCTTCTTCGTTTCAGATTACCAAGGCTTCCAAGTCCTAGCTGTCATGGACATCATCGCAGAGAGACACTCATCCTCATAGCCAAGCTACAGTACAGACGTCCAGGGATTTACTGCTTTGTCTACACGTTAAAACTGTGTAGGAATTGAGGGCGAACCAGACACAAATGAATCTTCCAGGTGATTTGTTCAAACCTAATTCCACACAAAACTCCACATTCCAGACCCCCAAAATACCAGTCTAATCTCGGGGCATAAATGGAGTTTATAAATACATAAAATCATCCCAAAACAATTAGTGACGGACTTCTAATCAAACATTGTTCAACTACATAATCCTATATTGTATCTAACACCTCTGTATGCGTCTATTATGCTTAGATCACATACAAGTCATGTAATTGTTATAACTATTAGATTTTTGAATGAAAGTGTGTCTTGTTTCCTATCAGTACGATCATATGTTCTTAATCCTGGTCTTTCGCATATGTTCTCCTGGTCTTTCGCTTCTAAATCTTCTACACTGAAGAAGGAAGAAGTTTACAACAGATGGTGCCCTGTGAACCGGATAGATTTAACTTCACCAGAATCCAGAACTGGACCTCAACAAAGATCTCAACAAAGCTGACTGAGTTCCAGAACTGAATCTCAACAAAGATCTCAACAAAGCTGACTGAGTTCCAGAACTGAATCTCAACAAAGCTGACTGAGTTCCAGAACCAAGCTCAACAAAAATCTCAAAGAATGAACTTTTCTGACTGAGTTTCCAGACGGAATCTTTCCGCACAACAAACGATTTGGTGAGTTTCACTCTATTCAAAGAACCACTGAAGACCAGTACAAATTTGATATTCCTCTGTGCCGCCAGAAAAAAGGTTAACAGACAGCTGTAAAGTTTGGTTAATTAAGTTTTTCCTCTAAAGTTTTCTGTTAGAGATGAAAGTTATCCTCTGTTAGGCAGGGAAGATTAGCATTACGTGTTACTTTTGTTTATCTCTGTCCAGGCAGGGAAGTTTAGCCTTACGGGTTAATATTGTTTATCCTCTGTTTTCAGCTGAGAATAATTGTTTATCTTCTGTTCTTGTAAGCAGGAAAGATTAGCGTAAAGTGCTAGTAATTTGAAGGAAGGTTAACGATAGTTGATCAGTTTTGAGTGTACCCTCTGTTTGATCAGAGAAGTTTTAGTGTTTGTTTGTGTGATAACAAAGAAACATTACAAAATGGTTAGAGGGAATGCTAGGCTGGTTCCCACAACTGAAAAAGGTGGGCTAGCTACCCCTTTATGGACAGACAGTGAGTTCAAGTCATTGTTAGGGGAGCAGATGGACTCCATAGTGACTGAGTCAGTCAGATTGGATTTGAGAAAGAAATTTGGTATTCACCCAGAAAAAGTATGGTCTATTGAAGAATGCAAGAAGGTGTTGGGTGCATGTATCAGGAAGAGAAACATAAAAGGGATTATCTGCTGCCACCATGAATTTAGCTTATCCATTGCACAAGAACAAGCTAGGTGTATTGCTAAGTTAAAAGAACAGAACAAACAATTGTTCACTCGAGATTCCTGTCTCACGAAAAAGGTGGGCAATAACAAGGCCTCAACCAAAAGTGACTCAGAAGACCAACAGTCAGATGGGATTTATCCTGATTTAAAAGCTTTCTTTGAAACAGATGTAGCCATCCAATCAGTAACTGATAAGCCTGTAGATTCAGTAAATGTATGTGTTGCAAGAAGATCTCAGGGAATTGAGGGAATTGAAAGTGTTCCTCCCAACTCTTCTGTTGTCCAAATCCAAACTGTTGCCAAAACGCTAAGACCTAAGGATATAGAGAGACTATCCCAGAGTTTACCCTCAGTACACACAGATTTTTCTGAATTTAGAAGGGCATTGATCAGTAAAATGCGTCTCTACGACATGTCGTTGGCAGAAGTCACACAGCTGATGTCACAAATTCTAACTGAATCTGAATTCAACAGTTTTGTGTCTGCTGTTACTTCTGAACTACAACATGCCAGAAAAGATGAATTGAGAGAGGGAGTCCTGAAAGCGTTAAAGAACATTGTTGGACCAAACATGGACTGGTCAAAGATCACTAGTTGTGTACAGAAGAAGGATGAAAATGTTAGTGAATATACTGAGAGGTTTTGTCAGTCAGCCGTAACTTACAGTGGAATAGTGGTTGATTCTGAAAGTGTGCTCGATGACAAAGGACCACTGATTCGTATCTGGTCAGATGGCCTTGTAGTCGGATACAGAAGAGCTTTGCCATTTCTAGATCTAGCTTGGTCTAGCATTGCGTTTCTCAATGGGGGCGGTACCCCCAAAACTTGGGGGCGTTTGGACAGTGTCGGGGGGCGTTGGGAACGAGGCAGCTGAGAGGGGGGCTCTCTCAGCTGCCCCCCTCAAAAAAAAAGATTTTTTTTTTTTTATAGAACAAAAGGAAAGTGACGGTCTCACCCTTCCTTTGGGGGACACTAGTTAAGTAGACTCACAGCCTTAAATGTTATGCGACAGCACAGGCCCTTCATCAGTAATGGTGTTAGGTCAGACTGTAAATGTAAAATGCCCTCATGCAGTGTCCACACTAATGAATGAAGAAAAATAAACTGCTGTCACCTCCTCCAATTGGGGAAATTGGTGAACTACCCCCACAGCCCCGAACATTGTTTTACAACGTGCACCTGTCACAAACCCATCCTCATGTATGGTGTCTGCAATGACTGAAGATTAGAGGCTGAAGGAGAAATGACTCATAATTGTGTTATGCTTACATATACACCTACAAGTGAAGTAAAAGAAACTCCCATAGAGAATTCAGAATTTGAGTTGTTTGTTGTCGGTTCAGCTCAAGTAATTGAAGGTAACCGACGAGTAGGTTATGCAGTAAAGTCCACCACGGAAGTGTTAGCTTCAGGACGTCTTCCAGATCATTTTTCAGCTCAAGCTGCAGAACTAGTAGCCCTAACAAGATCATGCACGCTAGCTTCAGGATCGGTTGCAAATATCTATACAGAATCCAGGTATGCTTTTGGGGTAATTCATGATTTTGGTGTCAATTGGCAAACCAGACAGTTTCTAACTTCTGCTGGATCCCCCATTAAGCATGCTGGATTAGTGAAAGATCTAATCTTTGCCATGAAACTTCCAAAGAAATTCGCAGTGATCAAAGTGAAAGCACATCTCACAACTAATACTACAGAAGCTAAAGGTAACTCTCTTGCTGATGTAGCGGCCAAACAGGCTTGTTTCTATGTTACTATACAAGTGTGTTCAGGTAGTACAGCACAGAAGACAATTCTGACTCCTGAATCAATAATTGATCTGAACAAAGACGTTCCTCTGTATGAAGCATGGGCATGGTTAGACAAAGGAGCCACAGTGGATTCATCCGGTTGCTGGACCAAAGGGGGAAAATATGTCACTCCCGAATCACTGTTGCCATATTTGGCTCAACAAATACACCATCTGGGTCACAGTGTTCCAGCAACGATGAATCACAGGTTCTCAAATCAGTGGTGGAATCCAAAATTCAGAAATGTAGCCACAGAAACAGCCAAGAGGTCTGTTACATGTCAGAAAAAGAATGATGTACCAGCAGCAGCACATACCCCAGCCCCACCAGGACCGTCACCTGCAAGTTGATTACATATCTTTGCCTCGTTGTAAGGGAAAAAAATGATGTTTTGGTAGTAATAGATAAGTTCTCAAGATGGATAGAAGCTTGTCCAACAGGGCGTGCTACAGCTGCACATACTGCTAAATGTCTTGTCACTGATTTCATTCCCAGATGGGGATTACCAGATTGCATTGACTCAGATCAAGGTACACACTTCACAGGACAGGTAGTCAAGGAAGTGTCTAGAATTTTGAAGATTAAGTGGAATCTTCACTGCTCATACAGGCCACAAGCATCAGGACAGGTTGAACGATCGAACAGAACAATCACATATTGATTACATATCATTGTCTCGTTGTAAGGGAAAAAAATGATGTTTTGGTAGTAATAGATAAGTTCTCAAGATGGATAGAAGCTTGTCCAACAGGGCGTGCTACAGCTGCACATTCTGCTAAATGTCTTGTCACTGATTTCATTCCCAGATGGGGATTACCAGATTGCATTGACTCAGATCAAGGTACACACTTCACAGGAGAGGTAGTCAAGGAAGTGTCTAGAATTTTGAAGATTAAGTGGAATCTTTACTGCTCATACAGGCCACAAGCATCAGGACAGGTTGAACGATCGAACAGAACAATCAAACTAAGCAAAATGCATCAGGAAGGGGTACCAGGGGTCGAAGCACTGCCAGCAGTACTGTGTAGTATGAGAGCATCACCTAACAGAACAGTAGGACAGGGCCCTCATAAGATTATTACTGGACGCCCCATGCAGAGGCCAGGTGTGATTGATCTTAGAAATGCTGATGTACACATTGCCTCAGATGCCCTGATTGCTTACTGTGAAAACCTAACAAAAGCGGTACAGAGTGCCAGAGAGAGAATTGAGTCATGTTGGCAGACTCCACCAGAAGGTGGACACACAATCATCCCAGGTCGCAGGACACACAATCATCCCAGGCCGAGGGACGTGGAAGAACGGCGCGAGGCCGGTAGTGCGATTGCTAATGAGCAACACCTGTAAAGCACACCGGTCTCGCATCTCTCACGGAGGAGCAGAAGCATAAAGGAGGAGCGACAACGTTGATGATCGAGAGAGGAACAGGCCTGTATTTTAGTTGAGTTTTGTATTTTCTTGAGTTTTTGTATTTGTGTTTTATTTTAGCCAGCAGTCGTCCGCGAGGGGCTGCTGGCCGTTATGTTTATTTTGGGTAAGCTAGCAGTCGTCCGCGAGGGGCTGCTGGCGGAATTTTAGTTTGTTTGGTTTTATTTTAATAAAGTATGTTTAAACGTTCGCCGGTTCCCGCCTCCTTCTTCCCTGAACATTGCTACAAAAGTCATTCAGAAAAAAGCCATTAGATTAGAAGTGCCATGGGCCACATCAAGTGATGTTGATTACAGCAGCTGCAGTATTGTGTCAGGGAAGGAAAACCTGGACTCACGTGTCACACTGTAAAGTTGTTCCCCCACCTACAAGGATAGGTTAGGACACGGAACCAGTGAGGAGCCCCGGGAAGAACCGAATGCAACAGGCGTCGGGGGTTAACCCTGGGTTGAAGACTCCCATCATTACCTCACTGTTCCTTAGGTGTCAAAGAAATAGGGAAAAGAAGGGAACAACAATAGCAGACTCGAAAAAAGTTCACAATCCTAGTGTTTGAACAAATACTGCTCTCCTGTCTTTTTTTTTTCTTTCTTAATCTGTGCAGACACCACTTGATGACTGTCCCGGGACCCATACGCACTGACCTCGTCATCTGCGTATGAAGCCACAAGAAAACCGAAACGATTAGACCCACTGCCGAACCAACTATCACGAAAGAAAAAAAAATACACAACGCAGAGACCTTCAGTACGAAACCTTCAGTCATCCATCAACATGATCAAGATTGTCGTACCAGTAACATCACAGACACTCTCGCTTCACACAAGATAATGATCTTACAGAACAGAGTGGCCTTGGATTACATTCTAGCAACGAGAGGAGGAGCCTGCACCATCATCGGACCTGAGTGCTGCACCGGGTTATGCCGAGTTCAGACTGCACGATTTTAGCCCACCGATTTTGGCTTGCTGACAGGTTTTGAGAAATCGCAGACAAATGCCCGAAATCACAGGCAAATCGGTGCTCGTTCACGCGAGTGACAATCACGCAGTGTGAATGAGCAAAGACGCGATCTGAGAGAATCGCCGACGAGTCACCGACGCCCGTGAGATATTTGGCATGCTAAATATCTGGACCTGTCGGCGATTCACAATCCTGCGGTGTGAAAAGTGTTCTTACTGAAAACTACATCGGCGATGACCGACAGCCAATGAGAGAGCAAGATACAGGACAGCAGGATGTTCGGGGTGTTCAGTTATAGATGTTCAGTTATAGACCAGAATATCAGTATTTTAATAGATGGGCCTATATTTACAATTATATCAAACAGAAACAAAGCACAAACATTTGCATGACCAGCAGCAACAGCAGGACATTTACAAAATTATTTATTTACCCCCAACTCTCTTTGCAAAACACAGTCCTTGCTCCCCTCGTCTTCCCAACCATTTCCTCCTGCATAAACTGTTTATTTTTCTCATTTTCGCTGCAAATCAGCGCACAGACAATTTGGATCGCAATCTTCTTGCTGGCTATCATTTTTAATAACAAATTCAGTGTCGCGTGAGAACTCCGGTCTCACGCACGCGTGATCTTCCGTTATTTCCTTATCACTTCTCGCGTTTGTTTGGTTGTGAAACGTAGTTTGCGGACCAGGCAGAAGTTGTCGGCGATTCTTTCTTTTGTAAAGTCATGCAGTGTGAAACCTCCTGTCGCCGATCCATTGTGCAGTGTGAACACAGCAGCAACTGAATATTACCCCAGATAGTCATGCAGTGTTAAAACAACAGTGACCCGATTATTTTGAAAATCGTGCAGTCTGAACTCGGCATTAATGGATCCAACAGAGAACTTGAACAAAACCCATCAAGACATTCTTGATCTTTCAGCAAAAGTACACCAGATGACTGAAGATAATTTTTCATGGTTCGATAACTTGATTGGGAAACCCTGGCTGTGGATAAAGGAAATAGCGATTATGTTGTTGTTTGTTCTACTGGCGTATTATCTATGCGTCCACAGTATCAAGTGTTTCATAAAACACATTTCATACAATCACGCCTCTCACGAGAAAATCACAGTTCCCAACAGAAAAGACTATTACCCGCAGGGATGCCACGGACCCTAAAATTGCATGTTTGTTTCTGTGTCAGCATGCAATTACAGAAAAGCAAACACAGAACATGCGTTATGTGCCTGTAACGATCACAAGTTACAAGAATGAACTTTTAAGTGTTTAAATTTGTATATAATGTGAGAGTTATTAGAAACTCTCAAAGGGGGAAATGTAGTGTTACAAATGTATTAAATGTTTAATTGAGGTTCCAATACAATAGTATATAAACTGAGACAGTTTTGTATACTGAATTCAGCATTTAAGGTTATGATGATGATGATATTTGCTGTGAAACAGTTTTCCAGCAAGAGAGTCTGGAAAATCAGATTGGCTCTCTATACAGCCTGACATTCCTGTTTCTCTCTATTGTAAGCAGATTACTGAAACTTTGGTAGTTTCACTGTTTGAATAGTTATGCTGATTGGATTGGAATTGGTAACACTCTCAGTATAGGGCAGGTTCCTAAACCGTTATACATCATTTACATGCTTTGTTCATCACAATGTTAAGTCCTGCCCCTAAAATGTTTATAAATTGCAAGGGAACATTTCCCTTAGTCAGACTTGGTGACTACCGCGATGCCACAGCAATAAAGAACTCTGCTTAAAAGATAACCCCAAGTCCCCTGGTCTTTCGCTTCTAAATCTTCTGCACTGAAGAAGGAAGAAGTTTACAACAAACCCAAAAGCACCTTTGTGCCCTCTTCCTTTAATAGAGGTCCCCTTCGAGAGAATTGGTATGGACCTCATCGGGCCATTAGAGCGATCTGCACGGGGGGGATCGCTTTGCTTTAGTCTTAGTGGATTATGCAACGCGATACACAGAAGCAGTGCCACTTCGCACTAAAAGTATACATTTTATCATACGTATTAAAAAAGGTAAGGATTCATTAGTTTGAATATTGGAACAAACACTATAATAACATATTAGTTGATAATTCAATATACCTACTTTATTTTTGACAAAACATCATACTATAGTATATTTAACATATGAGCAGAAATTGGTGAACAAAATTTTTATTTTTATTTAATGTGACAGTAGTCTTTTTTTTACAGTCAAAACTTTATAATCTATCCAAAACTAATCACAAAATCTTGTCTAAACATTCATATTGTGTATGCTATATTAGCATTTGCAGTTTGTTGCTTATGCAGACATTTTATTTCAACATATTTCAGTCTATTTTTACTCATCTTAGTAGGCTTTAGTAATATAGTTTGGGTGTGTTCATGTAAAAATAACGTTTACTAATGTAGGTGCGAGAGTGAATGAACGGCACAGACACGCGCTGTATAACTGTAGTAAACAACGTGCGCGCGCCTGTACTGTTCATTCATCATTTAGCCTACACACAGACACGCAATTCATATTTAAACAGTCTTTTTGCGGTTTACAGACACTATTCAATATCGTGATTAGAACAAAGCACTTAAAGGAGAACTCCGGCCAATTTTAACATTGAGCTCATTTTTTTGTATAGGGTGGTGATGGCGCAGTGGATGAGACACATGCCTTTGGTGTGAGAGACCCGGGTTGGAATCCACTGTGAGACACCAATGTGTCCCTGAGCAAGACACTTAACCCCTAGTTGCTCCAGAGGCGTGCGACCTCGGACATATAGCAATTGTAAGTCGCTTTGGATAAAAGCGTCAGCTAAATGAATAAATGTATGTAAATGTATGTAAATTTGGAGTGCTGTCAGTACAGAGAACAACGACAAAAATCGGTGTTGCCTAGATCGTGTTATCCTCTTTTTAAAATTTGCACCCTGTTGACTTAAATGGGGCAAGTTTTAAACCTGCTTTTAGCCTCTTAACACCCTTGATGTGTCATTACAATTGCACAGCCATGTGAGTGATTTTATTCAGAGTGAACATGGAGAATCTGACTGCAGTATATGTGAGAGATATGAATAAAAGTGATGTTAACTGAGTACTGTGGACTTCGACCGAAATCAGGAAGTTTATACAGGTATATGAGCTGGCTGAATTAACATTACTTTTATTCATAACTTTCACATCTACTGCACGCAGATTGACCGTGGCCACTCTTAATAACACCACTCACATGGCTGTGCACGTGTAATGACAAATCAAGGATGTTAAGAGGCTAAAAGCAGGTTTAGAACTTGCCCCATTGAAGTCAACAGGGTGCAAATTTTAAAAAGAGGATAACACGATGTAGGCAATACCGATTTTTGTCGTTTTGTCGATATACACTAGGAAAAAAGATGGCGCCGATGTGTGTGGCAGGCCGTCTATTGCTCCGTCTGTTGTTTGTTTGCTTATATATTTTAACTTGTGCTACCGTGCAGAAATGCTGCGCATCAATTTTATTATATAATCGAGAAACTCTATTAACTTTAAATGTGGAAATCTCATCAAATGTGCAGCCATACCAATTACAGGATGGTTCTCAAGGTCCTCACTCAATACCACCACCGGATTTATCATCTATACCTGAATACCTGCGCCGCTGGCTCTTTTTCGGTTTCGAGGCGGAGGCGGCGCCGGGGTAAACGAGCAGGCATCGCGGTTAAGTTGAGGCTGGAGTTGCTGAGGCGTGGAGAACTTCCATTCACCTGGCGTCGAGCTGTTCGGAGACGCTCTTTGTGTCCGCTTCGACAATGGATAGTTCCCTTGGTTCCGATTGAGCTGGCATCGACTTTGGGCGTTCACACTCTTGATTTTTCTCCTTGTTTCCATCGTGGAGGAGTGTGTTTGAATCATCTTCGCTCGCTACCACATGCAGTGCATGAAAAGGAATCTACATCAAATCCCACGAACGTAAGGATGGCCTTGATAAACTCCAGATCGATCGTAAATAAAACTTTTATTTTAAATGACCTGTTCTCTGTGCAGAGACTGGACTTCCTATTTCTTACTGAGACCTGGCTTTGTCCAGGAGATCTGAGCCCTTTTTCCGAACTTCTGCCAAACAAATGTCGCTATTTTAACTCCCCACGGAAAACTGGCCGGGTGGTGGACTAGTGTCTATATATAAAGAACATTTTACCTGTCGCACGGTGACGAGTAACAGTTACAGCAGTTTTGAACTTCAGACGTTTTGCTTTGAACTTGCTGATCCACTTCTGGTTGCTGTTATCTACCGACCACCAAAATATAACACAAACTTTATAACAGATTTTGCGGATTTCCTTGGTGATCTGACCCCAAAATATGATAAGTTTCTTATCATGGGTGATTTTAATGTGCATGTATGCTGCATGAATGATTGCTTGGCTAAGGAATTCACGCATCTACTAAATGCTTTTGATTTTATTATGGGGATCGATGTTTCCACACACAAAGGTGGCCATACCCTTGACTTAGTGCTCCAGCATGGAGTTTCTATCATTGATTTGGAAATCTGTGAAAACGGGTTCTCTGATCATAAGACTGTTATGTTCACTGTACCCTGCCATGCGAAGATATCTACAACCCTATCTTGTGAGGCTCCATATCGTTACATTAATATTCATAGAAAATCATCTTTCCTAACCATCTTTGACGAAGTGATGCCATCGCTCGATGAATTTGCTTGCGAGATCAGCGCGGAAGTACTTCTTTCCAGATTTAATTCCACCTGCTCTGATGTCTTGAATGCCGTGGCACCTTTAAGATCACCGCGACAAAAAATCCATTATGAACCTTGGATTGATGATTCCATTCGTTGCCTCAGACGCTGTTGCAGAAGAGCGGAACGAAATTGGAAAAAGGACAGGCTTCAGGTGTCATTTGAGATTTTAAAGGATGCTCTGCGCAGCTACCAGAAGGAAGTAAAGAAAGCCAAATGTCGATATCTATCAAACATTATTAACAAGAACTGCTCCAGACCAAAGACACTTTTTAATATTATAAATGTTGCTTTAAATCCATCGACTGTACTCACTCCGGGGGTTGCATCCCCGTCATGTGATGAGTTTTTATTTTTCTTTGAAAACAAAATAAGAGATCTTAGACAGAGTATAACTTGCACGTCCTCTACAATCTTTCTTAATTCTAATAACCATCTCTTAAATGAAACTGATGCTGTGTCATTTAGTGAGTTTAACTCAGTTACTGAGGCGGAATTGTTAGAAATAGCTAAGCAGGTCAAGCCTTCTGGCTCACCACTGGATAGTCTTCCTCCTTTTTTATTCAAACAACTCATTGCAGATATGGCTCCATATTTACTGCTTATAATAAATCGCAGTCTAGAATCCGGGATTATGCCTGACTGCTTAAAGCATGCAGTGATCCGTCCAATGATTAAAAAATCTAACCTGGATTCATCTGTTCTGACAAATTTTAGGCCAATTTCTAATTTGCCATTTGTTTCAAAATTTCTTGAAAAAATTATTCTATTACAGTTACAGAGTTATTTAGCTGAGAACTCATTATTTGAAATATTTCAGTCTGGCTTTCGAAAATGTCACTCCACAGAGACTGCATTGGTCAGAGTTCTTAATGATATTTTAATTACTTGCGACTCTGGTGATTTTACAGTACTTGTTCTTCTCGATTTAACAGCAGCGTTTGATACTATTGATCATACCATCCTAATTGACCGTTTAAGGCATTATGTTGGTATAGGAGGTACAGCTTTGAAATGGTTAATATCATTTTTAACAAATAGGAGTTTTTCAGTTAAGATGGGCGAACGTTATTCGAGAACAGCACACCTACACTATGGAGTTCCGCAGGGCTCTATTTTAGCTCCACTATTATTTTCTTTATATATGCTTCCTCTTGGGTCCATTTTTAAAAAACACGGGCTGTCATTTCACTGCTACGCAGACGACACACAGGTTTATTTGCCCGTGAAACGAGATTTTTTAAGCCTAACGTCTCTTACAGCATGCCTAGAGGAGGTAAAGGCATGGCTTTCTTTAAATTTTTACATTTTTAACGAAAAGAAAACCGAAATCACTATGTTCAGCCCATCTGAGCAATCAAAACCTGTTAACTTAAATCTGGGTGAGATGTCCGTGTATTTAAAACCCTGGGTGAAAGATTTGGGTTTTGTTTTAGACGACAATCTAAAATTTGATCGTCAAATAAACTCTGTGGTAAAATCGTGTTTCTATCAGCTACGTCTGCTCGTTAAGGCAAAACCGTTTCTCTCATTCAAAGACCTTGAAAAATTAATTCATGTATTTATTTTGACGAGATTGGACTATTGTAATTCATTATATTTGGGAATTTGTCAGCAAACACTATCTCGTTTACAATTTGTCCAAAATGCTACGGCCCGTTTTCTATGCAAAAAAAAAAAGAGAGAGCATATTACACCAATTTTAAGATCATTGCACTGGTTACCGGTGTGTTACAGAGTACAATTTAAAGTATTACTTTTAGTTTATAAATCTTTGAATGGATTAGCACCAACGTATCTAGTGGAATTATTAATAGAACAAAAGCCTGCAAGGTCTCTGCGCTCTTCAAATCTGGCCTTACTTTCTACCCCAAAATCGCGGCTAAAGCGCAGAGGAGATCGAGCGTTTTGCATCGCTGCACCTAAACTTTGGAATGCTCTCCCAATTAGCTTAAGACAGGCTCCATCTCTTACTATTTTTAAATCCAAACTTAAAACATATTTATTTTCAAAAGCTTTTGATTAAAAACTGTGTATTTATATGTGCCTACATGTTTCTTAGATATAAAGTTCCGTATTGATTTGTGATTCTATGTGGAAAGCACATTGGTCAACAGCTGTTGTTTTTAATAGTGCTATACAAATAAATTGTCATTGTCATTGTCATTTGTCTGTACTGACAGCACTCCAAATGTACAAAAAAAATTAGCTCAATGTTAAAATTGACCGGAGTTCTCCTGTGAGAATAAATGACTTACTACATCAGCTGGATCCGTTGCTCCTCAAAATGAAACTACCAGCACTTCTGGTACATTTTCCAGGGTAATTAGGTAGTATTATTCCTCACAGGTAGCAAGACGAGGTAAAGTACAAGTTTTTATTAAACATGATGTGTTTTATAAACCAGCTGGTGGGCGTTGGCATGTTTGAATGGCTTGCCTTAGATCATTTGCGTTTGAATACCGTGCGCTCTCCGTGGGCGTGTCAAATTAGCAGAATAATGAGCTGAGAGAACGATAACGAGATCGGCTGACACCTCTCCCTTTTTTTATAGATTACTGTTACGTTCCACGCGTGTGTGTTATGTTTTTATTATTCTGTGCACGTTGGTGTGTTTATCACGTGTTGGTCGTTATGCTCATTATCCTCTCTCTGTCTCTATCACCCTATCTCTGCTTATAGGTTGCTGTGATTGGCCGAGTCGAACGTCATTCATCTTTAAGGCAGGGCTTGATGATTAATTGGAGGCCGTCCTAGCTGGTTAAAAGAATGTTGTGTTCATTGATCCACTCTCTCTCTGTAGCTTTTGGTAGCAAACTCTGTGCTCTTTGTAGTGATCTGTGCTCTTAGTAGCGGAATGAGTTTGTGTATGCTTTTGCCTGAATGAGTGTTATGCTATGTGCTTTGTACTGGACATGTTTTCCTTTTGGATGGGTGAGATTCATTTGTGTTGTCTACCTTTTGTTTGCTTTTCTGGGGAAAGAACATAGGCAAGTATATCACGATATACATTGTACCCGTAGCAGATAATTGTTAGACACACCAGGTAAGAAGTGAGCGCCACTCTTTGTATTTCTGTTTTATTAGATAGTTTAGTTAGGGTGCCGGATGCACCGAAGATTTCGGTTTATTTTCTACATTTTACTTTGGATAGGATTAGTTTAGATTAAGGAGTATTTTGTTATCTTGCGTTCTTTCTTTTGGCGCCACTTTTGTTCTTTTCCTATTTGTTGTTTGTTTAATCACCCTATCATTTATTGTATATAGCACACATTATTATTTGACTGGATTCAGTGGCTTCGGCTTATGGAAATAAATTCCAGTTTTTCTCTTCAAAATGAGTCTGACATGTGTTTTTTCACCACGCACCACTTCCAGCAGTATACTCAATATATAAATGTTGCGGTACCAGCCCTAGACCTACAACGGTTCGTAACATTAAATGGGTGGTTGGTGGAAGGACCATGTTTTTGTTTTGTTTTGAAGAGTTAGTGTTGTATGAGGCAGAATTAGTGTGTGGGTTTTAATACCTTAGCTACAGAAGTTAGTATGGCTGATTTTGATTTAGAGACCTTTGTGAGAGCACCTACAGTGGAGCAGTTAGATAAATGTAGGAAAGATGATTTACTGCGTATCGCTGCTCATTTTCAGATTGCTGTTTCGAAGCAGCGGCTTAAAAAAGAGATTAGGTCTACTGTATCCCAAGCGTTGGTGGAACTAGGTGTTTTAGTGTTGCCTGCAGGTGTTGGGGAAATTTTTCCTGGTGCTGACAGTCGTCCTGAGGAGGAGGAGCAGAGCGAGACGGCTGAGATGGAGGGTTCTGAAGTCAAATCCGTCTTGCCGCCCTTTGATCCTTTTTCGCCGAACTCAGATGAGTTTACAGGAACTGATGCGCGAACGAAGGTTCGCATAGCGCGACTCCAGATGGAGACACGCGAACGGGCAGAAGTCCGTCGAACAGATTTGGAGTTTCGACTTGAAGTCCGCAGACTCGAAATCGAGGCGGAGACGCAGATTAAGCTGCGTGAACTTGAATTGAATGCAGCCAAAGTGACACCTTTTCCAGTTGTGCAACCCTTACCGGCCGCTGATGTTTCGGCAGGGACTGACTCGGGGGGAACCAGCTTTGAGGTCAGTAGACATATTTCTCTTGTGCCACAGTTTCGGGAAACAGAAGTTGACTCATATTTTAGCGTGTTTGAGCGAATTGCTTCCACACTCCACTGGCCTAAAGAGGTTTGGCCTTTGCTGTTGCAGTGCAGGCTTACTGGTAAAGCTCAAGATGTGTGCGCTACGTTGTCCTTAGAGGATAGCGTGAATTATGAGGTCGTGAAACTTGCGATTTTGCGTGCATATGAGCTAGTTCCAGAAGCCTACAGGCAACAGTTTAGGTGTCATAAGAAAAGTTCTAATCAGTCATTTGTTGAATTTGCGAGAGAAAAAAGCATCTTGTTTGATAAGTGGTGCACATCGAGTAAGGTGAATGATGTTAAAGACATGCGAGAATTAATTCTTTTAGAAGACTTTAAGAACTGCGTATCTGAGCGTGTAGTTGTTTATTTAAATGAACAAAAAGTGTCGTCTTTATCGCAAGCTTCAGTTCTTGCGGATGAATTTGTACTGACGCATAAAAATGTGTTCACTTCTGCACGTTCTGAGAGAGCTATG
The DNA here is from genome assembly GCF_051911475.1 of Siphateles boraxobius. Lineage (NCBI taxonomy): Eukaryota > Metazoa > Chordata > Actinopteri > Cypriniformes > Leuciscidae > Siphateles > Siphateles boraxobius. The sequence goes on from NW_027508722.1 coordinate 30,207,145, forward strand.
TCTTCTCATGTGAATCAGAATAGTTTACAACCGAAAGTTAATGTGAAATCAAAAGAGGATCGAGAATGTTTTTATTGCCACAAAATTGGTCATTTAATCGCCGATTGTGTTGAAACGAAAGCAACCGAATTCTGTACCTAAGAGCGCTGGTTTTGTTAAACTGGTTGATTCTGTTAAGGTCGACGATAGTGACAAACCTGATTCTAGTTATGCACCGTTTTTGCTAGAAGGATTGATTTCAGTTACGGGAAAGTCAGAGGAGCAGATTAGAGTAAAAATGCTACGTGACACTGGAGCAATGCAGTCTTTTATCGGTGCAGATGTACTCCCATTTTCTGATCAGACTTCATGTGGGAGTAATGTCTTAATCCAGGGCATAGAGATGGGTCTTGTTCAAGTTCCGTTGCATCAAGTTCATTTGGAATCAGAACTGTGCACGGGTTTTGTTAAGGTAGCCGTTCGTGAGCATTTGCCTGTGAGTGGAGTACAATTTATCCTTGGTAATGATCTAGCCGGTGGGAAAGTCATGCCTTTGCTGGAAGTTTTTGATAACCCAGGTGTGTCAGATCAACCTGATGATTTGGCGAGGTTTTATCCTGAGACTTTTTCCGCTTGTGTGGTTACGCGATCTCAGGCGAAAGAGTTAAATACAGTTGGTGATTTAGCTACATATTTTATGGCACCTAGTTTTATCAGTGATGTTTTATTATCCGGTGAGAGTAAGACCGAGAAATTCTCTGTGCCGAAGCCCTCGGAAATAACACTGCGTGTGACACGTGAGATGGTTGTTACTGCCCAGAAGGAGGATGAAAGTCTTCAGATGTGTTTTGCAGCTACTGTTCTCCCAGAGATAGCTCAAGAAAGAAAAACTGCATATTATGTTGAGAATGATTTATTGATGCGTAAGTGGTGCCCTAGTACTACAGATGATGCTGAATGGAGTAGTGTGTATCAGATTGTGGTTCCTTCTTGGTTCCTTGTTACCGACAACATGTTTTATCGTTAGCTCATGATCACGATTTGTCAGGGCATCTAGGAGTAAAGAAAACTTATCACCGCATTTTAAGGCACTTCTTTTGGCCGAGATTAAAAGCTGACGTCACACAATTTTGTCGCACTTGCCGTACATGTCAGATTACTGGTAAACCGAACCAGGTAATCCCACGTGCTCCTCTTGTACCTATTCCAGTGATGGGAGAACCGTTTGAGCACGTTATTGTTGATTGTGTCGGCCCGTTGCCTAAGTCTAAGACTGGCAGTCAGTTTTTACTGACTATCATGTGTACTGCAACTAGATTTCCGGAAGCAATTCCGTTGAGGAAGATCACTGCACCTGTGATAATTAGAGCACTTGTGAAGTTTTTCTCTACATTTGGTTTACCGAAAGTTGTGCAGACAGATCAAGGCACTAATTTTCTGTCGAGAATTTTCTCTCAAGTGTTGTCTAGTTTGAATATATCTCACAGAGTCGCTAGTGCTTACCATGCTGAAAGCCAGGGGGCGCTCGAGCGTTTCCATCAAACGCTGAAGGCCATGCTCAGGAAGTATTGCATGGATACGGGTAAAGAGTGGGATGAGGGTGTACTGTTACTTTTGTTTGCGATCAGAGAAGCAGTTCAGGAAAGTCTTGGTTTCAGCCCTGCTGAATTGGTGTTCGGACACACTGTAAGAGGACCCTTGAAAATGCTCAAGGAAAATCTGTTGTCTTTTGAGTCTAACCCTAAAGTGAATGTGATTGATTATGTGAGTAAGTTCCGTGAACGCCTGCACAATGCATGTTCGGTGGCAAGAAAGTCACTTGAAGTTGCTCAGAAAAAAATGAAGTGTCATCATGATCGTAAATCTGTACCCCGTACCTTTAATAAAGGCGATCAGGTGTTGGTGTTGCTGCCTATGGTAGGTTCTGCTTTATCAGCACGATTTTCTGGACCATATGAGGTGGTAAGAAAAATTAGTGATACAGATTATGTTATTGGAACTCCTGATAGAAGGAGAAAGACTCGTGTGTGTCATGTAAATATGTTGAAGACTTTTCATAACCGAGAAGCTGGTCAGAATGTGTCATCTACAGATGAAATCCCCACTCCTGTGTCATCTGTGTTAGTTGCTTGTGCTGCTGTCGAGATGGCTGATCCGGAGGATGATGGGATAATCCTGCGTCATTCTCAGCAACAGTGTGCTCGACTGAAGAATTCAGAGGTATTATCTAACTTTGCATCTCGAGTATGTCATTTACCTGAACAACAAGGATGTGATATAATGCAGTTGATTGATGATTTCCCTACTCTATTTAATGATGTACCTTCCTGTACTACAGTGTTAGAGCACGATATTAACGTGGGTGAGGCTGTTCCGATCAAACAGCACGCGTATCGCGTGAATACTGTGAAGAGAGCTCTGATGTGGAAAGAGGTTGAGTATTTGTTGGAACATGGACTTGCTCACTCAAGTTGTAGTCCATGGAGTTCTCCGTGCTTACTGGTGCCGAAGAGCGATGGTACGATGCGATTTTGTACCGACTATCGAAAGGTAAATGCGGTAACTGTACCGGACTGTTTTCCATTGCCGCGCATGGAGGACTGCGTTGACAACCTTGGTTCAGCTCGATATGTCAGTAAATTAGATTTGCTAAAAGGTTTCTGGCAAGTTCCTCTTACTTCTCGTGCTTCTGATGTTTCAACATTCGTAACACCTGATAGTCTTATGCAGTACTCCGTGATGGCGTTCGGTATGCGAAACGCACCCGCCACTTTTCAGCGTTTAGTCAATATTGTGTTGGCTGGAGTGCCCAACTGCAATGCATATTTAGACGACTTAGTAGTGTATTCTCCTAATTGGTCAGAACATGTGTCGTCATTGCGAATTGTTTTTGAGCGTCTTGAGAAAGCGTTGTTGACGTTAAATCTGGCCAAATGTGAATTCGGGCAAGCTACTATCACGTATCTGGGGAAGGAAGTCGGTCAAGGTCAAGTGCGCCCTGTGGAAGCAAAAGTTCTTGCGATAGCTGAGTTTCCTACTCCAGCCACCCGACGTGAACTTCGTCGATTTTTAGGGATGGCTGGCTACTATCGTGGCTTTTGTAAAAACTTTTCGACGATCGCACACCCACTGACTTCACTGCTTAGTCCATCAAGGAAGTTTGTATGGTCTGATGGTTGTCAGTATGCTTTTGAATCCATCAAAAGTTTATTGTGTAATGCACCCATTTTAGCTGCACCAGACTGTGATTTTGCTTTTAAGCTCGATGTGGATGCCAGTGCCGTTGGTGCTGGAGCTCTCCTAATTCAGGAAGGTAAAGATGGTATTGATCATCCTATCTGTTACTTTTCACGAAATATCAACAGACATCAGTTGAATTATTCGACGATCGAGAAAGAGGCACTAGCACTTTTAATGGCTCTCCAATATTTCTACGTGTATGTAGGATCGAGTAATATTCCAGTCACTGTGTTTACCGACCATAATCCTTTGGTATTTTTGTCACGTATGCATAATCAGAATCAACGCTTGATGCGTTGGTCTCTGATTGTACAAGGTTATGATCTGGTGATTAAACACAAGAAAGGCATTGAAAATGTGATAGCTGATGCACTATCTAGAGATGCTTATTGTGGCCTGTAATAACTATTTGAACAACTATATGTTTTTCCATATAGTTGATTCTTAAGGGGGGGAAGTGCTACGTTCCACGCGTGTGTGTTATGTTTTTATTATTCTGTGCACGTTGGTGTGTTTATCACGTGTTGGTCGTTATGCTCATTATCCTCTCTCTTGTCTCTATCACCCTATCTCTGCTTATAGGTTGCTGTGATTGGCCGAGTCGGACGTCATTCATCTTTAAGGCAGGGCTTGATGATTAATTGGAGGCCGTCCTAGCTGGTTAAAAGAATGTTGTGTTCATTGATGCACTCTCTCTCTCTGTAGCTTTTGGTAGCAAGCTCTGTGCTCTTTGTAGTGATCTGTGCTCTTAGTAGCGGAATGAGTTTGTGTATGCTTCTGCCTGAATGAGTGTTGTGCTATGTGCTTTGTACTGGACATGTTTTCCTTTTGGATGGGTGAGATTCATTTGTGTTGTCTACCTTTTGTTTGCTTTTCTGGGGAAAGAACATAGGCAAGTATATCGCGATATACATTGTACCCGTAGCAGATAATTGTTAGACACACCAGGTAAGAAGTGAGCGCCACTCTTTGTATTTCTGTTTTATTAGATAGTTTAGTTAGGGTGCCTGATGCACCGAAGATTTCGGTTTATTTTCTACATTTTACTTTGGATAGGATTAGTTTAGATTAAGGAGTGTTTTGTTATCTTGCGTTCTTTCATTTGGCGCCACTTTTGTTCTTTTCCTATTTATTGTTTGTTTAATCACCCTATCATTTATTGTATATAGCACACATTATTATTTGACTGGATTCAGTGGCTTCGGCTTATGGAAATAAATTCCAGTTTTACTCTAAAAAATGAGTCTGACATGTGTTTTTTCACCACGCACCACTTCCAGCAGTATACTCAATATATAAATGTTGCGGTACCAGCCCTAGACCTACAACGGTTCGTAACAATTACATAAACAGAGAATATTTATTTTAGTTTTGAATTAGATATTTTAAAAGTACAAGCTTAAATGATTATAAAGATATATTGATTATATATATATTCTATATATATATATAGAAATGTATAAACATGAATTTGATCTTTCCTAGGTTATCGTAGCCGGTATTATGGCTTTATAGTCATGTGAGTGAACATTAAATGTGTGTAATTCTGCATATGAATGTAACTTTGTTTCTTCTACTCTTTCCGGCCATTCTTGGTACCTGTTTGACCGTCTTGTTTTGACTAAACAAGTCATGTCAAGTCAAGTCATCCTCATTTATATAGCGCTTTTAACAATGTAGATTGTTTCAAAGCAGCTTTACAGAGATAAACATATAATTTAAGGTAACAGAGATTGGTTTGGTTTTATAGTGGCTCTTGAAAAATGTTTTTTCCAGCTAAAGTTAGTTTTGATTGATTCACTTCCGTCTAAATGATCATTTGTTATTAAATTAGGGGCCGCTAAGACGACACCATTCTCTCTAAACAGACTTTAAACGTGAACCTGTGATAGACGCTGATGGCGTTCACATGCGCATTAAGAATTGATTCTATAGTTATGTGCGTTTGAATATATGTGCGCAGGTTTGTAATTCCTTACAAACCATGCCTAAACAAACTACTTGTCTATAAATTTTGATGCAGTATTTTTATTTTATCTTATCACTTTGGGTAGGTATGCGAACCGAAAAAAATTCCACAACGCTTTATCTGTAGAGTGGTATAGGGATCCTACATAGGGAGAGGCTAGTTGGCACATCAGCACTGCATTGTCATCAGGTCCAGGCGAAAGTCCTTCGTCAGATCTGGAAACGGCCTGGATCCAGCAGGCTGCGGGAAAACCTCGGGATAAACAAAGACACTAAAATTAGTGTAGATGCCATTCTTCTTATGATGTAACGAGTACATCAGGATTTATGGGAAGTGTTCCCAGTTCCGGCTGACCTAATCTAAGCAGCCTAATATTGAATTATAGAAGGCTATAGAGTGTTATGTGAATGCTAGGTCAAAGAGATGTGTTTTTAGTCTAGCTTTGAACTGACAGACTGTGTCTGCTACCCGGACAATGTTAGGAAGATTGTTCCAAAGTTTTGGTGCTAAATAGGAAAAGGATCTACCGCCAGCAGTCGATTTAGATATTCTAGGTATTATCAACTGGCCAGAACTTTGATATCGCAATAGACGTGAAGGACTATAATGCGTTAAGAGCTCGCTCAAGTACTGGGGAGCTAAACCATTTAGTGCTTTGTAAGTAATCAGCAATATTTTAAAATTTATACGATGTTTAATAGGGATCCAATGCAGTGTTGACAGAACCGGGCTAATATTGTCGAGTGTTAAACAGTATTCTAGGTTATTACGTGTGGAAGTTTTTTGTCCAATAATTAGAATCTCTGTTTTTTCAGAACTTAGTAGTAGGAAATTACTAGTCATCCAATTTTTTAAATCAACTATGCATTCCGATAATTTTGTGAATTGGTGAGTTTCGTTAGGTTTGGAAGAAATATAGAGCTGAGTATCATCAGCATAACAGTGTAAGCTAATTCCATGTTTCCTAATGATATCTCCTAAAGGTAGCATGTACAAAGTGAAAAGCAGCGGTCCGAGAACTGAGCCTTGTGGTACGCCATACTGAACTTGTGATCGATAGGACATCTCTTCATTTACTGCTACAAACTGATAGCGGTCAGATAAATATGATTTAAACCATGCTAATGCAATTCCACTAATGCCAACTCAGTTTTTTAGTCTATTTAAGAGAATGTTGTGGTCAATGGTGTCAAATGCAGCACTAAGATCAAGTAACACTAATAGAGAGATACAACCACGATCGGATGATAAGAGCAAATCATTTGTGACTCTAATGAAGCTGTCTCAGTACTATGATATGGTCTAAATCCTGACTGTAAATCCTCGCAGTTATCATTTCCTTCAAGAAAGGAACACAGTTGTGAGGATACTGCTTTTTCTAATATCTTTGATAGAAAAGGTAGATTTGAGATCGGCCTGTAATTGACTAATTCTGTAGGATCAAGTTGCGGTTTTTTTAACAAGTGGTTTAATCATAGCCAGCTTAAAGGTTTTTGGTACGTATCCTAGAGACAAAGACGAATTAATGATGTTAAGAAGAGGATCTATGACTTCTGGAAGCTTCTCTTTCAATAGTTTAGTCGGTATAGGGTCTAACATACATTTTGTCGATTTAGATGAATTAACGAGTTTGCAAAATTCCTCCTCTCCTATGGCAATGAATTAATCAAATTTTACCTCAGGGAGACTATAATGCACTCCCTGATGCGATGCTGTAGAAGACAGTTGCATAGTTATAATTTTGTCCCTAATATTATCAATCTTATAAGCGAAGAAGTTCATAAGTCATTACTGCTGTGTTTCTTGGAAACTTCTGGGCTTGAAGCTTTCTTTTTCGTTAGTGTAGCCACTTTTTCAAATAAATACCTAGGATTATGTTTATTTGCTTCTAATAGGGTTGAAAAATAAGCATTAGTAGTGAGTAATAGTGAGCATTAGATCCTCAACTAAAGTGTTAAACTTTTTTATAAGTAAAAAAAAAATCATACGCTCATTGGGCTCATCCCCCCTAAAATGAAAATCCTAGTGACGCCCCGAGAATCAATTATTCCCTCGTGCAGGGGCAGCTTCACTGCGTTATGTGAGAAAGCGGTGTTCTTTTTAAGAGAACCACTTCAGAAATAGTGGAAATTGCATTTATTTGGACTTTTATAAACTTTTATTTATAAAAAAAAAAAAATACAAATTGCAAACTAAATTAAACCCTGGATATTTTATATAATTTCGGAAAGAGTGCGCGAACGCACAAGCTCGTGCTCAAACGTGTCATGCGTCTAACCCACTACAGTAACTGTCCGTATGCTTTCATTGCATTAGAAAGGGCCACTTATATTATCATAATATATTTGCTATAATTTCTTTATTTACTCCACAACCAGGGTTGATTGCCCAGCAGCTGCATCACATTATTGGTGTAAATTCAAAATTTTCTGTCATTGGATGACCTACTCAATTAAAGCGCAACACGCGAAACATTTAATCAATAGCTATGGCAGAGAAAAAAGAAAGAGGAGAGCCCCCAGCTTTAACCCAACTGAAATGGACATCCTTTTAGACGAGGTGGCACTCCACAAAGATGTGCCTTTTTTCGAGTTTTCTGTGTCCAACAAAACGAAAAAAGATACCTGGGAACGCTTTGCCATGGAAATGGCAGCAACAAGTTCAAGCCCACAGAGAGAGTGGGAAGTTGTTTGTAAAAAGTGCAATGATTTTGCCAGTGCTGCCAAGGCAAGAGGTGCTGCAATCTGGACCAGGCAAGAACAGGTGGTGTGCCCAGCTCTGTGCCTGCACTCAGCCCCGACGAGGAAAAGGCCCTGGCAATCATTGGAGAAGCGGCCTTAGAGGGTACGTCAGGGGGTATAGATCTGAGAGCAGGTGTGGATACCACTCCATGCTCTCAAAGCAGGCCATCCTTGCCAACTCGCACCCTCACGCCCTCTCCCCCCATCAGCAGCGTCACCACACCGGTCTGCACCTTCATGTGCCTCCACTGAGTTCGCCCAACATCAGCAATCTGCGAGTGGCTCCAGAAGGCGTCGTTCTATCCGATGCGACTGCAGTGAAGAGTTGGTGAAGCTCGAAAAGGAGAAGCTGGAAGTGCTACGAGGGATCGAGCAGGGGTTACAGGAGGCCAACAACCTCGCCCGGACCAAGCTGGAGGTGAAGAAGGCGAAGCTCCAGATTTTGGAGAAGCAATATGCTTTGTCCGAAGCTAAATTTCAAAGGCCAACCATTTCTGTTCCAATTATAATGCCAGGTCAAGGTAAGCTTGATTATGATGCTCGGAACTACTAGAGTGTTGTCTGTTATCTTTTTGTTCAAACTATTTGATTACATTACAGATGAACTATCAACAACCCAGTGACTGCAGGCTTCAGGAAAGCAGACTTTATATATTTATTTTCAAATATATATTTTCAGTGCTTTTGTTTGAATAAACACCAATTTGATTAAACAAACTTGCTGTCATCGATGTTGGGTCTGCAGAGCATCTTTATTGTTGTAAAGAGTTCACTGTGTAATGATCAATAGCCCATAATAGTGAATGATACGTTACTTTAACCATCCTCTACTGTTGAGGAGAAATAAACTCGGCTGTGCACAACAGCAACAAAAAAAAAATTACAGGGAGAAACTGTGTATATCCACAAAAAGGGGAAAGTTTTATGTTGATGATGAAAAATAGGGTGCAAAAATAAATTAACTAAAAATGTTGTGAAAGATTTGCTGCCTCGTTTGTACACCAGCTGCGTGTAGGGCATCTCTAAGTTGGGGTGGGTTATGGACACCTTCCTCCTCCTCTTCTTCTTCCTCCTCCTCTTCTGGCAAAGCTGCACCTCCACTGACTGCAATGTTGTGTAGGATTGCTGTAACTACTGCAACTGCACAACATCTTTCTGGCTTCAGACGCAACCCTCCAGCTGATTTATGCAGGCACCGGAAGCGCATCTTCCAGTGCCCAATCGAGCGCTCCACCAAGTTGCGGGTATGGATGTGTGCAATGTTGTTATTCTCCCCGGCCCGCGTGATGGGGTTGGTGACTGGATTTAGAAGATAGGTTCTGAGGGGGTAGCCGCTGTCTTCTATAAAAAAGCTCTGCCCAAAAAACCATCTTTCTGCGTCTTGACCCACTACTGAATTGGCCCATACAAAGCTGTCGTGTGCGCTACCAGGTCACTTTGCCACCACGTCTGCAAACATCCCCCTGTGGTCCACCACCACCTGGACATTGATGGCTGCGGAGCCCTTACGACAGATGAAGGCCTGGTTGAGCGATGATGGGTTGGCTATGGGGATAAGTGTCCCGTCGACAAGCCCTATTACTTGTGGTATACCGGCAATGGCATGGGAGCTTTGATGCGCCTCCATCACTTTGTGCCTGGCGGAAGGCATGCGGATATAATCTGTGGCATGACGGAGCAGGATGTTTGAAGCAGCTGAATTTTGGGGCTGAGGGGGTGTTTTGAGTTTTTTTTGAGGCTTTGAGTTTGGCTTGACACATCCGGACTAATCAGATCTAAAAGCTGCTGAATTTGCTGTCGTGGCAGGCGAAATTTCTTTTGAATTGTATCTTCTGACATGGTAGCCAGGGGACTAAAGTTTTCGCGAATATAATAGTGCACATACACTAAATGGCTTCGCGGACGGCGCCGTCTTTGATTTAGCACAACTATTCGCTGTATCGCTGCCATAGTTTGACCAAATTCCCCACCACAGTCATTCTCTTTAAATAGACAAATAAGCCTTTACTTTCGAATGGTTTGCCAGCTGATGTACCTTTGGATAATATAATTAAAAAGCTAACAACAATCAGTGTGATGACAATTTTATTATTTGCATGAAAACACTTGAATTAGCCTAATTGAACACTGGGTGTATTCAATTTAAAATAATTTTTGTATAGACTAAAATGTAAAGAAGCTTTTTGCAGTGGTGCCCAGTGGAGTGAACTACCAACAGTGATAAGGTATAGCTAAGAGTGCTCCAGACCAACCTTCCGAACGTATGACTTACAGAAGGTATACTTAACTAAGAACATTTCGGGAAACCCGTATTAACGATAAGGTACAGCTTAAGGTGTAACTTAAGAACTTATTAAAATTTATTAAAATTAAGATACAATTTATACAAAACGAAATTCACTTTAAAGAAAGACTTTCTACAAAACAAAACATAATGAAGTGGTTAAAATCATGCCTGAACCACTCCATGTCTCCTGATATTGTGCATGCTCCTATCTACTCTGTTCACTTTCATAGTCAACATAGATGGAAAAAAAATAACATTATAATATTTTAATAAATATGAAACTGAATGCGCTTATTTAATGGCTACAACACGTGCAGACTCTCTAGCAGCGCGTCACACTTGCACTCAACAAAGCCAACACATATGTTGTCACTGCCCACGACTAGTTTAAAAAATTTCCATACCTCCGACTTTCCTTCATACTTGCTCAAAGTTAATTCTCCTGTTTTCATTTTTTTCTTTACTTCTTCAAGCTCCATGTTGCACTTAAGCTACACAATACAGCACAGTGTGCGAGTGGAGGAGACGCTGCGCGTGACACGTGACGTGCTTGATCAAGGGCCCGACCCGACCCTAGTGGCGGGAAATATCGGCCAGGCCTGGCCTGCGGGTCGGGCTCGGGCAGAGAATCTAAGCTCTAACACACACACACACACACACACACACACACACACACACACACACACACACACACACACACACACACACACACACACACACACTCACACAGCCAACTCTTCCTCTCTCATCTCCATAACCTTCTCTCTTTATTTTCTGTCAGTCTCTTTATCTTATCCTGTATATCATCCCTTCCCAAAGCTGAGTTTTGATTGATATAGCTAGTCTTTGCAAACTGATTATTTATGTCGGTTGTTTAAAACAGCTTTTTAGTTTAGCTTCTTGCATTATATCTCACACTGTATGACCAACTGAAGCGTCGCGCTGGAATTCATTCTCAGCAGCGAATTTGGTGTTTGAGTGCTGAAGCACCTCAGATGAGAAGGTTGGTTATCGTCGCAATATGCGAATCATTGCACCACAAAATGTGAGTTAATATTAGGCAATTATTTAACAACCTTCATTATATACACTTTGAAAAATTACTGAGGTCATGTGGGTATGGCCCTGACTATAATGCATAGTAATAAAGAATATGAATGCAAAGCATTGAGCGTTTTCCAAAAACCATAAAAGAAAATGCTTAATTAGTGATATTAAACCATATTAACCAAACTCAGTAGCCTAAACAGCATACTAATAAAGCCAACCCGATCTCACGGCAATTCTCAATACAACTCGTAAAATGTATGATTTAGCAAAAATCAAGTGAGTGTAAGGAACTCAGCTTTTGGAAATATTAATAATCAATAATATCTTGTTATTATTAATTATAAATATTTGGGTCAGTTAATTGGATTAACTTGATGTGGCTGAATTGATATTACAATCAATTAATCAGTTCTTCCAACGAACTCTTTTGATTATTAATTTATTCTAAGAAAAGGGTATCTTCCATGGCCACAGAAGAATAATTATTTCTTCGCCTGTACAGTACGTTGAGCCAGTAGCAAAAACCGTGATCGTAAAGTGACTTGTATTGCAAACAAAACAGAACCAAATACATATTATGTACAAGTTTTATTAACTAAATATAGATATTTATATGAATATAAATAAACTAAACAACATACACACATGAATACATAAATAGGTTAGTGATAGGATGAAATTGGAAACCGGAAGAGGGTCTATGAGAAGAACCATCAGAATTTCATTTTCACATTTCATTGAATTGAATACTTGCATTTGTAATGGGAACAATTCTTGAAGTTGTTGAAAATTGAAGTCGTTGATGGTTCCGGCAGTGTCAAGTGGAAGTCGGTTGAGCGTTCTCTTTCTCCAGGAACGCATGGCTGGTTTGGTCAAGGCCTGGGACTCTGTTGAGGCCATGCCGAGCACCCAGGAGAAGTGAGGAAGTCGGAAGGATGGGTGATTGGAGTCTTTGTTGGTTGGAGTCTTTGTTCCAAAACTCTTGAGATTGTCCTTGGTTCTTTGTGAGAGAGTCATCTCTCTCCTGCCTGAGCCCATATCTGGTTGGAATCGAGGCCTGCTGGGCCCTGGGGCCCCCGTGGAGGGGGAGAGGGTTCCCCAGTATCACCAGAACAGTGTTGCGGCTGGATGAAAGAACTAAGAGAGGGAGGTCACATGTGGACTGTCTCTAATAAGGCCTGGAAAAGATCCTCCCCTAAGGGTTGAACTCGACCAATCAGAAAGGTGACATGTCTGAGAGGGAAAGTGGCTCTTAGTTGATTTACGGATCTTTGTCCCTAGCATGATTATACCTTCATTAATGCTCAGATAGCTATAACACATCCACACTGCATTCTAGAAGAAGGTGATGTACATCAAAGTGTGAGTCATTAAATGAGGATCAATTAGGTAGGAGGCATGATACAGGCGAGGTTACATTGATGGTTAGTTGGTTGTATACCAGGATACATACCATAATATATACCTAATAGTACACGAGACAGTAAACCATTTACACTGTTTCTTTCACAGTTTTATGCATGTTCATTTATAGATCAGTTAGTTTATGATTAATGCAGCAAAGTCTGTTTTAAAGAGGGTTTCTGTTTCATAGTCTCTCTCTTGAGTATGTGGCCACATTCCTCGGAGGTCGTAAAATCTCCTTATCATGCCCTGTAACATGACACTGTTTCTGCCCTTGTGTTTGTTCATTTGGGCTGTGTGAGGAGTTTCATAAACCTTTGTATATAATGAATAATTAGTATGTGTCTGATTGGTCCATACCTTACATGAGGTCGTATGAATTCATAAGAATTAGCCACCTCGTAAAACTCTTACGAATTCATACGACCTCACAAGATTTTGCTAAATTGTACATATTTTACAAGTTGCCCAATTCGTATGAATTTGTACAAATGACCCCGCCCCTAAACCTACCCATCACTGGGGTTTAGACAAATCGTACGAATTCATACGAGTGATGTCGTAGGAATTCGTACAAATTAGCCACTTTTTTTACTCACTCGTATGAAATGGTCGTGAGATAGCGTTACAACAAAGCACACTACTATGTATATAAAAGCAGATGAGCCCATAAGAGGAAAGAAAACAAATTTGTGTTCAGGGTGCAAGGTTGCGAGATATTGTTTGTTATAGTTCTCCCTCTGTGTTTATGGCCATCTGAGTTTGAATACAGATTTGGCTTTTGCAAATCACTAAACCTGCATGTGTTTTATTAATAATAACAAATCGCCAGTTTTTGGGAAGTTCTACTCAAAAAGACTACAATTTCAAATCATAAGTTTGTGCTACACATAATCCATATCTGTCAGTTAGACTGAATGAGCTGTGAAATACCTTTTATATAAGAATATATGAGAATAATGTAACGCTTATTTTAATGTGACATCGTAAGACAAGATTTTTTTCTCCCCAAATCCTCACATCTATTTCCAGGTTTGTTTTCTCACAGATGCATTAAAATGTATCCTAATTGTCTTATTTTTTCACTTATTTTTTCAATCCCTGTTAGCAGGGTTTACTACTTTTTAAAGCAGGCAAATACAATATTTGTTGTCTGTCAAAATGACGAAACTTTGAAATATCAATCACTCAATGTTGCAGTTTATTAACATTTTTGATTAATGCAACGTATGTTACAGACTACAGTAATTTGTAAAAACATCCAACATTGCTGCGGAAATAATCAGGGGTTATTCATGGTCTGCTGTTGTATTTTGTTAATGCTTTTAAACAATGTCTTTTTAATGTTCGATGGTTGAAGGGTGAGTGGAATAATGTAATCTCATTGTACCCAGTTTTTGAAAATACTTATTATTGAGTTCATAGAGCGAACCTTTCGCTGACTGTTTACAGTTTAACGGAAGTTACACCCATAATTTGTGCAAAGCGTCATGGGGCATAGGAAAAAGGTGGATAGGCTACCTATTAATATACACGTATAGTTACTTTCTTGAAAAATTCCAGCACAGCGCTACAACAACCATAATGAAAGACACTTTACAATATATAAAACTTTACATTGAACTCTGCAAATTATGTTTAATAAAACATCTCCATCACCTGTTGAGTAATAAAAATGCCATCTCCATGCCACTTTTACAACATTTCAAATGCCTCAGTTTTCACGATCTCTGAAAGCCAAGCCAATGTTTATTCACATTTTATCACGAACTGTTGCGTGCTCTTTTTGTCAGCAGACTCTCCTTTATTCTAGTTTTTTTTTTAAACGAGTGATTCCCCAGAGGTACGAAATTTAGCAAGCTCCATGTCTATCTTTCTTGCGTGTTGTGACAATTTATTTAAGCCACTCCACACCATACACACGTCAAAGTAGCCGGAACAACTATTCTCTAGTTATGGATATGACGAGACATGCACAAGCGAGTTGAGAAAAACATCCTGTCATCAGGGTAAGACAAAGACATGTTTTGGAGAAGGATTTATGATGCATTCACTCGCTATTTAAATTGTTAACTTTAAACCCCAAAAAGGTTACATAGCATTGACATAGTTACATACGTCCATTTTTGTGTACAAAGCCTGATTATCATGCTTTCCAGCCTAATTTGAGAATGAAAAGTGCATCCTTTGTGCTTCTAAGGAATCATCTGACCACCCACATCTGTACAACAAAATTTGTATGATTAGTGTCACAAATTAGCTTACAGTTCATTAGAGACCTAGATATTGTAAATAATTCTTTGTGCAAAGACCCCGGTTCATTTGTGACGTGCTTCAGTTGAAGCAGTTGCAGTCGAAGATGGATAAACTTTCTACTCTCAAGTGTATTCTGTGCACTTTTAAGAGCCTTAACAGATTTATCGTGTTGCCGGTCTTGGCAGCAATTATCTTGTCCAAAATATTGCATCGCTTGCTTTCGGCATCGAGTCTGGTACATAGGTAGGTACACTTTTGATCTCCACATATTTTCTATCTATCTGGGTTTGGACGCTTACACACACACACACACACACACACACACACACACACACACACACACACACACACACACACACACACACACACACACACACACACACTACAGCCTCATGTGCGATGAGCCACGTCTCTGGGCAACCGCTTAAACTAGTGTTTTTCCGCCACAGCCAATCATGCTGCATGCTAATTGTTTCACTGATGTTGACGAGATTAACCACTTAGGTATCGAAATTTGTTACTGAAAAAAAATACATGTTTCGATACTCGATAGTATTGAGGCAATTCGGTCGGTGCCTAAAAAGTATCGAACTCGATACCCAGCCCTAACAAAAAGTCACTCTATTACCCCTTTTCCACCAAAGCATTTTGAGAGCTGATTCAGAGCCGGTGCCTACTCGCGAACCAGTTCTTTGTGTTTTGACAGCCAAAGAACCGGTTCTCGGCCAGGAAAACTGGTTCCAAAGCGGCACCAACTCTTTGCTGGACTAGAACCAGAGAACCGTTCTTTTACCACGTTCTGCTCACGTCGGGGGCTGGGGGCGGGTTTAGATGTGTTCTAAACATCTTTTCTGACCGCAAAGCCAGGAGAAATATTTGCAGAAACACGATGTAGTCCACCATTGTAATTGTTATGCTTGAAGTTGGCGCAAGCGTTTCTACTTTTTTTAATTAATTTTTTTATTGAAAACATTATGTAAGCAAAGAAGAAAACAGTCACAATATAGAACAAATAAACGGAAAGAAAAAAAAAGACACAACACAGGGGTACATAACTAATCAGAAAAGATTACATATCAAAGGAAAAGATTAAAAGACTTACATATTTCAATTGTTTTTAAAGCCTTCTTGGTACATGAGTTAGAGATAATCCCAAAGTAATGTTGTACTTGCAAGCGTTTCTAGCTAAGACGTATGGCGACGTACACAGTGACGTAACGACGTCGGTCGCTGGGCGCTCTAGTCAGTGGAAAAACAAACAGGTTCTGAGGAGGTTCGCAAGTTGAACCAACTCCGAACCAACTTTGAACCAGCACCAGTTCCGAACCAGTTCTTTTTTGGTGGAAATGGGGTATATAAGGCCACAATAAAAGGCCACTCTAAAATGTGCAGTTTTTTCACACAGCACAATGCAACAGATGTCGCATGACATGAGGGAGTGTGCAATTGGCATGCTGACTGCAGGACTGTCCACCAGACCTGTTGCCCGTGAATTGAATGTTCATTTCTCTACCATAAGCCGTCTCCAAAGGCGTTTCAGAGAATTTGGCAGTACATCCAACCACAGACCACTTGTAGCCACACCAGCCCAGGACCTCAACATCCAGCATCTTCACCTCCAAGATCGTCTGAGACCAGCCACCTGGACAGCTGCTGCAACTATTGGTTTACATAACCAAAGAATTTCTGCACAAACTGCCAGAAACCGTCTCAGGGAAGCTCATCTGCATGCTCATCATCCTCATCGGGGTCTCAACCTGACTGCAGTTCGTCTTTGTAACCGACTTGAGTGGGCGAATGCTCACATTCGTCTGGCACTTTGGAGAGGTGTTCTCTTCACAGATGAATCCCAGTTCCCCTTCGAACGGTCACTTTGTATTGCATAGCTATACGCAGTGGGGAAAACTCCTTTTCCTCGATTTACTGAAGCCTATATGTAAAACGCATTTGCAGCTGCACAGCTAGCACATTGAGCGTCTGGCTCGCTCATAGGTTGTGCTGCGGTAACTGCACATCCAATGGCGTGGGCGCCTCTGACGTGCGACCAATGAGAAAACTCCACGTCATTACACGTCAGAGCCCGCCAAGGGGGCTTGGCCTCAGCCTATAATAGTCCCCGAATTTGCCATTATAGCAGATTTTACTCCTTCAGCGACAACTTCAAGTCTCTGACTGTTTACTGAGCCTTCGCCGTCGAACAAGCCCTTCAGCCTGATCGAGCTACAAGTTCAGCAGATTACGCCTTCTCAGCCGTGTTTCCCCTGATGCCGTCTCACCTGTGGCTATCCGGCGATATCCTTTTCATATCAGTGTTATTATTCTGTAAAAGGCGTTGTTTCAAATTCCTCGTGTTAAGACCTGCGCCACGTCATGCGCCATGCAAGCTGCACAAGGTCGACGAACACGCGAGCTGCATTTCATGCCTGGGACTTGACCATGCAGAGAGTGCACTCTCTGCCGGCGGATGTGTGGCCTGCGAGAGCATGCCTATCTCCGTGCTGCGAACTCGGCTAGCTCTCTCTCGAGACGGCGACGCCGCGTCACCCGCGGTTCCCTCTCCGGCCTTACTTCAGCCGAGGAGGAAGAAGCGCCGCAGCCAACGGCATCCGAAGAGCATGGATGTTTGTGAACGCACGCCGGCCACGTCCCCGCATGCTTCACTCTCTCCAGCTCGGACACCATCTCCGGTCCTGTTCGAGGGAGATCTCCCCCCCCCCCCCCCCCTCTGCTTCCAAGCCTGCTGCCAGCGCGTCAGCCACCAGGACTAACTCTGAGGCTGAAATGCTTCGGCTCCTGACACAGGCCATGGCGAACCTCGAGCTTGAGTGGGCCGCGCCCGTGGAGCCTCCTTGAAATCGGCTGGATGGCTGGTTTCTGCCGGTTTCCCCCTCGTCACAAGCCAGCACAATTTTTTCATGAAGTTCACGAGCAGCTAACCAAGGCCTGGCGCACTCCTTACTCAACACGTGTGGGAGCCGCAGTTTCCGCAACACTCTCCTCCGTGGACGGCGTGGCGGAAAAGGGCTACGAGTCGTTGCCGCCCCTCGATGAGGCCGTGGCTGCTCAACTCTGCCCAAACACAGCTGCTGGCTGGCGAACTACAGCTGTTCACCCCAGCAAACCATGCCGAAACACTTCAGCCATCGCTGGACGCGCGTATTCCGCCTCTGGTCAGGCTGTATCGGCCCTGCACACGATGGCCGTGCTGCAGGTTTACCAGGCCAAACTCCTCCGGTCTATGGACGAGGCTGGCCCGTACCCTGAGGCCTTTCGGGACCTCCGAAGCGCCAAGGACTTGGCCTTGAGGGCTACCAAGGCCACAGCGCAGGCTATCGGGAGGAACATGGTGAGCTTGGTCGTGCTCGTGCGCCACCTCTGGCTTAACCTCACCGATATCACCGAGCTCCGCGTTGAGCAAACACAAGCCAGCCCTGTCGACACCTCGACCAGCAAAGCCGGCGAAACAGGCCTCTCAGCCCCGCCCTGCGGCTGATGCCCAACGCCAGCCAAGAGCAGCTAAGCGTTTCCCGCTGCCCCGGCGCCAGGGCCCGGAACCCAGTGTCGTGCTCGACGGGGCGCCGCCAAAGTCGTCCTAGCACGCAAGGTAAAGAGAGAGGGCTCGTGTCCGGCGCTTGCCGTACCACCCTCGAAAAAGCCAGCAAAACTTCCCACACCTCCCTGTTCAGTTCAGGCGGCTGTGAATTTTATTACTGTAAACAGGCCCGCAGCCGTGAGCGCGTCTTTGCAAACAAACGCCGTTTTCATGGCAACCCAAATAAAGCACAAAAAGAGCATGTTTCACAAGCACAACACATGGGTTCACGGTCCCCCTTCAGTAGGTGGCCCCTCCCCTGTTGTAACACTGACTTCCCCACAGGCAAATGCTTGTACAGTCAGTCAAACACTTAATGTGTGAACAAATCACAATATAAGGGTAACAGGTCCCCCTATGTTAGGCGGCCCGTCCCAATCAGTGTGTCGAGCCCTAGCCACACGGGTTCTAGCCTGGCAAGCTATCTCCGATGTGTCGAGTTGGGTCATAAACACTATAAAACGAGGCTACTCACTCCAATTCGCACGCAGACCCCCAAAGTTTCAGGTGGTTTCAGGAGACTTCGGTGAGAAGCAATGTGGTTCACGTGCTTCGCACCGAACTGCAGAATTTATTAGCTAAGGGAGCGATAGAATTAGTCTCCCCTGCGCTAAATCATACGGGTTTTTACAGCCGCTATTTTCTAATTCCGAAAAAAGACAGGTTTAATGGCAGCAGCATCACCAGTACTCCGTATGGGATTACTACGCATGTGCCCGCTGCAGCACTGGCTGAAACGCCGTGTGCCAACCCATGCATGGCAGTCAGGCAGCCTGCGCGTCATGGTGAATCAGGGTTGTTTAAAGGACAAGTTCGGTATTTTACACTTAAAGCCCTGATTTAAGATCGTTTCTGATTAAATAGAACGGTCAAGATTGAAATTTAGACAAATGCTGCTGTCCCGAGAATTTTCGGTTTCTATGTTAGCACCCCCCACCTCCACAATGGTTTCATAGGGGCACTGGAAAAATATCATTCATAAAACGCATTAAACTTTAGTTTACAAAGACGTGAAACTCACCGAGTGGTCTGGGGTCTTCATTGATATGCTCAAACAAAAATCGCTGCAAAAGATGCTTTCCAACAGGTTTTATCGTAGTTTTTGTCCAACTCCATTGACTTGTATTGGACGTTCTGTGAGGTACGTTATTACTCCGCCGACAGAAACGGAAATGGGGTTGTTTGTATTCTTTCTGTAGTCTTCCAGTCGTGGTACCGTAGGCTACGCTATCTAAACATTGGCAAAGGTGCCTTATCACCACCAACTGGGCTGGAGTGTCTATTATTCAAGCTCTTAACGGAAGGATGTCCGGTTGTGAGGCGTTTGGAAAAATAGGCCCACAGTTTTACAACGAATGGTAAAAGCCTGTTGGAAAGCATCTTTTGCAGCGATTTTTGTGTGAGCATATCAGTGAACACCCCAGACCACTCAGTGAGTTTCACGTCTTTGTAAACTAAAGTTTAATGCGTTTTATGAATGATATTGTTCCAGTGCCCCTATGAAACCATTGTGAACGTGGGGGGTGCTAACTAGGGTTGGATACCGAAACGCGGTGTCAATAGGGAAACCGGTTCCGATGTAAACGGTAGTATCCAGACCGAATAAGACCGAAAATTTCTGTGCCTGATTTCGGTGCCTGACTCTCTGTGTCATGAGGCGCACACACGCAAGGTCTCTCGCTCTCTCCCTCTCCTTCTCCGCCGTGCGCGCGGTATACAGTTTGGAGCACTTTCTCTTCTGGCTCGCATGGACGCTCTTGCTCTCTTGCTCTAGATTCCGGGAGATTGTAACTTATTTGTCGGGCATCAGGGAGCTGTTATCAATATGCGGGAGACTCCCGGAACGTCTGCTGATAGTGAGGGGATTAATGAAGATGCCGAAGACAAAACGCTCCAAGGTTTGGCTGCATTTCACGTGTAAAATTACACGTCAGAACGCCCTCTCTGTGCCAATTGTCTGAAGCCCATATATAATCACGCCAATCCATTGTCTGATGGCGCGTGCGCCACCTCGACGCTCTTACATCGTCATATTATATCGGCGCATGCGTCATCTGCTCCTCAGATTTCTCTGCCGAAAAAGGAAGCTTGTCGGCAGCGCGAAGATCTTAGCAGCGAACGCAGCGTCTCGTTCTCTATTCAGAGGACATAGGTTACACCAGTAACCAGAGACGTTTTCTTTCATAGGTTCACTCAACACTGCGTAGTTTAGACGCAGTGGGAGTGAAATACCAAACTCGCCAAGCTAAGTGCTGCCGTAACTAGTACAACGACCAGATAACTCACATGACTGGTTCAAACAGGTAAAACATGGGAACCTGGAGCCATGTCGAGATTGGATTACCCTGGTAGTAATCTCTATTAATCTCCAGTATTATTACATTGTTTGATACAATATTGTTTTATTTGATATTATGTAAATGTGAATTTTTATTTTATTTTGGTTTATTTATTATTACCATACGTTACTTGCATTTATATTGTTTAAATATTTAAGTTAATATTGTGTCCAGTTTGGCCCTGTAAATAAAAGGGTATTATTTTTTGACAAAGTTTGTGCGGTTTTGTTTTCTTAAGTACCGTTTCAAGAACCGTTTAAGCACCGGAACGGTTTATAAAATACAGAGTAGGTACTGGTATCGGATAAAACCCAACCGATACCCAACCCTAGTGCTAACACAGAAACCTAAAATTCTCGGGAAAGCAGCATTTGTCCAAATTTCAATCTTAACCGTTCCATTTCATCAGAAACAATCTTAAAACAGGGCTTTAAGTGTAAAATACCGAACTTGTCCTTTAAGATCCCTGATTCCCTGGCGGGCTCAGGACTGGTATCTCGAGGGTGTGACAATGGGAACAATTTCCAGGAGGAAAGTGTTTTTTACAGACGCATCCAACCTGGGTTGGGGAGCGCTGCACGAGGGCACACCTGCCTCCGGCCTCTGGTCGAGCACGGAGCAGAGCTTACATATCAATTGTCTGGAAATAAAAGCAATTGGTTTGGCCCTGAAGACATTTCTGTATAACCTCAGGGGTCACCACGTCTTAGTCCATACGGACAACATGTCAATAGTGGCCTACATAAATCACCAGGGGGGCATCAGGTCAAGCAACCTGCATGCTATGGCGAGAGACCTCCTCTTATGAGTACAGACCAATCTGAGCTCTCTGAGAGCTGCGCATATCCCGGGCATCCAGAATTTGAACACTCCCCTCGGCGAGTGGTCCCTGAACCCACAGACGGTCAGTCTGATATGGAAGGTGTTTGGCGAGGCCAAAATCGACCTTTTCGCCTCGAGAATCAACACCCACTCTAAAGTGTTCTTCTCGAAGAGCAGTGACGTGCTGGCCCATGTCTTGCCCGATCGCCCCCTTTATGCTTTTCCCCGCGTCTCGACGATTCCACAAGTCATCAAACAGGTCAGAGAGAGCGGGTGCCCAGTCCTTCTGGTGGCCCCTCAGTGGAAAACCAGACTGTGGTTCCCGGAGCTGGTTCAATTATCCGACACAATTCCATGGCCTGTCTCGATGAGGAAAGACCTCCTCACACAGGCGAACGGGACGTTGTGGCATCCGTGACCCGATCTATGGGCCCTCCATGTTTGGCCCCTCCACGGGTACCCGGGGACCTTCCTGAGAAGGTTTTAACCTGTTAACCGTTTCCAGAGCGTCGGCGCACTGAAGCGTTTTTTTTTTATTTAGTTCAAATTTACTATCAGATTTAATGTTATACCTTGACATACTATACATCATTAAAAAGATATAATACTCAAGATTCAGTATTTGACCACTATTGTATTCTGAGAAACTTATAGTGAAAGTTATGTCTTAATTTGTGTCAGGAGTTATGAAATGAAAAAATGAGTCGATACCTTTAATATGAATTATGAGCGTCAGCTGGTCCATTCATAAAAAACACTCCAAGCTGTCGTCATGACAGCGATTCGCAAAACATCGTCCCTCAGGGCTTTAGCTCAAAAATGTGCAGACTTGGAGAAATATTGATATATTCTCATAGATTCACATCATATTTCTATAGACAGGAATAATATTTGTTGAATTTATACCCAAATGCGTCGATGTAATCATTATGATCGCTTCTTACTGAGATGTGCTGTGTTTTCAATTCATACCAATAGCCTGAGGGCGCTATATGCACAATAACAGTCCATATATGGATCACGAAGAAGACCCATAGTCATGTGACATTCCAGGACGTCACTGATACAGAAAGTAGCTGACAGAGATCGCTGTAACATGCAGATAAAGATGTTTTGAAGACAATAAACATGATTGCAATGATATTTGAGTTACCTGTGTTCTTCAAGCCATGCCAGGTATTTCATAATAATAGATTATATTTATAATGTAATGCTAATCGATATAGATTTCATCATCGTGCAGAACACTATAAATAATACATTTTCTGTCGGATTTTTTTTATCTGAAGCCAAATTAGATCACAGAAGATTATTTAAAACACTCGACTTCCGTTATAAAGTAAGTTTGTAGCACAAACATGGTTTTAATCTCATAAATGGTCGTGTATTGATGGTGTGCTAAGCTAACATGCTAGCTAGCCCAGGTGCACCTGCCACCAGCAGTTATTGTTTTATGATTTTTTTCTAAATAGGAATGCTTACTGAAATGTTTCAGTGCATTTGATACCAGTTTCAAATATTTAGTGAGAACTTTGATAAAAGAAATTAGGGTTTGAAACCCTATGAATAGCCTGTGAATAGCCAGTCGTTAGTAGCTATAATGCAGACAAAAGAAATGCATATTTAGAGCCATAACCAGTCTGGAGAGGTGTAAATGTGTGCAAGGAGAGACTGACTCTGAATGGGGCTCGTTTGCACCACAAAATAATAGAGACAATAGACTGAATAGATGACTCAGAAGATGACTAAACATCAGTTTGCATTTTAGAGTCTAATCAAAATAAAGTAATTTGACATGATCTTGAAAAACATTTAACTAAATACAGAGTTTTAGACTTATCATTTTCAGATTTTAAATATAAAATGGTCACACATATGGCTTTAGCTGCAGTGCATTTCTAGATTCCTCCAGGGCCAACTTCAATTTTATTTTTATGAAGATGTTTCATAAAAGTAAATTTCTAATAACTTTACAAAACTTTGAAGCTATTTAAACATTTTTTTTCATTATGACAATAATTATTTCTACATTTACAATAAACTACTAGGTGTCAGCTTTCAAATGAGATCATACTTGTGCTTTTAGTGCAAAGGGTTCATGAACTGTATCTGTTTAAGTTTGGGTATGCCATTTCTGGGGATTTTTCAAAAGTGGCCTTGAAGGTTAACAGGTTAAGCACTATCTGTGAAGCTAGGGGCCGTCGACTCGGTGCCTTTATGCTTCGAATTGGTCGGGTTTTTCCAGCTGGTGCTCAAAAAATCGTGTTGACCCAGAGTCATGTGAGATATCTGTGGTTCTCTCATTCCTGCAGGAGCTGTTGGACGCGGGATGCTCCCCGTCCACGCTCAAAGTGTATGTGGCAGCCATCTCAGTATATCATGCTCTGGTAGCTGGCCAATCACTGGGAAGAAACGACCTGGTCGTAAGGTTTCCGAAAGGTGCTAGGAGGATCAGCCCCTCCAGACCTCCTTCTGTGCCGACATGGGACCTCTCCACGGTCCTGGGGGCTCTGAAGGGTCCGCCTTTTGAACCGCTCCAGTCGGTTGAACTTAGATCTCTCTCGCTGAAGACCGCTCTCCTGTTGGCATTAGCATCTATCAAGCGAGTGGGAGATCTGCAGGCTCTCTTTGTGAGCTCTGCATGTTTGGAGTTTGGTCCAGATGACTCCAGAGTCATCCTCAAGCCCAGACATGGTTACGTACCCAAAGTGCTCTCAACGCCATTCAGAGCACAGGGGGTGACATTATTAGCCCTTCCCCCTTCTGCAGAGGATGGGGAGGTTAATCTTCTCTGCCCTTTCAGAACGCTGAGAATCTATCGGGAGCACATACAAACCGCTCACACTGACAGAAGTCTAGCCTGCAAGGCGGGAACTTCCAGGTTATAAAATCTAACAAATGTGGACGTAGAGGCCCAGCCTGATGCCTCACAAATGTCTTGAATGGAAATTCTGCTGGACCAAGCCCACGACGAGGCCACGCCTCTGGTGATAGCTTCCACTATCCATCTAGACAGGCTCTGTTTCGAGGCGGCGAGACCCTTGGTGCGCCCACCAAACGAGACAAAGAGCTGTTCCGAATGCCTGAAAGAGGCGGAGCGCGGAATGTAAGCCCTCAGCGCCCTGACGGGGCAGAGGAGATTAACATCACCCTCACCATCGGATGCTGTCATGACTTTAGAGTCATTTGGCCCGAACTCAAGACTAACAGATAGCGCGTGTAAATCCCCCACATGTTTGACTGACGACAGAGCTGTCAGAAAAACGGTTTTGGGCCTCAAGGACCAATGGAGGATCCCTTATGGGAACCGACGGGGGTCGCGGGGGATTCATCCTTCTGGCTCCTCTAAGGAAGCGGATAATGAGCTTGTTTCTTCCTACTGACTGACCGCCCGTCGACTCAGCGAACGCTGCAATGGCCGCCACGTATGGGGACCTGCCCTTATCCAACAGCTCTTGAAGGAAGCCAAGCAACCACGGGACCCCACACGTTCGTGGGTCTAGACCTCTATCAGCACACCATTTGGAGAACACCGACCATTTAGACGCGTAAAGCCGCCTCGTAGAGGGAGCTCTGGATTGCGTTATCATGTTCATCACTCCTTCTGGCAGGACAACGGGTATCCGTTGATTAACCATACGTGCAGAGACCAGCACTCTGGATGGGGATGCCAGACTGAGCCGCGGGCTTGAGAGAGGAGATCTCTCCCCACCGGAATCGGCCAAGGGGCTGTGTGAGACAGCCACATCAGCTCCGGGAACCAGATTTGATTCTCCCAGCGCGGGGCTATAAGGAGCACCAAGTGGCGCGTTTCCCTGATCCTCTTGATTACCTGTGGTAACAGAGAGACCGGAGGGAAAGCATAAAGTGGGAGACTGGGCCAGATTTGGGCCAGCGCATCCTCGTTCTTTGAAAAGAACCACGGGCAATGAGCGTTGTCTTTTGAGAAATGTAAATCTCGGAGAGAAATGTAGTTCCTCGTTCATCTGCCAGTCGTGGGTCTTTCATGTGGATACTCTCACTCTCCTCATGTGTTTGCAATTTGAATGTAATGATGCATTTAAAATGTAATGGCTAAACGTATCTTTATAAAAGATCACAATGCTGCTGCAGATAATATATAACGTAGCCAACATTGAATAAATACATTTGTCAGGTTAGATACTGATAATTAATCACTTAAACCCCTTTATCTAAACCTCTCTACACAATCGCTGGACTTGCGTTTTTTAACACTTTTCACTCATGTTTGTAGTTCTAACCGAATCCTCGTCCAACGCGCGATGGGTTGTGGGCAATATCAGCCATTAGAGTGTGCATCGATCTGCACTTCGGATTCTGACCGGATATAGTAGACCATCCGGGTCTCTTTGAAACACTCATTTCCGCATTTTACACGCATTTTAAAATGCGGAGCATCGGGGGAAATATTTTGTAAACGGTAAACAAGTTTGGTGATTTCAGCTACAGCATCTGGCGGATTGGCTCTTGGGTGGATAAAGACCAGTTTAATGAAAAGTTGGCCAATTTCTCGTGGCAAATAAAACGGACGCAGTGAGATAGATAAAAGTTTGATATGTGGGCTACAGATAGATTGAATTGTGAATTGTGATTGTGAATTTTTATTTTATAGTGGTTTATTTATTTATTTATTTATTATTACGATTCCCTGGCGGGCTCAGGACTGGTATCACGAGGGTGTGACAATGGGAACAATTTCCTGGAGGAAAGTGTTTTTTACAGACGCATCCAACCTGGGTTGGGGAGCGCTGCACGAGGGCACACCTGCCTCCGGCCTATGGTCGAGCACAGAGCAGAGCTTACATATCAACTGTCTGGCAATAAAAGCAATTGGTTTGGCCCTGAAGACATTTCTGTCGAACCTCAGGGGTCACCACGTCTTAGTACATACGGACAACATGTCAATAGTGGCCTACATAAATCGCCAGGGCAAATCTGAGCTCTCTGAGAGCTGCGCATATCCCGGGCATCCAGAATTTGAACACTCCCCTCGGCGAGTGGTCCCTGAACCCACAGACGGTCAGTCTGATATGGAAGGTGTTTGGCGAGGCCAAAATCGACCTTTTCGCCTCGAGAATCAACACCCACTCTAAAGTGTTCTTCTTGAAGAGCAGGGACGTGCTGGCCCATGTCTGGCCCGATCGCCCCCTTTATGCTTTTCCCCGCGTCTCGATGATTCCACAATTCATCAAACAGGTCAGAGAGAGCGGGTGCCCAGTCCTTCTGGTGGCCCCTCAGTGGAAAACCAGACTGTGGTTCCCGGAGCTGGTTCAGTTATCGGACACAATTCCATGGCCTGTCTCGATGAGGAAAGACCTCCTCACACAGGTGAACGGGACGTTGTGGGATCCATGACCCGATCTATGTGGCCCTCCATGTTTGGCCCCTCAATGGGTACCCGGGGACCTTCCTGAGAAGGTTTTAAGCACTATCTGTTAAGCTAGGGGCCCGTCGACTCGGTGCCTTTATGCTTCGAAATGGTCGGGTTTTTCCAGCTGGTGCTCAAAAAATCGTGTTGACCCAGAGTCATGTGAGATATCTGTGGTTCTCTCATTCCTGCAGGAGCTGTTGGACGCGGGACGCTCCCCGTCCACGCTCAAAGTGTATGTGGCAGCCATCTCAGTATATCATGCTCTGGTAGCTGGCTAATCACTGGGAAGAAACGACCTGGTCGTAAGGTTTCCGAAAGGTGCTAGGAGGATCAGCCCCTCCAGACCTCCTTCTGTGCTGCCATGGGACCTCTCCACGGTCCTGGGGGCTCTGAAGGGTCCGCCTTTTGAACCGCTCCAGTCGGTTGAACTTAGATCTCTCTCGCTGAAGACCGCTCTCCTGTTGGCATTAGCATCTATCAAGCGAGTGGGAGAACTGCAGGCTCTCTTTGTGAGCTCTGCATGTTTGGAGTTTGGTCCAGATGACTCCAGAGTCATCCTCAAGCCCAGACATGGTTACATACCCAAAGTGCTCTCAACGCCGTTCAGAGCACAGGGGGTGACATTATTAGCCCTTCCCCCTTCTGCAGAGGATGGGGAGGTTAATCTTCTCTGCCCTGTCAGAGCGCTGAGAATCTATCTGGAGCACATACACACCGCTTACACTGACAGAAGTCTAGCCTGCAAGGCGGGAACTTCCAGGTTATAAAATCTAACAAATGTGGACGTAGAGGCCCAGCCTGATGCCTCACAAATGTCTTGAATGGAAATTCTGCTGGACCAAGCCCACGACGAGGCCACGCCTCTGGTGATAGCTTCCACTATCCATCTAGACAGGCTCTGTTTCGAGGCAGCGAGACCCTTGGTGCGCCCACCAAACGAGACAAAGAGCTGTTCCGAATGCCTGAAAGAGGCGGAGCGCGGAATGTAAGCCCTCAGCGCCCTGACGGGGCAGAGGAGATTAACATCACCCTCACCATCGGATGCTGTCATGACTTTAGAGTCATTTGGCCCGAACTCAAGACTAACAGATAGCGCGTGTAAATCCCCCACATGTTTGACTGACGACAGAGGAGTCAGAAAAACGGTTTTGAGCGTGAGGTACTTTAGGTCAACAGAGTCTATCGGTTCAAAGGGGAAAGCTTTCAGGGCCTCAAGGACCAATGAAAGATCCCTTATGGGAACCGACGGGGGTCGCGGGGGATTCATCCTTCTGGCTCCTCTAAGGAAGCGGATAATGAGCTTGTTTCTTCCTACTGACTGACCGCCCGTCGACTCAGCGAACGCTGCAATGGCCGCCACGTATGGGTACCTGCCCTTATCCAACAGCTCTTGAAGGAAGCCAAGCAACCACGGGACCCCACACATTCGTGGGTCTAGACCTTTATCAGCACACCATTTGGAGAACACCGACCATTTAGACGCGTAAAGCCGCCTCGTAGAGGGAGCTCTGGATTGCGTTATCATGTTCATCACTCCTTCTGGCAGGACAACGGGTATCCGTTGATTAACCATACGTGCAGAGACCAGCACTCTGGATGGGGATGCCAGACTGAGCCGCGGGCTTGAGAGAGGAGATCTCTCCCCACCGGAATCGGCCAAGGGGCTGTGTTGAGACAGCCACATCAGCTCCGGGAACCAGATTTGATTCTCCCAGCGCGGGGCTATAAGGAGCACCAAGTGGCGCGTTTCCCTGATCCTCTTGATTACCTGTGGTAACAGAGAGACCGGAGGTAAAGCATAAAGTGGGAGACTGGGCCAGATTTGGGCCAGCGCATCCTCGTTCTTTGAAAAGAACCACGGGCAATGAGCGTTGTTTTTTGAGAAATGTAAATCTCGGAGAGAAATGTAGTAGCTCGTTCATCTGCCAGTCGTGGGTCTTTCATGTGGAGACTCTCACTCTCCTCATGTGTTTGCAATTTGAATGTAATGGCTAAACGTTTCTTTATAAAAGATCACAATCCTGCTGCAGATGCAATATAAAGTAGCCAACATTGAATAAATAAATTTGTCAGGTTAGATACTGATAATTAATCACTTAAACCCCTTTATCTAAACCTCTCTACACAATCGCCAGACATGTCTGTAGTTTTTTAACACTTTTCACTCATGTTTGTAGTTCTAACCGAATCCTCGTCCAACGCGCCATGGGTTGTGGGCAATATCAGCCATTAGAGTGTGCATCGATCTGCACTTCGGATTCTGACCGGATATAGTAGACCATCCGGGTCTCTTTGAAACACTCATTTCCGCATTTTACACGCATTTTAAAATGCGGAACATCGGGGGAAATATTTTGTAAACGGTAAACAAGTTTGGTGATTTCAGCTACAGCATCTGGCGGATTGGCTCTTGGGTGGATAAAGACCAGTTTAATGAAAAGTTGGGCAATTTCTCGTGGCAAATAAAACGGACGCAGTGAGATAGATAAAAGTTTGATATGTGGGCTACAGATAGATTCCCTTACTATGATAGTTTTGCACCAGCGGGAATTGACGTATAGACACACACCCCCTCCTTGTATTTTGCCAGTCAGCCGTCTAACCGAATAGGTTGGCCAAAGCCATCGATTTCAAGATCCTGCCTCAAGTCATGTTCTTTTTAAGTCTCAGTCAAAACTATGACACAGGCATTCTTAAACTCCGGTATGCATTTAACATTTGCCTGCAGCTCGTCCACTTTGTTCCTTAATGATTGCACGTTTCGATAGATGACCGAGGGAAGTGGCAGGCGGCGCAATCCAACTCTGCGTAGCCTACATCGTACTTCTCCCCTCCGGCCTCGCTTTCTCACCCGACCCGCTGCTGTCACCCGCAATCCGACGACAGGCCCACGCCATCTTCCGCAAGCTCCACAGCCTTGTCCGCGGATCCTCACCCCAGCTTTATTTGTCGATCGAGGCAAGCAGACCCGCACCTGCGAATCTCTGGTGGAATTTCATCGCAAAAGGTCCACGGGGCTGAACTATTGCATTGGATGAGGAAGTCCCGGCTGTACTGCAGTCTATGAGACGAGTTGGTTTGACGATGGTTCACATCAGTCCCAAGAGTAAGCATGCTCATAAGCAACATGTTGAAAAAATCTAAGGTTAATTCCTAGATATTGGGATACTCTTACATTCCTGCAGCTAGTTCAAACATGATAGACGAGTTACAAAAACACTTAATCAAATACGCACACACGCGTCTACTGCTGTATGTTGCCACGGCAAGGCAACGCCATTTCTTTACGCCAAGACTAAGGCATAGAAAAGTCAGCCAGCCTTTTATCATCAGGTTAATTATTGTACCTTTCGCCCCAACAACAGGGGCGCTTTTTACCCAAATGCCAAACTTTTACATATTCTTAATTAACTTGAACAAAACTGAAAATCATTAACAAGACCGTTGTCTCAAAATATAGACTATAATTTTATCGATTTGCACTCATATATTCAAATGCACATACCTATGGACTAATCATATGACATGCATGTGCACGCAAGTTTACACGGAGATAACTTAAAAAAAAAAAAATCTAAACTTTCGCCTTGGAACCTGTTTCAAGGTTTGCTTTCTTGACCCACCAAACACTGTTGTTGTGCAAATGAGCAGCCGGAACTCATTAAAAGTTTTCTATTTTCGGTTGAAACGGTGTTGTGTAAGCTAAGTTAATAATTAATGATCTTTGCAATAGAAGTGAATCAATCAAAAAACTAAATTTAGCTGAAAAATTACTTTATTCTACAGCTTCTGTAAAGCCAGAACAATCTCTATTTTAATTTCCTATTATCACTGTAAAGCTGCTCCACCATCAAAAGCACTTGTTAGAAAAAAAGTGCTGAGCTGAATTTTTGTGGCATCTAGTGGTATGGTGTTTTATCCCTGTGTGTCTTTAGCCCCATTGTACCCTATAATAATACATGCCTGCAGAAGCCATATGTTCAATTTTAATATATCCTACTCACTTTGTGACTTAAAATAGTCTAGAAAATCTGAAAAATACTTGTTGCCAAATGCTGAAAATATTTACAATTTATTATTGATTGAGTTTATTTAGAGGGTCTAAGCTTCGGATGAATATCTGCCCCACCTGCCTGTACATACGAACTGCGGCTGGGGTCCAGTATAGAAGGTTGGTCAATTATTTCTTTCAATTAATAATTTTTTGGGTTTCGTGAAAACAGACTTTTTAGCAGATGAGAGTATTGTGTGCATTGATTTGCTAAACACTATGAACTTCTTCAGTAGTAGCACACTGAATGTCTTTCCAGATTGTGTGGCATAATGTGCTCAAAAGTATCTTCATCAAAGAAGCATGTGGGAATACCATTTGTGTGGCTTAAGTTTTGAATACCCAAGGCACACCAAACTTAAAAAGTTATACACCACTCTTGCCATGTAAATCTGCATTACGAGTGTAACCGCACATTTTATACTTATGTTTTATGCATATGTATAGTGGTTACTGTGAGAAACCACCACATTTTTACTTATAATTAATACATTCAAAAACTGTATCATGAATTTAATAAATGATTGTGAAAAAACTGTCAAGAACGTGCAAAAGAACCAACCTAATTTAGCTGAGGAACAGTATTTTAGAGGTGCCATCAGCAGCTGTGTGCGTCTAAAATACAGGACTTCTGCTTTGTGTATGTTTTTTTTCTTATGCCCCAAAGAACATTATACAATATTCATGAAATGGGAATAGCAGTATTTTCTTTGCACATGTGTAAATAGTGTTAGATGTTATTTATACTTAGTGCAAATAGAGGCAGATACTATTTGCACCTCCATTGTAAAACAGAATGCAATAATAACAACAACAACATATTCAGGGTATATGATTGTGTTTGTTAAGATCATAAATTGCATAGTATGGAACATACGTGTCCCTGTCCTTTACTCTCCATGCCACTTCTCCTTTTTCATATGGGTTCTTTTTGTAATTTCTCAAGCAAAGTCAATAGCCTTTGTAAAAGTTATTTGCAAAACAAACTGTACAAAATCCTGTTATTTGTTAACTGTAAGTAAACACCAAGGAAACTGCAAGTTAAAAAAATTAATATTATAATTGCAATAAATACTGTAAATTAACTGTTCAATATCGATAAAAAAAGAACAACAAAACCAACCAAACAAAAAGTCTAATAATTTTGCTGATACACTAGCATGCTGTTGTCAAGCAGGTGGACCGAAATACACAGCTTGAAGAATTTAATAAAGATTTTCTGTTCATCAACAAAGATGTTGCTTCATCCCCCTAAAATGTAGGCTACACATGTCACTAAAGCACAGCATGATAAAGGATAACATTGATGAATGTCTCATCTCCATCTGACTAAAGAAACATAATGAGTATTAAGTACACACAAGATGAGTACGATGATTTATGAGGAGCAGTATATTATATTTGTAGCGAGGCAGGAAACACACATGGGATAATGTAACATGCTGCAGGCTGCTTCAACATTTGGTTCCTATAAAACAGGTTTTTTTTTAAATAAACATGTTGATTTGCTGTTGTGTATTTAATATAAGTTTGAGTCGTATAATTAGATTATTATTGTTGTCATTGCTATTATTATTGTTTACTTCTTTTTTGGTGGACTGCATTTCCTGATTTTTCATGTACATTACGACTTTCAAGGGGTCAAAAGATGATTAAAGATCAAACAATCATGAAAAAAAAACTTTTTGAACATTGAATGACCAGGATTACCACTGTCTTGAAAATCTTGGATAAATGAGGTGGCCTTATTTTAAAAGTGTGGTTTAGACCTTATTACAGCAGATGTACCAGAGGAGACATATTAGCCTGGCTAATACTGTATATCACTGAATATTGTTGTGGACAATGGGGGTCCTTGGAGTAAAAAAGTTTGCAAACCAATGCTATAGAGCACAAAACTACTGTAGTTTTCCAGAAATAAATATCCTGTTCATTACCCCCATAGCGAAATAGATTTTTAGCGACAACAAAAAACAGAACAAACAGGTTGTCAAGTGATGATATACGCTTCTATAGTATAGAAGCCACAAGTCAGTGTGATGTCATTTTTTTTTATTTAAAATTTTGTGTTCAGTTTACACTACCAATAACCCACAAGAGAGATCCACCAAATCAGATAAATTAATGTTACTGGAAACCCCTCCAACACTTCTTTCATGAAGCATTGTGACTGATATAATTGAGTCAGTCTCCCGTACTGTCAAACTACTTATATATTTGTATATACAATGTTTATATTACTGTAAATGGTTACAAAAAAAAAGACAAATTAATTGAAGAAATAGTTTCATCAACATATGCAAAAAACACATTATAACAATAACTAAAAAAGTATTTTCAAGAATTTCACAATCATTTCAAGCATTGCAAAATATGATGACACAAATGAAACTGTACAATGGACTATCTATGATAGAAAGAATTGTTTCAGCTGATTCAGTCATGTTGGGGATTCACCTGCTACATTTCCCTGAACTGAAAGAGATGAACAAACGTTTAACCACTTGGCTAGTTAATTATATATATATATATATATATATATAGCAGAGCAAGTACAGAGACGTATTACTGCCAGTACATTCACAGACATGCTGCTGCACATGTATGCATGAAATAACACCCAACACAGCAGGAGACATGAGAAAGTGCAGAGCCCTCCCTTCCAAACATTTTCTCCAGATAATTTTGTCACAAGGAATAATCTGAGGATTCAATTGCAAGTAAGTAATTATTTATGAATTATGGTAGATGAGATGATGGTTACAGGAAGTCACCTGGCAGCACAGGGACGCTCTGGGAATGCCAGTATCCGTGGAGAGTGAAGGTGGTGCGGATGTGGTCCGTGAAAGTCCGGGTTGTGGCGAAGATAGAAAATCCGAAGTCGTGATGAGACGATCAGCAGAGCGGGAAACAACTGAACAACATGCGGAACTGGAGACAGGCAGGAAACACGGGAACATGAGACAAGCGGCAAACACAGAAAACATCCAACAACGAACTGACAAAGACAAGGTGAAAACAGCAGCTGGCGTGCTGATGAGACGCGGCTGGTGACAGATCAGCGGCAGTGATCAGCGCCCCCTCCCACACACACATACACACACACTTTTCGACGCACGACATATACGGGAGGCTTTGACCGATGGTGATCGGCCTTAGCCTTTGGTGCGCGCCCCCACCTGGAGCAGAGTCTCACGAGCTCTGGTCCATGTATGATGGCACCTCTGGACAAAGGCGTGAGCGGAGGGAACCGTGACTTCGGATTCCAGACTAGGAAAAATTGGTGGCTGGTACCCTAGACTACACTCAAACGGAGAGAGGCCCGTGGATGACACTGGTAACGAGATGTGTGCATACTCAACCATAGACAGTTGCCGGTTCCAGGAGGAAGGATTCTTGGACACCAAACATCGCAACACTCTCTCCAAATCTTAGTTGGCTCACTCGGTTTGACCATTGCTCTGGGGATGATAACCCGAAGACAGACTGACTGTAGCTCCTAGTAATCTACAAAACTCCTGCCAGAATTTGGACACAAATTGGGGCCCCCTGTCGGAAACCACGTCCATCGGGAGGCCATGTAAATGAAATATGTGATCTATGACAGTCACCGCTGTCTCCTTGGCAGATGGTAATTTGGGCAAGGGAATGAAATGTGCCGCCTTCGAGAACCGGTCCACTACGGTTAAAACAACCGTCAGCCATTAGAGGGTGAGAGGGCAGGAGGGTGGTGACAAAATCTAGCGCTATGTGGGACCAGGGTCTCGAAGGGACAGACAGCGGTTGGAGCAACCCATCAAGAGGACGGTTAGAAGTCTTACCAATGGCACAAACCGAACAAGCCAATACAAAACTGGGAATGTCGCGAGCCATTAATGGCCACCAGAATCGTTGCTTTACTAAACAGCTGGTGCGGTTTACTCCTGGATGACAAGCCATGTTGGAGCAATGACCCCATCGAATAACGTCGGACCGTAACCCCTCCGGCACAAACAATTGACTCAGTGGGCATCCGGGCGGAGGCGTTACCCCTTCTAAGGCCGTATTGACCCTCGTTTCGATCTCCCATGTGAGTGTAGAGATAACTATTTTCTCGGGTAAAATACACTTGGGAGTAGTGGGGCGTTCGGATGGATCAAAAATACGAGATAAGGAATCTTGTTTTTGGATCCCGGGCGGTAAGAGAGAGAAAAGTCAAAACGTCAGAAAAAAGTGCCCATCGAGCCTGCCTGGAGTTGAGTCTTTTAGCAGATCTAATATATTCAAGGTTCTTGTGATCGGTCCAAAAGATAAAAGGTACCCCTGACCCTTCTAACCAATGACGCCACTCCTCCAACGCCAACTTGACTGCAAACAACTCTCTGTTACCAATGTCATGGTTCCGTTCAGCAGGTGATAGACGATGGGACAAAAACGCGCAAGGATGCATCTTGTCGTCTGTGGAAGAGCATTGGGAAAGCACTGCACCTACTCCCACCTCTGACGCGTCGACCTCTACCACAAACTGACGTGAGGAATCAGGGGCGACTAAGATGGGAGCCGAAACAAAGCGACTTTTGAGATTGGCGAACACAGTCTCGGCTGTGTCGGACCACCTGAACGTCACTCTGGGAGAGGTCAAGGCGGTCAGAGGTGCGGCTAGTTGGCTGAAATTGCAAATGAAACACAGATAGAAGTTGGCGAACCCCAGAAACCTCTGTAGGGCCTTACGGGAATCTGGACTTGGCCAATCTATCACAGCCTTAACCCTGTCAGGATCCATATGCACTCCCTCAGACAAGATGATGTAACCTAGGAAAGGAACAGACTGTGCATGAAATGCGCATTTCTCCGCCTTGACAAAAAGCCCATTCTCTGGCAACCTCTGAAGCACTCGTCTGATGTGTTGAACGTGTTCCTGGAGAGACGACGAAAATATCAATATGTCGTCCAGGTAGACATATATGAACTGGTCTACCATGTCTCAACACATCATTGACAAGTGCCTGGAAAACCGCTTGGGAGTTGGACCGCCCGAACGGCAGCTAGAGAATCAGAAATATATTTCTCCATGGCCTCCCTTTCTGGAACAGAAAGCGAGTATAGTTTGCCCTTAGGCGGAGATTTAACTGGAAGTAAATCTATGGCACAGTCATAGGGACGATGCGGAGGAAGAGAAGCAGCACAGGACTTTCTGAACACCTGCTGCAGGTTGTGATACTCAGCGGGCACGTTAGATAATCCCTGCATCCCTCTGAAAAACAGAACTGGACACAGACGAACAGGCAGACACAAGACATGACTTATGACATAGAGTGCTCCAGGCTGAAACAGAATTGTGTCCCCAGTCAACCCTTGGGCTATGCTGTATCAGCCAGGGGTGACCGAGGACAATGGGTGCCATGGGTGAGTCCAGAAAGAGGAATGGAATCTGTTCCGTGTGATTGCCGGATGTGACTAGTGTCAGGGGAAGATTGCAGTGTGTTATGGCTGGGAGTTCTTGACCGTTGAGTGCACTGACTGCAATGATGTTTTTGAGAGTGGTGATGGGTAATCCGAGTGTCCGAGCCAAAGTGAAGTCTAAAAAATTCCTCTCAGCTCCTGATTCCAGAAGGGCTTGCGTGGGATGGGACCAGGTACCCCACAGCAATCTTACCGGAAGGAGAGTAGAGGATGAGGTCTTGTTCATGGAGATCCGCCCTCCTGTTCACTGCCGGGCTCTGTCTTTTACCGGGCAGGTGTTCAAGTAGTGACCGACTCAGCTACAGTAGAGGCAAAGACCCCTGGATCTCCAACGCTCTCTCTCCTCCCTGGAAAGCCGAGCTCTACCCACCTGCATGGGTTCGAGATCACAGAAGGGGCTGACCGCATCACTGCCGCTGGACTGAAAACCTCCAACGCTCACGGGACACTGGGCCGCCCTGGTCCGCTGCTCCAGTTGGTGTAAGCGAGCGTCCACCCTCAGTGCCAGTTCGACGAGCCCGTTGAATTTCCCGGGTAGGTCCAGCGTGTAGATCTGCTTCTGGATGCGGTCAGCCAACCCATGCAGGAACATGTCCCACTGCGCTTCCTCGTTTCAGTGACACTCGTTGGCCAGGGTACGGAAGTCGATGGAGTACTCCGATACGGAGCGGTCGAAGGTGACGAGCTGCCTCCCGCCCGGTGGTTGCCCGATCAAAGACTCGCCTCATTTCCTGCGAATGTGTCTGGAACGAGGAACAGCATTGATGGCGATTTTCCCACACCGACATTCCCCACAGCGCCGCTCGTCCTGTGAGCAATGTCAGGACCAAAGCCACTTTAGACTCCTCCGTGCTGAAGGTCTGTGGCTGCAAGGAAAAGAACATATAACATTTAGTTAAAAATGCTCTAAAAAAGTTAGGCTCACCAGCGTACATCTACGGAGAGGGCAGACGTGGTTCAGGCTGACGGTTGGGTGCTGGTGGAGAGTGGGGAACTGGCGGTGGACTGGGCACAGTGGGACCAGCTAGGTGTTGGAGCTGTTGGGTTAGCTCGGACACCTGTGCTACCAAGGATTGCACTGCGCGTCCAGTGATGGCGAGATGCTCCTCCTGCTGGTCCATTCTGGCGAAACTGCAGGACAGGAACTCCCTCAGATCTGGAGTACTGCTTGCTGAATCCATCTTTGGTCAGTTTGTTCTGTCACAAGGAATAATCTGAGGATTCAATTGCAAGTAACAGTAAGTATTTATTTATGAATTATGGTAGATGAGATGATGGTTGCAGGAAGTCACTTGGCAGCACAGGGACGCTGTGGGAATGCCAGTATCCGTGGAGAGTGAAGGTGGTGCGGATGTGGTCCGTGAAAGTCCGGGTTGTGGTGAAGACAGGAAATCCGAAGTCGTGATGAGACGATCAGCAGAGCGGAAAACAACCGAACAACACGCAGAACTGGAGACAGGCAGGAAACATGGGAACATGAGACATTCTTAAACCGTGAACACAAATTTACAGGCTGTACAGCCAATTCAAATAAAGCCGCTCTAGATTTTGGATCACAGTTGTACACCAGCTAAAAATACTATTGCTATACATTTGTAAAGCATCTTATTTTGCCCTGCACATTGCACAGGGTAATGGGAGAAATAGCTTAACACTAAGTGGCCTATGACTGTGTGTGCCTGGGCTACCATGCCAAACGGCTTAGCTCTAGAAACGCGCAATATGTGCTCTCAATAACAAAATATATATGTTGCAAGCTGATAGAGATAAGAAACCCAGCAACCACCTGAGCAAGTATCATAATTATTATTTGATGTATCATTGATGTAATCCTAATACTCTATTAATAAGTGAAAAAGCTGTTAAGACGATAAAAAAACAGGACCATACTCTGACGCTGCATGCAGCTGAAATCAACCACACTCATTAGCATAGCTAATGAAAACATTGCCCTTGAAAATAAATGAACGCATCATTATGCTGCGTTCACACCAAACGCGAATAGAGCGTCAAATTCGTGTCTATCGCGACTAGTTGGATGCTTGGACATTTTGAATCCATTCGCGCACGTCCAGAGAGAATAAGTTTGAAGCGAAATTGACACGTGTCTGAGGAGAAATCCGCTTCTTGTGGGAGGGGCAAGTGCTAGGCGGTTGTCTGTTTGCAAGATTATTAAGATGAGAGGTAAAAATTATTAAGATGATTTGCAAGATGTTGATCAAGCATTCATCGAGAGTCACTGCTCTGTTTTTGCTCTGGAGAGCAGAACAGCGGTGAATGGGTCATCGTCGCTGTACTTGGATCCACCAGAACCTCCGGAGGTGTTCCCAGTTTGGCGAGTTTCACCATTTGCTCCAGGAGCTGCGCCTGGATGATGGCCGCTTTTCATGGCCGCCTGTCCCGCACCCAGGTTGATGACCTGTTGTCCCGCATCGGAGCGAGGATCACCCTCGCTAGTGCCTAGTGCCTCATTCGCGCCACATGACCTCTAGACACGCGAAAAAGCGTCTTTACATTGACTTAATATTGAAATCACTCGCGCCAGACGCTCTATTCACGTTTGGTGTGAACGCACCATTAGAGTTATGCAGCTAAACATGGTAACCCCGTTGGAATCGCGAATGCTTAATTTACTTTAACCTTTTCTCATTTCTGTAGCTTAGACAGCATATCCTCAAAGCAATTACATACAATAGACCACTTGCTGTTACATGAACATTATTGTGGAAACGCTGCAGCTTAGTAAATCTCACCTCAAGACTATTAAACATAACACTTAGATTACACTGTTATGATTGCTCATTTAATAAGCAAACCACGCAATATACACAGAGAAATGGAGTAAAAAAGTGTTCACTCATCTTAGCAGCAACTACCAGTATCATTTGCTGCTGATGCAATAGCAACG
This sequence comes from Siphateles boraxobius, assembly GCF_051911475.1. Classification (NCBI taxonomy): domain Eukaryota; kingdom Metazoa; phylum Chordata; class Actinopteri; order Cypriniformes; family Leuciscidae; genus Siphateles; species Siphateles boraxobius. The sequence continues at coordinate 30,246,617 of NW_027508722.1, forward strand.
AATCAGCTGTGCTCCGTAGATAATGAGTGCGTTTACATGCACTCTCATAATGTGTTTATGACATTTTGCCATTATTGCGATTAAACTTGTAGGAATTGAGGACGAACCAAACACAAATGAATCTTCCAGGTGATTCATTCAAACATAATTCCACACAGAACTCAACACTCCAGACCCCCAAATCACCAGTCTAATCTAGGGCCATAAATGGAGTGAGCTCCAACCAGTCTATGCTAACCAATGAAATCCCCCAGCTTAGAACTTTATGACCATGAAAGCTTCAAAGATATGTGCCCAACTAAAGGAAGAACGTTGTCAACGTTAGATGGTTTGGAAAAGACTGATTGGTTCAGAGATGGCACGGCTCGGGACACACCAAGATAACGGCAGAGGTCGTTTGATCCCAAGACAAATGATTTAAAACAGACCTCCTAGTTCTGAAGGACCTCTGAATGACCCCAGGGTTGAAATCTCTTAAAACCACAGAGACTAAGACTTTACATATAAAAATACATAAAATCATCCCAAAACAATTCTTGACGGACTTATAATCAAACATTGTTCAACTAAATAATCCTATATTGTATTTACAACCTCTGTATGTGTCTATTATGCTTAGATCACATACAAGTCATCTAAAACTGTTAGATGTTTGAATGAAAGTGTGCCTTGTTTCCTATCAGTACGATCATATGTTCTTAATTCAGAAGATGGCTTTATTGATATCTGTTTAAAATGTTTCGTGTTCTTATAATAGGAATCATGTCTAAACTGTACCCACTGTACTCTGGAGAGTAAAGAGATCACAGATAACACATGATTTATGATGAGAGGCGAAGAGAATGCCACCTCTCAAATAAAGACAGTGGCTAATTGGTCAGAACTCATCCAGGAGGCTGGACAAACATTTGAGATTAAAATCTTAGGACCCGAACAAAGTTGAGTTGGGTTGAGTTGGACAGTTGTTCGCTAGAGTAGATTTACAGAAGTCATAGAGAAGCTATGACGGGGTAACCGGAGAGACGAGTAAACATGTAGACGAGCAGACAAAATAACCCAAATCAAGATCAGAAGAATATGGGTTAAACAGTTTCATTCAAGCCATCTAACTACTCTCGTCTCAATTTTCTTTCTCTTTCTTAGCTTTATTTTCTTTTCCGTTGAGAGTCTCGGTTCTAAGTTAAGTTTTGCTGCAAAGTTTCGGTTAAACGATTCGAATGCAAAGCCGCTTCCAACTTCAAACATTTTCCATCCATCCGCCAACTAGGGCTGGTCCGAATACCATTTTTTGAGCTTCGAAGCTTCGGTAGTAATGAACATCGTATATTCGAAGCTTCGGAATCTCTATATGTCTCAGACATCCCAAGTCTCCTGGAAGTTCCGGGGGTCTCCCGCATATTGATAGCAGCTCCCTGATGCCCGCAAATTAGTTCAAATCTCCCGGAATCTAGAGCGTGCGAGCTCCAAACCGTGTAGCCCGCACACGACAGAGAGGGAGAGACCTTGCGTGTGTGTGCAAATGTATGTATGTGCCTCTTGAAGCGCATTTAAGATACCCAATAAACAGACAGTAAACTACAGAACAGCGCAAGCGGGAAGCGGTGCGCCTCACTCGAGCAGAGCTTATATGCTCCGAGAACGGACACTGCACTAGTGATATAAAACACACACACAGGTCTGTTAACTTAACCAATATTTTTAATAAGGTAGTCTAAAATTTTTATCGCTAACAAATTACTGACAAAGTAGGGTAGATTTAAATAAAGAAGCCGCGCCTCACGCGAGCAGGGCTTATATGCTCCGAGAATGGACACTGCACTAGTGATATAAAACACACACACTCACACACACACACACACACACACACACACACACACACACACACACACACACACACACACACACACACACACACACAGGTCTTTTAACTTAAGCAATATTTTTAATAAGGCATTCTTATAATATTTTTCTCACTGACAAAGTAGGTAGATTTAAATAAATAAAAACGAAATATAACTATAGAAAAACAAAATTTATCCTATATTTCGCAGTAGATTAATTTAATAATTTATATTGATAATAACGGGTAAAAATGATAATACATTTTGTTTCTATTATTCTATTTTCCACAACGTCAAAGCAACGAAGCTCTACCCAAAATACAAGCTCAGGCATGCACTTCTGTCCATACAAACTCCGCTGTTCCGCGCTCTAGCCAGAGAATACTCCCATTGCAGGAACACTTTTAGTAGTCCAAGAAGCAAATATATTTATTAAGTAGTAATAACGAAGTTATATGTTAAGTATTATATTTCACCAGATTTTATAGTGTAAAACATATTCAAGCGCAAATGAGAACCGTTTCGAGGGGGATGCCAGGTGTGCAAAAAAACCCCTGAATATTCAAATGTCACATTTTCAAATCGAATACCAACCCACCGAACAAATGATTGGCCACCCAAGACATCTATCCAGGCACGAGGAGACCGCCAGCCAATCAACGAACTCAGGAAACACCCTTTTATGCCGACAAAAGGAATCCCCAAAGGAACACAGCGACAAGCAAGTAGCCTCCAGACTCTTAACTGAATTAGTGCTTTGATATAAAATTTAATAACCCCGCCTAAGAAACGATAGAAGGGTTAAATTAATGATTGATGGTTCGTTCAGGTCATGTCTTATAAGTGCATATAGAAACTTGGGATTTCTCATCTCACTCTTAAAACTCATTCTTTCAAGATCTGTGTGTGTGCGTCTGATTGTCTGATCTGTCTGATGTTAGATATTAGTTTTATGTGTTAGAATAATCAATAAAGTCTTCTTTGTATTTTAAAGATAATTGTTCTTGTGTTATGTGCTTACGAATTTAATGTCTTAAATTGCTGATCTAAGTTACATTGCTAATACATAGTGTTTCACTATAGTCTGGATATTTATATCCGTTTTAGAGCTGATAGTTACGGCCCATTCAAATGAACGCTGGACGAGTCATTTGCTCGGCCGTTTAAGTGATTAATTTAAGATTCCCTATAAATTAATGAATAATTCCTTTTGAGCTATATTGACCTGTCTGACCCCTACACATTATTACAAACTTTACCGTATGTAAATACAATAATTAGATCAAAACAATGTGATTATGCCTGCTGTGATTATGAGCTTAATCTTATTTACATATGTGGCAAACGCTGATTTTAATAGAAATTGACAGGTATGTAAACATCCTAATTGCATCATTGCCTATGTCCATGCTCCTGACGTACATGAAAGACGTGACCGGCACCTACAGATTGAAAACGATGGCGGGGAAAAGGCATCACATTTCTGGGGGGCCGAAGGAACTGGATTCACGTTGTCGACATTGAGCGACATCAAGCGCAGCGTCAGTTCTGACAGGTCACATTAGTCAAGCTCGCATCAGCTGATCCACGTATACCTAGGAATACGACGCCTATCACTGTAAACATACAAGCTCCTTCAGTACTATCAGCAGCTATCGCGTTTCTCAGGAGCTAATTACCCTCCTCCATCCCCAGCTCCTCCTCTCATCAGTTAGGATTTGGCATGCTGATTCCCCTTGAATCAGAATAAATTCATGAATTATGTTGTACTTTAATGATATCTGCAATACATTCATGTTGGTTCTGTTCTGTTTACCCAAAGGCTGCTCTCCCTGCTCTTATCCATGCAAGGCTGCATGGATGCGCTGGGAGTTCTTGCCCAGAACAGAACCATACCACCAATCCAAACTGTATGCTAATTGTCAGTTGTATTTGACGATAGTGGTCCTGACAGAAATGAATAGAATGAAAATTTATTGCCGAAACGGAGACATTTTAGGGCGCGTCACCACAAAAATGTTCGAGGGCGGATACACACAAACCGGCGAACAAATCTGCGTGGAATACATCCATACAAATGTGTTTTACATTAGATTTAAAAGGTGTATTACGGCAAGTAATACACCTACTGTATCTGAGGCCATCATTTGTGCAGTGCAGTTGGGTATGTGAATAATGGCGGTAAATATTAACCACAATTCTTAGCAAATAATCAGAATAATTCAAATTACATGTAAACAGGAGTGAAGAGCTTAGCTCCTGACACATAATATGAACATCAAAATATGATTAAGTCCTTACTCTTACATTATTGGTGCACATGTAAACATAGCCAATGATGTGATCGCTACCAAATGAGTTAAGGACCTATCTAGAGATTTATATATTGTAATTTTAAAATACTTATTAAAATCAAATTGTATGTTTTTTAATTTCTGGAACTAACTGCTGAAAAGTGGATCACACTTTGCAAAAATCCCATTTAAAAGTAATAATAAAAAAATTTAAAGAAAGAATGAGTGACATGATTAATAAGTTTATGATCTTGTGACTCTTGTGTAGCACTTGAATTTTAAATCTGATTTATACATAGTAATATGTAACAATATGCTTTGACCACTAAATCCAACTTGAATTAATTAATCACTTTTGACAACAGATTTTTGTGTCGGTCACACTGAGTGCAGCTTCCATAGGGAATGAACTGAAGATCTATGAAAGAGGACAGATATTCAATTGTATAGACTCAAAGGGCCCTATTTTAACGATCTAAAACACAAGTGTCAAGCGCAAAGCGCAAGTAAATTTGTGGGCGAATCTCGGCGCTGTTGCTATTTAACCGGCGGGATAAATGACTCTTGCGCTCGACGCAAATCTAAAAGGGGTCTGAAGTAGCATCATTATTCATAGGTGTGGTTTGGGCGAAACGGGAAATAAACCAATAAGAGCTTTATATCACATTCCCTTTAAGAGCACGATGAACGAGGTGTGCTAGTTCCATGGCGCAATACTAGCTTCGGTTAAACATGCATATAATAATGTGGGTAAATGTGTAAGCTTTATGCCTATTTTTCCCATCGTTGTGGACACAACAATGATTTCCCTCATGTTTTAATATTTTTCCTAATAATAATGAATAATTTGCAAAAAGTAAAATGCATCTGTGTAGATGAGAGAATCATCTACAGTGTATGCGCGTTGTTCACACTCTGTATTATGGCCAAGCATGCTCGATTAAAATAGCATCTGAATGTACGCGCAACGCGCCACTGACTTTAGACTAGGTTTTTTGTGGTCAGTGGCACAATTGTTTTCTGGAACAGCAAAATAGCACCAGGGATTGTTTGCACCGGAAAACGTCTCCTTTTTTGCGCTGAACCACCCAGGGAGCGCAAGTTCATTCCCTAGTTTGCCGGCGTGCGTCTGTGGAGGGAAAAGTCCGCTTTGCGCAGGTGCAAAATACAAATAATACATGCGTCGGTGTTCAAAGTCAATTGCGCTGGTTGCAAGATAGGGCCCAAAGTCTCAAAAGCCAGAATCAGTCTACACATAAGGATGGACAGTTCTGTAATGCTACATGACATTCTAAATATTGTGTGGAGGGCACGAGCGGGCAGTAATTGAAGGTTACCATGGAGAAAACACGTCATGAATGTGAGCGTTATAGAGTTATTAATATCTGCCATCAGTCATCGTTCTCACCAGACATCTCTCATAGTTAGATGTGGCTACAGCCGACACTGCAGTATTCATACTCCTACACTTGTGTAATATGGACAATTAAATATTGAATGTCCACATGATGTCAGTTGACACTGTTTTTTTTTTTTTTTTGTATTAAGTAAGCCACTCTTTATTCTATAGGCTGAAGTTTCAGGCCAGAAACATAGGCCTAATCTATACAAGTACATTAAAGCAGATGAGTTTAGTGAGGGTGAGGTTGAGAGGGGTAAGTCTAACAGATATCAGCAAGTAAGAGCTGCGCAGGTAAACCTCACTCCCCTGGCGTCAAGAGGTGCGTTAGTGACTGACGTTAGAGGCTGCAGTCTTTAGCATCCTTGTTAGTGTGCCCGCCTCCCATGCCAGAAATGCGGTTCGAATCCTGCTAGCAGTGGTGTGAGTAGAACAAGAGGGGTTACAGGGGGTTTAATTCCAGGTTGCATCACAAGTTAGATTGTGGATTGATATAATTCAGAAGATTTCATCCTTCTTGAAGATCAGGGTACATCACGCCGACATATGAAAGCAGTTTAAGCTGGCCATAGGGGTCTGTGCAGAGAATTTTTCTGGTTCTTGTGGTCTTCACTGAGGATCTGTGCTGATGACTGTCAACAAGGTCTTCACAGGGGTCTTTCTCCATCACATTTAGGGTTGGTTATTGTTTGAATTTTAACGATTCCGATTCTGCTTATCGATTCCGATTCTTATTGATTACTGGTTTTGATTCCAATTAGGTGAAAACAATTATAACTTAGATATTATTTACATTTATTTATTAAGTCTTATTGCAAAACATTTCATTGTAGCTGAATACCTTGAACAAAAATCAACAGGCTAAACTAAAGAACACTTACACAAGGAACGTTTTCCTATGGTTTAAAAATGCCATTATTAAAAACAAGTAAAAATATATTAAAAACATATTAACAAATTAGCATTCGCATAAATAAGGCATGGATACAACTGAACAAAGATACGATACATTTTCAGGTATTTAGGTACAGCAACTTTAATCAAGTGCAAAATAACACTGCATTTAATATATAAAATATACATTACATATATAGTTACAAAAGTTATTCAGTCAAGAACAGTAAGTGAATTTTTTCCTTGACTTTTGTTACTTGAGTATTGTTATTATAGAGACGGCTTCAGGAATATTAGGCTGCTTTCACTTTAAGAGCTGCACAGATCCAATATACTGTTTGTAACACAGAAGCAGGCTGGGTAGGATCCATGTGCAGTTTATTTAAATATAGCAGGCTCAGTGTACAAACAGGCGTGGGTCGAAATACCAAGGCTAACAACAATGTAAGAGACAGGACATAAAACGTGGTCAAAACAGGCAGTGGTTCAGGGCTGGCAGCTAACAACAGGAGTGAAGGTCCGAGAGAAACAGAGATCAATGGCAGGCAGAGAAGAGTCGTAGTCGGTAATCCAAGGCAGGGTCAAAACACAGACAGAAGATACAATGATAGGATAACGCTCAGAAATGCAGCCGGGGCAAACAAGACTTCGCAATGTGTGTATGAACAAGCAGGGTTTAAATAGTCTGGTTATGAGGATCAGGTGTGCAGTAATCAGTCCCTGTTTGTGGGTTCTTGGGAAGTGTAGTTCAAAGCTACCGTTAGTATTCAGGAGAGTGAGACCTCCGGTAGCCGACAGGGGAATCTTCACCGGCGTTCGTGACAGAGCCCCCCCCCCTGTGAGCAGCTCCTGAAGCGAGAGCACATCCGACGTCGGGGTCTTCCTCGAGGTCGTGGGGCCGGCCTCTCCGGGTGGGTCCTATGAAATTCAACGATGAGATTGGGGTCGAGGATATCATCCGCATTGACCCAAGACCTCTCCTCCGGACCGTACCCCTCCCAGTCTACCAGATATTGGATCTGGCGTCCCCGACGTCTGGAATCTAGCAAATCTCGCACTTGAAATGCCTCCTCGCCATCCACGATCATGGGTGGGGGGCCTGAGTCCCCGCCTTCCTCCACCCTCGGACCACCGGCAGGTTTCAGTAGAGAAACATGGAAAGTAGGAGAAATACGATAAGTAGCTGGTAATTTTCAAGGCGGTATGACACAGAATTGATTTGTCTCAAAATTTTGAAAGGACCCACATACCTGGGACTGAGTTTCTTGCAGGGTAATCGCAGACGGAGGTCTCGGGTTGAAAGCCACACCCACTGTCCAGGATTGTAGTTGGGACTGGGGCGACGATGGCGGTCAGCTTGCTCCTTACCCCTGTTTATGGCCCGTTGTAGGTGGACATGCGCTTGGTTCCAAACAGCCTCACTTCGTTGAAACCAGTCGTTGACAGCAGGTACTTCGGACGGCTCACCGGACCATGGAAACAGTGGGGGTTGGAACCCCAGAACGCACTGAAAAGGTGTTAATTTTGTGGAGGGTTTGAGAATTGAGTTCTGTGCATATTCTGCCCAGGGAAGAAATCGGCTCCAGTCGGATTGGTTCTGCTGACAATACATTCGGAGGAATTTGGTGAGCTCTTGGTTTAGTCGTTCCGTTTGTCCGTTAGATTGAGGGTGGTAACCTGAAGTGAGACTTACATTGACATTAAGTAATTGAAAGAAGGCCGTCCAAAACCTTGATGTGAACTGGGGACCTCTGTCGGAGACAATGTCTTCAGGAAGACCATAATAGCGGAATACAAAGTGGAAGAGGTGTTCTGCGGTTTCGAAGGCTGATGGGAGCTTAGACAGTGTTATTAGTCGACATGCCTTGGAGAAACGATCAATGACCGTTAGTATGGTGGTGTTACCCTGAGAGACTGGTAGATCGGTGACGAAGTCAATAGCGATGTGGGACCATGGTCGTTGTGGGATGGGTAGGGGTTGTAGTAGTCCTGCTGGTAGTTGTCTGGAGGTCTTTGCTGCAGCGCAGGTGTAACAAGAATTCACGAACGTGCTGGTGTCTGTCTGTAAAGTCTCCCACCAGAACCGGTTTCTTAATAGTCTAACTGTGGTAGTGATGCCTGGGTGGCCAGAGCTTGTGGAGGAGTGCACCCAGTGGATTACCTTTTCTCGTAGTCCTAGGGGAACAAAGGTTCGGTTGAGCGGGCATTCAGGAGGTGGTGGGTTCTGTGCGTGAGCCTGAGTGATTTCGGACATGATGTCCCACTGGACTGGAGCTAGGATTAGAGAAGGTGAGATGATGGGGTCTGGAGAGGGATCTTGAGGGGTGGCGTCATATTGGCGGGATAGTGAGTCGGCTTTGATGTTCTTTGATCCTGGATGATAGGTGATTGAAAAGTTGAATCGAGTGAAGAACAGGGCCCATCTGGCCTGTCTGGGGTTTAGTCTTTTGGCGGAGCGTAGGTATTCCAGGTTGCGATGATCTGTTAATACCAGAAAGAAATGTCTAGCCCCCTCCAGCCAGTGTCTCCATTCTTCAAGTGCTGCTTTCATCGCTAATAATTCACGATTGCCCACATCATAATTCTGTTCAGCTGAGGAAAGTTTTCTGGAGTAATAGGCACATGGAAAGAGTTTGGATGGATTACCTTGGCGTTGAGAGAGGACGGCTCCAATGCCAGTGTTGGATGCGTCAACCTCCACCACGAAAGGTACGTTGGGGTCAGGATGATGCAGAATGGGAGCAGAGGTAAACCGATTCTTTAGTTCATTGAAGGCTTGAATGGCATCAGTAGCCCAGCGAAGCTTGGTTCCCCCTTTTACCATAGCAGTGAGCGGAGCGGCGACTGAGCTGAAATTTCTGATAAATCTTCTGTAAAAGTTGGCAAATCCCAAGAATCTTTGTAGTTCCTTTACTGTAGTTGGTTGAGGCCAATTTAGAACCGCTCGTACCTTTCCCTCATCCATAGACACACCTTCAGGACTAATGATGTAACCAAGGAAGGAAATTGAGGATTGATGGAACTCACACTTTTCTGCCTTGGCATACAGTTGGTGGTTGATGAGACGCTGCAAGACTGCCCGGACCTGCTTGATGTGTTCCTCCATGGTGTCTGAGTAGATCAAAATATCATCAATATATACGATTAGGCACTGGTTTAGCATGTCTCTGAATATGTCATTGATGAACGATTGGAACACGGATGGACTATTGGACAGCCCGAGCGGCATAACAAGATATTCGTAGTGCCCGCTGCTGGTGGAGAACGCAGTTTTCCATTCGTCCCCTTCTCGAATGCGTATGAGGTTGTAGGCGGAGCGTAGATCGAGCTTAGTGTAAACTTTGGCAGTTCTTAGTTGTTCTAAGGCTGCCGGAACCAGAGGCAATGGATATCTGAATTTGACTGTTATATCATTAAGACCACAGTAATCAATGCAGGGACGGAGACCCCCATCCTTCTTTCCCACAAAGAAGAATCCCGCTGCTGCTGGTGAAGTGGATGGTCGAATGAAACCCTTAGCCAGTTCTTCTTCAATGTATGATTTCATCGCGTTAGCTTCAGGTTCGGATAGTGGAAAGATTTTACCTCTAGGGGGTGTGGTATCAGATAATAGTTCGATGGCACAGTCACTAGGTCGATGTGGGGGAAGTTGTGAGGCTTTAGTTTTGCTGAACAGCTCCATCAAGTCAACATACTCAGGGGGTACCTGTGGTGCTGTGTTGAGCTCTTGAGTCGTGAAAGTAGTCTTTACCGGTATCAAGGTGGTTGGCTTCAGACATTTGGAGTAGCAGTTGGGATCCCAACGTATGATCTGTTTCTCACGCCAGGAAATTTGTGGATTGTGGTCCTGCAGCCAGGGTAAACCAAGGATGATTGGGTTGTGTGGAGAGTGAATGACGAAGAGGCGTGTTATTTCAGTGTGTAGCGCTCCCACTTGTAGATTCAGGTCAGTGGTGGTGTACTGTACATGGCCAGTCCCCAGGGGGCGCCCATCTAGTGCGGCCACTGCCAAAGGAGATTCGCAAAGGGTTAGCGGTATCTTATACTGTCGGGCTAGACCTTCATCAATAAAATTGCCTGCTGCCCCAGAGTCTAGTAAAGCCTGAGTGGTGATCGTTTCAGACTGACAGGTTAACTTAACTGGTAATTCCATACAAGTATTGGTTTTTCATGGCAGAAATCAGCAAACTCACCCTGCGGTTGTGTGTCTGGGGGGTCGAGTCGGGCAATCAGCTCTCAGATGTCCTGCTTGGCCACAGTATAGGCAAAGGTGGTTTCTGATGCGGCGTTCACGTTCCTCTGTGGAAAGATGATTCCACTCTGTGGAAAGGATCAGGTGTGCAGTAATCAGTCCCTGTATGTGGGTTCTTGGGAAGTGTAGTTCAAAGCTACCGTTAGTATTCAGGAGAGTGAGACCTCCGGTGGCCGACAGGGGAATCTTCACCGGCGTTCGTGACACTGTTACACATGCATTTTCATTTTGAACTGTTTACATTCACTTAAGACATAACCGACTGTGTTTATGAGGATACTGTGACATGTTTTTTTCGTGTATGTATCGTTCAAGTCACTAGCGTAGCCAGAAAAGTGTCTCTGGGTGTGCATAAGAAAAATTTGGGGAAGCGATATTTATTGTCAAATAAAGGCCTACAGTTTATAAATTATAACTCAGGGTTCAACATTAAGGCTTTACATGTGCTTGTCCTTCGAACAAATAAATCGGCCATTCTCTTGTCCAAATAAGAATCCAGAAATCGTTTTAAATGTATGCTTCATCTTTCATTTTAAATTTTTAGATTTGATCAATAAATTTAATTGAAATAATAAGACACTATGCTGTTACCAATCAAATTAATTAATTTACACTGAAAAATTACAACTGCATTAAATAATGTTATGAGATTGATTTAACTATTTTTTGAAGATACAAATATGACATATTGGAAAGAATTATAGCCTACTTTTAAACTCGAAACTAAACCACCAGTAGGGGGCGGTAGGTGACCGTCTTAATGAGTGAGTTATTGAGTCATTTATTCAAATGATTTGTTCAAACGGCTGAATCGTTAAGGAATGAGGCAGTTGTTTAATGGGTCATTGAATCTTTGACTCAATCGATTCATTCAAAGCGCTGAATCATTCATTAAGCTGTTTTGTGTGCCTGTGAGCTGCGCTGTGGTTCTTGGGATGTTTGTTTGGAACTATTTTCGCTGCTCAAATAGAACAAAAACAGTCAAAATTGGGTCTAAAATGTAAGTGACTTGATATTAATTACTTGTTTATTGAACTGTCATATGAAATCAGTGTCATATTTTCAATCGTGATGGTATTCAGAAATGTAATTTCTATTTATTACTATTCATTGCAAACACACATATTGAGAAATAGTTTGACTCAGAAGTAAGGGTCAGGTTAAGTGCTTGATATCTTAGTATGATTCAAATAACAAGATAGCTAGAGGCATTTGTTTACTTTCATAAAATACTTTTTATAAAAAAAGTAAGGATCTTCTAAAAGTTTACTTTTGTTATCAAGAGTTGCTTTAATGACACACAGTAAAGCAAAAGCTCTTAGTTCCATCAATAGAGAAATGAACTGAAAGTTTAACTGTGGGCACCTCTGTTAAAGAAAACTGTTTTTCATTCGGTTGACATTAATCATTGTTTTCACTTGTGTTATTTAGTTTATTTGCACCAGTGATTGGCTCCATTCAAGCTCCTAAATGATTTTTATTCTGTGTGCATCTAAGTCCTAATCTATACTTAGCCAGCTAGTTTGCCAGATATCAGTTCTAGTTTGTGTCCCTCCTCTTTGCTTTGTATAAGAGACAATAGAATGGAAATTTCTGGGTAGTATACAGTCATGTTATAAAAAACAAAAGAAAAAAACAACAACAAAAAAAACAACAAGAGGACACCCTAATGAATTCTATGGTTTTACGTATCAGGACATAATAAAAAAAAATCATCTGGTCCTTGACAGCAGCAATTAGGCAAAAATCATACGTAATCATATTATATTGCCATTATTTATTTAACAAAAACCATGAGTGACACACTAAATATGTTTACACGACAACTGTTATGAACTAGTAGAATCAACGGGATCCATTCGCAGCATTTATTAGAATGGTCAAGACAGGCAGGGTCAAACAGTGGCAAACAGAACAGAGAAGGCAAGGCTGAGTCAAACCAGGTAGACAGGCAAAGGGTCGAGGCAGCCAGAGAGAATCAGAGTCCAGTAAACAGTCCAGGGTAAGGGCAGGCAGAGAAGGGTCAGCAACGATAAACAATCCAAAGGTCAAAGCAATAAATAATCCACAGTGATAAACGCTCAGAATGACAGCCAGGGCAAATCAAGACTTCGCACTGGTGTGGTGCAAAATGTAACCCTTTTTTGTAGGTATTGGATAATTACACGTATTTACCGAATTTTAGCACATGCTGGCACTTCTTCTTAGGATGTTATAAATGTTATTAGGAGTCCACAACAGTGTTAAACATGTCACTTCCTGTTGCCAGCAGGTGGCGCTATGACTATGACTGAATGTGAGCTTGGACATGTGTTCAGGACAGAACTCTTATCAAACGTGTGAAGTTTAAGGCAGATTGGACATTGTTTACCTGAGTTACAGCAACTTCCTGTTTCATTGCGAAACATCTAAATTTGTCAGGCCGCCGAGGACACGCCCTTCGGCGAAACCTCAAGATCTTCGCAATTTAATGCCGCTAGGGCCTTTAGATTACACTCACCAAATTTGAAGATGATCAGATTAAACTGTAGGAAAAAAGTACGAGGCCTGAAAATGACAAAAACTGCACAAATATCTGAGAGGAAGTTCAAAATGGCTGACTTCCTGTTGTGTTTAGGGCTATGCTCCAAGATAATTTTTTGTAGGTATTCGGTCATTACACGTATGTACCGAATTTCATACACTTACGTGAAAGGTAGCACACTCCGTTTGCCAGTTCTGACGCGTGCTAAGTTTTGTGAGTTTTCGAGCATGTTTAGGCCCTCAAAATTGTGATTCAAATTGGAGAATAATAATAATAATAAATATAGATGCAAGCAGCCAAGCGCAAGAAGCAGCAACAGATGCCATCATGGGTGGGAGTGGCAGACCAACTGCAGCAAGGAGCAATTAAAGACATTTTAAGAGAATTTGGCAAAATGGCTGAAAAATCATTATACAGTAACTTTTAAGATGATTTAATGGTTTATCAATTTCGACAAATAGGTGGCACAGTTACGAAATCGATATGATGTGGTCAGAGTGAGGTGACAATGACATACAAAGTTTGGTGTCAAAATGTCAAGGCATTGCAGAGCTAAAGACTTAATAGTCATTTTGGCAGCATGCCTCAAATTTGCTGCTGCGCTATTTGAAAACGGTTTCATCTATCGACACGAAATCTATAACTTTTAGTCGGCACAGTCTGGAGATGATACGATTCGATTTTGGTGAAAATCAGACAAACGGTCTAGGAGGAGTTCGAAAAAGTAGGTTTTGTCTGAAAATAAAGATGGCGGACAGGAAGTTTGGCCAAATAAGGAAAACCTGGTATCTATGTTCTCAGCTTGACCCAAGGAATCTATTAAGACCAGTGGCATTTCAACAGGCAGATTTATTCAAAAGTTATTAGCATTTTTGGAAATTTTATTATAACTTTTGACCAACAGGTGGCGCTATCTCGAAATCTTTTGAGTACCTTCAGAGGATGGTGTTGTTGGCAAATTCTGAGTTTCATAATGTTACAGCAATGCATTTTTTTAGTATAGCATTTTATTTCACAAAACTATATTGAAGTCAATGGGAATTTCATGTTTTGTTCTATTAGAGCGCCACCAGGAGGCTCAGTCCCACAATTTTTTTTATGTGTCCTCAGAGTGAGCCCATACATATGTGTGTCAATTTTGGTGAAAATATCTCAATTCGCTTCAGAGTTATAGAAATTAATATGAAAAAACACATAAAAAATGACTGACACATAACTTTGTTTGAATTTTACTACCCCTTACTATCGATATTTTTGCTTCTGAAAATTAGCAAATAGTTAACAAGCTATGGTTTCAAACTTCTGACGGTGGTTTCGTCTCGATCGGACAAGCGGTTTCGAAGATATGGCCAAATGTTTTTTTCGCGCTAAATCGCAACGCTACACAAACCGTAAGACGAAACCCAGCATGTTTGGTATCGTTGAACTCGACAACGATTCAGGAACTCAAAAAGATGACTCCCGTGAGAATAAGTCGACCATACCCAAAGTTATAAGCATTTGAAAAGAAAAAATCACCACTAGGTGGCGCTGTTTCGAAACTTCTCAGACTCCTTCAGGGCATCGTACTGATGACCCTTACCGAGTTTCGTAACAATTTTTTCATGCGTTCAGAAAATACAGCATTTTAGCACATAATTCAAAATGGCCGACAGACAAAATGGCAGATATGGGAAAATTGGATGTCAGCCGACTCGGCATGACGCCCTGAATCTAACAAGACCAATTTTTAGATTTTTGGACAAAATGTTCATAAGTTATAAGCAAAAATAGCCATTTTTCATATTTCCCGACCAGTAGGTGGTGCTGCGCCGAAACGCAGCATGTTTCCTCAGGTTATGCTTGTGATAACATGTACCAAGTTTGGTCTGAATACGATTAACCGTTGCGAAGATACAGCCTTACAAGTGTTTTTGCAAGCGCTACGTAAAATTTGTTCGAGTGGTTATCGAAAACGATTGAACGAATCAATTTGAATCTAATAAATTTTTGTCAGCACTGCCTGAAGATGATCTGGTTCAATTTTCGTGCAAATCGGACAAACCGTCTAGGACGAGTTCAAAAAAGTAGCTTTTTCAGGAAGTTCAAGATGGCGGCCATATTTTTATGACGAAAAATGACGGCATAGGGTGCAATCAAACCGTCATGAGCTCAGGAATCAGATGAAAATTTTGTTGATTGGCCTTACGGTTCAAAAGTTATTAGCAAAATAAAAGTGAAATTTTGGACGGAGGGTGGCGCTAGAGGGAATGACTTAGAAACACCAAAATTGGTGTTTTTAATGTTGGGACTGTCCTCTATTAGAATGTCAAACCAAAACAACTTTCCCGCAATCGGTTCTATGGGCTGCCATAGACTCCAAGAGCGGAAGAAGAGGAATAATAATAAGAACGGGTGTAATTTTTATGTGTTAGGTTGACTATTTTATTATTATATTTTATTAAGGCTATAATGAACCGGTTGCGATGTCAAGATTGCAATGCTGGAATCCACAATATAATGTCCAAAAGATGGAACCGACAGACCGTTAATCTAACGGTTAATCTAATGTATGTAGAAGTTATAACACACTTCCTGTTACTCTTTTCGCGCCATAATTTCGCTTCCTCGCCACGACCAAACCGTTCGAGATATAAAAATCTGCTGGCAATTTTTCATCTTCAATGTCTTGACTTCACGCTGACCGAGTTTCGTGGCATTTGTTTGAATTCTCTAGGAGGAGTGCTTTGAATTCCATTGCATGCGTTTTCCAAACAACCCTAAATAGACAACTTCCTGTTGGGCTGGGGTAAAAAGTAAGAGTATGAAGGATATATGAACCGATGAGATCTATATGTGTACCGAGTTTCATATTATTACAAGCAAACGTGCTTGATTTATGGACCAAGTTTTTGGTCCCCGTTCCAGGGGGCGCTGTTGAGCCCCCTGCCACGCCCGGGTACCAGCTTCAGCCCGGCCCTGATGGCCGCGGGTTCTGACCCGTGTGCAAAGTTTCAAGAGTTTTTGAGCACGTTAAGGGCCCCAAAAGTGCCCTAATAGTTGTTAGAAAAATAAAACAAAATTTATCCTAAGGAAAACAATAGGGCCTTCGCCCTTTCAGGGCTTTGGCCCTAATAATCCTAAGGAAAACAATAGGGCCTTCGCCTTTTCAAGGCTTGGGCCCTAATAATAAATAATCCTTAGGAAAACAATAGGGCCGTCGCCTTTTCAAGGCTTCGGCCCTAATAATATTTAAAAAAAGAATCCTAAGGAAAACAATAGGGCCTTCGCCTTTTCAAGGCTTGGGCCCTAATAAAAAGAAGACAACGAAGAAGAAGAAGAAGAGGAAAAAGAAGAAGAATCCTAAGGAAAACAATAGGGCCTTCGCCTTTTCAAGGCTTGGGCCCTAATAATCCTAAGGAAAACAATAGGGCCTTCGCCATTTCAGGGCTTGGGCCCTAATAAATAATCCTAAGGAAAACAATAGGGCCTTCTGCTTTTCAAGGCTTGGGCCCTAATAAAAAGAAGAAGAAGAAGAAGAAGAAGAAGAAGAAGAAGAAGAAAAAGAAAAAGAATCCTAAGGAAAACAATAGGGCCTTCGCCTTTTCAAGGCTTGGGCCCTAATAATAATCCTAAGGAGAAAAATAGGGCCTTCGCCCTTTCAGGGCTTGGGCCCTAATTAATAATCCTAAGGAAAACAATAGGGCCTTCGCCTTTTCAAGGCTTGGGCCCTAATAGTCCTTAGGAAAACAATAGAAGCTGGTGTCAAAAATTACACCAAGGTTCCTCATCGTACTTTGGGTCTCTAAAACAGAGCCATCAACAGACAGGGACAGTGGAGCCGCTTTGCGAATTTGATGACGGGAACCTATAAGCATAACCTCAGTTTTCCCGCTGTTCAGGCAAAGAAAGTTATTGTTCAACCATGCTTTTACCTCAGAGATACAGCCAGAAAGATAACAAGCATCGATGTCTTCACCAGATTTAGAATGGATGTAGATTTGTGTATCGTCAGCATGAAAGTGATAGTGGAGACCAAGCGATCGCAGCAGATGCCCAAGTGGAGATAGATAAATATTGAAGTAGTAGAGGGCCCAGAACTGATCCGTGAGGAACACCAGTGAGCACTGAGCAAGTGTCAGACCTAAAGTCACACATAGAAATGAAATTGGAACGGTCAGTAAAATAGGATTTAAACCAGTTTAAAACTGTCCCGGACACACCAAAGACACTTTCAAGACGGGTAAGTAATAGACCATAATCCACAGTATCAAAAGCAGCTCGAAGATCAAGAAGAATGAGAAGTGAGGTAGCTCCAGAATCAGAGGCCATCAACAAGTCATTGGTAACTTTGACCAACGCCGTTTCAGTGCTTGGGCCCTAATAGTAATCCTAAGGAAAACAATAGGGCCTTCGCCTTTTCAAGGCTTGGGCCCTAATAATAATAATCCTTAGGAAAACAATAGGGCCTTCGCCCTTTCAGGGCTTGGGCCCTAAAAATATAGCTGCAAGCAGCCATTACCGGGGCCAAGCGCAAGAAGACGACAACTGATGCGACTGCAACAAGGAGCAATTAAAGACATTTTAAGATAATTTTGGGCAAATGGCTGAAAAATCATGTACATTAACTAAAGATATGATTTAATAGATTATCACTTTCGACCAATAGGTGGCGTAGTTACGAAATTGATTTGTTGTGGTCAAAGTAAGATGACAATGACACATACAAAGTTTGGTGTCAAAATGTGAAGGCATTGCAGAGATTAAGCATGAATAGTCATTTTGCAGCATGCCTCAACTTTGATGATGTGGTACACTAAAACAGTTTCGTCTAATGTCACGAAATCCATAACTTTTAGACGCCACAGTCTGGAGATGATACGATTCGATTTTGGTGAAAGTCGGACAAGCGGTCTAGGAGGAGTTAGAAAAAGAAAATCAAATCAAGACAGGAAGTTCTGCTAAATACGGCAAACTTGGTTTGAGCCGTAGGCCAAGGACATCTGTTGAGACCAGTGTCATTACAATAGGCCGATTTATACAATAGTTATTAGCATTTTTGTGAATTTTGTTATAACATTTGACCAAAAGGTGCCGCTGTCTAAAATCAAGATCATTTGAGTACCTTCAGGTCATGCTGCTGATGGCACATACTGAGTTTCGTAATGTTACACCAATGCATTTGTTAAGTATAGCATTTTAATCACAATACTGTATTGCAGTCAATGGCAATTTCATGTTTTTTTGGATATCGGTCAACTCAGCATGACGTCCTGAATCTAACGAGACCGCTTTTATTATTTTTGGACAAACCGTTCAGAAGTTATAAGCAAAAATAGCCATTTTTGTGTCTCCGGACCAGTAGGTGGCGCTGCGCAAATACGCAGCATGTAGCCTCAAGTCATGCTTGTGATGACATGTACCAAGTCTGAATACGATAAAGCGTTGCGGAGATACAGCCTTAAGTTTGTTTTCGCAAGCGCTTCTTAAAATTAGTTAGCGTGGTTTTTGAGAACGGAATCGATATGAATTCAATAATTTTTTGTCGGCATGTTCTGGAGATGATCTGGCTCAATTTTCGTGGAAATCAGAGCATCGGCCTATGAGGAGTTCGAAAAAGTAGGTTTTTCGGAGAATTCAAAATGTCGGACAAATTTTCATGACGCAAAATGACGTCATAGGGTGCAATCAAATCGTCATGTTCTCAGGAATCAGAGGGGAAACATTTTGTTTCTTCCCATTATGGTTCAAAAGTTACTAGCATAAAAATGAGTGAAGCTTTGGACAGTTGGTGGCGCTAGTGGGATGATTAGAGACTCCAAATTTGCTATGGTGACAGGTCAGACTGTCCTCTATCTGCGTGCCAAATTTCATAACTTTCCCGCAAGCTGTTCTATGGGCTGCCATAGACGCCCAGTCGGAAGAAGAAGAAGTATCGGAAGAAGAAGAATAAGAACCGGAACAGATACAATAAGTGCCCGCACCTTCTGTGCTTGGCCCCTAATAATAAGAACCAGAACAAGTACAATAGATACCCCTAATAATCCTAAGGAAAACAATTGGGCCTTCGCCCTTTCAGGGCTTGGGCCCTAATAAACAGAGCAATTCCAAGAGGGTCCTCTCACCATCGGTGCTCGGTCCCTAACTAGGATTAATTCAGGTAAATTGGCTACCAAAAGCAAAATGTAGAAAAGAAAAGTCTTCAGCGTCAATACGCCCAAATGAAACTACACTGACCTACCAAATAACAAAACTACAGGTTGTGGCACTCTCTCTAAACCTAGTGTGTCTAATAACCAAGATGTCCTATGTGGTGCGCAATGTATGTCGCGTGACTGACTTACCTGCTCCCTCCTTCCCAGCCTCACACACAACGTGATGACTGAATAAGGATGAACAGAATGAAAAACAAAACACTTCACAACCACAATGTGACAAATGGTTCAATCGCAAGATAAACACACAGAATATTTTACTCTAGGAATTGTAAAAGCAACAACAAGCAAAACGAGCAAAGTGAGCAAAAAGCCTGGGGACGTGGAAGAGATACGGGTATTTGAGGAAGGCAGCGAAATGTGATAGACTGGGTGAACCGGGATGTCATCATCCTTCATGGAGAGTGACAGGCTGTAGATCCAATGAAAATCTGAAACACACACACACCCAACAAAAGACTACCCATATATACCCATTTGCAACTCACTTAATACGTACAGCATACGTAACAGTAGCTTTTCTAATTGTGCTTTTGAAAAAAGCATTACTGTTGTGCATTTCAGTCTGGGACTCTCTTGAAACAGGGGGACATATTTCAATTTCTGGGTGAAACTCTGGTGTTGAACATTTGGTTGGGTTTGTAAAAAAAATACCAATCTGATGTAGGTTAAGTCTCTGCTTTCAGTCCTGCTTTCAGTTGCCAAATTACACAATTTTGTGACTCACTCTTGATTTCAAAAACTCCTGTGTGGTAGACTAGAGGTTAGTTATCATGTCTCTAACCTTAGCAAGTCTCTTTCATTACCTAGATCGGCACCCCAGTGGTACACCGGGCAACATTTGTAACGGTCCGCAAGACAAAGGTCTTTCAATACTGAACAAAAATGAGGAAATATAAAATATGCCATAAAAATGATTGAACAACTGACATAGGAATGAATGTGCTCATAAAAATTACTGGTCACACACAGGAGAAATAATGTGCAATGTACACTACTGCCTCTAAAAAATATTATTGGGCAAATTGGGGCTAGTTGTCACAACAAATTTAACACAAGGACTACAGTATATCTTGTTAACTATAAATGTATGCCTACTATAAATATATAACTATACAATAGTGCTGTAAATAATTATATTTTTGTATTAACATTAAACATTTAATATTTTAAATCACACACGATATGGACAAAGTACACACATAGCACATAGCATGGGACCTATATTCAGTAATACTATCGATTTGCCTGCACTGACACTATTGAATGAGAACAAACTTGAACTAAATTGAGCTGGATAATGACAATTGTCTTCTGTAGAGCTGCTTTATAGCTGAATCAAATGTCTCATAATTGATAAACTCTTCAACACTATTAAAAAAATTAAATCAACATTGAACTAACTTGAGCTGATTAACGACATTATTGCCTGTAAACGTACTTATAACTTAATTAAGCTTGTTTGATGAACAATATTATTGAACTGATGAAACTAGTATCTTCTTTAGAGCTGCTTTACAGTTTAATTGAGTTCGCCTTCTAACTAATGAATTTTGCAACATTTGAACTAAACTGAATCAACATTGACCCAAACTGAGCTAAATATTGATAGTATTGTCTCTTTGGAGCTGCTTTACAGCTGAAATTGTATTTATTTTACAATTGAAAAACTTTGCAACCTCTTACTTTATTACTGTGAAGCTGTTTTGAAACAATCTTTTTTTTATAAAGTGCTATATAAATATGTGACTTGACATGATAGTAAAATCAGTTGTCCCAACCCCATATATTTTATTCTCTCTTTAATCATAAATAAATGTCCTCTTTATGGCCTTCAAAATTCATTGAGCACAATACTTTTGTCTTCTAAAGATGATGCCTTACTATATGTATCTATTATGAGACGCTTTTGGGAGTTATTTCTTCCTTTGATATGCTGTATCCTCCACTTTGTATAAAGGGCCCTAGTGGATTACACTTCTGAGAGCTGCGAGCAGTCACGTTTGTTGAGCCCAGCAGCGATCCTTACGGATTCACATTTATCTTTCCATCCTTATATCTGTCAGAGCCGGAGAACACCCTATCTCCCCTTCCCACCTCATGCGTATCACTTCTCATTTGTATCATACATGTTCTACAGCGCAAGATGACACCTCATTAGCATTCAGCTGTGCGCAGAGAGAGTGAGAAGCTTGGCAGGTGTGGCTTTTTTTTTGTTGAACATGACAGTCATATGGGATTATAAATTACAAGGGACTAGCATTTATGCTGTTAAGAGACGGTGGCCCATGAAGTGTTTCAGAAAGCACATCTCTATTGGGGCAGCAAGAAGCTAATGTATCGTTGAAGGTTATGTACTGTGAAGCTGTATGGAAAGCTAATGGGCAACATCTTAATAAGTGAGGCTAGACTCAGGCGATTTGGAAGACTGCTTTTGGAAAGAGCCTGCATAAGAAGAAATAGCTGTTCATTAGATTAACTGTCATAATAGTAATTGCTCATTCAATTGTCTTGGTTATAGCAAGGTTAACTCCTCATTTGACTTAATTCACCTATAATGATTGATTCCTTTTTACTTGGAAAATTAACACCCCTTAGGCTGTGCACAGTAATTGAAATGATTTAAACCCCCAACATTTGTCATTATTTTCTCACCATCATGTCATTCCAAATCTGTGTGCAAAAAGATATTTTGTTGGTGACCAAACGGTTATGGTGACTGTTGACTTCCGCTGTTTAGACAAAATACTTCTCAAACTAAAATTAAAACAATAACTTTACAATTGGAAATAATTTAAACTACAGTATCAATGGCACGTTTTCAACAACAACAAAATAGGTATCTCATTAAATCAAATTTGTTGACCAATTCAAGTGTTCGAATGCTCTTATGCCATGTGTAACATTTTTGTTAACTACATCCCTACATCTGGCAATGTTTGTCACAGGATTTTGTAGCTCAGTTGAATAATTAATGGAAAATCTATTGACAGTATAAGTATGACTCATGTTTTCACTTTGAATATGAGGGGCCTCACATCCGGTTATCACCCACAGTCAAATGGCCAGACTGAGAGGAAGATACAGGAGATCAGGAGATACCTGCGGTCCTATCACCATAATCACCTGGACAGCTGGAAACGTTTTCTACCATGGGCCATGAATGCACCGAACTAGCCACAGGGCTCACACCCATCCAGTGCATACTCTGCTACCAACCGCCCCTGTTTCCCTGGTCAGGTAAGTCATCTGACATTCCAGTTGACATCCCTGCACTATTGCAGAATTCCATTCCAGTCATCCCAGTCATCATCCCAGTCATCAGGTGAGCCATCTGACATTCCAGTTGTCCACCATTGGTTCCAGGAAAGCAAGAGGGTCTGGGATTTAGCTCATATCTATCTACAGAGGGAAGTTCAAAGACAAAAGAGCCAGGCTGATGCCAGAAGAGGAGCAATGCCCCAATACCAACCTGGGCAGATGGTCTGACTCTCGAATACTTAATAGATTGGGAAGGTGTTTGGTTCAGAGGAGAGATCCTGGGTCACCAGTGACGACATCCTGGACCCTGCACTATTGCAAGAATTCCATTCCAGTCATCCCAGTCGTCCAGTACCCAGAGGTAGAGGTCGCCTCCGTCGACGCTCCCAATCAACTGATTACTGATCAGCACCACCTGCATCCAAACATCACTGCGCCATATCAGCGTATTCACTTCAGTTCACCCTCGTCTGGTCTTGTCGTTCTAACCTTAACACCTATCCGACTACCCCATCCGACTACACCTATCCGACTACTAGCGCGCTTTCGCCGCTTCCGGGGCCGGCTTTACACACCATGGTGGTGCTTCAGGTGTTACAGGCCAAGCTTCGCCAAATAAAGTACGAGTCCAGCCCGAACCCTGAGACATTCCGTGACCTGCGCAGTGCCACGGACTTAGCGCTGCGCGCCACGAAGGCTACCGCCCACGCCATCGGCAGAGGTAGGGCTAACCTTGTTGTGCTTGAGCGCCACCTGTGGCTGAACCTCACTGACATCAAGGAAGCGGACAGAACGGCCTTCCTTGACTCCCCTATCTCCAGCACCGGCCTCTTCGGCCCGGCTGTGAAAGGGTTCTCCGAGAGGTTCATGGAAGCACAGAAGTCTTCACAAGCCATGAAGCACTTTTTACCGAAGCGCTCCAGCTCTGCCTCGAGTCGTCAGAAGAGCACCCCGCCCCGCAATCGGCGAAATCAGCTCCTCGGTTAACCCAGCCCCCCCCTGCGGCTGATAACCGAAGCAGATCCAGGTCTGCTAAGCGCAACCCGCCGCCCCGGTGCCAAGGACCGCGTCCCCACGTCGCGTTGGACCCCGGGTCGCCGAAGCCCTCCTAGCCGCGGGGGAAAAGAGAGAGGGTCTGAGTCTCGCACTGGCCGGACCGCCCTCGAAAAGAGCTTGTCAAAGACTCGCAGCTCCCTGTTCAGCTCAGGCGGCTGGAGTCTCACAAACTGTAGTGAATGGACCCGTTGCGTTGCATGCGCCCCTACAAACAAACTCTGCTTTTATAGCGACCCAAATAAAGCACATAAAGAGTATGTTTCACACACACAACACCCGGGTATCCGGTCTCCAATTATTAGGCATTAGGCGGTCATTCAGAATGGTAACTACCAAACAAATCCTTGTGCAGGTTTGCCCGGGGGATTGTTTTTTTACGGTAGACCTGAAAGATGCTTACTTTCACATTCAGATAACGCCCAGTCACAGACAATTCTTGAGATTCGCCTTCGAAGGGTCGGGCTTATCAATACAAGGTCCTGTCATTCGGCCTGTCCCTAGCACCTCGTACTTTTTCACGAAGTGCATGGACGCCGCGCTTTCTCCCCTGAGGCAACGTGGAGTGCGCATGCAGATATATCTCGACGACTGGCCCATCATGTGTCAGTCAAAGACCGAACTACTGGAGCACAGGTCTATGATACTAGACCATTTGGGAAATCTGGGTCTCATGATCAATTTTTCCAAGAGCAAACTGTCACCCAGCCAGAATGTAACCTTTCCGGGCACAGTTATCGACTCTGTGACAATGAGAGCGCGGCTTACACCAGAGCGCGCGCTCTCTGTACAACAGCTGGTAGCCTCCTTCAGGATAGGTGCGTGCACGCCCCTCAGGAAGTTTCAGAGGCTCCTCGGTCTCATGGCCTCCGCATGGCCTCCGCATGACGCCGTGTGCCATCCCATGCATGGCGGTCAGGCCGCATGCACATTATGGTGAACCAGCGCAGCGTGGATGCCCTGGTTCCCTGGAAAGCCCAAAACTGGTACCAGTCGGGTGTGATTATGGGTGTGGCCTCCAGGAGGAAAGTGATTTTCACAGACGCTTCCAACCAAGGTTGGGGAGCGCTGTACGAGGGCAGGCATGCCTCCGGCTTCAGGTTGAACCTGGAGAAGAGCTTACATATCAACTGCCTAGAGATGAGAGCAGTTTGGTTAGCCCTGAATACTTTTCTACCAGACCTCAAGGGACACCACATTTTGGTCCACATGGACAACATGTCAGTGGTGTCCTACATACATCGCCAGGGCGGCCTCAGGTCGGGTGGGCTGTATGTCATGGTCAGAAAGCTCTTTATTTGGGCGCATGCAAACCTGCGCTCCCTGAGAGCTGCGAATGTTCCTGGAGTCCAAAATGTGGGTATGGACATGCTGTCTCGAGACAACACTCCCCCAGGCAAGTGGTCTCTCAACTCTCAGACGGTTCGTCTGATATGGAGTGTGTTCGGCAGGGCAGAAGTAGACCTCTGCCTCAGAGAGCAACGCTGACTGTGCAACGTTATTTTCAAAGAACAGCCATCCATGGCCCAGACGCCCTCTGTATGCGTTTCCCCCGGTCTCTATGATTCCTCAGGTCATCAGAAGGATCAGGGAGAGCGGATGCTCAGTCCTCCTAGTGGCCCCCCTCTGGAAAACCCGAGCGTGGTATCCAGAGCTGCCCCATGGCCAGTGCCATTGAGGAAGGATCTCCTCTTGCAAGCGAAGGGGGAGATCTACCACCCTCGCCCCGACTTATGGGCCCTTCAGGTGTGGTCCCTGAATGGGTATCCGGGGTCCTCTCGGGGAGGGTTGTAAACACCCTCACTGAGGCTAGAGCGCCGTCTACGAGACGCCTTTATGCTCTAAAATGGTCAGTATTCACTGACTGGTGTTCAGCCAGAGGGCTTGAACACCACTCGTGTGAAGTTTTGGTGGTGCTCTCCTTCTTACAGGAGCTTTTGGATGCGGGTCGCTCTCCATCCACGCTCAAGGTTTATGTTGCAGCCATGGCAGCTCACCGGGCTCCTGTGGCTGGCCAGTCATTGGGGGGAAACGACCTAATCTTTCGTTTTCTAAAAGGTGCCAGGAGGTTAAACCCTCCTAGGCCTCCCACTGTACTGGAATGGGACCTTTCCATGGTTCTTGGCGCCCTGAAGGGCCCCAAACCTCTTTCGCTGAAGACTGCTCTGCTGCTGGCTCTGGCATCAGTCAAGTGAGTGGGTGATTTACAGGCACTCTCCGTGAGCCCCTCCTGCCTGGAGCTTGGGATAAATGACTCTAGAGTCATTCTCAAGCCAAGGCATGGTCTCGTACCTAAGGTGCTCTCAACTCCGTTCAGAGCTCAGGTCATTACCTTATTAGCACTCCCTCCCTCAGAGGATGATGGGGAGGCTAACCCTCTTTGCCCCGTTAGGGCTCTTTAAATATACTTGGAGCGTTCTACGCTGTTCAGGCAGACGGAACAGCTTTTTGTTTGCTATGGTGACCGCACCAGAGGGGTTCCGGTTACGAAGCAGATATTATCCAGATGGATAGTGGACGCTATCTCACTGGCATACGCCTCTGTGGGCCAGGATTTTCCCATAGGCGTCAAAGCCCATTCCAAGAGAAGCATGACCTCCTTGTGGGCTTGGTCCAGTGGTGTTCCAATTCACGACATTTGTGTGGCGGCCGGCTGGTCTTTGCCATCCACGTTTGTCAGATTTTATAATTTAGAGGTACCATGCCTGCAGGCCAAGGTCCTCTCTGTGTGATATTTGACCCGACAGTGTCTGGTTATCTATCTAGTATGTTACTGTCCATGAGCACAAGTAGTTCTAGGACTGTTATGAGCCCAGTTCATTAAACGCCTGACTCTGTCTGGTTAGTGTACTATGATGGGAGAGAGCTTTTTGGCTTATTATGTTGAGCCTCTGGGTCCCTGGGCTCCAGTTATTCAGCCAGATGCTAATGTGCGGTGTTTTACATTGCATCCCCATTGCGTATTTGCTGCGCAATACGAAGTGACCGTTCTCGAAAGGGAACGTACTCGGTTACTAACGTAACCTCGGTTCCCTGAGAGTAGGGAAATAGTTTTGCGTAGCCTGTCGCACTATTGCACTCTGTCAGGTGTGTCGCTTCAGTTGATTTAAACCTGATATATTGGCCAAAATAGGCAATATTTATAGGCTGAGGCCATGCCCATTTAGGCGCGCTCTGACGTACTCGGCGCCAAGTCAGTTGATTGCTTCGTGCGTCTGAGGCGCTCGGCCATTGGATGTGCAGTTGCCGCAGCACAGCCAATGAGCGAGCTAGACGCTCTGCTGTGTTTGCTGTGCATAGCTGCACTGCGTTTTAAATTATTGCTTCAACATTTCGAGGAAAAGGAGTTTCCTCACTGCGTATTTGCTACGCAATACTCGTTCCCTACTCTCAGGGAACCGAGGTTACATTAGTAACCGAGTACGTTTTTTTCAACACACACAGTATAATCATCAGAGATGCACGCGATTAGATTCGGAAATAGACAAGCCTTGTTTCCAAATGTCCTAAACTTTTATACAACTTTTACAAACCCAGCCACTATAATCACAATGAACACATCCAAAATTAATTATTTAACATATATGCTATATAATAACTGTCTTGAGAGTTTAAAAATATGCAGATTGTGCCAGAGTTTATGCTGGATTTCGTGCATAAATAATTGTGTTTACAAATTAGACGCGTTGCAGTTTTTATATATCTTTAAGAGGTTATTTTATTTTGGATGTGTTCATTGTGATCATATTGGCTGGTTTGGTTTTATAAAAGTTTATCAAATTGACAGGATATCTTTGCTTGGTGGATTTTGGAAACAAGGTTTGTCTATTTCTAAACGTAATCGCGTGCATCTCTGATGATTATATTGTCCGTGTGTTAAATAAAACATGGATTAAACACACTCGCAACAGACACGTAGGCCTACACCCCAAAGCAGAGGCGTTATAGTGTTTTGCTATACAGGTACATTTTTTATACAATGTCACTTTTCAGTTACATTGAAAGCACCTCATATTGTTACACTGTTCTACTTTTTAGAGGAAGAAAATACTTGAAGTACAGTATATCCACCAATTGTCTGAAGTTTTTGTTTTGTTTTATTTGCACTACAAAGAGTGTATATATTTGTTATTTCTTTTTGGTATAGTGCTTAACAAGCATAATTTAATTTTGCCCAGTTGTGGCCTGTTGAAGGGCAATAAATATCAAAAGTTCCAGTTATTTATATCAATCCACTATATAAACATAATATCTACGTACACGGCATTTGATTAGAGGCTAGTCTCACTTTATCCCACAGCAACATTAAAATAGTTTAGATGTGTGTACGTTGTTTCTGTTAATAATGAATTGTATTAAGTGTCCATTTCATTATAATATTCAGATTGATCATAAATAATTGAACATGCACATGCATTTTAAGGCCGCATTTTTTCACCCAGCTGGCGTAAAATTCCAGTTGTTTTCAATGGGAGCGCAGCGTTTTTTAAACGCCATGAGCGTAACGAGGCGCTGAGCGCGTATTTAACGCTCAAGTGCTAAGCGTTCGGCGTTTTTTTACTGGTCGCCGAGAGTTGAAAAATGTTCAACTTTGGGTAAAACGCAACGCTCATCACTGTCACTTTTTACACAGCCGTCCAATCACAGTGGAGGAGGGGCGGGATAAATACCACAAGCTACCTGAACAAAATGGATGAAAAATAAAATTTTAGTATGAAACAAATTATCTGCGAAATCAGTTACAAGTAAACTGTGCTGCGGATATTCTGTATCATAGCAACGAATCGTCTCAACTGAAAAAATGCAGCGCTGCCAAAACTCTCTCAAGTGCTCACAGCTAGGCATTTTCAGCAGAGCGTCTAGCGTTTTCAGCTGGCCAAAAACGCTTTGGTGGACACACGGCCTAAGTTCCGTTAAAGAGTGGTGGAGGTGGGGTCATGTTTGAGCATTTAAACATTTACTTGAAAGTAACAAAATAGTTACTTTCTGAAGTAACTATTTACTTTTATAATTTGTAACTGAGTAACTAATTAAGTTACTTTTTGGAAGAAGTAACTAGTAACTGTCACTAATTACTTTTTAAAAGTAACTTGCTCAACACTGCTCACCTGCCATCTTGCATCTTGTTTCTGAATAAACTGAGTTTGGATATTACCTGTGTTTTTCTCCTTCTGTATTATGACAATTTATATGTATTACTATTCTATAAATATATGTAAAAAGTCTCATTAAGACCTATACTGCATTATAAGAGTTGTTGCAGTTATAGTTACATTTATATATTTTTTATATAATTACTTATAAGTCATGCATTTGCTTTGCTCAATGTGCATGCTCAAAATCCATTATACTCTGAATTATAAATGATCAAAATACAGAATAGTTCCAGACACTTGTTCGCTGTAACAATTAGTTATCAATTATGTGGTTTATTTAATGGCTAATCTTTGCATTAGAGGTCATGAATGGTCATTTTGATTTGTTAAAATCTCTATCTCCTCAGCCATATGCATGGTATTTCTTATAGCAGTCTGAAATTATAGTTTTAAAAAAATCCAACTGTTTGTATGTATGATTTCTGTTTATGTCTTATTATTTTATTACAGGAATTATTGTTCATTAGTTACATTTACAAATTTAAATGTCATTTACAATACTTAAAATCACATCTTCGTGATTTCTTAACATTTGCTTTAGGAAAACTGCATCCTTTGTTTCCACTTTACTTAAAGCCATAACTGTATAATTACTCACAATAAGTATTTATAAGAACACAACAGAAATAAAACTGAATTGCTAAAATGTCATTGTAACTACTATATAATAACATTAAAGCAATGCAGGCTGCATCTTTATAAATACATTCATGGAACCATACGACTGACTAATTAATACTTAAATTTGTGTATAATGGATTATGAGCATATGCATTGAAAAAAAGTAAATGAATGACTTGTAAGTAATTATAAAAATAATATAAATATAAATATAACTGTTCTTATAATGCAGTACAGGTCGTAATGAGTTTAATAAATATATTTATAGAATAGTAATACTTATAAATAAGTATAAATGAAGCTATAATTCATTATAAACATCGACAAGCGTTACCGTTAATTCTATTAACTAATACAATATATATATATATATATATATATATATATATATATATATATATATATATATATATATATATATATATTATGAATTATAACATGATATAATTCATTATTCATATTTCTTTTGAGCTATTTTGCTACAGTGCATATCGACCAACCAATCCGACAATGAGAACATATTTTACATCTTACATTTTGCTTTGAGATTTTACTAGAACAGAAAACTGTAGAAAAGCAATGGTTTATGGCCTGTTCACACCAAGGACAATGACTTAGTCCACATCACAGCTACAACGATGGCACAAAGGAACAATATCATTGGAATCACTTTTAACACGTTTTTTCCCAGCTGATAAACAATAAAAACATAGAGAGACAATCAGAATCCATCCTGTTTAAAGCCCCTATAGCATTTAAAGCAGCAGGTGACCTAACTGTAGTGCATGCTTATTAAATAAACAGAACATTATCGTGCATAGGTTTGGACACTAATTTAGTTATCGTTATCTTTATGGTTATCATTCTCGGTGTGAACGGACATGAGAGTGTGTCTGTATACATGCATACGTAAGAACACCTCTACTGTTGTCTTCCACCACAGATGGAAGACACACTGCAATAATCACTCATCATAACATTAAAAATAACACATACAAAATGAAAACCATGAAGATGTTTGAGCTATGTTTGATACATCTTTCATAAAGTGGTAGAAACAAAATTGGAAAAATGTGTCAACATGTTCCACTCGTCCCCACCGTGAATAATGCCCTATGACTACACTGTGATCAATGGTGCGTGGTATTAAGGTTGAGCATTGTTGGCAGGATCATGCTGCCTAAGACAGTTTTAACCTTGACCTCAGGGCATCCAGAAGATACATCAACACACTATAAAATTGGTATCAGTATCTTAGCATTCAGTCACATTTGGTTTGAAAATGCAACATGCTCTTTTTTTATAACCTAACATACATTTCTATGAAGCTTGACAATGCTCCACTATTAAATAGGATGCATGGTGAGCTTTTCTGGGGCTGGAATTCTTACGTCATTAATATTTTCCTGATTAATTTAAAATCCTAACGTGGTGCTTACTAAAGGTGTTGCGGGGTCAGTGATTTAGACAAACCCTTGTTCTTGTTTGTTCAATGTTCTTGTCAATGTTCTTATTTGTTCTACAATTCTGGCAATTCATTGTATCATAATGTTATGTTTATATTATACTATGGTGCTATAAATCAAAAAGTATAATTGCAATCGCGTTTGCTCTTCTACTTTTAACCTATAGCAAGTGATCTGAGATTCTTGGTCTTGTTGTGATGCTTCCTGATGTTGAAGAAAATTGCTTTCTGATTAAGTTCGAACTCCATTGTTTTCAAGCCAACAGGAAAATAACCATTAGATATTTCCTGTGTTAATTACATGTCCCAAGCTTTTAATGTTCTGTTACTGCTCCCTAATCAACATCAGTGCCAACTTCACATTGGTATTCCAGTCGCCTCTGCCCTTGGTACTTTTAAACTCACATTTACTGTCAGGAGCGGTTTGGTTTCTGCTCTATCACAGGGTTCAGCGATGAAACAGCCATGAGAACTAGACAGAATAATGTAGCAGAGGACGTCAGTGACCTCTACTAGAGTCTGTCAGCCATACCCTCATCATTACACTCTTTCAACAAAGACTCATAGGCTCTATTCCAAAAACTTGGGAGATGCCTACCTAGATAGCATTTTAAGTTCAGCATTGGTAGACTTATGACCCAAGCCTCTTCCAATAAACAGACAGCAATGCTAGGCTTTTAAGATGCCTATTTAATAAATTAGGTAGAATTGCAAGTAGCCAATCCTTCTCATGAAAGACCAGCCAGTAATTCATTGTGACAAGCAAAACACTTTTTTCCCCAAGATTGTAGACAAAGCGTGAAAAAAGATAATTATAATTCATTAAATTCAAAAAGCATCAATATAGTCTTAAAACATTTATCTGAAATTTGTTTTGTTTATTAGAGTAATGCTATCAATTATGTTTTATTAGCAATATGCTAACTTTAAAATCTATTGAAATCAGTTGTCAAATCTGTGTGCTTTGAGTAAGAAGTGCTGATGGAAGATGAAAAGGAAGACGCCTGTCCCAATACCCACACGTGGTCTTTGCACATAACCATTTGTCTACTTACATGACTAGTTTGTTGTTCAGAATAAAGGGGTTGTTAGGTGTATTTGTCAAACACGCTCATGGCTGGAGAGTGAGTGCATCTATGTATAAGTACCTACTAGCTGTACTCTGCGATTTTTAAACACTGCCTTCTATGTTCACAGAAATAAAAACAAAGAAGCAATGCCCCTCTCGCTCTACTGAACCGAAATATCACTTATTCAGCAAGCTGAGGACATGACTCGACATGTGCTGTCACATAAGAGATTTTTCTTTTTTCTCCACCTTTCTCAAATTCGCTATTTCTTTCACACTTTCCATTAATTTTCTTTACTTGCATGGTACTTGCACCTGACAAGCATTTGATGAGGAATGTTTGTTTATTTGAGGATTATAGAATCAGATCTGACATGAAAACAAATGGACATCAACTTCACCAAATGCAATCAAAGTTGGATCAGTATTTGCCGAATATATTGTTAAACCAACTGATAAACCAAACACGAGAGCGCAACAATATCCAAGAAAATAAGCAAACCAATGTCAGCGTATGCTATTAAAGGAGCACTATGCAGTTTTGTTTAGCTTAACTGAACAGCTTCGGTGTGATTGGAATGGTTATATGACTCTTTTCGGGTTGAATGGTGGTCGTCTCATATAAACCGCACTTGCAACTTTGGGCCGGCAGACCGCCGTCAGGAAGTATCACGTGATTTTAGCTCTCGCGATGTAACGTATTGCTTCACGGCACTGCACACATTACACGCATACACGCCCCCATCCAGGATCCGGCTAGCTATAAGAACAACTATCCCCCATGGCAAAGCCGGCATATAAGAAGCAGAAAGCTAGAAAAGCATTGTCGGAGGAACAGAGAAAGAGGAAACGGCAGACTGACCGAGCGAGGAGTCAGACATGAGTAAACATCGGACCTGCGTTTTCAGAATGGCGAAAAAAACGAAGAAAGCGCGGTCGGAAGAGTCTAGAAAAAGGTAACGAGAATCTGACAGCGCGAGGAACCGGACAAGAGTTCCACTCAGTCAGGCTTTCATTGTTAAAGTTGATTCCTGCGATTATCATGAGAACAGTTGTCAATATCTCACATAATTATCAGGACATAAATAAGCATACCCGTTGTAAATAGTGTAAATGAGTGCAATTTGAAAACTATTATGATAAATTGCAATTATCATGTCTAACAACATCATAACGGACATTGTTACGAAATAATGCGACGTACATGATACACTTTATTGGTGTCATCTGGCATTTAGGCCCAGGTAAGCCTAACGCGGTAGGCTACTTTATATTTATGAAGTGCAGACAGAGGCCGTGAGTGCAGATACGCTCTGCGTGAGTTGTATTTACGACAGTAACGTTAAATACAAGTACTCTACAGTGACTCTAGGGATCACTGTTTGACAAAAACAGAATTCCTGCATAGTGCCACTTTAATGTTAAACAGGTGCAGACATCTGTTTCTGGAATATATTTTAATTATAGAGTCTAAAATATTATTGTGCATTTGCAATTTAATTAATCCCCCTTCCCTTCATTATATAATAATAAAGTTAATTATTTAATATGCCATATTGTAGAATATACAAAAAAAGTTAAACACAACGGACAATGCATTCAAATAAACAATTGTTTGTGAATTCCTACTGAATTCGGTATATTCTGAAATACATCATACCTTAAATGGGTCATATCATATATTTGTCAGTTAATCATGTTTTATGTTTTTGTGGCAAAAACAGTAATAATTATCCAGATCATTGTCCAGCCCCTCTGACTCTTAGAATTAAACAATCTGCTTTTTACTGCTGTTTTTTTAATATAATTCTATGTAAATGCTCTCTTCGCTTTTATACTTTACACTGCACCAATTGAGTTGTTTCTGATCACTATATATGCGTTGTTGATGTATGCTGTATGTGGAGGTTCATGGGTTGAAGTATTCATCTGACATTCAAAAGGAGCCATTTCTGCAGCTTATTTTCATGGTCTGTGGGCAATTAAGAAAATAATGTTTTTTTAAATTTTACATTGTGTTTTAATGTAAAAAAAAAAAAAAAATTAATGACTCGGGTTACTTGACCCCATGTTCTCTAAATAGAAACGAGAAACTGCATAGCAATGACACAAAGGGAATGCCCTTGTTCGCTGTTCCGAGAACATGGGTTATGCAAGTAGGTTATAGGGGTGGGGGAAGAAATCGATTCTTAGATGCATCGCGATGCGGACGTGGACCATTCTGAATCGATTCACAAATGTCAAAAATCGATTTTCAAAAAAAAAAAATTTTTTTTTTTAGATATGTAGCCTATTTATAATGACGTAATATTGACGGAACGCAAAAGACGGAACTCTGAAGCACGGAAGTGCAGTGCCCGGACCGTCTGTCTGTGGCGTGCGCACATAACAGAGACGCGATGGCTGAGCGCGAAATCCAAACACCCTCCTCGTTAAAAGCTGACGTGTGGAAATATTTTGGCTTCTATGAAGTTGAAGGGGGAAAGGAGCTGGACAAGAGCCACACTAGTTGTAAGCTTTGTAGAATAAAACTAAAATATTTCGGCAACACGACAAATATGAGAAGCCATATGACACGTTTCCACCCAGAGGAGGAAAAACACTCGGCTGTACCAGAGCCGTTTCTCTCTATGGCTCTGGGCTGTACCGGTGTTCAGACGATTTCTGCTGCCTTGTCGAAAAATGCTACCCAAACGCAAATCGATCATAGATAATGTTGATTCATTCTCTATTGTTTCCATAATGGTGTAAATCTCACAATATTATAACATCGTTATTTCATTTTAATCAGGGTAAGTGTATGGGGAGCATATTTGGATATTTTAAATGAACTAGCAATTATCACATTTGATATAACAAGTAAAAATGATATTATTATATGAAATAAAATTATAATAAAATTCGAAGTTAAGAGTACAGTATAATGTACTGTTTTTATTTTTAAAACGGTGTGAAAAGTAAAAATTATCATCAAATATTCATCTTTGACCTGTCAAAGTTTCCTACAAGTATCCACAGCAAGGATGCATAGATTTATGGGCGTGGTAAGCAGAAGAAAAATGAGTCTGCACATGCACCAGTAAGTAGCACATCTCGATGGGTAGCATGAAT
Source organism: Siphateles boraxobius (assembly GCF_051911475.1). Classification (NCBI taxonomy): domain Eukaryota; kingdom Metazoa; phylum Chordata; class Actinopteri; order Cypriniformes; family Leuciscidae; genus Siphateles; species Siphateles boraxobius. The sequence continues at coordinate 30,281,751 of NW_027508722.1, forward strand.
CATCAGAACACCTGTTGTTGTTATATTATTAATTTATTACAAGTATGCTGCTAGTTCAGGCACACATTTATTTTCCTGTTGGTTCTTTGCAATGTTAATAAAATATATTGTACGTTAATTCTTTATGGGTCATTACTTTGTACTTTTAAAGCAAAGTATTTATATTCACACACACACACACACACACACACACACAAAAGATTCAGATAATCGATAATCGCTTTTGAATCGAATCGCAGGCCTCTGAATCGTAATCGAATCGAATCGTGAGGTGCCTAGAGATTCCCACCCCTAGTAGGTTACATTTAACGCTGTGTAGTGGTGATGCAATAGGAACGTTATACCACACGTTAAGCTAAGCGCTGCCAGATCTTTTTTTGGAACCAGACCAAACTCAACCAGGACCAAGGTGACCGCTTCATGCGGAGGAACACGGGAACCAGGGGCGCATTCAAAGGGCGCAGGTTTTTAAACTTGTTAAAAGTGTGCGGGGAGGACCAACCTGCCCGCAACACAAATGTCCTCCAAAGGGACTCCTCTAAAAAGAGTCTGGGAAAAGGCGACACTCCTAGTAAAGTGAGCTCAACCGCCCAGAGTTGAAGGGAGTTTCCACACCTCATAAGCCAAAGAAGTTGCATCTCTCACCCAATGAGACATCCTGTGCTTATAGGCCGCAAGCCCTCTGCAGCCTGCCCCGAAGCATACACTGAGACGACTTGCGTCACTGGCCAGAGCGGTCCACATACACCTTTAAAGCCCAAACAGGGCAAAGCAAATGAAGCCTCTCCTCCTCCGTGGAGGAAAAGACAGAAAGAATGAAGTACGACCACTTGAAAGTGAAATGATATGGACAAAACTTTGGGGCTTTGGGGCTTTTGAGGCAAATTTTGCACTCCCTCACTCTGCAAGGACTGCAGGGATTAACTCAAATCCGGCCATGGATGAGCAAAGGCATCTATCCCCAGAGGCGCCTAATGAGATAGGGATAACCTAGGGGGCGCTGAGTCGAGTCTTGCGACGCAAATAGGTCCACCTCCATCTCGCTGAAAAGGCTCCAAATTTAAGCCAACATTTGGCGCCACAGCATCCATTCCCCGACCTGAGTTTCTGTCTTGACAGGAAGGCCGCAGTGAGGTCCAAGGCTCCTGGAACGTGAACTGCTCACAGCGAAAGAAACCTGTATTGAGCCCATAGGAGGAGGAGAACCGTGAACTTCCCTTTTGATTTATGTGGTACATCACTGCCATGTTGTCTGTCCCGACAATAACATGACAGCCCGTTAGGGCCAGAAGGAAATGATCCAGAGCCAGAGAGATGGCTCGCAGCTCTAGGCAGTTTATGTGCCACAAGAGAAGCTCACCTGTCCAAACACTGCAAACCTGTCTGCCCTTGAACCCCGCACCCCAACCAGTCAGGGAGGCACAAAGGCAACTGTGCGATACTCTCACCAGATGGAAAGCTGTCTCAGATGGGCGAATGTCCCTGAGTTTCATCCACCACAGGAATGGCCTCATATGAAGCAGACCAAAAGAAAGCAAAGGATAGGCAGCTGCCATGAGCCCCAGAGTCTGTCCCCACTGCAACGTGATAGCTGATCCTGAAGCGGGCCAAGCACACACGGAGACTAGAAACACAAGCAGGGGCCAAGTGGGCCTGCATCGAGAAAGAATCGAGCTGGACACCGAAGAAAATGGTTGAGAAGGTGTTAAGGCACTCTCTTCTGAACATTCATCCTGAGACCAAGAGACTGGAGGTGGTGAAGAAGGATGTCCCTGTGACGACACTCTCTGGATTAATCCAGAATGAACCAGTCGTGTAGTTAATTTAGTACATGAATGCCCAGGCAACTCAAAGGGGCCAGAGCTGCATCAATGCACTTGGAGAACGTCCTCAGAGCCGAAGCCAGACCAAATGGAAGGACCTGGAATTGGTACACCTTCAGAGGTCCATGGTAACAAATCAGTCCCCTGTTCTGATCTGTGCCAGGAGAGTTTTTAATGTCAGCATCTTGAATTTTCCATTGTAGAGGGAAAAATTCAGACGACGTAGGACTTCGGAACGAGGAAGTAGTGGCTGAAAAAGCCGCAGTTCAGGTCCAAAGGAGGAAGCACCTCTAACTCTCCCTTCAGGAGGATCTACGTCAATTCCTGCTGTAGAACAGAAGTCTCTAAGATGCTGATGTAACAGTGGGATGAACCCCGTCGAAGAAAGGAGGATTGTGACAGAAATAGAGGGTGTTTCCAAATTGGATCATGCAGAAAACCCAGCTCGACAACACCTGGCAGAAGCCTCCACCCTGCTAGGTGATAAGACATGGGTTACATAGGAATGGGCTCGGCCGCCAGACTTTCTGTGTGGCTCCCAGCGAAAGGTGGTGGTTACAAAGCTATAGTTACTGGAGGAGGACCTCAGGCGTCCACAAAGAGAGGCCCATAAGGACTAATGAGGAGGTTTATAGCGAATATTCAACAAACTTTAATATCAAAAATAAAACAAATACAAAATGAAAGTAAAAGACAGCAGCCCCTCATGGAGGACTGCTGTCACAACAAAACAAACACAACACAAGTCTCCACTGTCGTCGCTCCTCTTTTAATGCTTCTGGTCCTCCGTGGAAGATACGAGACCGGTGTGTCGTGCAGCTGGGGCTCATCAGTAATCACGCCACCGGCCTTGTACCAATCTCTCATGGCACTCGGCCTCGTCCTGCTCGCCACAATAACATAATTCTGTATCCTGAAGCGTGCAGGGCGGCGAGTATGACAGATTTTGATTTGGAGAGCATCTCAAGGGGAACAGAAACACTTCAGCAATTCGTCCCTGCCTCCTGAGATGGGGGAAGCTCTCCGTTTCCTGACCGGAAGATCAGGAACAAGCCAGCGATGCTGAAGCAGCGGGTTTAAATGGCTGCTTCAGGTCAACTCGCTTACGATAACACTGGCGGGGCAGGGAATGTGCATGTGCTCGCCAAACCGTGCAAGGTGGGGGATGTCTCAGCTCGTCACTCATTCTAGAGGTCTCTTCCTCTGTGCGAGGCGGTACCTGGGCACAAAGGCAGGAGTGGAGGGTACACGAGCCCTCCTAGGCATGAACTGCTTAAGGGCATCAGTTCAGAATTTATCCACCACTGATCTGGCCGCTTCTCCAAATGAACCTGACTGGGAGGTAGGGGTGTCCAGTAGGGAGAATTTCTCCTTTTCACAATTCTCAGTGAGATTCAGCAGCCACATCACACTGTAGCCCAAGACTGGTTGCCCACTGAAGCTAAGCAGGGTTAAGCCTGGTCAGTACCTGGATGGGAGACTCCTGGGAAAACTAGCTTGCTGCTGGAAGAGGTGTTAGTGAGGCCAGCAAGGGGTGCTCACCTTGTGGTCTGTGTGGGTCCCTATGCCCCAGTATAGTGATGGGGACACTATACTGTCAAAAAGTATTGTCCTTCGGATGAGACGTTAAACCAAGGTCCTGACTCTCTGTGGTCATTAAAAATCCCAGGATGTCCTTCAAAAAAGAGGAGGGGTGTAACCCTTGCATCCTGGCCAAATTCCATCATGGCCTCCAAATTATCCCCATATACTGATTTCAGAGAAACCAAGGTTGATTCTTATCTTTGCGCCTTTAAGCATATCGCGAACTTGCTAGCTTGACCAAAAGAAGTGTGGACCGTATTACTTCAAAGTAGATTGGTAGGGAAGGCACAAGAGGTATTTTCAACTTTACCTATAGAAGAGAGTTTAAAATACGAGACTGTAAAGCTTGCAATTCTCTGTGCGTATGAGTTGGTTCCTGAAGCTTATCGGCAGAGGTTTCAAAATCATAAAATAAATTCTAATTCTACTTTTGTAGAGTTCGCTCGAGAGAAAAGTAATTTGCTTGATAAATGGTGTCACGCAAGTAAAGTTGATGACTTTGCATCACTGAGAGAGCTAATCTTGCTTGAGGATTTCAAGGGTTGTCTACCAGAACGCGTTGTGCTGTATATTAACGAATAAAAGGTATTATCGTTGTCACAAGTTGCTGTTTTGGCAGACGAATTTGTCCTTTCGCACAAGACCATGTTTTCCTCCACGTATAGACAAGAGCGCAGCATTTGATCAGTCTCCCCGAACGAAATTCATTCCTGCGTCATCAAAAGAAGTTTTAAATATATTGCCATAAGCAAGGCCATTTAATTGCAGACTGTAATGTTTTAAAACGTAAAAAAAAAACAGATAGTTCAGACGAAAAGTGTTGGCTTGGTAAACGCTGTAGGCCTACCTCATACCGGATTATTTAATTTAGCACAGGAGGAGAATATCCCTGATGTGAGTTATAAACCTTTTGTGACAACCAGGTTTATTTCGTTATCTGATGATGGAAATGAACAAAAAGAAATCCATATCTTGAGAGATACTGGAGCAAGTCACTCTTTTGCTTTGGCAGATGTATTTATTACCTTTGTCATCCGAAACATATAGTGGTTTGAGTGTTATTGTGCGAGGTATAGAAATGGGCATGGTTAAGGTCCCACTGCATCGGGTGCATCTAAAGAGTGCGCTTGTTACAGGGTTTGTTCAGGTTGGAGTACGTCCTTCGCTGCCAGTGAAAGGAATAACTTTCATTTTAGGGAATGACTTGTCAGGGGGTAAGGTCATGCCTATGCTAGAAGTAGCAGATGCACCAAATATGTGTTTCCCTTCTGATGAGCTATCTCAAGATTATCCAGAGGCGTTTTCGGCGTGCGTAATTACTCACGCACAGTCAAAGAAAAAGATCAATGTTGATTTGACAGATACTTTTATGGTACAAGATCTGGCTGGTGAAGAAATAGCGAAAGCTACATCAGAGAAAAAGTCTAATTTGAAAGGTCTAGAGAGTGTAGTCGATGATCGTAACTTTTTGAAATTGCCTGTAACTCACGAGAGAATTATTGTGGCACACTGATTTGGACTGGAATGTTGTCTATCAAATTGTCTTCCCTTGTGAGTATCGTCAATATATTTTATCCTTGGCGCATGAACATGCATTATCTGGTCATCTGGGAGTGACGAAGACATACCGTCGCATTCTTAGACATTTCTTTTGGCCAGGATTAAAGAGAGATGTGGCTAGATTTTGTAGAACGTGCCATATTTGTCAGTTAACGGGAAAACCAAACCAGTTGATTAAACCTGCTCCCGCTACCTAAAGCAAAGTTTTTGTTCACGATCATGTGTAGAGCTACTCGATTTCCCGAGGCCATCCCGTTGAGAAAAATCACGGCTCCTGTGATTATAAAAACGTTGCTTAAATTTTTTTTCCACATTCGGTCTTCCTAGAGTTGAACAAACTGATCAGGGAACTAATTTTTTATCGCAACTTTTTGCACACGTTTTAAAATCACTATCTATCGAACAACGAGTGTCAAACACTTATCACCACAAAAGCCAAGGAGCTGTTGAAAGATTTCACCGGACATTAAATTCAATGCTCAGGAAATACTGCCTGGAAATGGGAAATGATTGGGATGAGGGTGTTCCTCTGGTGTTATTTGCAGTGCAAGAAGCTGTACAGGAGTCACTGGGTTTTAGTCCAGCTGAATTGGTGTTCGGACACACTGTAAGAGGACCACTCAAAATTCTGAAAGAAAATATGTTGGAAGTTGATTCTGGGTTTGTGTGCACGGTTCATATTTTGGACTATGTTAGTCATTTTCGGGAACGACTACATTATGCTTACAGTTTTGCACAAAAATCCTTGGTGAATCTTCAGTCTGAAATGAAGAAACGGTATGATGTGAAAGCTGTTTCTCGTTCTTTTCAACCTGGAGATGAAGAATTAGTGCTGTTACCTATTCAGGGTTCTGCCTTATCAGCACATTTTTCAGGACCCCATGTTGTGACTGTAGAACTCCTGACAGGAAGCGCCAGTCGCGCGTCTGTCATATTGATATGCTCAAGTCTTATCACACCAGAGATAATTCACAGAGTGGATCTACTGAATGACCATAGAGCCCATGGAATCTTCTGTGGCTCTGATTTGTGGACTACCATTAAACCTGGAGGATGAGATTGGTGCAGATGATGACATAATCCTGCGAATTACTTCACAGCAGTGTGCTAAATTGGAAAACTCTGAAATTTTGAAGAATTTGCCGACACATCTTACTCATTTATCTGATGTTCATGTGCAGGACATTGTGGGTGTTGTCACTGATTTTCCATCCTTATTTGGAGATGTTCCGTCGCAAACTACGGTGTTGCAGCACGATATAGCAGGATTAGCCCCGGCTGATCCTGATCGATTGCTCCTGTCTGCCTGCTGTGTTTTGTTTGCTTCGAGGCTGTAAGCTTCGTCTAAGCCTCGTATTAGCTTTGTATTTCTTTCTGTTTTTAACCATCATTTACTACCATTTCTAGTTGTTTATACTACTAAATACAGCTTAGACAACATCTCAGATTAACCTGACATCGCTAGCTTCCGTTATTGTTAGCACAACACGCTAGTAACTCGCTAGCCTGTTAACGCGCTACCCGTGCGCTCAGTTACTTATTTATTTTTCTCTCGCGCGCCCGCGCCTCTGAGTTCATAAAAAGCCCAGGTGAGTAAGAATCAGTCAACAAACACAGTGAGTAATGTCTTGTCCTGTTATTGTCACCTGCACTTCATGTTACATGTTTAGCATAGCCTTCCCCGTCGGCAATATAGGGTTTATATGTGATAAATGCAAGGAGACAATCAGGCTGACGGAGAAGATTTCAGAATTAGAAACACGCATTCAAACTTTAATTGAGGATAGTAAGTGTGCTAGAGCTTTAGATACTATTTTGGATGCGCCTAGCATAGTGAACTCTTTACATGATTCGGTTCCGGCTGAATTATTGCCTGTGCTGCAAGGCAAATGTGTGACGGTGAGGGATCGCTCTAGTCGCGGATCAAAAAACACTCTTCCGTTCCGATTACCATAACAAATCGATTTGCCCCGCTCAGTGAAACACCCACTGAGAATTCTGTTGATTGTGCCCTGGTAATTGGTGATTCGATCAGACAGAACGTGAAAATAGGGACACCAGCCAACATAGTCATATGTTTGTCGGGAGCCAGAGCGCCTGACATCAAAGCAAATTTAACCTGTTAACCGTTTCCAGAGCGTCGGCGCACTGAAGCGGTTTTTTTTTTATTTAGTTCAAATTTACTATCAGATTTAATGTTATACCTTGACAAACTATACATCATTAAAAAGATATAATACTCAAGATTCAGTATTTGACCACTATTGTATTCTGAGAAACTTATAGTGACAGTTATGTCTTAATTTGTGTCAGGAGTTATGAAATGGAAAAATGAGTCGATACCTTTAATATGAATTATGAGCGTCAGCTGGTCCATTCATAAAAAACACTCCGTGCTGTCGTCATGACAGCGATTCGCAAAACATCGTCCCTCAGGGCTTTAGCTCAAAAATGTGCAGACTTGGAGAAATATTGATATATTCTCATAGATTCACATCATATTTCTATAGACAGGAATAATATTTGTTGAATTTATACCCAAATGCGTCGATGTAATCATTATGATCGCTTCTTACTGAGATGTGCTGTGTTTTCAATTCATACCAATAGCCTGAGGGCGCTATATGCACAACAACAGTCCATATATGGATCACGAAGAAGACCCATAGTCATGTGACATTCCAGGACGTCACTGATACAGAAAGTAGCTGACAGAGATCGCTGTAACATGCAGATAAAGATGTTTTGAAGACAATAAACATGATTGCAATGATATTTGAGTTACCTGTGTTCTTCAAGCCATGCCAGGTATTTCATAATAATAGATTATATTTATAATGTAATGCTAATCGATATAGATTTCATCATCGTGCAGAACACTATAAATAATACATTTTCTGTCGGATTTTTTTTTTATCTGAAGCCAAATTAGATCACAGAAGTTTATTTAAAACACTCGACTTGCGTTATAAAGTAAGTTTGGAGCACAAACATGGTTTTAATCTCATAAATGGTCGTGTATTGATGGTGTGCTAAGCTAACATGCTAGCTAGCCCAGGTGCACCTGCCACCAGCAGTTATTGTTTTATGATTTTTTTCTAAATAGGAATGCTTACTGAAATGTTTCAGTGCATTTGATACCAGTTTCAAATATTTAGTGAGAACTTTGATACAAGAAATTAGGGTTTGAAACCCTATGAATAGCCTGTGAATAGCCAGTCGTTAGTAGCTATAATGCAGACAAAAGAAATGCATATTTAGAGCCATAACCAGTCTGGAGAGGTGTAAATGTGTGCAGGGAGAGACTGACTCTGAATGGGGCTCGTTTGCACCACAAAATAATAGAGACAATAGACTGATTAGATGACTCAGAAGATGACTAAACATCAGTTTGCATTTTAGAGTCTAATCAAAATAAAGTAATTTGACATGATCTTGAAAAACATTTAACTAAATACAGAGTTTTAGACTTATCATTTGCAGATTTTAAATATAAAATGGTCACACATATGGCTTTAGCTGCAGTGCATTTCTAGATTCCTCCAGGGCCAACTTCAATTTTATTTTTATGAAGATGTTTCATAAAAGTAAATTTCTAATAACTTTACAAAACTTTGAAGCTATTTAAACATTTTTTTTTTCATTATGACAATAATTATTTCTACATTTACAATAAACTACTAGGTGTCAGCTTTCAAATGAGATCATACTTGTGCTTTTAGTGCAAAGGGTTCATGAACTGTATCTGTTTAAGTTTGGGTGTGCCATTTCTGGGGATTTTTCAAAAGTGGCCTTGAAGGTTAACAGGTTAAAAGTGCTGGCTAATGCTAATCGTAAATTCTCTAAGATTGTTATTCACGTCGGCACTAATGATGTTCGACTCCGCCAGTCGGAGATCACCAAAATTAATATTAAAGAGCTGTTTGAACTCGCAAGTACGATGTCAGGCACTGTAATTTGCTCTGGCCCCCTTCCTGTTCGAAGGAGTGATGAGATAGTTAGCAGATTGTCATCACTCAATGGCTGGCTGTCTAAGTGGTGTCCGCAAAATAATATAAAATTCATAGACATTTGGAAAAGTTTTTGGGGCAAACCTGACCTGTTGAAAAGAGATGGTATTCATCCCTCCTGGGATGGTGCTGCTCTTCTATCTAGTAATTTGGCTCATAGTCGTAGAGACAAAACATGACAATCTGGGGCTCAGGTCAGGAAGCAGACAAACTGGCTAAACCAACCGTCTGCTAGCGGCCTCGCATCACCAAGGTCAGATAAATCCCATCACATAGAGCCTCTTTCACCTAGATATCATCATATAGAGACTTTTTCTGTTCCCCGAATTTGGAAATCCAAAAAACTTCCAAACCGATCTAAGGTTAAAAATGTAAATGATATTCAACAAATAAAAAATAGATATAATACAGATGAGCAAACGATACAGTTTGGGTTGCTGAATATTCAATCCCTTACTTCAAAAGCGCTCGTAGTTAATGATATGATTTCAGATTATAACCTAAATGTGCTGTGTATGACAGAAACCTGGCTAAAACCAGATGATTACATTACTTTAAATGAGTCCACCCCCCATGATTACTGTTATAAACATGAACCTCGCCTGAAAGGCAAAGGGGGAGGTGTTGCTGTAATTTATAGTAATATTTTCAAAACCACTAAAAAATCTAGTCTTAAATATACTTCTTTTGAAGTGTTGGTGCTTAATGTAAAAATATATAATGTAAACGATAAATCAAGTTTGAGAATTCTGCTGGCAACTGTATACAGGCCACCAGGGCACCATAAAGATTTTAGTATTTTATTAGTATTGACTGCAGATAAAGTCCTAATTGTTGGTGATTTTAATATACATGTAGATAATGGAAAAGATGCAATGGGATTGGCATTTAAAGACATTCTTAACTCTATTGGAGTTAGACAGCACGTTTCAGGACCTACTCATTGTCGTAATCATACTCTAGATCTAATATTATCACATGGAATCAATGTTGATGCTGTTGAAATTCTGCAGCAGAGCGACGACATCTCAGATCATTATCTAGTCTCATGTAAATTACATTTAGCCAAGGCTGCAAAGCCAACTCTGTGATACACGTATGTTAGACCTATCACTTCTGCCACTAAAGATTGCTTTATCAATAATCTTCCTAATCAGTTTCATCATCTCAGCATCCCAGATAGCTTAGAAGAACTTGATATTGCAACAGAAACTTTTAAATCTCTCCTTTCCAGCACTTTAGACACAGTTGCTCCGTTGCGCTTAAAGAAGATTAAAGAAAATAGTCCAACGCCGTGGTACAACGAGCACACCCAGGCCCTTAAGGGAGCAGCCAAAAAAATGGAGCGCAACTGGAAGAAAACAAAACTAGAGATATTTCGGATTTCATGGAAGGAGAGCTCGATTGCTTAAAGAGAGGCTTTAAAAGCTGCTAGATCTGCTTATTTTTCAACCCTATTAGAAGAAAATAAACATAATCCTAGGTATTTATTTGAAAAAGTGGCTACACTAACGAAAAAGAAAGCTTCAAGCCCAGAAGTTTCCAAGAAACACAGCAGTAATGACTTTATTAACTTCTTCACTTATAAGATTGATAATATTAGGGACATAATTATAACTATGCAACCATCTACTACAGCATCGCATCAGGGAGTGCATTATAGTCTCCCTGAGGAAAAATTTGATTCATTTGTTGCCATAGGAGAGGAACAATTTTGCAAAATCATTAATTCATCTAAATCAACAACATGTATGTTAGACCCTATACCGACTAAACTACTGAAAGAGATGCTTCCAGAAGTCATAGATCCTCTTCTTAACATCATTAATTCGTCTTTGTCTCTAGGATACGTACCAAAAACCTTTAAGCTGGCTATGATTAAACCGCTTGTTAAAGAAACGCAACTTGATCCTACAGAATTAGTCAATTACAGGCCATCTCAAATCTCAATTACATCTCAAATCTACCTTTTCTATCAAAGATATTAGAAAAAGCAGTATCCTCACAACTGTGATCCTTTCTTGAAAGAAATGATGTCTGCGAGGATTTCCAGTCAGGATTTAGACCGCACCATAGCACTAAGACAGCTCTCATTAGAGTCACAAATGATTTGCTCTTATCATCCGATCGTGGTTGTATCTCTATAAGGCTGATTTATACTTCTGCGTCGGACCTACGGCGGAGCCTCTACGCTATAGACTACGCGTTGGTTTTCATTTATACTTCTGCGTCGTTGTCCGCATTGACGCGCAATTACACATGCAGAGAGAGAATGTGAAACGTGAGGGAGGGGTTCTAGCAGACCAATCACAGCGCTTGCGTCCACGTAGAATTGACGCGTTCTTACATTTTTGGAGAGGTGCACGTCAGGGTACACCGAGGGGTACGCGCGCTACGCACAGCCTACAGCGTAGCTACGGCGTAAGTTCAATGCAGAAGTATAAATTGGGCTTTAGTGTTACTTGATCTTAGTGCTGCATTTGACACCATTGACCACAACATTCTCTTAAATAGACTAGAAAACTATGTTGGCATTAGTGGAATTGCATTAGCATGGTTCAAATCATATTTATCTGACCGCTATCAGTTTGTAGCAGTAAATGAAGAGATGTCTTATCGATCACAAGTTCAGTATGGCTTACGACAAGGCTCAGTACTAGGACCGCTGCTGTTCACTCTGTACATGCTACCTTTAGGAGATATCATTAGGAAACATGGAATTAGCTTTCACTGTTATGCTGATGATACTCAGCTCTATATTTCTTCCGAACCTAACGAAACTCACCAATTCACAAAATTATCGGAATGCATAGTTGATATAAAAAATTGGATGACTAGTAATTTCCTACTACTAAATTCTGAAAAAACAGAGATTCTAATTATTGAACAAAAAACTTCCACACGTAATAACCTAGAATACCGTCTAACACTTGATGGCTGCTCTGTTAAGTCTTCGTCGTCAGTTAGGAACCTGGGTGTGCTCTTTGAAACCAATCTTTCATTTGAAAGTCACATGTCTAGTGTCTGTAAAACCGCATTTTTCCATCTTAAAAATATATCTAAATGACGTCATATGCTCTCATTGACAAATGTGGAACAACTAGTTCATGCGTTCATGACATCAAGGCTAGATTAATGTAATGCTCTACTGGGTGGTTGCCCTGCACGCTTAATAAACAAACTACAGCTAGTTCAAAATGCAGCCGCTAGAGTTCTTACCAGAACCAGGAAGTACGACCATATTAGCCCGGTTCTGTCAACACTGCATTGGCTCCCTATTAAACATCGTTTAAATTTTAAAATATTGCTGATTACTTACAAAGCACTAAATGGTTTAGCTCCCCAGTACTTGAGCGAACTCTTAACGCATTATAGTCCTTCACGTCTATTGCAATCTCAAAGTTCTGGCCAGTTGATAATACCTAGAATATCTAAATTGACTGCTGGTGGTAGATCCTTTTCCTATTTAGCACCAAAACTTTGGAACAATCTTCCTAACATTGTCCGGGAAGCAGACACAGTCTGTCAGTTCAAAGATAGACTAAAAACACATCTCTTTGACCTAGCATTCACATAACACTCTATAGACTTCTATAATTCAATATTAGGCTGCTTAGATTAGGTCAACCGGAACTGGGAACACTTCCCTTAAATCCTGATGTACTCGTTACATCATAAGAAGAATGGCATCTACGCTAATTTTAGTGTCTTTGTTTATCCCGAGGTTTTCCCGCAGCCTGCCGGATCCAGGCCGTTTCCAGATCTGACGAAGGAATTTCGCCTGGACCTGATGACAATACAGTGCTGAAGTGCCAACTAGCCTCTCCCTATGGAGGATCCCTATACCACTCTACAGATAAAGCGTTGTGGAATTTTTCGGTTCGCATACCTACCCAAAGCGGTAAGATAAAATAAAATTCTGCATCAAAATTTATAGACAAGACAAGTAGTTTGTTTAGGCATTGTTTGTAAGGAATTACAAACCTGCGCACATATATTCAAAAGCACATATCTATAGAATCAATTCTTAATGCGCATGTGAACGCCATCAGTGTCTATCACAGGTTCACGTTTAAAGTCTGTTTAGAGAGAACGGTGTCGTCTTAGCGGCCCCTAATTTAATAACAAATGATCATTTAGATGGAAGTGAATCAATCAAAACTAACTTTAGCTGGAAAAAACTTTTTTCAAGAACCACTATAAAACTAAACCAATCTCTGTTACCTTAAATTATATGTTTATCTCGGTAAAGCTGCTTTGAAACAATCTACATTGTTAAAAGCGCTATATAAATGAGGATGACTTGACTAATGTTGATGGCGCATCCCCTATTAAGCAGCATGCATACCGGGTGAACGCTGTTAAGAGAACTATTATGAAGCAAGAAACTAATTATCTGTTGGAGAATGGGTTAGCAAAACATAGTTGTAGCCCCTGGAGTTCTCCTTGCCTGTTAGTGCATAAGTCTGATGGGTCGTTTCGTTTTTGCGGGACTATCGTCATGAAAATGCAGTTACAGTGCCTGACTGTTACCCTCTTCCTAGAATGGAAGATTGCATTGACAATTTGGGGTCAGACAAGTTTGTCAGCAAGTTGGATTTATTAAAGGGGTATTGGCAGGTTCCGCTAACCTCTCGCGCATCTGATATCTCTGCTTTCGTAACTCCGGAATGTTTTATGCAATATCACATGATGGCGTTTGGGTTACGAAATGCACCTGCCACCTTTCAAAGATTAATCCAAACCGTGTTGGCTGGGGTTCCTCATTGTAATGCTTATCTGGATGATCTTGTACTATAAGTACAATACTCTTGTACATACTTCTGTTTTGGCTACGCCAAATTTTGAATGTTATTTTAAACTGGAAGTGGATGCAAGCGCTGTGGGAGCTGGAGCAGAGCTTTTGCAGGAGGAAGGTGTGGGAGTAGATCACCCCTTTTGTTACTTTTCAAAAATGTTTAACAAACATCAATGTAATTATTTCGTCATTGAAAAATAAACTTTGGCTTTGTTGCTGGCTCTACAATTTTTTGAAGTGTATCTAGGTTTATACAGACCATAACCCTCTGGTTTTCCTTACAAGAATGTATAACAAGTATCAATGCCTTATGCGTTGGTCGTTGGTGGTTCAGGGATACAACCTTGAAATCAATCATAAAAATGGGTCAGAGAGTGTGTTAGCCTATGCTTTATCTAGAGTGTAGCTCTATAGATCTGTTGGAAATAAACATGGTACGTTAATTCTAATGGGGAGGAGTGTTACGTCCTATGTTGTTTGTTGGGGTTGTTTCCATCCCCCCTCCCTTCTCTCTTTACTTTCACTCTTAGTAGGACGATGCGGCTACCTGACTGATTCATCCATCTGTCAATCATCGAAATGCTTGGTGATGATACACCGCGGTTTCACCAATGAGGGTATATGGACATATAGCCATGTGCCTATAAAGAGCGCACCTGTGTGGGAGGCGGGAGATGATTTGCACGATAGAGCCCACTTTCACTTGATCTGTCTGAGATGCATGTTTGCTCTGTACCATTTCTAATGTTTGAGAAACGCAGTGTTCTTTGAGAACTTGGTAACTAGAGGTTCATTTGAGTCGTCTTTTCTCTGTGAGTTTTTCGCCATTTTTCTGTTCTGGTCATTAGATCTTGTTATTAAACTGGGAAGAGAAAAGAACAGGTGAGACACCACGTGATATACATGTGCTACACTGAGTTGTAAACTGTATATAGAACACTAGTTTAGCGACATGTGCCATTCTTTGTATTTTTCGTCGTTTTGGAGTGTAGGGACTGGGCTAAGTGGGTGAATCTGAATAACTAAATACATCCGGCTAAAGACCAAAAATCTCTGAATGTAAATTAACCCAAACACACACACACAAACACACACACGCACACACATTCCCCCACCAATGAAAACCACACTCAGGACAGAGCGTGGTGTCCGATTACAAGACATTTTATGACTGATCGGAATGTCCCAAAGGAAGTGGATTACAAAGCGAAAAGAAACTTCTTTTCTTTAAAAGACATTCAACCAGATATATTCAATGTGTTTTTATGTGTGTCCATTTGCCCATGTCACATTGGAATGACTATGATTTTATCGTAGCTTAAAGTGAATTATAAATACCTTCATTATGCATTTTAAATATAACTGTCTATTCCCATAACTTGTACACATAGTTCTGGACACCTCCAGAATGCTTTCGGTGTGATCAATCAGAATACATACAGTAATATCCAGTAAAATACAGTTTACTATGTTTTCCATCTTTGGAGTGAAAAGAGACCAAAACTAACATCACTGGTGTTCTTAGATAACGGCGTTTACGACCCAAAGGAATGTTCACAGAACTGCCACCCTCTCTGAATTCTAACCAAGGAGGAGAAATGAATCCTGTATTCATATATATACAGTATATGCTATTATATATCCACTTGAGAATTGTATGAACAATGTATCTAAGTTCCCTATTTCATGAGTTGCCTTTTTGTGGTTTGGTCTATGTTTCTCGACAACTCTAATGCGATAATGTTTTAAACTTGGCCAACTAATGTTTAACCAAATCCATTTGTGGCAAGTTTGGTCTCGATAAACTCCAATCTTCATTCCCCATTTGTTAATTGACATTACATTTTGCTAAACTTGTGACACATTAGTATTATAAGAATTGTGAAGATTCTGCTCTTAAACACCCTAATTTCGTCGGTTTCAAATGTCTCTCTCTTAGACAAAGAGCAATAAAAAGCAAAGTCCCGCCTGTGAAATTCCAACCCTCTAATTGGCCAAGTCAACAGGAAGAGGCCGGATTTCTCCAAGGTGATAAATGACGCTTCCCCCCTCCGCTCGCTCTCTGTTACTTCGAATGTCATAATGTAAAAGTCTCGCCTCTGGGCGAGCTCTTCGCCTTTCTTTTATTGGTTTCTAGTTTAGTTTGTGTTTTTCAGTCTTAGATAAGTCTCCGTGTTTAATTCCAATCGACGAGTGAAAAGAACACCGCGTGACATATCTCTTCAGCAAATCCATCTACAAGGGACCTTTAAACGAGCACGCGCTCGTTTTGAAGGAGAAACACGCGCACGTGACCACGTGGCGAGAGACGCACACACGCTTCTTCACCAGCCATGCGAAGATGTGACGTTAACTCCGCGTGATTTCCCCGTAGAGATCTTTATTTCTTTTCTTTGTTAGTCAAAGTTTTGTTTTCCGTAGTCGACTCTGTTCACTTCCACAAAGTGAAACAAACTTAGCCGAACTATTTTCCTTTGGTAATGTTACCCCAAAGACTTGGAAACTCCGTTCAACGCGCGCCAAGCAGCACCCAGTGACGCTTCCTAAAGGACTCCGCTCACGCACACGCAGGAAATGCCGCGACACAGAGAGACCCAGAAACTTAAGTATATCTCTTTATAGAGCTTCTAAGAAGCATTAAGATGATGTTTTCGTGTTGTCACAGGCAGGGGACTGTCAGGGGAATGTTGCCAATGCTCTCTCTCTCTCTCTCTCTCTCTCTCTCTGTCCCTTCCCCTCTCACACGTGTTTCCATTGTCCACACTCTATGCATTTCTCGTTCATCGATGCCTTATCGTGTATTGTTGTTTATTATGTTTGTAAATACATATATCCCATGTAACCGTAGTAAATACATAAGTAGTTCTGCCTTATTAAATTCATTATATTCATCTGATTGATGTACTGCCTTTTTGCTCATTTAAGTCCCTTAAGTGCCAAAAGATCTTATAGCAACAAGCTTACAAATTAAAGATACTTTAAAGAGTATGTGTTTATAGGGCAGGAAACCCAATTCTTGTGGCCACAGAATTGCTTTTCCTGAAATCCTATAAAGTAAGATGATATTGTGGATTCCCACAGATATTAGTCTGACAATTGAGCTAATTAATTTAGCCTGTTTTGTAAGGCGTGGTCCGTGCAGGTAATTGCAATCAACTTGTGGTTAAGTGCAAGGATACACAGACATGCATGCAGGTAAAATGACATATCATCCCTTATCGGGAGTTTTATTAACATGTAAGACTGATCTAATCCAAACATGTATGAATAATTATTAATTACCAATTATTAATTATGATATGCAAATTCCCCACAGATTAGATCCGCCCCAGAGTCTTTACATAATTGGTGGAGAATAATGCAGGCACATTTTAAACTTGTTTTTGAGCAATTCAGTTTCAATCGATGTCTATATTGTGATTTAATATTGTACGCGCGCCTCGAGTGAGCGAACGCAACGCGAACTCACTGGCTGACTGATTAAAGGTACAAAGCCGAGTCCATTTCAGCACATTAACAGCTGCAAAATAATGTCTAACATTCCTTTTGCCATTGTTAATAACTAAAAGTAAAACTGCAGTTTCATAGTATTAAATTTGTCCAACAAAAGACGAAGAAACCTCTTTTGAATTGTGACATTTTAATGTTAAACTCCCCTGTCCGAACGAGATTCTTCTGTCAGGGTGAAGACTAGATTTAGTGAAACGATGCTCTTTCACTATTCTTAAGAAAGGCCTGATATTATAATCGTTAGATTAACGATGAACTCCTGGTTAAACATTGACGTAGCTACTCAATTGTAAAAAACCTAAAGCATATTTAATCATAAGTGCTATTTGATAATATGTCATGGGAGTCGAAAAAACAGACGAATATTTCCTGTTTTATTTTTGCACGACGCAGCGAAGCAATCCTGCCAGACGTGTTTGTTAAAATATAGCACCAAAAAAATCCAAAACCGGAAAACATTTTTAATCATAAGTGCTATTTGATAAATGTTATTTGGATCCGAACGACAGACGTATAATTCCTGTTGTCCATATTAGTGTGTGGAAGCGAAGAAATCCTTCCGTGCACACGTGTGTCGAATAGAAAAAATCCGCCGAAGTTTAAAATTCATAAGCGAACACGTGTGAATAATAGCGCTAATTGTTTATGTGGGAATTGAAAAACCGATGCCTAATTCCTGTTGTCCCTATGTGTGTGTGTAGAAAAAATTCCTGCCACGCCGTTTTGTGAAATATAGCTGAAAAAAAAAAAACGCTGAGATTTTATTTTGGATAAGTGTGATCTTACAGAAAACAAAGCGTCTGCACGCTCAAATTTGAATCACACATGGAAGCAGGGTGGTTGTTATTCCGCTGACAAACACTAGAGGGCAGCACTGAGGCCTAAGTGCTTGACAGTTCTCGAATTACGCACCGCCCCCTGACTTTACCCTCCATGAGCGAAATGGCGCCATCTCGTGGACACTAGTAACGAGGCCGTCTTTTCCTAAACAATCTCTCTCATCACAATTTCAGATTTTTCCAGTGAATTTCTGAAATTGTGTTTCTAACTTTCAATGCATGTGCAAGTTCCAGTTTTACTAACATGATTTCACTCCCGACTGTGTACACTTATTTTGAATTTAGTTCAAACCACAGTTGAATTTAAAATTTAAAAGTAAGCAGTACCAGTTTCTGATGACCACTTAGGAGGAATGCGCCCCTTGTGGCCTCCCCCCTCTACGTCAGCTCATCACTTAGTTCCTAACATCATTCTTTTCTGAAGTGGCTTTCTCCCAGTTGGTTTTATTTTGGTTATTATCATTGATACCTCACCGTAGTCGTGATCATCATCAAATATAATGCCAACCTTTAATTTCCTACACTTAATCAAATTTGGTTTGAAACAAACAAATTTCAAGATCAATTTGAATTAAGTCTCCTTTCCTGTTGGGAATGGTTTTATGGCTTTATTTCTATATTTCCTTTTTCAAATTATTTTCAATAATTTTGATTTGATACGTTACGTTATGTATTGGATACGTTATGACAACTGTATCCTTACTATTCTAGAAGTTACTTAACATCTATGCATACGCTTGATTTGAATTGTATTTAAACCAGTTTGAATGCAATTTAAATCAAGTTCTCTGTCAGCCAGGTTGACCACTAGGAGGAAGTGGCCCAAACCCTTAGTGGCCCAAACGCGCCACTACAGCTTGCTTCCTCCTGTGCTCTTCCTGCTGCACTTAATCTCTTCTCTGAATGGGGGCTAGGTTGTTCTGATAATTAACATTGTCATAATTCCCTTTTTGTTTGTACCATAATTTTAGTAAAGCCGTTGCCTTTGATGATTTTTCTACAAAAAATAGACACTCAATTTGATTTAGATAGAGAGAGCTTTAATTCACGTTGAGGTTCACTTGTCCTTCATCCTGTTTTGTGTTTGTAGGTAGAAATTTCTCTCGTGCTGTGGTGATTTAACAGTCATCTCTGCTTGGGGTCCAGCAGGCTGGTTCGTCTGACCTGCGTCACCAGCGCTGACTGAGCACGGGTCTCGGACTTTCCTGTATTTCTCCGTTGGTGCAGCCCGCAACACGACATCACCAATTTGGCACTGCCGGTTGTGTTCAAGGTCGGGTTGCGTGAGGGCACACATCGGTACAGATATGCGGAAGGGCCCGGGACACTGCTGTCAAGTGTTTGGGGACGACAGAGAGACCAACCAAAATGCTGACTCCAACCCGAATGACCTCAGTTCACCCCAGGGAAACTAGAAAAGGTATTAAATCCATCACTTAGTATTGGCCACAGAATCTAGACATTCCCCCGGTCATTGAAGTGTTTGGCTCCCTCCTACTCTCCTAGCCACAAATCGCAGGCTTAGGCCTCCTCTTCCCCTGTAACACTTCCTGTGTACTATTAACGCCATTTCATTACAGACCTTTCCGTCTTGGATGGTTGCATGTTACTTAAAACTTTGCTATCTTGCCATTGCTCTTTTCTGTTGTGCTCTGTTCCTTTCAGTTCACTTAGAGACAGAACCTATCTGAGACAACAAGGAACGCTGAATAATAGTTTGACAACCAAGCCGTTAGCATCAACAGGTGACCCCTAAGCTACCGCCCCGTTAAAAATCTTTATTCAGGCCATGCTGACCTACCCAAATTGTCCCACCAAATGATTTAACTGTCGGCATCAGTTAACCAAAATTTTCATACGCGGCATAGCCCGTATTATAGCTTGTTAAACGTAGAACGAACCTGCATACAGATGCAGATACAGATAGCTTTATTAATCCCCAAGGGGCAATTTAGTTCCATTGGTCTCTCTGCGTGTGTGTTGTGTTCCTCTCGCCCACAGTGAAGCCAGTATGTTCCGGTCCTACAGTCCCACAACCCGCTGGGACAACCTGGAGACATGGCTGAGATTCATGAAACCTCCATTCCTGACCAAGGTCGCCAGTGACTCAGAGCCCCGAGCCAAGAGCATCGTAGACGTGGACAGGCTGATGGCGCACAAACCAAGCCAAAGCTCCCACGACAAAGACCGGTCAGATACGTCAACCTCACTTGCCAGCTGATCGCACAAGCACGTCTCCACGAAAGGAGCCGCATCGCCCTGGAGCACGAAGTTGCAACGCTAAGGATGCAAGCCGAGGATGACAACGACCCCGAGCTACAGAAGGAAGTGGAAAGACTTCAAACTGCCCTATGTGATCTTCATCTGCACATAGACCAAAGAGTGCAGTCAGAGAAAAGAACCAGAGAGGAACTCAGCGAGAAACTCCGACAAAAGTGAAGCCCCTTGCAAAGAGCAGAGACTGAACTTAAAGAGACTCGAAAGCCACGGCCTGCGAAAGAAACTCGCAAGAGGCCCGTGCTACCATCCACAAGCACGTTCAGCAGAGACAAGATCTCGAACACGAACTTGACACCGTTCACACAGAGTTGAAACCCTCTTATAGACTGCAGAAGGACCGGGAAGGGGAAACGCACACCACAAAGTTTCCCTGACCAGCCAGTCCGCACCTTTCAGCCTAGAACCCAGAGCTGTACAGGGGGGTGAAAGCCCACTGTCAAAACATCACCAGCCAGCCCACAAGAACCCCCGTCAGCAGCGAGGGGGGAAGAGCCTTTCCAAAAGAGCCCCGGCCACTAACCACGGCATGGCTCCCAAAAGACTTAACAAGCTGGCCAGAAACATCCCTATGTTCACTCTGAACCATGCAGGAGGCCACAACGTGCACGCCATCCGCAGGACATTGACTTTCACTTACAAACTGTTACCAACGTCACCGCGTGGGACAGATTGTACCTGCTCAGAATCACGTCCAGTCGTGATGCGCGCAGCTTCCTCGACCGTCAACCAGAGACAGTCAAGTCGGGCTACCAGCCGCTGCGGCAGGCCTTCACTAAAGAATTCTCTGATCCAGAATCAGACCAAAGACTAATCACAGCCATGGACCTCAATCAGTCCGGCATGGAGGATGATTTCAACTTCAGAACTTTGTCTCTCCGAAATCTGCACCCCACAGTGAGTCATCATCTAGACATCCTGGCCTGACCACATAGCATGACTACTCAACAGCTAAAAGAAGCTTACACAAAGCAAAAGACTGTGTCCGAAAAGACTTTGAAAAACCCCACAATCTACTCTGTCTCTGAGCCCTACTCAGAGCTGCCTCTAGAGGGCGCCCCACAACACCATAGCCCTGTTTACAGAGAGTCAAGACTGTTCCAGGCCAACAGAGGGCAGCACTACTGCGATGGTGCTCGTCCAAGACACCAGAGCGAGGGCTTTGACAGATTCTGGGACCTGCAACAACCACCCGACCACCCAAAAGGTGGAGCCACATGGGAAACCGACCAATGGCCCAGAAAGAGCCGAGCCCCATCGACCAGACCATCAAGCCCAGACAGCCCAGAGCGGAACCCCTCTCGACATGCCACTGGTAAGCACAAGTCTGAACCCACATCAGAAAAAAACAGTGCCGCCACATCTGAGACAGCTGAGACCCTGAAGTCGCTGAAAGAGCTTCTTCACAAAAGACTTTCCAAAGGAGACAAGAGGGACAAGACAGACATCCTATGTCTAAGCGTAAGACCTGAACCAGGCAACCAGAACACTGCTCGTCAGCCTCAGAGCACAGAGCTAACTGTCACATCACAAAATGACAGCATCACCCAGCCACCACAGCTGACAGCTGCACAGCCTGAGCGACACAGCACAGTTTCCCACAGCTGGGTCCAAAAGCCCAAAATACCTAGAAATGCTGCTTGTCTGTCTGTCTCCGCAGAGAACTACACAAGACCGGCCCTAACCGCCCATCGATCACCACACCAGCCCCTACGCTAAGACTCCTGGGGAACCTGATCGAAAAAGGGGGTGGCCCGGAAACTCTACCTAGCCATCACTTTGGAAAATGAGGTGAGCTTGGAAGCCCTGGTAGACACCGGCTCAGACCTCACTTTAATGTCAGCTCAGCCCTTTGAAAGACTCGGCACTAAAGCTAAGAGCAAAGATCGAACTCTTATACCCCAAACGTGACAGCTGAACGTGCAGTCGTACAGCCAGAACAACATCCGGCTCTAACAGGTAGTTCCCAGGAACTCCAGCAGCCATCCATGGGTACACAGCCTCAGCACCAAGTCAAGATTCAAGTTCACTACCCTGCACCTTCCAGCTCGCCAGAGACCAAGAAATGCTGCTCAACGATGCGTGAACTGATACAGAAGGCCTCTAACACATAAGGCCTCCTCAGAAAGGGTCCCCTAAGATCCCATTGTTTCCGAACTGCAAAACCAGAAGGCACACAGAATGAACATAATGCAAGACTCTGTAAAAGGGTCCCTGGTCAGCATAAAACATAAAACTTTTAAAGTAGATGAAAATGTGTGCTCGAAGAGAAGCAAGACTCTGCATTAGACAATTTAGAATTTAACTGATTTAAAGAAAATCTTGAATGGACGTGTATGCCTCACCTGCCAACACACTATGCACAACTTTTTCGAAACAAACATTTGCTACATGCTGGTTGAAATGACACTGCTAAACATTAGTTTCCATGACAATAAAGGGTTACAGGAAACCCTAGCTCCAAATAAGGCATACGTCACCTTGACGCCATAGTGTAGGAAAACCACCTGAGTTGAAACTACTGTTAACCTACAGGTTTAATTTGATCATTACAATCCAAACGGAACACAACATGCGATAAGCATTTTGATCACTGGTTGCTGGCTTGTCTAAATGCAGATAAAACAATAGCTGGAATTGACATCTCTACTGTAAGTGAAAGAGTCTTAGATTTCCAACTAATATAAGTAAGTTCAGCAGTAAAGCGTAAGTTGTTTGACAAAAAAAAAAACTCATCTCAGCAGCTTGTAAACTGTACCGATATCTATCCTGCTTTGGTTAAAGAAATCCAAATTGCAGTATTGCTAAACCTGTTTCTGACAAAGGAAGCTCAGGACAGTGTTATATATACGTAGACCTGGGTGATGCTCCCCTTTCTACAATGTAAAGGCCTTACAAATTATTGTTAGATTGATGTAATTCACCTAAAAATTTTAGCTGCATCTACAAGCAGAGAGCTACCTAGCGATCAAAACTGTTCACTCGCTGAAGAGCCAGCATTTGTGCATGAGAGGGACGTAACTATAGATGCTTAGACAACCTTTGACTTGCAGCAAATCTATTTCCTTACTCGGTAAACAAATAGAATAAGTTGTGTAAAGTAAAGAGAAGAGTTACATGAGTAAAACTAGCAAATGCCAAAACACAGTCGCATTTTACTTAATGTAACGTCAAGTTCTCAAAAGACTTTAAAGTATAGGCGCCCCCTTATAACCCTTTTAACCCGTTAAAAGGTGCAGACATTCTTCAGGTACTGTCGAATTGTTCTGACATGCTCTAGTTCCCATGACAATGACTTGTCACAGGAAGTGCTAACTCGTGATGTCACGTTGTAAACAAACCAGCCTAGGTGGCTAAGCTAACCTAACCTAGCGTCCATCCAGCTTAGGCTAAGCTAACCTAACCTAGCATCCATCCATCCAGCTTAGGCTAAGCTAACCTAACCTAGCATCCATCTAGCTTAGGCTAGGCTAACCTAACCTAACATCCATCCCGCTTAGGCTAAGCTAAATAATAACTTCTACAGTTAGCAGTTAGCATCATTTACTTTAAGCCTTAATTACAGCTGCTGTTTATACAGCCCAAAGTATTCTAGAATACTTTCTTTAACCCCAGTTAGGGTTTGTAATTCTTCACTTTCCGTACTTTCAATTCTGCTCAGCTAAAGTTCACCTTCACTAGTTTAGGCATAGGCCTTGCTGAGCACTGTAGGCTAAATCGCCAATTAAACTTAAGCTTAAGTACATGTAAAATGTGTAGCTAGAGAAGAATCTGTATAGTAATGAGAATTTTCATCAGCATGTTGACTAAACATTTGAAGGGACACACAGAGTGGTCGTGAACACGCAACCGCTGTAACCCACCATCGAGTGTTGGTCCAAGCGAATTCAAAGTTTAGTCACTAGTGCTACTGACTATTCTCATATTCAGATCATTCCCGCTGTTTTGACCACTTACCCACGTTTTATTTTTATTTTTACTTTAATAATAATAGCAGTCAGCTATTACCTTGTCTTTTCGGTCATCTATATGATTCAATTCCATTTCCTCTCTTGTTGGAATGTGGTTCCATTTCCCATAGGGCCCAGAAAGGAAACAGAGACACCTTTATTTGTGATTTTGTTTATTTTCAACAAGTGCACTAATTTTTATGACCCTGCAACACAAGTAATTTCAACGATTACTAGGGCATAACTATAGTCCTGAGGATTGATAATAAGCATAATTTGAATAGGAAAGCTGTCCTTTTTCCCCCTATCATTCACTTCGTCAAGCCGTAGTGAACCACTAGTTAAGTCCTGAGAAATAATTTAGTCATAAGAACCATCTTAAGTCAGTTATTTCATCTCGGCTATGCCCTTTCCGGGAAATACTCTCGGAACCACATAAGTCTTAGCCTCCTAACATCCACAGCTAAGATGATAAGGATACAAGACACACTTCACTAGCTAGATACACGTGAAACGCATAGCTTTATGCTACATTCCTAGCGAACCCATTAAACCTTGGTTCTGAACTTTTAGGGTCATGCATTAGTCTCACCCCAAGTGCGACAAAATGTCACAGAGCCTCTGCTTAACCTGACCTTAACGTTCCAGCTTACCAAAGACTATGACAAACAATGGACACTATGAGAAACCACCTCTCATACCCCTCCAACCACCCACGAACGCCGTCTGCACCCACCGACAACCAATGCCCCAGACAACCGACGTCTACCGGCACATGCTGCGTGCACAAGACAACATTCAGCGTTCTGCACCTGATGCCATCACTGCGCCACAGCTTGTGGTGCCACAGTGCAAAAGGGGGGTCATGCCAATGTATGCCCATGACGCACCATGTGCTGCACACCGCAGCACCAGAGACACTTGCAAGACACCGAACCAAGTGGCATACCGGCGTCCTTAAAAGCGGAAAGACTGTCCTAGCCAACCAAGGACGACACTCGCTGAAATTTTTCCTCCCTTTCTCTTTCTCTCTCCCTTTCACTTTTACCAGGATGCTGCTGTGCCTCCAGCCAACCAGAGAGCAGCCGCAATCGGACATCTCACCAGGTCCGGCATCAGGCATCGTCCTAAGGGAACAACCAGGACTCCTTTTCTGCCGGACCCGCACTCAGAAAGTGTATGTGCCACCTGATCCTCGCAACGCCTACAGAACACAATACAGCTGGTTGCTCAACACATGCTCAACGAACTTGAGAAAATGACTGTCACGCCAGTGGAGCCAGGTGGCCACAACCGCCGCCGGACTGCCGTCTGAACTCTGTTTAACACTTGTATGTCCAGCATGAATGCAGTAAACCTAGCCAACGTGAGTCGGAATGCAGCCGAAATTCAGACTGAGATTCCACAGATAACAGAGCAACTCCCAACACAGAGTGCATCCCTGCAGACCATCGACAAGACATTAAAGGGAACTGTGGTAATTTTCAACACCCACAGCGTTCGGCTGACCCAGACAGGGAACTCCATGAAACGGCTGTTTACGGTCTTCCAGAATGACTTTGCTCAAGCCATGCTCAAACTCAGCTGGTTACAGCCCTGATGACAGACACGCTGCTGGAGGTGAACTCCTCCATTGACAGCCTAGCCATGGGTAGAATTCCACCGCACCTGATACCCTTAAGCCTTGTGCAAACCGTGCTGGCTTCCGCCATCACCACACCAGCTGACTCTCTACAAATACACCTTGCCTACTCGCTGGGTAGTGCCAGCCCACTCTGCGTCAACCCCAAGCAGAGAGAAGTGGGTTTTGCTCCTGAACTCGCCCATCATAGAGCCAAGCCGAATCTACCGGCTCAAGAACATTGTCAATGTCAGATTTTGAAAAGTAACACTCACATCAAGATCCGCACGCCGGACGTGGTCGACTTCAACGACAGCTACACAAAGCTGTCTTTAGCTCCGAACCCGTACGTATGCACATTGACCAAAGACACTCACTATCTCTGCCCTAACAAACCCTTCCTCGGAGACAACACTGACGGAATCTGCAGGCTGCAGATCAGTGACACCCGCTGCCCTGCTAAAGCTAAGCCTCGCACTCAAATCATCGAGACCCAAGCAGAGATTGTAGGTGACAGGGCTCGTTAACACTCCTGTGCGCACTCAATTACGACCAGAATGACACTGACACCTGTGTCACCTCGCTCCACCAGAGCATGTGAATCCAAGTACCGAAAGGCGCCATCCTTCACCTTGACGACCTGGCATGGTACCATCTTCCAAGCAAAGAGCACAAATTAGAACTAGAAATCCCATCCTTCTCCAGTAACCACACTTTCACCCTAACTCCAGAACGGGAGTTGTGGTTTGCGAAAGGGGGGGGTCCCAGCGAATTGACACAGCCTATCGACACAGCCCTCCAAGCTTTGTCTCAACTGCCCTACTTAACCACCACACCTGCTGTCCAATCCTGGATTGCGGCCGACCCTACGCTGGGTACCTCTATCAACCACACCCAGACGCTCGACAGTCATCCTGCGCAAGAGGCTCAACGAGGCGCGAACATCTACAGCCAAGCCCACGGGACCCTCAGGAAGAGGGTACCACGCTGGAGGCTGCGTCGAACTTAATCAAGCTGAGCCCTCAGCCTGAGAGCACCTGCTACCCGATCATCATGATTCACCTGTCATCCGTCCATTGTGATGATTGTTGTCCGATTAAGTCCACACAGGGACTTCATCAGACAAAAAGGGGGACTGTAGGGACTGGGCTAAGTGGGTGAATCTGAATAACTAAATACAACCGGCTAAAGACCAAAAATCTCTGAATGTAAATTAACCCAAACACACACACACAAACACACACACGCACACACATTCCCCCACCAATGAAAACCACACTCAGGACAGAGCGTGGTGTCCGATTACAAGACATTTTATGACTGATCGGAATGTCCCAAAGGAAGTGGATTACAAAGCGAAACGAAACTTCCTTTCTTTAAAAGACATTCAACCAGATATATTCAATGTGTTTTTATGTGTGTCCATTTGCCCATGTCACATTGGAATGACTATGATTTTATCGTAGCTTAAAGTGAATTATAAATACCTTCATTATGCATTTTAAATATAACTGTCTATTCCCATAACTTGTACACATAGTTCTGGACACCTCCAGAATGCTTTCGGTGTGATCAATCAGAATACGTACAGTAATATCCAGTAAAATATAGTTTACTATGTTTTCCATCTTTGGAGTGAAAAGAGACCAAAACTAACATCACTGGTGTTCTTAGATAACGGCGTTTACGACCCAAAGGAATGTTCACAGAACTGCCACCCTCTCTGAATTCTAACCAAGGAGGAGAAATGAATCCTGTATTCATATATATACAGTATATGCTATTATATATCCACTTGAGAATTGTATGAACAATGTATCTAAGTTCCCTATTTCATGAGTTGCCTTTTTGTGGTTTGGTCTATGTTTCTCGACAACTCTAATGCGATAATGTTTTAAACTTGGCCAACTAATGTTTAACCAAATCCATTTGTGGCAAGTTTGGTCTCGATAAACTCCAATCTTCATTCCCCATTTGTTAATTGACATTACATTTTGCTAAACTTGTGACACATTAGTATTATAAGAATTGTGAAGATTCTGCTCTTAAACACCCTAATTTCGTCGGTTTCAAATGTCTCTCTCTTAGACAAAGAGCAATAAAAAGCAAAGTCCCGCCTGTGAAATTCCAACCCTCTAATTGGCCAAGTCAACAGGAAGAGGCCGGATTTCTCCAAGGTGATAAATGACGCTTCCCCCCTCCGCTCGCTCTCTGTTACTTCGACTGTCATAATGTAAAAGTCTTGCCTCCGGGCGAGCTCTTCGCCTTTCTTTTATTGGTTTCTAGTTTATTTGTGTTTTTCAGTCTTAGATAAGTCTCCGTGTTTAATTCCAATCGACGAGTGAAAAGAACACCGCGTGACATATCTCTTCAGCAAATCCATCTACAAGGGACCTTTAAACGAGCGCGCGCTCGTTTTGAAGGAGAAACACGCGCACGTGACCACGTGGCGAGAGACGCACACACGCTTCTTCACCAGCCATGCGAAGATGTGACGTTAACTCCGCGTGATTTCCCCGTAGAGATCTTTATTTCTTTTCTTTGTTAGTCAAAGTTTTGTTTTCCGTAGTCGACTCTGTTCACTTCCACAAAGTGAAACAAACTTAGCCGAACTATTTTCCTTTGGTAATGTTACCCCAAAGACTTGGAAACTCCGTTCAACACGCGCAAAGCAGCACCCAGTGACGCTTCCTAAAGGACTCCGCTCACGCACGTGCAGGAATGCCGCGACACAGAGAGACCCAGAAACTTAAGTATATCTCTTTATAGAGCTTCTAAGAAGCATTAAGATGATGTTTTCGTGTTGTCACAGGCAGGGGACTGTCAGGGGAATGTTGCCAATGCTCTCTCTCTCTCTCTCTCTCTCTCTCTCTCTCTCTGTCCCTTCCCCTCTCACACGTGTTTCCATTGTCCACACTCTATGCATTTCTCGTTCATCGATGCCTTATCGTGTATTGTTGTTTATTATGTTTGTAAATACATATATCCCATGTAACCGTAGTAAATACATAAGTAGTTCTGCCTTATTAAATTCATTATATTCATCTGATTGATGTACTGCCTTTTTGCTCATTTAAGTCCCTTAAGTGCCAAAAGATCTTATAGCAACAAGCTTACAAATTAAAGATACTTTAAAGAGTATGTGTTTATAGGGCAGGAAACCCAATTCTTGTGGCCACAGAATTGCTTTTCCTGAAATCCTATAAAGTAAGATGATATTGTGGATTCCCACAGATATTAGTCTGACAATTGAGCTAATTAATTTAGCCTGTTTTGTAAGGCGTGGTCCGTGCAGGTAATTGCAATCAACTTGTGGTTAAGTGCAAGGATACACAGACATGCATGCAGGTAAAATGACATATCATCCCTTATCGGGAGTTTTATTAACATGTAAGACTGATCTAATCCAAACATGTATGAATAATTATTAATTACCAATTATTAATTATGATATGCAAATTCCCCACAGATTAGATCCGCCCCAGAGTCTTTACAGGAGTAAGAGTAGTTTATTAATGGCGTTTTTGACACTGAAGATTCTTTTGTTTTGATGAATGTTAACCCATTTGTGCCCAAATTTTACAGAATGGTTTCATGCATATAGTTGTGTTAATAGTGTCCTCTGTGAACATGTTCTGTATTTATTTTCCTCAGGTTTTTTTTTTTTCTTTTCTTGAAAATCATATTTGAATGTGCGGCAACTATAGTTGCCGGTGGGCAAATATGTTGTATGCACCCCTTCAATATCAAATTTGAATAGGAGGAGAACATTTGGCATCTAACTCAAAATAACTGCTTTCAACAGATCAATCTTTATTCATAATAAATGTGTTTATGTAAAAGAACATTTGATGTGAACCCAAAAAAGCTGCATCTAGCTTATAATCTCTTGTGTATGATAAACAAAACAAACAACAAATACATTTGTCTTAAAATGGTGGAACATAATGCAGAACAAAGTGCAGCCATTAAGTTTCCCAAACAGGGCATTGTGTATCAAAAATCTAAAAAAAGTTAATGAATAATAAATCAATAAAAATAAATAGAATGAAGAAAAAATTACTTCTATATCAGGCGTTCCACCAGGCGTTGACCATAGCACTGTTGAGTGCCCAGCTGAATGTAATGTAGGGATCCAGGCAAGTTTGTAGAACCCAAGTGCAGTTTATTCAGAAGATCCAAAACAAAATACAAAACAAAGACTTGGCATGGCTTGACAAAACATGATGGCAAAACAAGCAGTTACAACAATCAAAACTAGACAAAGACACAGGGCAAACATGAGGGCTAGCGCTGTGGAGCGTTGGTGGACCTGGGCCATGGAGTGTGGACGCCACCAGCAGTGCAGGAAGCCAGGGTAGAGCCGGCAGTGCAGGGGACCAGGGCGGAGCCGGGAGTGCAGGGGGCCAGGGCGGTGGCGGCAGTGCAGGGGGCCAGGGCGGAGCCGGCTGTGCAGGGGACCAGGGCGGAGCCGGCAGTGCAGGGGCCAAGGGCGGAGCCGGCAGTGCAGGGGGCCAAGGAGGCTCAGCCTCTGAGGCATTAAACAGGTACCTACTGCCCCTCTCCAAAATGTTCTTGGGACGAGACTCTGGTGTGGATGCAGCCATCTCGGGACGAGACTCTGGAACGGCAGCGGTGGCCATCTCGGGACAAGGCTCTGGAACTGCGGCAGTGGCCATGTCGGGACAAGACTCTGGAACTGCAGCGGCAGCCATCTCGGGACAAGACTCTGGAACGGCGGCGTTGGCCATCTCGGGACGAGACTCTGGAACTGTGGCAGTGGCCATCTCAGTACGAGATTCTGGAATCTGGAACGGCGGCCATCTCGGGATGCGACGCTGGAACGGCGGTGGCGGCCATCTCGGGCCAAGACTCTAGAA
This sequence comes from Siphateles boraxobius, assembly GCF_051911475.1. Lineage (NCBI taxonomy): Eukaryota > Metazoa > Chordata > Actinopteri > Cypriniformes > Leuciscidae > Siphateles > Siphateles boraxobius. Next base: position 30,312,603 of record NW_027508722.1, read on the forward strand.
CGGCGGCGGAGGCCATCTCGGGACAAGATTCTGGAACGGAAGCGGCGCCTATTTCCTCCGAAAACACATGCACGGCAGGCATGACGTGAACAATCTCTGGCTCGGCAGGACTGACGTGAGCAGTCTCTTAGATCAGACATGATGTGAAGATCAGGCTGGTCAGGCATGATGCGAAGATCAGGCATGACGTGAAGATCAGGCTGGTCAGGCATGACGTGAAGGTACTCAGGCTCGGCAGACATGATGTGAAGAAGCTTAGGCTTGGTGGGTACTGTGGAATAAAAAACCTATAGATGACGGAAATGGGGGTGTTTGTATTCTTTCTGTAGTCTTATGCAGTCGCAGTATCGTAGGCTACGCTATCCAAACATTGGCAAAGGTGCATTATCGCCACCAACTGGGCTGGAGTGTCTATTATTCAAGCTCTCAATGGAAGAATGTCTGGTTTTGAGCCGTTTGGAAAAATGGGTCCACAGTTTTACAACGAATGGTAAAACACCTGTTGGAAAGCATCTTTTGCAGTGATTTTTGTGTGAGCATATCAGTGAACACCCCAGGCCACTCGGTGAGTGTCACGTCTTTATAAACTAAAGTTTAATGCATTTTATTAATGATTCTTCCAGTGCCCCTATGAAACCATTGTGGAGGTGGTGGGGGGTGGGGGGGGGGGGGGGGGGGGTTTCTAACACAGAAACCGAAAATTCTCGGGACAGCAGCATTTGTCCAAATTGCAATCTTAACCATTCTATTTCATCAGAAATGATCTTAAAACAGGGCTTTAAGTGTAAAATACCCAACGTGTCCTTTAAATTAGACTGGTTTGTGTCAGATGTTTTCCAGTACACGTTCAGTATTTTGATGTTGCATGCCTTATGCTCCCTAGACTGCGTCCCTAGACGGTTTGTAACAGTGCGCGAGGGGGATGGGGGATCTGTGGCGTGTCCAGGTTTTTGTCTAAACCGGCTGATTTATGTTGTTCTGTCGAAGCATAGTGTTGGTTTCAGTGAATATGATCAAAAAAATCTTGCCGACTGCAGCTTTAAGTAGTGACGTCCAACACAATCTTTTAGAATCAGTGTTTGATCATAACTTGTTGATTAAGGGAAAGTGCAGCTTATACAGAAATGCTATGGCTCTATAAATTGAGGGTACTTAGTATGATGAACATAAAAATAATGCATGTCATATAATTTTAAATATCACCTTCAACTTATCTTAAATTGCTGAGTTCATAAAAATCATCAAGCTATAAGTGTGTAGACCCCAGTTTGCACTCCATGCCTAACACATATTCCCATAAAATTGCATGGCCTAACAGGAGTTATAATTTTCTTTCATCAATTTATTTTACAGCAAGCTTTTATTTCACCATTATGACCGCATGCGTAGAAGAGACCACATTAAAATAAATCTTAAATTATTTATTACAAGTGAAGTGATTATGAAAGAAAAAGAAAAAAATAGATCAAATGAAGCAATGACCAGTGTCTCTTGAAATACGTTCTGTCTTTAAAGCCATTTTAGTATAGTTTACATCGCCCAAAGGTTTGACTGCTGTTACTACACTGTTATGGGGGTGTAGCATTATTATTATTTATTTTTTTAATGAACAGCCATTAGAAAGTAGCTGTAAAAAGCAAATCTAACAGATATAGTAAATCTTACAAAAAATTAGATTTTTTATTTTTTTATTTTTTTATTTTATTGAGGTAAATACTAACAGATAACTTTCCCAGTGTATTATGGACCACCACTATTTACAAAAAAGACTAGTCTAGAAGTGCCATCTGTAAACCAACCAACTACAGCTTGTTTTGTTTTTTATGCCATTTTGGGGAATAATGCTGTAAATTGAGTAGACACTTAAAAATCAGCATTGGGACAGCTGATTTTATGATAGATCTTGCTAGTTATGTTCGAAATATGCATCAAACTGTGAACAAACTGTGGCTATGCTGTCTGAGGCTGAAACTACTATTTAAGGGAGAGAAATAGATGTGGATATGGACATCCTCTGCCATCTGGTCACACTGTGTCTCTTCCTGAAAATTAAGACGTTTAGCAAGAAATGCCCGGAGAAGAGGGCCTCATGCTGGACTGCTCTCTAAGGCATAGGAGGATGTAATTACACTCTGTATGGCTCATATCTTCCTCAGGGAACACCACATTTCTCATATCTTGTTCTAAATCAGTAAGTAGCAAATATTTTATGGCAGTGAGGAATTCTGAGAGCTCCATATTGTTTGCTTGTATTTGTAATGATTTTAGACAACAGCTGACTCTGCTGAATATATATATATATATATATATATATATATATAATAAAATTTCAATCTATCTTAATAGTTTTAATTTGTTAAAGGATATGACATTGTTAAAGCATTTGGTCTTGGTGGACTAGATCTTCTATGTACTCTACTGCTGCTTGCTAATGCCAAAAGATTCGCAGACTGGCTGCTGTGAGCATGTAAGTTATGTTGCTGCACAATTAGACATGCACCGATCTTGAAGCAGATCTAGAACTGGGGGAGGTAGAGGGTTTCAGAGGAACCATGTTAGCACACTGCAGGACCAGTTTATGCGGAACACTGAAACAATATTTTTTAAAGCACAAGCTCATTGGCTGCAAAATCATCAGAGGCAAATCAGCTTGTGCCATGTTGTAAATTATGTGATTGTTAGCAGATCGCATGTAAAGGACCTATCAGCCCTGCCATGTGAATGCACAGGTATGCTCATTTAATACCTGGGAGGTTTACATTGTCAATAAAACACAGTTGCAGATATGTAGTTGAATTTAAGTGAATGATAGTAAGAAGTAATGATGTTTTGTTTGCAGATCTGGTATTGAGTCACACATATGATAATAGACACATAGGAAAAAAGGATCACAACACAGTAAATCTAGATAAATTCAGGAATGCATGTAACTCCAGTGTAAGAATATTGCGATGCAAAGGAGTCTGATTGTCCTTGTTGGAAACCAGACACTGACTGTGTGACTGAGTTGAGTATTTGTGCAGCCCTTGATTGTGAATGTGTTGAGATACAGATACAGACAGCTGGACAAGTGGGATGGATGTTCCACATGGAAGCTGGTCATCCCGAGTCAACCAGGACCTCTCTTCTGGGCCATATATCTCCCAGTCAATGAGGTACTTGATACAACCCCTATGGGAGTTGATAATCCAGGATCTTATACACTGCATATACCATCAAGATGAATTGTTGACTGCTGCTAGACACTACATTCTCAGGTAATCCGGTAATATTAAAATACTGGAAGACACGTTGTAATGGTGCTTCCACATGCGCGTGGGCAGTAGGAAGGCCCTTCAGAGGTGCCAGTTGACAATCCCTGGAGAATCTGTCAACAGCAATGAGTACACAAGTGAAGCCTTCTGAGGTAGGGTTCTCAATGACAACATCTACTCTAAGGTGTGACCATGAATAATGGGGAATAGGCAGTGAAGGGGTATTCCTGCTGGGAAATGATGTAGATATATGGAGACGGCACACACCTTACAGACCTGGACAAATCGATGGACTTCCTGTGACATATGTGGCCACCAATAACGGTTATGTAGGAGCGATAGGGTTGATTAATGATCGGGTGACCACTGTGATGAAGGTTCAGCGTCCAGAAGAGTGTAATGGATAAAGGTGGTGTAGGAATTAAGGGCAAACCAAACACAAATGAATGTTCCAGATGAATCGTTCAAACATAATTCTATGCAGAACTCAACACTCCCGACCCCAAATCAACAGTCTTAATCTAGGGCCATGGAGGGGGCTCCAGCCAGTCTGAGCTAACCAACGAAAACCCCCAGCTAAGAACTTTATGGCCATGCAAGCTTCAAAGAGATGAGCCCAGCTAAAGGAAGAACGTGTCAACGGAAGAAACTGATTGGATCAGAGGTGGCACAGCTCGGGACCCACCAAGATAATGGCAGAGTTTTGATCCCAAGACAACGATCTTAAACAGGCCTCCTTCTTCTTAAGGACCTCTGTATGACCTCAGGGTTGAAATCTCTTAAAACCACAGAGACTGAAACTTTACATATCAAAATACATAAAATCATCCCAAAACAATTATTGATGGACTTATAATCAAACATCGTTCAACTACATAATTCTATATTGTGTCTACAATCTATAAACGTGTCTATTGCTTAGATCACATATAAGTCATGTAATTGTTATAACTATTAGATGTTTGAATGAAAGTGTGTCTTGTTTCCTGTGTCTTGTTTCCAAGGCAAGTTTATTTATATAGCACATTTCATCCACTATGGCAATTCAAAGTGCTTTACAGAACTATCAGTACGATCGTATGTTCACAATTCAGAAGATGGCTTGATTGAAATCTGTGTAAAATGTTTTGTATTCTTATAATAGGAATCATGTCTAAACTGTACCCTGACAGTGCCTAATTGGTCAGAACTCATCCAGGAGGCTGGACAAACATTTGAAGTTAAAATCTTAGGACAAATTCGATTCAAAAGCCCGCTTCCAACTTCAAATACTTTCCATCCATTCGCCAACACACCACGTGATTAGCCCAAGACATCTATCCAGACACAAGGAGACCGCCAGCCAATCAACAAACCTGGGAAACCCCCTTTTATGCTGACAAAGGGAATCCCCAAATGAAAGCAAATACAAGCAAGTAGCATCCAGACTCTAAACTGAACTGGTGCTTTGATATAAAATTTGGTTAAATTAATGATTGATGGTTCGTTCAGGTCATGTCTTATAAGTGCATATAGAAACTTGGGATTTCATCATCTCACTCTTAAAACTCATTCTTTCCTCACTCTCTTTCTTTCTGCAACTTGTATGAATGTGTGTGTGCGTGTGTTTGTGTTAGATATTAGTTTTATGTGTTAGAATAATCAATAAAATCTTGTTTGTATTTTAAAGATAATTGTTCTTGTGTTATGTGCTTACAAATTTAATGTCTTAAACTGCTGATCTAAGTTACCTTGCTAATAAATAGTGTTCCCTTTCGAAGGGAACTCAACAATACGTCAACGACGTTATGGGGAACGCCCCAGGCGTGACAGGTGTCTGAAATCACTATCAAATCACGTCAATCACATTGACCGGCGACAGCCCGTGAATCATTAGAGTAATGATTAACGTGCGACCTGGAAGTATATAAGGGCGCCTTGCAACATGACAAATCATCTCATCGTCTTCAGGGACTGTTTTTTTGAAAAAACGCTATTCACGTATATGGGAAGGTAAGAGAAAGATGAAACGCACAGCTAAGGCAGATTGTTTTCGTAAGTGTGCCGACCCGTGTCCGAGGTTTCTGACACCGGCCGACACACACGAGCTGTGCGTTTTTTGCTTGGGTGAAGAGCACGCACGGGAGGTTCTCGAGGGAGCCCTCTGTGCGAACTGCGAGCGTTTTTCTCTTAAAACGCTCCGCTCTCGTCTGGCCCTCTTCTCGAGTGAAGGGGGTTCAGCGTCTGGACCTCATGGTGCGGGTCTCGCTCGTGCCGAGGCCGAGCGGCGACTTACATCATGGGGCTCCCAGATGGAGCTCGTCGATCGCCTCGAGAGGGTTGTTAACCTCTCAGATGATTCGACGGCTGACGAGGGCGAACTGCAGGTCGATGGGGAAGATTACTCACCGACTGTACCTGCAGTTGATGCTCTTCAGGACGCGCAGGAGATGGCTGAGGAGGTTTATGATCAGGTAGATCCTGAACCTCCTCAGCCATCCTGCCCCGTGTATGCAGAGCTGGTGGATGTGATGGAGCGCGCTGCCAACAGGCTGCAGCTGCCTTGGCAGCGCGCTAGAGGAGAGATCGCTCGCGGTAGGCTCGACGATCGGTTTCTCCCCGGCCATACACCAGCTCAGGTGAGCCTTCCATTCCTTCCTGATCTTCACACGGAGTTCGAGAGGGCATGGAAGAGCCCATGCTCTGCCCGTATTCACCGACATCAGCGGGCCAGTTTCGCTGATGTCGAGGGGATCGGAGAGCATGGGTACATGTCAATGCCGCCCATTGACGAGACGTTCGCGAACTATCTCGTGTCTGGGCGGCCAGCGACACCGAAAGCTCCAACCCTGCCATCCAAACCGCTGAGAACAACGGCTCGTTTGAATGGCAGAGCATACACGGCAGCAGGTCAGGCCGGTGCTGCACTGCACACCATGGCAGTATTACAGGCGTACCAGGCCGACCTGCTGGGGGATCTCGACCAGGGGGCAGGGATGTCCCCTGAGGCAGTGGCTGAGCTGCGCCACACCACAGATCTGGCTCTCCGGGCTACCAAGCAAACCGCTGCCGCGATCGGACGGTCGATGGCGGCGATGGTGGCCACGGAGAGGCATCTGTGGTTAAATCTAGCCGACATCGGGGAGAAAGAAAAAGCCTTTCTCCTCGATTCGCCGGTTTCGCCTTCCAAACTCTTCGGCACGTCCGTTGAGGCGGTGGTGGGGAAGTTCAGGGAGGCGAAGGCGCGCTCAGCAGCATTTAAAACTTGTATACCGCTGAGATCCGCATCCGTACCCCGGCAAGCGGGAGGGCCTGGCCCTTCACGGTCTGAGGACCGAAGGCAGGGCCAGCGAGCCAGTGTCGCCTCTCGTGCGCCCCCTCCCTTGAGGAGCAGGTGGCAGAGAAGGCGTGACTCCCGCAACAGAAGAGATTTGAGGGAGGTTATCCAGCGCAAACGCACACAGCGTCGGTAATGGATAACCTCCCCGGAGGGTCACGAAATCTCCCCTCTCTCTTCTGACCCCCAGGCGTTCATAACATCAGGCCTGGGGATGGGCCTATGATGAGAACTATGTTCTGATGGCCCACCTAGGCTTGGTTAGTGGAAACGCCCCTTTCAGGCATGTAAAGTGGCGGATCCCAGGTTTGTAAAGAACTATCTGGCGAGTCTTCACTTTGCACGCCGCAGGTGAGCTGCTGGTCTTTTCAAAGAGTATTTTTTGTGATTAAAAAAAAAAATTAACATATTTCTCTTTACAGACCTCGTTCCCTGTATAGAGTCATGGGGTCATGTCAAGGTAATAAGGTAAGAGAACTTTATTGGATTATCAGGGCCCTGAAGTTCCCCGTTAGGTGGCCAGAACGGTAACTGTGTTAGCCTTCGGGCTGCTAGCCACCTCAGGGTAGAGTGGTTGGTCTCTCTCTTAAAATTGTTTTACTTAGAGTGTTGACTGACGCTAGAGCTTCAGATAGATCTTATGTCCGGCCCACGGGTCCGTTTGACTTCTTCCTGAGTATGTCGCCCCTTGAGCTCTGTTTGGATTTTCATTAGGCTGAGCGATTCTGCAGCCCTTTGTATGGAATAATACAGACTATATTCTTTAGTAAGGCTGTGGCTCCTCCGAGCCCTCAGATAGATCTATGCTTGCAGGCTGGCCCTCACCAGGGCCGCCTCTGTAGCTGGCCTAGGCTGTGCCAGGGATAATAGACCCTTCACTTTGTGAATGTAGGTTTCTAGCATCCCTGTATAAACAGCCTCCTCCCATGGGAGTCGTTTGGCCAAGGCCCGCCCCCTTCTCTGCATTCTGGGGTGACTAGAGTAATGCAGCGTGGTGCAGAGGATGGTTTATAAGGACATGGTAGGCCTCAAATAGGCCTCCGTGGTATATATGTCTTTACTGAGCAGGGTTAGGCCATCTTTCGCTTCACGAAGAAAACTTGTTTTCCTGCCCGACCCTGCCGTGCAGAAGGGGCCTACGGATTTAGGCCGCCAGTTTAGGCTACACTCACCTCACTGAGCTACTGCTCGAGCGCTAGGTTGTAGGTGGTTGGCTTTCATTCAAGCCCCACTCCCCTAGGTTGGGCACAGATACATTTCTGTCACCCCTAGAGCCGCTGGCAGGCCCGCACCCTGGTAACCTCAGGGTGAGGTGTGAGTATTCCCCTGTGATACAGGTAGGTCTGAGCACTTCACTCCCAGTTCTGTTTTATCCTACCTCGCACCACTATGGCTCGGGTCGAGTATGAAGTAAGCTTCACTTCTTCTTTCTGCGAAGTACGCTCCCCTGAAGCCAGAGCATTGCCCTGAGCTGACGCCCATGCATAGATGGTAGGCCCCTGACTAACTGGGGCCTCCGTTGAGGCAGAGTGGTGTATGTTGTACTCCCCTTGTTTTAAGGGTGCTAGCTTTCTTGCGGAGTACACTGCCATGGGCAATGTGATTAGGCACCAGGATGCTGTAGGCGCTGTGTAAACAGTTTTTCTGCCAACGAAGGCCATTAGGTAGTAGGCCTCAGCAGGCCTCCTTGATTGGACAGCCCCCTAGAGGGCACTGTAGGCCAGGTCACTTTACGTGGTTGGCCTTGGTGGTTCGGGCAGTTGACTCACTGATGGGTAGTAGGCCTTAAACAGGCCTCCTCGGAGGTGAGTCCCAACATTGTGGGACAAACCGTATAGCGCTACAGGAATACCATTAGTAAATTATGCTTGTGTAGTATGGTTCCCAACAGTGTACTTTATGGCAGAATATGACTTGCTATTAGCTAGTAGGCCCGACCAGGCCTCCCTGATAGGCGAGTCCCCAGCTGGCTGGCCTTAGCAGGCCACCTTATACTATCACCCGGACTCAGGGCTCAAAGCTAGACTAGTAGGCCACTCAGGCCTCCCTGAAGGTGAATTCCCACTTAAGATGGTTATCAGGTAGTAGGCCTCACTCGGCCGCCCTGAAGGCGAATTCCCACTTACGTTGGCTATCAGGTAGTAGGCCTCTCTGGGCCTCCCTGAATGTGAGCTTCCAAATATTGTGGCTGTCAGGTAGTAGGCCGCTCTGGGCCTCCCTAGGATGTGGGCTCCCAAATATTTTGGCTGTCAAAGGTAGTAGGCCTCACCTGGCCTCCCTGAAGGTGAGTTCCCACATACTGTGATTATCAGGTAGTAGGCTCCTCCAGGCCTCCTTGAATGAGAACGGTCAGGTAGTAGGCCTCACCAGGCCTCCCTGAAGGTGAGTTCCCACAGTTTGTGGTTACCAGGTTCTAGGCCTCTCCAGGCCTCCCTGAAGGTGAGCTCCCCACATACTGTGGTTGTAGGGTAGCAGGCCTCACCGGGCCTCCCTGAAGGTGAGTTCCCACGTACTGTGGTTATCAGGTAGTAGGCCTCTCTTGGCCTCTCTGAAGGTGAGCACCCCACATACTGTGGTTATCAGGTAGTAGGCCTCTCTGGGCCTCCCTGAAGGTGAGCACCCCACATACTGTGGTTATCAGGTAGTAGGCCTCACGTGCCTCCCTGAAGGTGAATTCCCACTTACGTTGGCTATCAGGTAGTAGGCCTCTCCGGGCCTCCCTTTAACGTTCCCTAGTGGTGCTGGGTTTATGAAGCTAGTGGTCTCTTGCTATCAGTTTCAGCTAGCCTTAATAGGCAGCTGCTGAAGGCGAGTTTGCGCCCTGGCTCGCTAAAGTGTTCATTCTCTGCTATTGGTTCCCTCCCGGAACCTTTTCTGCCTACAGCCTGGTTTGCCTACCAGGCAGACCTTGTGCTCCCCTCACCGAGGGTCTCTATGAGCATGCGGCTTCCTGAGTCTGGTCAGACGGTCGTAGGCCTCTCGTGAGGCCTCCCAGTTAGATCAGCCCTTAGGCCTTCACAGGGTTCCTCAGTGTTTTGAAACACAGACACTGGGTTGATCCGTGGATCGAGTAGAGAAACTCCCCTCGCTAGCAAGGGTTGAAAAGCACTATGCTGAGTCATACTCTCCGGGATATCCCGTCTCTGAGATCCGGGCCGAGTGGTTCTCTGCCAGCTTCGCAGTCCATCGGGTTGGATGCCTTACTTAAGGCATTTGTCCAGAGGCTCTGTCTTCAGACAGACAGGATTTGGCCAGACTAAGTGTCTATGTACTGACGCCAGGTCAGGCCGTCCTGGTGGCATTTCGGGTTGAGTACGTTCCCCTGAATAGTGACTGGCTGGGGTTCCTTCGGGTTCCCTAGCCACATTCCCTAGAAGGGACCCCTTCTAATTGGAAGCTATGGTTCCAGGCCCGGAGCCGGCCCAGGTAGGCCTTTCATTTAACCATGTTTATGAAGGTTTTTCCTGTGAGGCTGTAGCTTGTGCTATGACCGTAGGGAATGCTGTCACTGACAGCCAAGTGTGACCTGAGGGTGAGTGGTTCTAGCGTTTCATTTGAAGTTGCTGGTTCTGACCGTTGTCACTGACACTTGGCATGCAATCCCCTTAGCATGGCGGCGTTGGTACATCGTTCCCCATAACGTCGTTGACGTATTGTTGAGTTCCCTTCGAAAGGGAACGTCTCAGGTTACGACTGTAACCTATGTTCCCTGAGAACAGGGAACGAGACAATACGTCTCCCTGCCATGCCTCGGGGCTTGCCTACCGTACAGTCCTTTCAGACGATAAGGTGATTTGTCATGTTGCAAGGCGCCCTTATATACTTCCAGGTCGCACGTTAATCATTACTCTAATGATTCACGGGCTGTCGCCGGTCAATGTGATTGACGTGAGTTGATAGTGATTTCAGACACCTGTCACGCCTGAGGCGTTCCCCATAACGTCGTTGACGTATTGTCTCGTTCCCTGTTCTCAGGGAACATAGGTTACAGTCGTAACCTGAGACGTTTTCACTAGTTTGGATATTTACATCCGCTGCAGAGCCGATAGTTACAGCCTGTATAAGTGATTAATAAGTGATTATTTCGAATTTCCTATACATTTAATTACCTTTGAGCTAAATTGACCCGTTTCCCTTACACTTCATTGCATGCAAGACTGATAATATTAGAGAGAAAATTATAACCATGCAACAGTCTACTACAGCATTGCATCACATTGTAGTCTCCTGAAAAATTATATTTATTCAATGCTATAGGGAGAGGAAGAATTGTCTAAACTCATTAAGTCATCTAAATCAACAAGATGTATGTTAGACCCTATACCGACTAAGCTACTGAAAGAGATGCTTAATATCTTAATATCATTAATTCCTCTTTGTCAGTAGAATACATACTGAAAACTTTTTAGCTCGCTATTATTAAACCGCTTATGAAAAAAACACAACTTGATCCTACAGAATAATTACAGGCCAATCTTGAATCTGCCATTTCTGCCAAATATTCTAGAAAAGGCAGTATCCTGACAACTATGTTCCTTTTTAGAAAGAAATGGTAACAGCATGGTAAAGTATCTGTCACTTGTCAGTGGTTGTTGGACTTTCAGTTTGTATTTTGATTGGTTCCTGTTCTCCTTTGTTCTTTTCCCATGACTGCTTCATATCCATGGTTACTGTCATTATCAGTTCAGTTGTGTCACCTGTTTAGTCATTATCGTCATCTGTATCACCTGTGTTCTATTAATCAGTGTTATCTGTGTTTAAGTTCCATCTGTTCAGTCTGTGTTTGTCCAATCTCCGTTTTATTTAATGTGTGTTGTTACCTGTTCTGCCGTCTTGTGTTTCATTACAAATAAACCTTCATTTTATAAATATATCCTTGTCTCCGTCTGCCTTCCTGCAGCCCACCGTGACAGAAGATCGGACCAGCCTGTATGGACAACATGGCTATATTTGTCGCCATAGCTCAAGAGAGCATGGCATTTTTCTCCTTTGTGAAGAACTTTGTTCGTCAAGCCGTCACTAGCCCCCTCGATGATGAAACCCTCAAGCTGCTTTTCTAGATCGGGGCCAATTTCCAGCATGCCATCGACCTCCTTGGTGAGCGTCGTGTCCCGATCCAGAGAACAACCAGCATCACCAGCAGCCGACAGAGACCACCCTTCCAGAGTATTGTCCCGTTGAGGCCACCCTTCTAGAACTTCACGTCAGTCCTGCCGAGCCTAAGCTTAACATCAGTCCTGCCGAGCCTGAGCTTAACATCAGTCCTGCCGAGCCATAAACTGTTCTCTTCAGTCCTGCCGAGTCGGAGACTGTTCACGCTAGTTCAGCCGTGCGGGTGTATTTGGACAAGATGGCCGCTGCGCCTGAGTGCGAGCCCTCTTCAAAGATGGCCACCGCCTCACCGCCAGAGCCCTCAGCAACGCCGACGCCCTATGCCAGGATAATCGCCGCCAAGTCAGAGCCTGAGTCTGCTCCCGAGCCTGAGTCTGCTCCCGAGCCTGAGTTTGCTCCCGAGCCTGTTCCTGAACTCCCACCGAGGCTCCCTCTCCCACCTCCTCCCGTCATCCCTTCCTCATCCATGCTGCTGCCACCTCCTGCTAGCCCCACAGCTCACCCACATGCCACCTTTAGTGAGGTGAGCTCGCGGGTCTACCAGTGTTCAGCTCCAGCATGGTCGGTGGGTCCCCGGCCTCCGCGACCAGGACTCCACCTCGGCCCGTTGGTCCATCAGCTCAACCTTGGCTCCTACCTCCCTCATCTCCACTGTGGCCCATCAGTCCACCAGCTCCGCCGGGCTCCCTTGTCCCTCCGGCTCCGTCTTGGTCGTTCGTCGGCCTGCCCTCGCCTCAGGACTACACTCCTCTGGATCCACCGTGTTCTTCTGGATCCCCGCCTGTGCCTCGGTCACCGGACCCGTCGGCATCGCCATGTCCCTCGGGATCCTCTGCATAACCTTGGCTCGTCGGCTCTCCGCCAAGGCCGCCTGTACGGTCTTCTCCGCCCTGGCCGCCTACACCGTCTGCTCTGCCCTGGTCCCTCCTACCTTCTGTTTGCAGTTCTTCGTCCTCCTCCTGAACCCCCTCCCTCTGCAGTTGTTCTGTCTACGGCGCAAGGTCGCGTCTTCCGGGCAGGGGGAGGTACTATCACGTGTCAGTGTTGTTTGTACTTTCAGTTTGTATTTTGATTGGTTCATGTTCTCCTTTCTTCTTTTCCCACCACTCCTTCCTATCCATGGTTACTGTCATTATCAGTTCAATTGTCACCTGTTTAGTCATCATCGTCATTACTGGACTGCGAAGGCCTCATCGGCACGACAAATATTTTTTCTTTTCTTTGTAGATAAAGACTATACATCCGCGCACACACACATTGAAACGTGCATGCCTATAGACTAAACACGTAATACGCATGTGCATACCGTCGTTTTTGAAGTTAACACTGAGCTGATAGTGATCTCACTTTCAAAACTTGTTTTCAAAAACTTGGACTTTGAAACTTATTTCAAAGTTTGCATTCTTTGACCACCAAAATGCTGTTGTTGTGTAAATGAATGGCCAGAATGCATTCAAAGTTTTCTGTTTTCAGTTGAAAACAGTGTAGTATAAGTGGCCCCTAATTTAATAACTAATGATTTTTTACAATTGAAATGAATCAATTAAAAACTTAAGGTAGACAATGACTTTCTTCTAGAGCTGCTGTACAGCCAAAACAATCTTTGTTGCATTAATTTCATATTTTCACTCTAAAGCTGGTTTGAAATAATTGTCCGAGTGACAAAAATGCGTAGCGAGCGGAACCCCCTTGATGTGTCACGAGTTTCCCGAGGGAACGATTTGTGTGCAACACATCCCACTCCGGTTCCGGGTGTGGCAGAAACATTGTTCGGTCTGATTTGCGCTAGTGCACTGCAGGTGCGAGAGAGAGAGGAGCGGCGTTCACAAAGGCTTCCGGCTTCACAAGCCAAAGATAAAAGGGCTATTCAGAGAGGTTTCGGGGGCCTGGTTCTTTTTCGGAGCAGTTTCGGGCACAAGCTTACTCGGGGAAGTTGTCTGGGTGTGGAAGCCGCCCATTGAAGTCTGCTGGATCAGAGTTTGTCTGTGGGAGTCTGCCGGACTGATTTATCGACTGAATCTGCGCTGTGAAGGGAGAGAGAAAGATAAGTGAATTGATTTCTGACTGAAATCTGACTGTTGGGGAAGCTATGTGTTTCGGAGTGTGCTGAGGAGAAACTGAGGTTTAAATATCCCCCACGGGAGTGTAACGAATGGATTAAGGCCTCTGATCAGCCCTATCGTGTGAGTGAATTGCAGTGCTTTTGCTGAGAAGCGGCCCCAACCCCTGCTTACACGTTTGTGAAAAGTTATTATATCTGCTCTCCATCAGAAGCCCAGAGTGATACAGCTGAGTCTGGAAGTATGCAGTATCGCTGGTGAAGTAAGCTTTTAAATCATTGTCCCACTACTGTGCACTGACGAAAGTATCCTATATTGAGAAGAGTCCTTACCTTCCTACTTACCGTCTGAGTCTGGAAGTATGCAGCATCGCTGGTGAAGTAAGCTTTTAAACCACTGTCTCACTATTGTGCACCGACAAAAGTGTCCTGTACTGAGAAAATCCTTATCTTCCTATGTACCGTCTGAGTCTAGTAGTATGCAGCATCGCTGGTGAAGTAAGCCTTTGAATCATTGTCCCACTACTGTGCACTGACGAAAGTATCCTATACTGAGAAGAATCCTTACCTTCCTACTTACCGTCTGAGTCTGGAAGTATGCAGCATCGCTGGTGAAGTAAGCTTTTAAATCACTGTCTCACTATTGTGCACCGACGAAAGTATCCTATACTGAGAAGAATCCTTACCTTCCTACTTACCATCTGAGTCGGGAAGTATGCAGCATCGCTGGTGAAGTTAGCTTTTAAAGCACTGTCTCACTATTGTGCACCGACGAAAGTATCCTGTACTGAGAAAAATCCTTATCTTCTCACATACCGTCTGAGTCTAGAAGCATGCCGTATTGCTGGTGAAGCAAGTTTTTAAACCACTGTCTCACTACTGTGCACTGACGAAAGTATTCTATATCGAGAAGAGTCCTTACCTTCCTACTTACCGTCTGAGTCTGGAAGTATGCAGCATCGCTGGTGAAGTAAGCCTTTGAATTGTTGTCCCACTACTGTGCACTGACGAAAGTATCCTATACTGAGAAGAACCCTTACCTTCCTACTTACCGTCTGAGTCTGGAAGTATGCAGCATCGCTGGTGCAGTAAGCCTTTGAATCATTGTCCCACTACTGTGCACTGACGAAAGTATCCTATACTGAGAAGAATCCTTACCTTCCTACTTACCGTCTGAGACTGGAAGTATGCAGCATTGCTGGTGAAGTAAGCTTTTAAACCACTGTCTCACTACTGTGCACCGACGAAAGTATCCTGTACGGAGAAAAAAACGTATCTTCCTACGTACCGTCTGAGTCTAGAAGTATGCAGCATCGCTGGTGAAGAAAGCTTTTAAATCACTGTTTCACTACTGTGCACTGACGAAAGTATCCTAGACTGAGAAGAATTCTTACCTTCGTACTTACCGTCCGAGTCCTGAAGTGAGCCGTATCATTGGTGAAGTCGCCGTCAGGGTGAAACTGTGAAGTTCGATCAGTACCTACTCGTAGCCGAAGAAGACCTTGAGGACACTGAAGTCTATCACGTTCGTGCTCGTTGATATATTGTGTTCAATAAAGATTGTTATTTCTTTGAACTTATCGCTGGTCTCTGTTGTCCATCTGTTGCAGACCCGTGGTGTCGGCTCCTCACAGTGGTGTCTAAGTCAGGGGTGGCTAGTCATCCGAGTCCACCCCGCCCCGGACCGGTGACATAATCTGTATTGTAAAAAGCGCTATATAAATGAAGGTGACTTGACTTGACTAGAGCATTTTGATCACGTCTATTCGTTGCATACAAGTATTCGCTATTTGGACACTTTGAGCAGAAAAGAGCTGTGGTAACATTCTTAAAAAAAAAATGTGTTTGAAGTAATCCTTTAAGGTTTGTCAGTATAACTGCCTGTAACTTGTTATTCAACACATTTAGAGTTTGTGGCCAACATCTTTGAATTATCAATAAAGTGTGCATATTGCAGTTTATTAAAGCAGCCTAGTGATAAAACATGCTGCTGCAATAAATGGATTGAGTCTTCAGATTAGCAGAATTTATTTTTATTTGACTGACTGGTCTTTGTGCAGAGAGGTTGGAAATTTAAGCTGCTTTCCAATAAATTATTTAAGCATACAAAATTATTCTGAAAGTTAAGGAGGCCAGAATTGTTTGAAGATTAGCCTGCTTGATCCTCACTGTTCCTGGTGACATCATTTTAGACACAGTCTTGGGGATGAGAACAGGAAGATTGTGCAGGCATATGCTGATCTTAGTTTCAATTAAATTCCAACGACACTCCTGCATTTATATTAATATCACCTCTGAAGACACCTACATTTTTCAACATTTAAAAAAAAAAATTAAAAAAATCTTTTTTCTGCAATGGCTTAAAAGGCATATAAATTTAAATCAGAAGAACCATTGAATATTATAGCCCATTCTGTCAAATTTGAATGTTTAATGTAATTAGTAAAAAAATAAAAAATAAAAATAAAAATACAGTAAAAAGTACTACTGTAAATTAATAGTTAAACTATTACTACTAATAATAATAATTAGAAGTAGTTGTAGCATAGCAACATTTTGAAATGAAAAGGAAATTCTGCTTTAATTAACATCTGTCGTCATGTTTCAGTGTGGTTATTAAAGGAGCATTTCGCCCATGGGAACATTCATCTTTATTGAAAGTGGGTCATATATGTTGTCGAAATATAATAAAATTTTCGAATATGGTGCCTTCTTGACCGAGTAAAGACAGAAAGTAACTTTAGGGCGCATTTGTACTGAAAACCACAACTCCCACAATGCACCACATTGCACAGCTCCGCAAGCCACTCCCAATAATCCAGAACAACGCTGAGGAGGTATACGCCGCCTATCAGATTCAGATAAAGCACTCTACCGTCTACAAGGCTGGGTGGCGCCAGAGTTTGAAATTCATTTCCCAGAAAAAAAATGTAGTTTGTTGCCAAAATCATTATTGAATTACTCCTCGTTTCTATTTATGTTGAATGTTCAGTCCGAACATTGTAATGCAATTTGGATTTGCAAAATAAGAATAAAAATATGTAGGCATGACCATTTTTGTTATCTATTATCATGTAAGGTAACAATAGGTTAGTAACATTAGTTCCACTGATGGAATCTATCTAACATACACATGGAATAAAAAACTAATAAGGAAAACAACGTAAATGTGAACCATTTATTTAAAAAATGATATCAACAAAAATAATTATGTTAACAATAAAAGTTCAACAATGCAATAGTAACAACAATAGTTCCTCCTGAGCTTCCTCAACTTACTGGTGCCCGCAGTACTGGCAATCTGGAGCTGGATATTTCAGTCGGATTGCCGACACGAGTGGGTAGAACGCGAGACTGTGACCTGCCTGTCACGGATGAGGAGCCCGCACTGGCTCGAGTTGAGGCGGACTGGTCATGTCGTTCTACCCGCTCGTGTTGGCAATCTGACGTGAGCGGGTAGAACGACACGACCAGTCCGCCTCAACTCGAGCCAGTGCGGGCTCCTCGTCTGCGACAGGCAGGTCTTCTGATCTGGCTGATGGAGGAACAGAGCACGGCTGCTGCGGCTTCTGCAGCCGATGCAGAAGACCTGCCTGTCTCGGACGAGGAGCCCGCACTGGTTGAGGCGAGTTGAGGCAGACTGGTCCTGTCGTTCTACCAGCTCTTGTCGGCAATCCGACACGTCGCTGTATTGCGGCTCGTAAAGATAGCCACGAACATCGGATTTGAGCAGAAGACTTTCAATATCATCTTTTCTTGCATATCATGTTTATTTCCTTCCATCATTGTCGTAACTTCCCATCTGGCTCCACAGCGCTTGTTAGCTTAGCTTCCAAACAAGATGGTGGATATTGCTATTAGTTTCGGCAAGTGAAGGCCCACCCACTGATCTGTAATAGGTCTGTAGCGTGAGTGGGCCCCTCCCCCTGAATAAATGATGAGCTAGTGTTTGTAGTCTCTACACTTTTCAATGAAATGTGACTTCCTGCTTATTATGACGCAAAATGACGATTTTTACGTCATAATAAGCAGGAAGTAAAACACTTAAATCCTTATTTCTCCCATCTCAGGGAAAAATAAAGGACAAATCCACGATCATTATAATATATGACTGGGTTTCTAACAATACAAAGCTTAATGCAAATGGGTGAAGTGTCCCTTTAAGATTATTTACTGATTTTCTCATCATCTAATAAGCCTTATGATTGTCAGTTTATCCTTCAAACGTGAAGTGAACTATCCATAAAATATCCTTCACTATATAGAAGAAATATCCTTTACTTTTTAAAAGTGTGAGAAACCAACTATAGGATTCCTTTTTAAACATTTTTTTACAACATGGGACATACAGTATGATCAGGCATGCAAATGTGCTGTCTAGCAGAAATTATCTGTATTTTTCAAAGTAAAATGCATAGCAGGTATGCTGAGAAGATTTTCTTAAATGCTTATAAGGGAAGTCACTTAACCTAGGGTAGAGTCTTCACTTGGAGTCATGAGTGTACAAAGACACATCCATCCTTGTGAACTCAAACTCGATTGATGTAGCAGAAGTAGGTTGGCATGAAAGGGTTGAGTACACAGTATCCTCACAGTAAATGAGAAGAAAAAGCAGCAGCAAGCCCCAAGATTGCGCTTATTTTATGAGATATCTCCTCATTTATCAGAACTGACAAGTGAAATGATGCTTTGTTTGGCAGAAAGCTTCTACACCTGATGCCAAAATCCTTTTGTTTGGTTCATACACTATTTTGAGGAATGGTTTCGCACAGACGCCTCAAGATTCGCAAAAATGCCAGCATAAACACTAGATGTGCTTCAAGCAGACAGACGTATAAAATTCTCCGCACGTCCTTCTCAGAATATTTTAAAGTGATACATTATTCGATATTATATAGTCTGTGTACTAGTCACATTTGTGTCCACATACTAGGTTTCTAACCCAGCACTAGGATCCTCACGAATTACAGCATATCCATGTTTATTGCAGTACCAACAATGCTGGAAAAGGAATCTTTATGTATGCAAGTAGATATTAATTATTAAGTAAGCCTACTCTGTCATTATCATTCATACTACTAAAATATATTATGGAGAGAAACATTCAACCAATGTGTGTTATATATAACGTAATAATAGACTGTTACTGGTATGCTTTAAAGAAAGATCTGATAACACACATCTGGAGTTTATGGAATGTTTAGAGTGAACAGTCAATCAGCCAGTGTAAAACCTTTGAAAAAGAAGTACTGGCCTCATGAAATGTGCCTCATGATGAGTTACAATATATATATATATATATATATATATATACAGGTGTTGGTCATATAATTAGAATATCATCAAAAAGTTGATTTATTTTGTAAATTAATTCAAAAAGTTAAATTTGGATATTATATTCATTTATTACACACAGACTGATATATTTCAAATGTGTATTTCATTTAATTGTGATTAGCCTGCACTAATCGGTTATTGGGTAAGTTAACCAATAACATTGAATGGGCACAGATGCAATTTAAGCCCTCTAAATAAAGGAGCATCTCGATATTTAAAGGCAAGATAGTAGATAATACATTCTTCATTAATGGTGAGGCAATACCAACAGTTTCTGAGAAGCCAGTGAAGAGTCTTGGGAGATGGTACGATGGGGATCTAAAGGACACAGTTTGAGTGGGAGAAGTTAGACGACAAGCAGTGGAAGGGTTGAAGAGCATAAACAGCTGCGCTCTACCAGGCAAACTAAAACTCTGGTGCTTTCAGTTTGGTCTACTGCCGAGGTTGCTGTGGCCACTGACTGTGTACGAGGTTTCTTTGACAACAGTGGATAAGCTGGAAGCGTTAATAAGTTCATATATCAGGAAATGGTTGGGAGTTCCACGCTGCCTCAGCAGAGTGGGACTTTATAGTAAAGGAATATTGCAGCTGCCAGTCTCTGCTTTAACCGAGGAGTTTAAGTGTGCCAAGGTCAGACTGGAAATGACCTTAGTAGAGTCACGCGACAAATGTGTAAGGGAAACAGGACCTGTGTTAAAAACTGGTAGAAAGTGGTCAGCAAAGAAATCTGTGGAAGAGGCAAAGGCGGCCCTTCAAATTGGGGATATCGTGGGACATGTACAGCATGGAAGAGGGGGGTTTGGGCTCAGTTTAGCTCCTCCTAAATGGCACAAGGCAGCCCCAGCTCAAAGGAGGAAGATGGTAGTCAACGAGATGCGAAAGCAGGAGGAGAGGATGAGGTGTATAAAGGCCATTTCCCAGGGCCAAGCAGGAAGAGTGGATGAGATGGGAGAGTGTGGAACAACGCAAGATGGGCTGGCAAGACCTTTGGTCAATGGAAGAGAGTAGGATCAGTTTCCTTATCAGGTCAACATATGAAATTCTCCCATCACCACAGAACCTACACCTCTGGGTAGGAGAGGATCCCTCTTGTCCTTTGTGTTCATCACCTGCCACATTAAGGCACATTTTTGACAGGATGTAAGGTGGCTCTTAGCCAGGGTCGGTTTACTTGGCGCAATGACCAAGTACTGTGTTGTTTGGCTTCAGCATTGGAAGATAAGCGTAACATGACCAATAAGTTGCCACCTGTTCTAGCAAAACATTGTACACAGAAGACAATATTCCTCCGCCCAGGCGAGCAACCACTAAGAAAAGGTGTTAAAACCAATTCTCCTGGACGCTGCTAGGGACTGGAAAATGCTGGCTGATCTTGATCAGTGGCTTATTTTTCCACCTGAGATTGCCACCACTAACCTCCGACCAGATATTGTTTTGTGGTCTGGATCAGCACGCATTGTTCAACTGATAGAGTTAACAATGCCATGGGAGGATGCTGTAGATGAGGCATGTGAGAGGAAGAAACTGCGGTATGCTCAGCTGGCCACTGAAGCAGAACAGCGAGGATGGAGAGTCGGGGTTTATCCAAGTTGGTTGTCGAGGATTTGTGGCACACTCTACAACCCGCTTCCTCAGAGACGTCGGATTCAGTGGCTAAGAGTTGCGTCGCACAGTAAAGAATTTATCTGAAACAGCAGAGAGGAGCAGCAACTGGCTGTGGTTAAGACGGGAAGATTCTGGCTGGCTGTGTAAAGGCCGCCTCGCTACGGTTTCGAAGAATTCTTGAAAACTCGAAGAGTCTGTTGGTTTATTTGTATAGTTTGCATTGTAATATTATGTTCCTGTGTATTTTCCGTGAATGAGTATTGGTCTCTGGACAGGTAGTATGCCATATGAAACCGTTGCCACTGAACCCGCTTTAATAACGGCAGTGGGGCTCGACAGCCTTAGTCAAACGGGTTGGCGTGTATTGTCGGGTTGCGGAGAGATTGTGGTTAGGTCACATGTGAACTATGAGGAAGGAGCAACCTCAGCAGCAGGAGGGAGGTAAAGGTCAGTAAGCTGAGCTGAGTTGAATGGGGGACGGAGGGGGATGACTCTGGGACGCCAGAGTCACTGTCTGAGGTGTCGTGGGCTAGTCGACGAAACACTGAGGACGGAAGGTGCCCACTTGAAGACCCTAGAGATGTTCCCTACTCAGCTCAATCCATAGGGTTGTTATGGGGGGACCACACTGTGGTTGCAGCCATTGTGTGTGCTGACGTGCAAATACACTGCAGCCATTAACACCAGACAGAAGGAGATTCACATCACCATATGGAAAGAAGCGTAAATGGATGGAGAAGCATAGGTTACTGTAAAGCTACGTCTTGGTTGGTGCTTATCTTGGCGAAAGCTGAGTACAAATCAGCATGAAGTTTTAACATCTACTCTCGTGTAATGGAAATCATGATGATTAAAACTGACAACTAATGAAAATCCCAAATTCAGTATCTCCGAAAATTAGAATATTACTTAAGACCAATACAAAAAAAGGATTTTTAGAAATGTTGGTCAACTGAAAAGTATGAACATGAAAAGTATGAGCATAATTAGCACTCAATACTTAGTTGGGGCTCCTTTTGGAGTCGATCAGTCTGTGGCACTGCTCAGGTGTTATGAGAGCCCAGGTTGCTCTGATAGTGGCCTTCAGCTCTTCTGCATTGTTGGGTCTGGCGTATCACATCTTCCTCTTCACAATACCCCATATATTTTCTATAGGGTTAAGGTCTGGCAAGTTTGCTGGCCAATTAAGAACAGGGATACCATGGTCCTTAAACCAGATACTGGTAGCTTTGGCACTGTGTGCAGGTGCCAAGTCCTGTTGGAAAATGAAGTCTGCATCTCCATAAAGTTGATCAGGAGAAGGAAGCATGAAGTGCTCTTAAACTTCCTGGTAGACGGCTGCGTTGACCTTGGACCTCAGAAAACACTGTGGACCAACACCAGCAGATGACATGGCACCCCAAACCATCACTGACTGTGGAAACTTTACACTGGACTTCAAGCAACGTGGATTATGTGCCTCTCCTCTCTTCCTCCAGACTCTGGGACCTTGATTTCCAAAGGAAATGCAAAACTTACTTTCATCAGAGAACATAACTTTGGCCCACTCAGCAGCAGTACAGTCCTTTTTGTCTTTAGCCCAGGCGAGACGCTTCTGATGCTGTGTCTTGTTCAAGAGTGGCTTGACACAAGGAATGCGACAGCTGAAACCCATGTCTTGCATACGTCTGTGCGTGGTGGTTCTTGAAGCACTGACTCCAGCTGCAGTCCACTCTTTGTGAATCTTTTGTTTCGCAATCCCTCTCCGGGGTGCGGTTATCCCTATTGCTTGTACAATTTTTTCTGCCACATATTTTCCTTCCCTTCACCTCTCTATTAATGTGCTTGCTAGCCTCTTTAGTCTTTAGCAATGACCTTTTGTGTCTTGCCCTCCTTGCGCAAGATGTCAATGGTCATCTTTGGGACAGCTGTCAAGTCAGCAGTCTTCCCCATGATTGTGTAGCCTACAGAACTAGACTGAGAGACGATTTAAAGGCCTTTGCAGGTGTTTTGAGTTAATTAGCTGATTAGAGTGTGGTACCAGGTGTCTTCAATATTGAACCTTTTTCACAATATTCTAATTTTCTGTGATATACTGATTTTGGGGTTTTCATTAGTTGTCAGTTATAATCATCAAAATTAAAAGGAATGAACACTTGAAATATATCAGTCTGTGTGTAATGAATGAATATAATATCCAAATTTCACTTTTTTATGGAATTACTGAAATAAATCAACTTTTTGATGATATTCTAATTACATGACCAGCACATGTATATATAAAATGAGGACAAGACTGCATCAAACTGTGCCTCACAATTCACAAAGACTTGCTTCATATAACCCACGGGTACTGCCTGAATCATTTTATGAAAAATCTCAGAAATAATACTTATTGTTCATCAGGGCCAAAAAACTTTTCCATCTGTATATTTCTAAAACACAAACCCATAAATTCAGTGCAGCACTTTGGCTGAGCGGTTACTCAAGATTTTTAATTATAAATGCAGTGACTTAATTCTGCATGCTGTAGAGTATGAATGACAGAGAGGCAAACCAGGGTGTCAGACTGTATAAACTCAGATTCTCTACTGGCCAGCCAAAATATGCCGGAGTTTAAATATAAAAGCACATGTAACTGTCACCGTAAACACATAAGCAACAAATTATGCAAAAGTTGTGTCTGGGCGAGTTTGCTCAATGTTTTTGTAGCATTCTGAAAACAAAACCTTTTTTATTTATATTTTTATTTTTATTTCAGCATGGGAGATTTTTGTATTCCAAAAAGCAAGATGACAGAGAGGTGAAAAAAAAGAACCGGATTTATGTACAAATAAAAAACAATTCTCCTGTATTATTATTCTTACACACAGTTTGTATGAATTTTAAAATGTATTTTTTTTTTTTTACAAAAACAGTTTGAGTTTGATGCAATGATTTCCTGCATTCTTACACTTGCAATAGATGAGCTCTGATCAAAATACTAGTGCTAGTTGTCTTGCTGTGTATAAGACAGCCTGCTAACTGACACGGAACCTCAGACAATATAGCCCTCTATGTGGCCAACAACTCTGAATGACAAAAAAGTAGCGTGACTTACAATGGATTTCAAAAGAGTAACCTGTTAGAATATTTCTAAGCTAACAAAAATCATTTTAATTGGATTGAACTTTTTACTCATATTGTGTAGTATTAAATTAATTATTAGTACATTTCAAATCAGAATAGTTCCTGGTTGGTGCAATGCATTCTGGTCTTGCCTTCTCCACAAAGGATACGTGGGTATGTTAGCAGACTGTTATACTACAATATTATCTTTTGGCCTTTGGATCTGTGATGCCTTAAAATATTGCCAATATGTGCCTTTTATTGAACTTCATTTTTAAAATTCACTACACTCTTGTCTTGTCATTGTGGCTATGCTCACCCAAAAAAAAAAAAAAAAAACAAACTGAAACTAGCATATTTTAAACAGTTATTCAATCTGTCAGTCAGCTTCTTTAGACCTACGGAATGCTTTCTGTACACCTAAAGACTTTGAAAAGATTTAGAAAATACTTTATAAGATTATCAGCTCACATCTAAAGACTTGGGTTCACAGCTTTTAGTCTGAGACTAAGACTTGCGATAATATCAAACATGTTTGATATGAAAGACTAGAGAAAGACTGGCATAAATCGGGTCGCGGACTGCAGATAACCTCACATTTAATGATCGAGACGACGGTAGTGCGCCGAGACTCCAGTAAGATTCCTAAAGACTGCCGGTCTTTAGTCTGGGACAGTGAAAATCCTTTGGCGTACGTCCGGCAGAAGAGGGGGAAATGTTAGTCTCAGGTTAGTCTTTGTTATTAGTTATCGGCATTGGCAAAATTCACAGTGAGAATATTACCAATTGAAATTTGTTTTAAAGATTCTATCATTCCCATCTAAATCCAAGTGTTTCAAAAGCCTTCCAATCGAATGTGTCTTGCCATAATTTTATCTAACATTGATACTGAGGCTTTATGAATGATTGGTGGAAATTGTAAACAAGATCAGAGGTCAAGTTGTGTGTACACATAATAAAGAGTGTTTCGAATTAATGAGGTCCAGAGGTGCACTCCTTCACAACATGTCACGAACCAAGAAATTGGATGGGTGCCATGCAAATCAAATGTGAACTAAGCAGGCAAAATGGAATATGGGTCACTGATTAGCAATTTATCTTATTTTCCCAGTGAGTCGTTCTGAAAATAGAGCAAGCACAGTGAAAGCAAGTGCAAGCTCTTACATTCATGAAGAAGGGTTAGTGAGAGAGAGGGAAACACGCCTAATCTAATGTAGATGTCATCTAATGTAAAACAAGGCATATATATATATATATATATATATATATATATATATATATATATATATATATATATATATATATACAGGTCCTTCTCCAAAATTAGCATATTGTGATAAAGTTCATTATTTTCCATAATGTAATGATAAAAATTAAACTTTTTAGATTCATTGCACACCAACTGAAATATTTCAGGTCTTTTATTGTTTAATACTGATGATTTTGGCATACAGCTTGTGAAAACCCAAAATTCCCATCTCAAAAAATTAGCATATCATGAAAAGGGTCTCTAAACGAGCTATTAACCTAATCATCTGAATCAACTAATTAACTCTAAACACCTGCAAAAGATTCCTGAGGCTTTTAAAAACTCCCAGCCTGTTTCATTACTCAAAAACACAATCATGGGTAAGACTGCCAACCTGACTGCTGTCCAGAAGGCCATCATTGACACCCTCAAGCAAGAGGGTAAGACACAGAAATAAATTTCTGAACAAATAGGCTGTTCCCAGAGTGCTGTATCAAGGCACCTCAGTGGGAAGTCTGTGGGAAGGAAAAAGTGTGGCAAAAAACACTGCACAACGAGAAGAGGTGACCGGACCCTGAGGAAGATTGTGGAGAAGGACCGATTCCAGACCTTGGGGGACCTGCGGAAGCAGTGGACTGAGTCTGGAGTAGAAACATCCAGAGCCACAGGCGTGTGCAGGATATGGGCTACAGGTGCCGCATTCCCCAGGTCAAGCCACTTTTGAACCAGAAACAGTGGCAGAAGCACCTGACCTGGGCTACAGAGAAGCAGCACTGGACTGTTGCTCAGTGGTCCAAAGTACTTTCTTCGGATGAAAGCAAATTTTGCATGTCATTCGGAAATCAAGGTGCCAGAGTCTGGAGGAAGACTGGGGAGAAGGAAATGCCAAAATGCCTGAAGTCCAGTGTCAAGTACCCACAGTCAGTGATGGTCTGGGGTGCCATGTCAGCTGCTGGTGTTGGTCCACTGTGTTTTATCAAGGGCAGGGTCAATGCAGCTGGCTATCAGGAGATTTTGGAGCACTTCATGCTTCCATCTGCTGAAAAGCTTTATGGAGATGATTTCATTTTTCAGCACGACATGGCACCTGCTCACAGTGCCAAAACCACTGGTAAATGGTTTACTGACCATGGTATTACTGTGCTCAATTGGCCTGCCAACTCTCCTGACCTGAACCCCATAGAGAATCTGTGGGATATTGTGAAGAGAAAGTTGAGAAACGCAAGACCCAACACTCTGGATGAGCTTAAGGCCGCTATCGAAGCATCCTGGGCCTCCATAACACCTCAGCAGTGCCACAGGCTGATTGCCTCCATGCCACGCCGCATTGAAGCAGTCATTTCTGCAAAAGGATTCCCGACCAAGTATTGAGTGCATAACTGAACATAATTATTTGAAGGTTGACCTTTTTTTGTATTAAAAACACTTCTTTTATTGGTCGGATGAAATATGCTAATTTTTTGAGATAGGAATTTTGTATTCCTATATATACACCTGTATACACCTGACCTGTATATACACACACTTTATACTGTATATAAACATTTTAGCAAATTGGAAGAAAGTAAGTATAGAGAAGATAATGAACCACTTATTTACACGTGACTGTATGAGGCTGAACCTCACAAAACTTGTCAAACATATCAAAAACATGTCCCAAAAGGACCCAAAAGACAGAAATATGAAACTTTACAGTATTTTAATGACAATTAACTACTCCTCTCTCCGCCATTTGTCATTGCCACAATGTAATAAAAAAATAAAAATAAAAAATAAAGTAAAAAAATACATCATAGTGATGGCTGTACTGTAGATTGTACTGTAGATTGTAGATTGCCTTTAATTTATGCTGGTTTAACCCCTTAAGTGTCACCGGCCCACCGGTGACAAAATTAGACAAAATTAGTTGTTTTTTTTGTTGTTGTTTTTTTTACTGTAATACAGATAAAGGAGTACTGTATTACAGTAATGAGGGAATAATCATTAATAATAAAATAAAAGCCCTCAAAAGTAAAATACCCAGACACATTACATTAATTAGAATTTATCGGGTAAAACTGTTTAACAATCAAAAATATTACACTGGTTACAAAAAAGATTCCTTTTTTATGCAAAATATAATTTCCTTCTATCGTTTCCTACTACAGTATTATTATTTTAGGGGTGAAATGTGACCTGAGCATATTTTAGTATTATAATTGAAATTTGATTTTCAAAATACACATGTGGTTACCATAGCCACTAATAATAATAATAATAATAATACATTTTATTTATATTGCGCTTTTCTTGAACCCAAAGCGCTACAAGTACAGTACAAAAGTAAATGCATTAAAAATTAAGATAAATTAACATACACCAATTAAGACACAAACACCTTCTTAAAAAAGATGGGTTTTTAACAGTTTCTTAAAACTCGTTAATGTTGTAGCATTCCTAATCGTTAAAGGAAGTGCATTCCACAACCTGGGGGCTGCCACAGAGAAAGCTCTTTCACCCATCGTTTTCATTCTGCAAGAAGGCTGTTTCAGTAGAAAAGAGTGGGCGGAGCGCAAAGATCGAGAGGGCATATATGGCGTAATCAAATCACATATATATGATGGTGCAGTTCCATGTACAGCTTTATATGTTAAAATAAGAGTTTTAAAATCAATGCGGGCATGTACCGGAAGCCAATGCAGGTTCCTAAGCACACCAGAGATATGCTGACGAAAAGGAGTATGTGTAAGAACATGTGCAGCTGAGTTCTGTATGTGTTGCAGTCGCTTAATGGACTTTGCAGGTAGGCCAAGATAAAGGGCATTACAATAATCAAGCCTAGAGGTCACAAGTACATGGACAAGCCTCTCAGCATCAGGTAATGAAAGAAAAGGCCTGATCCTGGCAATATTCCTCAAATGGAAGAATGCAGATTTTGAAATGCTCTTGATATGTGCTTCAAGTGTTAAGTGAGAATCAAAAATTACACTAAGGTTGCGAACTTGAGGTAATGGAGACAGTACATTGTTTTCAATGTCTAAATTAAATTTTGTACCATTACAGGTAGCTGCAGGGGTACCAACTAAAAGAACCTCTGACTTAGTACCATTTAATTTAAGAAAATTGTGGTACATCCATAATTTAATTTCGTGCAGACAGTCAGAAAGCGTTGCTGATGTACCTGTGATATTAGTTTTTGTGCTAATATAAATCTGAGTATCATCAGCATAGAAGTGGAACCCCAAACCATGCTTTCTAATAATCTGCCCTAAAGGAAGCATGTAAATATTAAAAAGTATTGGGCCAAGGACAGACCCCTGAGGGACACCATGACATACCTGTCCAACGTTAGATTTATTATTTTCTAACGTGACGAACTGGGTACGATCAGTGAGGTAAGATTTAAACCACTCCAACACTGTACCGGAAATACCAAGCCAAGTCTCGAGTCTCTCAATCAATATAGAGTGACACAGCGTATCAAAAGCTGCACTCAAATCTAACAGCACCAAGATAGTAAGAGCACCAGAGTCAGCAGAGACGAGGAGATCATTCATAACTCGGACCAAGGCAGTCTCAGTACTATGTCCTGATCGAAAACCAGATTGAAAAGGTTCTAAAAGCTCATTCATGGACAAGTGAGAATGTAGTTGTGACATAACAACACGTTCCAAAACCTTCGCCAAAAAAGGAAGATTAGATATTGGCCTGTAATTAGACAGATCAGACACATCACACCCAGGCTTTTTAAGAACGGGTGTGATGGAAGCAACCTTAAGGGCTTGGGGAACAAGTCCAGTAGTAAGAGAAGCATTAA
This sequence comes from Siphateles boraxobius, assembly GCF_051911475.1. NCBI lineage: Eukaryota > Metazoa > Chordata > Actinopteri > Cypriniformes > Leuciscidae > Siphateles > Siphateles boraxobius. The sequence continues at coordinate 30,341,418 of NW_027508722.1, forward strand.
CAATGTTCAAAATGAGAGGACTGATAGATGACAGACACTCCTTGAGAACATGAGTTGGAATAGGATCCAGAGTACAGGTAGAGGAACTCATCGTCATAATTAATTTGGAAATGTAATCAATGGTGACCGTTTGAAAACTAGAAAACCAGGTAAGTGGACAATTTACAGGCTGATTCTGAGGAGGTGCACACAAAGAGACAGAAGTAATAGACTGATAAATATTCTCAATTTTATCAGTAAAGAAAATCAGAAACTTATTGCACTGCTGCACAGTGGAACAAATAAGTGGATTGGTAGGTTTAAGGAGTTTGTTGATTACTCTAAACATCTTGTTTGGTTTTGCAGTACCGTCATTAATGATTTGAGAGTAGTATTCAGTTCTTGCTATTTTGAGGGCATCGCTATACCGAACCAAATGCTCATAATACATAAGTTTATGAACAGTGAGCCCTGATTTTTTATATTGTCGTTCCAACTGCCTGTTCTTTGCTTTAAGAGCCCTGAGCTCAATAGTAAACCAGGGTGATGATTTTGAAAATGAAACCACACGTTCCTTCCTGGGGGCCAGCACATCCAGAATTGATGATAAAATTAAATTATAGTGATCAACAGTATTACCTGCAGGACTCTCATTGATCATACATGAAAACTGAGTAAGATCAATATTTATAAGATTTCTAAAACTAATAACCCTCTTTTGTAGTTTTTGAAGAGGAACAGATAAGTTAAAGCTCAAGAGCTTATGGTCACTGATACACAAATCTTTGCCTTCAAGCTGATTAATATCAGCACCAGCTGTACACACTAAATCAAGTGTATGACCTTTTCTATGAGTAGAAAAGTTTACATGTTGTATCAGGTTAAAACAATCCAGAATCTCCATCAAATTAGTAGTACGATTACAACTAGGATTATCAACATGAATGTTAATATCTCCAATAAGAATCATAGATGGACAGAGGGGATTTACAAATGCAATGCACTATTTGAACATATAGTAAGAATGTAGCACCTAAATGTCAAGATATGAAATTGCTGAGCTAAAATTTAATATATTACTTTTACCTGATGTTTTATCTAACGTTTAATGGAAAATATGTTACTATGACAAAAATCACATTTTGCAAGTAGGGGTGTAAAAAGGCTTTGCAATTCACATGGCTAGTCTGCAACAAGTCAAGTCAAGTCACCTTTATTTATATAGCGCTTTTTACAATGCAGATTGTTTCAAAGCAGCTTTACAGAGATAACAGGAAAATAATGATGTAATAATGTTGTTAAATATAAATTTAAATGTCCCCAACTAAGCAAGCCAAAAAGCCAATGGCGACGAAGGCGAAGAAAGGCATTCACAGCTCGTTTCCAAAGGGGCGTCACCAACGGACGTCGCTCAAATGCCTCTGCAAGCAATTGCGTAGACCTTAAAACAAATCAGATTGATCGCCATCTTGTAAAGCCCGCCTAAATTTTGTGATTGGTGCCTCGATTTGGAAAGATTGGAAATGAGTTTGAATGGGCTCTTCGCCAGACTAACTTGCAGAGCAAATCTAAATTTGCGGAAGTTCGTCTGGGTTTTCCCAGGCTCTGCACCATAGCAGGGATGTCTAGAAGGGCAGGATGTCTGCCTGCCTTACTGCAGTCCAGATATGTCTCTTATGGAAAATATATGACCCATCATGAAAAGGAGAATCAGGCAACGATGACCACAGACTGTTGAGCATCTGTCTTGTATCAGACAAGATTGGGCAAATATTCCACTAGCAAAGCTCCAACAATTAGTATCCTCAACTCCCAAATGATTAAAAAGTATAATTAAAAGGAAATGTGAAGTGACACAGTGGTAAACATGTCTCTGTCCCAACTTCTTTGGGGTGTGTTGCAGCCATCAAAATCAAAATTTGTTCATATTTACAAAATAGAATTATGTTGGTCAGTGAAAACATTGGAAAACTTTTCTTTGTAATTTTGTCAGTTAAAAAAAGTTTAAATAGAATTAACAAATCACAGATTCTTGATTGTAATGCATTTTACAAAATGTCCCAACTTTTTTCTGATTTGGGGTTGTATGTGTATTCCAGGTTGAAGAGATGTGTTTTTAATCTAGATTTAAACTGACAGAGTGTGTCTGCTTCCTGGACAATGTTAGGAATACTGTTCCGAAGTTTAGGTGCTAAATAGGAAAAGGATCTACCGCCAGCAGTCGATTTTGATATTCTAGGTATTATCAACTGGCCGTGATTTTGAGATCGCAATAGACGTCACGGACTATATGTGTTAAGAGCTCGCTCAAGTACTGGGGAGCTAAACCATTTAGTGCTTTGTAAGTAATTAGCAATACGTATATTAAAATTTATCCAATGTTTAATAAGGAGCCAATGCAGTGTTTACAGAACCGGGCTAATATGGTCATACTTCCTGTTTCTGGTAAGAACTCTAGCTGCAGCGTTTTGGACCAGCTGTAGTTTGTTTATTAAGCGTGCAGGGCAACCACCAATAATATCGTTACAATAATCTAGGCTTGATGTCGTGAAAACATAAACTAATTGTTCTGCATTTGTCATTGAGAGCATATGACGTTATTTGGATATATTTTTAAGATGCAAAAATTTGGTTTTACAGATACTAGACATGGGACTTTCAAATTAAAGATTGGTATCAAAGAGCACACCCAGGTTCCTAACCAAATGCGAAGACTTGACAGAGCAGCCATCAAGTGTTAAAATGAAATTATTCTAGGTTATTACGTAAGGAAGTTTTTTGTCCAATAATTATAATCTCTGTTTTTTCAGAATTAAGTAGTAGGAAATTACTAGTCATCCAGGTTTTTTTATATCAGCTATGCATTCCATTAATTTTGTGAATTGGTAAGTTTCGTCAGGGCGTGAAGAAATATAGAGCTGAGTATCATCATCATAACAGTGAAAACTAATGCCATGCTTACTAATATCTCCTAAGGGTAGCATGTACAGAGTGAACAGCAAAGGTCCTAGCACTGAGCCTTGTTGTATGCCATACTGAACTTTTGATCGATAAGAAACCTCTTCGTTTACTGCTACAAACTGATAACGGTCAGATAAGTATAATTTATACCATGCTAATGCAATTTCACTAATTCCAACATAATTTTCAAGTCTATTTAAAAGAATGTTGTGGTCAATGGTATCAAACGCAGCACTAAAATTGAGTAACACATACTAATAGAGATACAACCACGATCGGATGATAAGAGCAAATCATTTGTGTCTTTGATGAGAGCTGTCTCAGTACTATGGTACAGTCTAAATCCTGACTGAAGATCCTCGCAGGTACCATTTCTTTCTGAAAATGAACATAGTTGTGAGGTTACTGCCTTTTCTAGTATCTTTGACAGAAAAGGTAGATTTGAGATCGGCCTGTAATTGACTAATTCTGAAGGATCAAGTTGCATTTTAACAAGTGGTTTAATCATAGCCAGCTTACAAGTTTTTGGTACGTATCCTAATGACAAAGATGAATTAATGATCTTAAGAAGAGGATCTATGACCTCTGGAAGCATCTCTTTCAGTAGCTTAGTGGGTTCTAACATACATGTTATCGATTTACTGTAGATGATTTAACGAGTTTAGAAAATTCTTCCTCTCCTATAGCAATGAATGAATAAATCTTTCTTCAGGGAGACTATAATGCACTGCCTGATGTGATACTGTAGTAGACGGTTCCATAGTTATAATTTTCTCCCTGATATTATCTTGTAAGTAAAGAAGTTCATAAAGTCATTACTGCTGTCCGGTTTGGAAACGTCTGGGGTGGAAGCTTTATTTTCCGTTAATTTAGCCACTGTTTCAAATAAATACCTAGGGTTATGGTTTATTTTCTTCTAATAGGGTTGAAAAATAAGCAATATATCAGCTTGGGCCTCTCTGTACGCAATTGTGCTCTCTTTCCATGCAAAAAAAATATAGTTTTTTTTTTCTTCCAGTTGCGCTCCATTTTTCTGGCTGCTCTCTTAAAGGGATAGTTCACCCAAAAATAAAAATTCTGTCAGTATTTACTCACCCTCATGTTGTTCCAACCCCATAAGACCTTCGTTCATCTTCGGAACACAAATTAAGATATTTTTGAATAAATCTGAGAGCTGGATCACTCCTCCATAGGCTTCTAAGGGATTGAAACTTGCCAGCCCCGAAAAGTTATTAAAGAAATCTTTAAAATAGTCTTAAAAGTGACTACAGTGGCTCAATCTTAAGTTTATCAAGCGACGAGAATACTTTTTGTGCGCAAAAACAAACAAAATTAACGACTTTATTTCAACTATTATTTTCCTTCTCTGTGGGCCTCTAGTCAGTTAACGTAGTGTGATTCCGTAGAGCTACGTCACACGTATGCTCACTATTGGCCGACGCTGGTTATGTGTGTGATGCTTGTGACGTATAACAACAGAAGCTTACGCTATTACACTAGTGAAATGACTCGAGGCCGACAGAGAAGGAAATGAATAGTTGAAATAAAGTCGTTATTTTTGTTTGTTTGTTTTTGCGCACAAAAAGTATTCTCGTCGTTTGATAAACTTAGGATTGAGCCACTGTAGTCAAGTGGACTATTTTAACAATGTCTTTAATAACTTTTCGGGGAACAAGTGTCAATCCCTTAAGAAGCCTATGGAGGAGTGATCCAGCTCTCAGATTTAATCAAAAATATCTTAATTCGTGTTCCGAAGATGAACGGAGGTCTTACGAGGTTGGAACAATATGAGGGTGAGTCATTACTGACAGAATTTTCATTTTTGGGTGAACTATCCCTTTAAGGGCCTGAGTGTGCTCATTGTGCTTGTAACACAATTTATATTATTGATATATTGTCAGTATTTTCTCTGTGTATTTTTATTCATTGTCAGTGTATATTTTGCACTCAAAATTCAGAGCAAATTTCAAATTTCATGATTGAATTGTCAAGCCAAATATTTACATCCTTTACTTACAAGCATACCTCAAAATCATTAGACATCAGTCTAAAGACCAACAGTGTTACAGTAAAAAGTTACAAATAGTCTGTGAATTCCAGTCGTATACAGTATACGCTAAAAATGCACTCGTGTTAGAAGAAAAACAGAATTTGTACTTTTAGAAAAAGTTTAATATTTATCTCAAATAATACTTTTCAAAATATTTGTCATTTAACAATTAGCAGTACAGTTCTCTAGGGTTCATGATTTTGCTCACGTCAAAGAACACATACGAGCTGAATATTTTATAAAAGCTCGTACATTTTGACATTTGTTGGAAAACTTGAAACCATAGATATATACTTATGGGTAGATAAACAATTAATTTACATTTTTATACAGTAAAAACATTTATTTTAACAATTGTAACTACATTAATCAAAAAAGTACAGCATATTTAATAATTTTACAAATTCTGAATAAAAAATATATTTCTGTACAAAAACATCTTTTGCACCTACTTCAAGTCAGCAGCACATGATCGAATGACAATGGCGAGTAGCACAATTGTTGGTTTGAATGCAGTTTTACAGCCTGACAGTCGTGAGGAAACGAAACGCAACTGAACAAAGAAACATTATTGCAGCAAGCCTGAGAAAAGGCAAGACGTGGATCATCTGCAGTGCGACAAAACCGACACGGCCCTTTACCGCTATTGGGCCTGGCGAATCCAACGCACACAGAAATGGTTCAATCTGAGAGCATGATGCAACAGAAAACATCAAAATGGATTCGGAAACAAAACATGGTTTTGATTGAAAATACAATCAAAGTGAAAATGATATCTGATTTCCGCCAGCAAGCCTACAACAATGTCATTGTGCACATTTCAAGCTCGAAGCCATCTATGTGTAGAGCACAAGTGCATATGGTAACACAGCGTTGAGAAAATATCAGGCATTACGTAGTTCACATGGAAAAATGGGAGCACTTACAGTTTTAGCACATGCACTGGTATCAGCCTGGTCATGACATTTAAATCACAGTGAATATGCACCCCAGCAGCCGCACGTTTTTCATCTAGGTTAATGTACTAATGATATGGGTCATTGGAAACCGGTGTGGCCGGGTCATGCTTCTGAATCTAATAAGGCAGTGTTTCTTCAAGAGTAAGTTCCAACTTAACCCAGCAGATTTTGTGTCTCTAATGGCTACGGGAGATGCACACTGGTTCAGAAAAAGGAGGAATGAAAAAAAAAAGCATCAACTTGAGGGCTCAGGTAAATCTGAGTTGGTGTCCACACAGAGGTGATAAAAAAAAAAAAAACTTAAAATCTGCACCATCAACATACAGTCATGTTGTACACGAGAGGTATATCTGATACACAATGAAAACAAATAGGTGAGTAAAGCTATTGTGATTTCAAACTTAAAGATGAATTGTAATTTGTCAGCATTTGTGTTTATGCTAGTCCAAGTGATTGGACACACCACAAAGAAATGTGCTGTATGATGAATGCATTAAAAAGCAATCAAAAATGATGATCGTAAGTTTCAATTGTGTCCTTATCACCTTGTAAACATAAACAGAACTTCATTTCAAAAATAAATTCAGTCTCTCTTGATAGCCGTAGCATGACATCATGCTCTCTATGGATATGGGTTTATGTTTATATACATATAGTCAATAAAACCCTGTATATTCTTTTTTTTTGTTTTCATCCAATACACTGATTTTATATCCATTTCATACTAGTGCAAAACTTGTGCAATAAAGTTTATTTATTTTCTCAACGCAGAGATTGAGTTTCGACCTCCATCCGGAGGTGAGCGTCTCTTCTGTGAGTTTCTTGTAGTGTTTTGTCACCTTCTTGGTGGAGATCTATTAAGTGTGCTAAGCCACAGTAGTCCAGTTGCTTTTTCGTTTTGTGGTTTGTCTTCACTGAAGAAAATACATTGTGTCAACAACTTTGTGGCGTTCAAAGACACTTCAGTATCTTTCCCAGGAAGTCTCTTTTAGGGGGGGTGATACATAAAAAAGAAGATAAAAGCAAAAAAAAAAAAAAACCTTCATCCTTTAAGTGCCACATATGGTACAGATCCCGGAAAGAATGTTGACCTCAGTTCTGGCCGAACATGCGTCAAGTGAGCTTCGTTCTTTGAAAAGTTTTTTTTTTTTCTTTTAAGTTTTTTTTTCTGTAAAAAATAAAATAAAATAGTTGTCGGTTTTATTTCGTCCATTGTAAGCTTGTGGTAAAGTGAGTCTCATCTATAGCAAAGTGCAGTCAGTGGTAAAGGAGTACTGTCATCTGGCACCCACCGCTCAGCTGCTAACCCAGAGCTCATCATGAAGGCTATACTACTGTGCAGACTGTATTGAGGGTCGTATCAAACCTCACAGCCTTTGCCTCTGTTGGCTTCATGTTTGTATCATACATAGGATTCTCAAATGAAGCTTGTCCATTAGTGTTCTCATGACCTGCATATCCGTTGAACTGAACTTTTGGTCTTGTTCTGGAAAGGTGTAAAACAAAGATGACAAACAGTTAGGAGGAGTAGGAACTTCTTTCAAAGCCAAAACAAGTGTTTTCATTTGTTTACATTTATAACACCACAGTCCAGTGTAATTTTTAATTATGGAAGAACAACATTAGAAATGTTAGATTAAACCTTAAACAAAAGAACATGATGTCCTCATCCAAAAATGGGAAGTGACAAATGTGTTAGCTGGGTTAAATTCTAACTATAGAACAAGAGAAATTGTGTCTTACCACCAATTGAATATTGTTCATTTGAAAACACATTCAATTAAATAAGTAATTCACCCCCAACCCTTATATTATTCCCACCCCATACATTTGTCCATGAAATGCTAAAGATGTTATGCAGAATTTCTGAGCTGCTCTTATCCACAGCACTATGAAATTATCATAAAAAATCCATATGCCTTGTGATCAAAATTTGAAGTCTCCAGATGTCCAGATATCTTTACTGCATGAAACATTGTATCTCACAATGGATAGACCTTATTCAGAGCAGCGCCAAGACAGGAATGAAAGTGAGGCTGTGAGGGATGACTTATCGTATTTTTAATGGCATCTGCTGTTAAACTGTATAAAGCTCCTAGATCACTTATAATTTTCCACAGCTCATGTTGTCTTGTTTTTTTTTTTTTTATTGTCTACTGAAATTTCTCGGAAAGATATTACTGCAGTGTTTCGTCAGAACAACAATCCAAAAACAGATTAAATAACTGTACAACCCACTGAAGAGATGTATGTCTATCCCTCACATCCTCGCTTTCATTCCCGTTAAAAATCAAAGATGGCGCTGCTGTAAATAAGATCTATTGAAGTTGATTTGGCACTCTACTTCTAGGGTGATTCATGAACTGGAAGTAATATTAGCCAGAATATTTTTTTATGCAATATTGGATTAAAAAAGCAACATCATTTATTACCAAGAGGATAAGTGGATGCCTCTTGCTTGAATTAAACATGGAATGTGATGAGGACTTGTGAAAAACACAGTGAAGTCATGTGATAATGTGGCATACTACTGCTTGAAACATTTATGTTAGAATAATTCCTTTGGCTGTGTTTGGAAAGGAATACTAGCATGTTGAACATTGCCTACTTTTCTACCCCTAAGTTCTACACACACTTCATGCTATGGTAAAAATGTCAGCATAATGCTGCATTGTAAAACCTTGTTGTGTTTGTCACATGACCTTGGCTGATGTGATTAAATAATGAGTCAAGAAAAGATTAGCTGTAATAACTTCCGAATCATTCAGCATACTGGAAATTGGAGGTCAAATTAAATGCATTATGGTGTACAGTTCATTGAGTATGCTTTATTGCATACTGCACATTATGACATTTTTTGCAAATGTAGTTGATAATCTGGAATAATATGTTTGTGCATGGTAGTATTCTATTCAGAACATGCTGGTTTTAAAATTCCTCAATTCAATTCAAGTTGAAGCATTGCTTCCTCGCGCCAACACTAATTAAAACCATTTTTTTTTTAAATTTGGTTTGATCTTAATTTTGAAAACTGTAACTGATTCCCAGGCTTCCCTCGGATGGCAGTGGATGATTTATGATCTCGCTCAAATTGTATGTTCTAAATCTGAATAAATGACCTACATCCCGTACCCAATTCATATTTCCACTGACTAGGAGCGTCTGGCGCATCACCATATCAGGCGTAATTCTCATGATATTCCGTTGGCAAATGTACACAAACAGAAATAAACAGGGTGACTTTTAGTTGGTAAAATTAGGGTTGACAGAAATGAAAATCTAATATGGAACTAAAACAAAATATGTAAGTCACTTAATTTCCCATAATTCGTGCACTCTGCCCTGCCTCCGACGAGATGAGCAAATAAAATGCAGACAATGAAGGTGTGACTGTAAAGGGCTCGTCGCCTGTGACATTAGCTTCCGGTGACTTACCTGGAAGCGGCCAGGTCTTTGGGTCTCTCATTGTCATCTGTGCCTTGTGATAGAGTCCTGCCAATTTTTTTTTTATTATTTTAATATCGGGGAACTGTCATGCTTTCATGGCAACTTTGAAACATTGTTTTGTTTGCGTAGGAAAACTCCCATGCTTCTTTTTTTTTTTAACATTGACAATATCTGATCTCAATTACATGTTTTATTTGCAGATATTTTAATTGCTAACTGTCTGTATCAGCATCAGTTACTGGTTTGGCAAAGGAGTTTCCCATCACTACAGTGACAAAATTCCGATTCACATCCATTATGGACAAATAACATCAACACATGGAAAAGACAGTCAAGTCAGTAGCTCTTACCTGTGTTTGTAGAGGTAAAAGGCAAACCCTGATAAAATAAGTGCAAAGAAGGGTACTAGAATGGCAGCTGCCACAGAGCTGCTGTTTGTGCCGTAGTAAGGATTAGACGGATCCATATCTGTGGTAATAAGACCTGAGGGAAAATCCAAGCAAACAATAAAACAATATTTTAGCTCTAAGTATTAAATCTATATACATATAGTACATTAATACAAAATAACATTTAGTTATATATTTTATACAAACACAGTACATTATTAAAAATATATATAAATATTATTAGGCATTTGAAAAGGGAGAATTTATAAAAATGTAATAAATCTACCTTGTCTTGTTAATTGAAATTTCCCAAAATCCTTGCTGTGAATGTGCCCTTGGTAAACAAACATTTTTTTCTCAGATTCAGCTGTAACCTATGCAAAACAAATTGGAAAATCACATACACAGTAATAAAATACTACTACTTTGTCAACTTATTACCACTTTTATGCTACTCACATATCCATCCATTGCCCAGTTATCGTTTTTGAATTTGCTAAAATATTGTTCTGTTGGGCCTCTTATCTGGTAAACTTTTAATAATAGATGATTTTCTTCTGTCTTGTAAGTTCCTGCAAAACAACATAAGAAAAAAAGATTACATAAGGAAATAATTACCTGTAATACCAATGATATCCATCATCTAGAATTTCTTTTATAAACCTGCATTTGTAATGTTTTTTCTCTTTATTTTTAGTCTAGGACTAAGTAGGGCAAAGGAAAACATTTTTGTTAAATGCGGAAAGTATCCATAGCTATCAAATCTGCTCAATACATCTGAGAAATTGGGTGTAATCTCAGCACTGAAGAAATAAGATGCAATGCTAATTCAATTTTTCACTCTTCATCTCCCAATCTCCCATTATACTAAGGAAATCCTTCTCTTTTGGCACATTTAATATGTAAGAGCAGACTTACATGTTAATATTTACATATTAGCTGGGAAGGGATACGTGAAAAATCATGAAGATTGGGCACTTCTGGAAAAGTTTTTTATTTTTGGTAGGGTGTTAGGTATGGGCCTAAGGTTTTTAAAAAACCATGGATACAAGTTGGGGTGCCCCTCTAGTGGCCGGTATTGATAAAAACCAGAATGGTGCCCGCATAAAAGAGAAAAGATTATATCTCAACTTCCTTTTGTCTTAAATTGCTGTATAATGACACCTTTTCTACTTGATATGATACAAGGACCATATGTGAGTAAGTGTACAGTGATTTTACATATTTTAAGGGTACACTGACTTGCCCACATTCCTCTGAGTAGTTTGAATTCCCCATGTTGATTACTGAGCTTGCGAGCTCTTGGTAGCTTGCTAGCAAGGCATCATAAAGAAGTTCCATGCACTTGGCATGTCAGTATCTTATTAACGAATTATGGATGTCAGGAGGGCCCTTGGCCGTGCCATGTCAAGGCAGTTTGCAGTTGATGGAGTTGTTGTTCCATCAAACATGAAACGGGGAGTTTTCACTACTGGTGGAGTTGATAATATTGATGAGTCTGGTCGATTTGAGCTCCATGGCACTGCTATATCCCTAACCAACCATTTCACTCATGACAACATGGAGGTGGACCCTCCTCTTCTAACCCTTGAAGGTTCTGAAGGCACCTTTATCAAGCTTCCAAATGACTTTGCCATAGTGCCGTACATCGCTGAATATGCTGGGGAAATCAAGCTTTCATCAGTTTCAGATGGAACAGCCAGACCAACTTTCACTGAGAACACTCGAGCAGGAGTCCCTGACGAAGCATGGCTAGACCATCTCCAAACGGTCCTGATAGAAAAAGATGACACACCAGTGACCTACTCTGGATTTTTCTCTCATGGCCAACGCAAAGAAGATGTCAGGGCAAGGGCCACAGTTGGTGTTTTCCCTGTTTTTTTATGAGAAGGCCTCATCTATGGCCATGCAGAAACACTCAATGCTTGTGGTCATGAAGGCAACAGAGTTTGTGAATCCTGGTCAGGTTCCAGTCATAGTGGCTGAATGCCCTCTGTATACGCAACAGAAAAAATGCCAGTGGAAGTTCCCTGACGAGGTTGGCGAATCAAAAATTGTGTGCTTCATGGGCTTCCTTCATATTGAGATGATGTCCCAAGAGTGTGGAGGTAAGCTGTTAGCTGGCTCTGGATGGGGCCAGATGTTTGCCCTTGCAAAGATCTTCAATACTGGTGTTGCAGCATCTCTACTAAGCGGCAAGCATGTCAAACGTACAAGGTATGCCTACCAGCTTACCCTTGTCTGGCTCCATGTACTCAAAATACAGGCATATGAGGAGTACTGTCAAGAGGGCTATGGGCCTCATGAAAGCATGGAGATGTGGGAGAGTCGACTCAGGAATAATGCTCCAACAACCTCTTACTGGCTAACAGTTCAAGACTACCTCATGATCAACTGCACCTCATCCGTGGTCAGCGAGTGAGGAATTGGCCACTGACCCTGAAAGCCCTCGAAGATTTGTGCCCGTGGTTATTTGCCTTTGGGCATACAAATTTTGCCCGCTGGATGCCAGTATTCCTGAAGGACATGGCAATCCTGCCAGATACCCATCCAGCAGTCCACGAGGCGTTCATGGAAGGGAAGTTTTCGGATGAGACATTAAACCGAGGGCCTGACTCACTGTGGTCACAAAAAATACCAGGATGTCTTTCGAAAGAGTAGGGGTGTATTCCCGGCATCCTGGCCCAATTTGCCCAGTGGCCTCTGTCCATCATGGCCTCCTAATCATCCCCATATACTGATTGGCTTCATCACTGTCTCCTCTCTACCAGTAAGCTGGTGTTTGGTGGGCGTTCTGGCGCAATATGGCTGCCGTCATATCATCCAGGTGGATGCTGCACATTGGTGGTGGTTGGGGAGATTCCCCCTTCTATGTAAAGCACTTTGAGTGCAGAGAAAAGCGCTATATAAATGTAATGAATTATTATTAATTATAAGTTTGTGGTCCAACGTGGAGATAAAAAATTCTCCCTTATGGCACTTGATCAGAGCCAGAAACACAGTATTAAGTTTCTGAAGGAGGACAGTGTTTCAAAGGGCTTGTATGCCCTGCAGGAGGAGAAGGAGATAAACGAGCTCTCAAAACCGGAAGTGCTACGGGCCATTGATGAGTTTGAGGTTGCCTGTTTCTCTGCCTCAAGCGAGAAAGAAAATCTGGAACATCCAGAGTCCTCAGCTGCTGAACAGAATAAGTTCCTCAATCATCTGAAAGAACTATGCGATCTTGCAAAGTAAGATAAAATAGTCAATCCCTTCAAAGAAATGGGTACAGAGCTCATCACCCTAGTCACTGGTGAGGTCATTGATCATGAGATCTCCAATTCCCTCAGGGAAGCTCCTAACATCGACAAAGCCATGTTCACAGAGTTTGTAAGGGACAGAATAGAAAAATCCACCAAGCTGTGTTGGTGTTCACATTCACGAACAGTCCACCCGTGGATCTGAAGAAGGGTGCCAGCAAGTTGGGGTCTGCCAAGGCAAATACCGCTCTTGTCACCAAGCTCTTCATGTCCTTCAAACTCTTCATGTCTTCATGTTCATGTCTGCATCAGCTGTGTATGCAATGTGCAACAAAACTGCATGGAATGCATGGGCAGCTTACCTAGAAGTCACCGACACCCTCATTGTGATCACCCAAGACCCAACCAGCCTCACACTGGAATCAGTGCACATGCGAATTCTCGAACGCTGGACTGTACTCATGTATAGTAAGAACTGCGATGTCAAGTCAGTCAATGAAGCCCGGAAGCTTCTTTTCACTCATGGCCTCAAGTCCCTGGATTCAAAAACCCCAACCCAGCATGCCTTATTCCAGCATGGGAAGCGTGCCCTGCACACTGCAGCTTTTGTCTGGAAGCAGTCCCTCTCTAAAACTCCAGAGATCACAGAACCCAGTGAGTGGGGTTGGGAATGGAATGACAGAACCAAAGTCTGGGTGCCATATTGGACAGATCTGGAAGATGTCAGCAAGGGATGATCACTCCTACTCAACTGTGGCTGTGTGGTTGCCTGTAAGGGCAAATGTAAGTGCCACCGAGCTGGACTTCGCTCTACCACATTGTGCAAGTGTGAGGGAGGCTGTACTAATAATGATGAAGAGTGAAACAAATTTTTTTTTTTTAATAAATACATGATGTTTTAAGTATGTATTGTTTTTTTGTGTTATTTGACTAAAATGTTATATGGATCCTTAACATGGTGAAAAGCCTAATATAACTTTTCACTGTGGAATAGTTCTGAAGTTGTGTTCATTTAAAGCCTCAACAATGGTCCGTTTGGTCACAACATGTGATTTTTGACACTATAGTGATAGTGACCTGTCCAATCAACAAAGAAAAGCATACATTGGAGGTAAAAATATGGGTCTAGGGCCCTGAGTAATATTTCAATGTGACTTTTTCAGAGAAATTGACAGTTTATTTGAGCTAAATATGACTATGATAATAGATTTAACATGGAAATGGACTTAAAATAAGAAGCATATATCAGAATTGGATTCCTTGTATCAAACAAAGTAGAAAAAATTACATTATACAACAATTTAAGACTAAAGGAAGCTGAGATATAACCTTTTCTCTTTTCGGCGGGGGCCAATTTGGATTTTATGGATAACTGCCACTAGGGGGACCACCCCAAATTGTATCCATGGATTTTTGAAAACCTTAGGCCTATACCTAACACCCTGCCAAAAATCAAAAACTTTTCCAGAAGTGCCCAATTTTCATGAATTGCATCCTAGCTATATTTACATATTAACATATTTCAATAAGAATTGATGTCATATTGTTGCTGTAGTAGCTGATACACATCAGTTCACTCCTATATTGATCCACAAACAAATCTTTCATGTTGGGGCTATCAATACTATAACAAGATCTTCATTTCACTATACACATGAGCATGTGGAGCAAAATGTAAATAATACAAAGCAGTCCTGTCCACTGACAGCCGTGTGTGTGTATTTACTGCTTTAATATTGCTAAATCTTTTCCGACTGACACATTTCGTCTGTTGTATGGTATAGTGCACCATACCACCTAGCCCTAGTGCCTTCTTTGAATATGATGCCAAAAACTAGCAGGAAAATTCTTAACTTACCAGAGAGTTTAATGTGCACCCCGCTTTGCTCCAGAAGAGTAACGTTAACCCGGCTGGTGGTGGCATTGAAAGCATTGACTGTTACTGTTGCAGACTGTCTCTTTCCCAGGTACTCATAGAATCCAGCCCAACCAGAGTTCAAAGAGAACACATCTGCTGGAACTAAACAAAACGCATAAAGAAATAATTTCTACCTGTATGTCTGTGTAATTTCACAAAATACATTACACACATATATACTATAGTTACAGGGGCCACAAAAAGTAGTTGGACATTTAAGACAAACATGAAATTGTATGAAAGCAAATGCATTAGTAAACAAAATATCAAAGCAAGTGGTATTTATTTAAATAAACACAAGCACACTTTAATTTCTTGGGGGTTTCAACATATAAAACAGTATTTGTATATTTGTATTAATTTCAAAATTAATACACAAGCATTCAGACACTATTTTTGGTTGTCAAAACATGGTTCTCTATCAGCCAGTCACATTCGACGTAACAACAAAAAAGATTGGCGAATTGGGATCTCGTTTGAAACCACAATCCCCTTCGAGTGTAAACAAAACAATGTCCATTGGCGAGAGAAATTTGAATTGCAAACCAGAACCCACAAAGCCGCTGCACTCGCTCATTTAAGCTTTCGCTTCGGAACGGAGCGTTTTTCCAATTCTAATCTGCAATGATCGTTCAATTATGTATAACAAACCAGGAAAAAGCTCTTCAGAGAGTTTTTGTGTGACTGCACGTCAGCGGTGGTCAGCGGAGGTCAGAGGAAGAAATTTTATCTGCTCCCCAGGGGAGTTCCCCACCTGGCGAACCCTGGATGGAGTTCCTTCAGCACCCTCGGCAGTCAGACGCGGCAGAGACATCAGAAGCTAGGCCTAACACTCGTGTGTATTCCCAGAATGTCAGCCCCTGTGCTGGACCTGGTGCCCATGTGTTGTGATTCCCCTACGGCTAATACCACGAGTGTATTCTACCACGATATGGGTTTCCTGTCGGCGAGCCGTGTCTTTCCCTTGGCAGAGCCCGCTTTGCCGTCTCTGCTCGGTATTGACTTCACCCTAGCTAGACTGCATCTACCACAGAGACATCCATATGTGTAAACCCCAAATGTTAACTCCCTACGGGCAAGATGTGGTCTCCGTATCATCCCTTTCTGTTTATAATAGGCTTTTCCAATGTTATCTAAATAGTCTCACTGTACGGGGCAAGAAAGATCAGCACTGATTTGACTCACTCTGTGTTAAAGCCCTGTCCTTTCTCCGCCCTAGCAGGTGCGAGGGGATTCAGCAGCTTACGCAGAGTGCTGGAAGAGTCAGTAATTGTGGCGTTTTATTAGGGATCAGTTGTCAGTTGTTCTGACGTAACATCTAGGATACTAATGTAACGTCTCGGTTACATATGGTAACCCTTGTTCCCCGAAGGAGGGAACGGAGACGCCACATCGAAACCGACGAATAGGAAACTCGCTAGAGAGGCCAATCTACTTCGAGTGAAACCACATTGGGGTCGAAACCGACAGATAGGAATCTCTACCAAAGGGCCACAGCTGCTGCACCCCATCCAGCACCCTGTGCAAGCCTCTACCCCTTCTTGCCTGGAAGGACGATAGGAGAGGGCTTACACAGAATAAGCCTGTCACTGTTGTTCCGTGATAACCACATAGTGGGAAAGCGTGCCCTTTCCCCATAGCAGTTTTGCAAAGTTTTAACCTTTTGGCTTCCCGTACATTCAGTTGTGCTTCTTGCTCATATTCAGTTCTGATGGTACGTATGGTAACTGCAAATTCTTGGTATGGTATGGCTGCAAATTCTTCCCCGAATGAGTTATGTGGGGAATACATATGGACTAACCCGAAGGTTGAACTGCATATAAAATACTGGGTGACTTAGCCCAAGGGAAAGACACAGGCTTCTGTTAAGGAGCAGCCGTGGAAGAAATACACATATGGGATCCCCGTATGGTCACACATATGGGACCCAGCCTAGACCCGGTTCTCAAGGATTCAACGGATAAAGGCCTGGCGCCGGACACTCCATCATGTCCGGGCCGAGGGTGTTGGAGAACTCAGCAGGTTTTACACTCTGGAGCAATAAAGGTGCACAGTAGGGTGAAGCAAGCCGTCAGAGCCGAACCTCTCAGTGCTTCTACCCGTTTAGGGTGAGAACACAGAAGGAGACCGGCTCTAAATGTAGGCTATAATATCTAGCGAACGTGTTAGGTGTCGCCCAGCCAGCAGCTCTACAAATATCTGTTAGCGAGGAGCCACGTGCCAGCACCCAGGAGGATGCAACGCCTCTCGTGGAGTGAGCATGCAACCTGAGCGGGCAGGGCAGGCCTTGTGCTCGGTAAGCCAAGCAGGGACGTGCACAGGAATGAGGGGCAGTTGCTCTGACCCCCCCCCCAAAAAAAAAAAAACCTCACGGGCTATATGAAGGACTGAGAATAACAGGGTCTTTATTAAAATATATATATATACACAGTAAAAAACTGAAATACAGCACTCAATCACCTTAACTACTACTAATAATAACACAGAAAAACGTGACTTGAGTCATGAAAATACCTACATCAATATCCCTATCAATATCCTATCAAGTTACTGATGGGTTTCTCCAAACTTACAGGTTTATGATATACAACTTTGTAAACAGTTTACAAAATGTATACAAACAATATTGTTAAATGTCACCAAAATACACATAAGAAAAAGAGTTCCTCATATTATTGTTTATTGTTTTTTAATTATTATTATTATTATATATTTATTTTATTTTTTAAATTTAAAAAGAAATAATCTGGATTGAATGACAGATGGGGAAAAACTCGCTTCTAATAAAAAAAAAAATTAAATAAAAAAAAAACTGTTAGATTTTGGGAAAAAATATAATCCCTTTTAAACCTTTTGGCTTCCCGTACATTCAGTTGTGCTTCTTGCTCATTTTCAGTTCTGATGGTACGTATGGTAACTGGGCAACTACGCATGATTTGTAGTATGATTGCGTAAAGGGAACAGGAATTCCGGTAGGGAACAGAATCGACTACTACACCGGTCGCGTGCAGCGCTGCAGCCACATAAACAGAGTTTACCCTTCCTCTACTGACTTTCACTTTCTGTGCCCGAATGGAAGTGAATGAGGCTTTGCAAATTTTTTTTTTAACTAGGCCTACTTGAAATTCTGCATCCATTGTATGATTTATTTTAATTTTTCCCACTCGGAAGGGCAACGTGAGTCGAGAAGGGCATATGGGCAGTTGCCAGGGCAACCTGAGCAACCCCCCTGTACATGTCCCTGAAGCCAAGGCGATGGCATCCACTATCCAGTGGGCCATCCTCTCCTTGGAGACAGCCTTTCCCTTCCGCTGGCCTCGTAAAAGAAAAAGAGCTGGTCCTGAGACATTGAGTTCTGTCCACGTACAGACGCAGAGCGCGAACGGGACAGAGCTAAGCCAGGGCTGGGTCTGCCTCTTCCAGGCACAGCGCTTGCAGGTTCACCACCTGGTCCCCGAAGGGAGTGGTAGGAACCTTGGGCACACAGCCAGGCCAGGGTCTCAGTATAACATGGTTGTCACCCAGCCCGAACTCGATTCGTCAACCGAAAATGCCTGCAGGTCCCCTACCCTCTTGATAGAGGCCAATGCAACCAGCAGCAAAGTCTTCACAGAGAGAAGCTTTAAGTCTGCTGATTGCAAAGGCTCAAAGGGAGCACCCTGGAGTGCTTGAAGCCCCAGGGAAAGGTCCCAAGAGGGTATGGAGGGGGGTCGAGGAGGGTTTAACCCTTTGAGGTCGGCAATAGTCTCGCTTTTTTTCTTAGTGCAAAAGAAACTCAAAATACTCTGTTGATTTTGATCTTACATATTAAGTGTTGTACATCATTAGATCCTGATAAGTGTCTATTTTTTTGTGGATACTCACAATAAAAACAAAGTGTTGTGCTTTTCGCCAAATAAAGAAAAACAAACATGATGCGCGTTCTGCCTTCTCTCTGTCAGTTAAGTCCATTCTGAAACGCGTCCGAAAATTAACTGTAATTCCGCGAATACCTGTCATACAGGCAAGAGTGTTTTTCCATAATGAAGCTTGAACTCTCTTCTTTTAAATGAATTAATTTATATAAAAAACAAATATTCTCAGTTTATGTAATCTGTATGAAAAGAGAGAGATGTCAGTATTTTTCTTTCCAGCTCATTATACCTCATTACGCGTTAATGTGCCACGCCCACGGAGAGCGCGCGGTATTGAATCGCAAATGATCTAAGGCAAGCCATTCAAACATGTAAACGCCCACCAGCTGGATTATAAAACACATCGTGTTTAGTAAGTATCTTGTACAGCTGTGTACACAGCGTATCCTTTCGGTGTGAGGAATAATACTATCTAATAACCCTGGAAAATGTACCAGAAGTGGTAGTTTCATTTCGAGGAGCAACGGATCCAGCTGACGTAGTAAGTCATTTATTCTTAAGTGCTTTGTTCTAATCGCGATATTGAATAGTGTCTGACTGTAAACCGCAAAAAGACTGTTTAAATATGCATTGCGTGTCTGTGTGTAGGCTAAATGATGAATGAACGGCACAGGCGCGCGCACTGTTGTTTACTACAGTTATACAGCGCGTGTCTGTGCCGTTAATTCACTCTCGCACCTACATTAGTAAACGTTATGTTTACATGAACACATCCAAACTATATTGCTATAGCCTACTAAGATGAGTAAAAATATACTGAAATATGTTGAAATAAAATGTCTGTATAAGCAACAAGCTGCAAATTCACATGTATATACTAATATATCATACACAGTATGTTACAGACTAAATATGAATGTTTAGACAAGATGATTAGTTTTGGATAGATTATAAAGTTTTGACTGTAAAAAAAGACTACTGTCACATTAAATAGGTAATCTTTTGTTCACCAATTTCTGCTCATAGTTAAATATACTATAGTATGATGTATTGTCAAAAATAAAGTAGGTATATTGAATTATCAACTAAGATGTTATTATAGTGTTTGTTCCAATATTCAAACTAATGAATCCTTACCTTTTTTAATACGCATGATAAAATGTATACTTTTTACAAAGCAATACACTTGAAATATTGTTAAAATTGTAATTGTTGTTGTAATTGTAACCTATTTGTAATTGGTTACAATTTCTAATTGTAAAATATGTATATATAGATCATTTCTTTTGTCCTTGCATTCTTTGGGACCCTGTGACACACCATGTGTGAAAGGGCTAATTAATATGCAGCTCATTATGCGGCACATTATCCGGCCTTTGTCTTCTCAGGTGTGAACACGCCTCCACGCATATTGCCTTTCCAAACAAAAGGTGTCTTATAAAATTTAAATCAATATATTGTTTTGTGTAAATGATTAGGCAGGATGATTTTCAGATCATTTTGAAGCAAAAATTCTAGGCAACAACACTCATTAGTCAAAAGTCTTGTGGACACATAATTAGTATGTCTTTTGTGGCCTTATTTCAGACACTTTAAAGGGTCACTCCACCCATTTGCATTAAGAGGTCCATTGTTAGACAACCAGTCATACTATTGAATGGTCGTGCAACATTCTTTCATTTTCCCCTGAGACGAGAGAAATCTACTATTTACCTTTTTCACTTCCTCCTACAATGACGCAAAAATCGTCATTTGACGTCATTGTAGGAGGAAGTGTAAAAAGGGGGGATTTCTGTATAGACTACAAGCACAAATTCCCACCCTTTCAAACCCGCCCATAGGGGGTTGTGCCTAATGTGCTAACAGAGCTATCACAGATCAGTGGGTGGGACTTCACTTGCAGATACTGAAAGCAATATCAGCCATCTTGTTTATAAGCTAAGCTAACAAGCGCTGTGGATATAGGAAGTTACGACAATGACGGAAGAAACTAAACATGATATGGAAGTAGAGGATTTTGAAATTCTGCTGCTCGAATCCGCTGTTCGTGGATATCTTTACGAGCCGCAATATAGTGAAGATCAGCTGGGTCGAGCTGAGGCGGGCTGCTGGTGCGTGTGCTCTCGCTGTGCGCTACGGACACAGATAGAGTCCGTCTGCTGCAGAGAATTTCAACGATCGCAATATCTCCTGGACGAAATCTCTGAATCAGACGACCACACAGACGTTTGTGTTGTGATGTGAACCATCCTAGTTTCGCCTGACTGAATATCCAGGTATCATGCAATAATTCACCATATAGAAAGAAATACAAACGAGCAATTCACTAATGAGTTTGCCAATGTAACGGGGTTCGTTGTTGTGGGAAGAAGGAGGCTGGAACCGGCGAACATTTGAACGTTTTAATAGTAAAATAAACAAATACAAAACAAAAGTATAAGCCAGCTGGCCACACACAACAGAAACAAAACATAAAATCAAGCCTGTTCCTTTTGTGCTTCCGGTCCTCAGTGAGAGATATGAGACCGCTGCACAGGTGTCATTCATTATCACTCGCGTCGTCCTCTCACGTCCCTCGCGCTCGTCCTGCTCGCCACAGCCAACTAGACATTTTTTGTGAAATGAATTTCAAACTCATTTGGCAGCTAGCCTTCTTGTAGACGGAAGAGTGATTTCTCTGATGTTTGCGCTGTTCTGGATTAGTGGGAGTGGCTTGCGGAGCTGTGGCTTGCGGAGCTGCATTGTGGGAGTTGTTGTCTTACATACAAATGCGCCCCAAAGTTATTTTCTGTCTTTTCTCGGTCAAGAGGGCACCACATTCAAAATTTCTTTTACATTTCGACTACATATATAACCCACTTTCAATAAAGATTAATGTTGAAATGGGTGGAGTGACCCTTTAAGTTTTAGTTTTTCAATATCCATGCATAAGCAATATTCTCTCAAAAATACAAACATGTACATACATGTTGCTCAGATATTACGGTAGCCCAGTTTGTGCTATATAGAGTGAATTTACACCTTTGCCATTAACATGTTTATAAATAACTGAAAAAAGCACAAATGTCAGAGCATGTCAGAACACCTCAAGGACCCCAAAAAACCCTTAGACCTGAGAGGGTTAACCATCTCGCTCCCCCAAGGAACCTGACGACCAGGTTGTGCTTTCCTACTGTTTTGCCATCTATGTGTTCATGTTATGCTGAAATATGCAGGGAGACAGCCTTCGCTCCAACACTTGCTGCAGGAAGGAAAGCATGAACCCTATCGAACATGTTCGGTGGTCCTCTCGGCGAGAAGAACACCACTCGACGAACAGGTTCCACTTCAAGGCGTACACACATCTCTTGGACGGCGCCCATGCAGAAGTGATGGTGTTAAGCACCTTTAGGGGGAGGTCATCTAGAACCTCCGCATCCCGTCAAGGGAGCACACATGGAGTTTCCAAAGGTCCGGATGCGGGTGCCATTGGGTGGCCAGTCTCTGAGTCAGAAGGTCCTTCCTCAGAGGAATGGGCCAGGGAGGAACTGTCACGAGGAGCATGAGTTCTCGGAACCAGGCCAATAGTGAGCCACCAGAAAGACCTGCTCCTCATCCTCCCTGACTTTGCGCAGGGCCCGTGCAAGTAGGCTCACTGGGGGAAACACATATTTGCGGAGGTCCCGGGGCCAGCTGTGTGCCAGTGCATCCATGCCAAGTGTTCCCTCGGTCAAGGAGTAAAACAGCTGACAATGGGAGGTCTCTGAGGAGGCAAACAGATCTACCTGAGCCTCCCCGAACTCTCTCAAGATCAGCTAAACAGCCTGGGGGTGGAGTCGCCATTCTCATGGGAGCACAACTCATGACAGCTCGTCAGCCACATGGTTTAGCACAACGGGGACATACATTGCGTGAAGCGACCTCAGATGCTTCTGACTCCAGAGGCGGAGATGGCGGGCGAGTTGCTACATGCGATGGGAGCGTAGACCACCTTGTCGGTTGAAATACGCAACGGTCGCAGTGTTGTCCGTACGGACCAGCACGTCCCTGCCCTGTAGGAACGAGGGGTCTGACCACGGGTTGAAGGTCTGGCGGCATGCCGGTGTGATTGTCACCTGATGAGTGCCGTGATTCCATGCCCTATCTCGGGACTCGGCCATGAAGCCAGTGCTGAAGCGATCTCATATCGAGCAGCCCGAGTGGGGTTACCAATGCTGCAGCTGCCATATGCCCCAGAAGCCTGTTCCCTGAAGGAGGGAATGAAGACTTACGTCCCATCGCCACAATTGCTGTTCCACTGCTGAACGGCCAGGACACACCATCTTGGCTCCTCAGTGCAAAACTTAAATGAACGAGTGCAGCGTGTTTCCATTCGTACCCGCTTTGTGGGGTGTGGCTCGCAATGCAAATCTCACTCGCCAATGTCATTTGGCTTGTTTTGTTTGTCTCTCAGAGGAGATCCCAATTTGTCAGTCGTTCTGATGTAACATCTCCATTCCCTCCCAGGGAACGAGGTTACATTAGTAACCTAGACAGTTAGTTAATGTAATGAACTTCATACTGGGAATTTTATTCATTTAGTTGACTTCATCTTCTAAAATAACCAGTTGCTTAAACATAATTGTAAAAATAAAGAGAAAAAACGAAAAAAAAGGATAATTTAACGGGATGTGGGAGTTTTCATACCACGAATCTTGTTTTTCTGCAGGTCTGGATCCTCATTTGATTTGCTGTTGATTTTTGGTCCAACTACGAAATAGAGGAGATAATTGATCAGTTGACATTTGTGGATGCAACCTGCATAATGTTTATTGCTGTAGTTACTCTGAAAATGAGTCACTGCTACATTAGTTTGTTACGCATAAATAACTTTTATACATTCATAAACACTGACACCTATTTTGTGCAACAAAGTACATATTTTACAGTTTAAACAAAAAATAGATTTAGTCTTAAATGGTTTCAAGATTAAAAACTAGAACATTTATTAATCCATGTATTATCCATCCATGTAAGTATTAAAGGAATAGTTCACCCAAAAATACAAAGTCACCACGATTTTAGTAAGACCACCATCAGAAGACATGTTCCTGGAACAACATATTTTGTCGATCCTGGAACAACATTCCTGTCCAAAATTTTTGTCCAATCCCTATCCCTACCTCTAAACATAACCCTACCCATAACCTATCATTAAACTCAGAGTGAAAAGATAACATGTAGAAGCATCTAACCCTGGTTTTAAGCCTAAACTTGACATAAACAGTAAAATTGATTGATTGATTGGAATATTATTCCAGGGTCAACAAAGATGTAGATCCAGAAACATGTTGCACTCTGTGAAATCATGTTCATGAAAACAGGCAAATATGATGTATGCTGTTATTTTTTGAGGGTGAGTAAACAATGTCAGAATTTTAATATTTGGGTGAAATAGCCCTTTAAGGTTATGGGTAAACAACTGCTTCTGTGTTCACATTCCTGTCTGTATAAATGAAAATCAGTCGCTACTGCTAGTAAAGAGTCCTGCTCAAGGGCAGGATGGACACAGTTCATGAATCAGCCCTTTCAGGGTTATCAGCCCAGTTGTTTCAGTACCTTTGCAGACTGGAGGTTTGCCTGACCACCTCCCATCTGCTTTGCAGGTCCTGTGCTCCGATCCTCCAGATAAGTAGAAGCCACCTTGGCATGTATACATGAGTGTGTAACCTAGAGTAGGCAAGTCTATAGCCTTCACATCTACATGAGATGGCGTCTCAGGCTGCCTACAAGCATGTGCTGAAAAGTTAAAGAGAAAGGAAATTAGATGATGATCTTCCCTGGGCTATCATGGAAAACCATGTACTCCGGTGATGCAGAAGAAATGTGCCTGATGTTCAGACTTCAGACTTTAATGGCATCTATAAATATGTGTATTTTAATTATTTAGTACAGTAAAAACTCAGTATACAGGGCATAAGAAACTACACAATTTATTGTATTTGCACATATATTAAGAGGCTGTGGAATTGTTTGAATTGCTTGTATTGCATCTGTATTGAACAAGCTGACCAAGATCTTCAGTATTATTAGTAAGTTACTAGAAAGTTTTTGGCCGATGAGTTTGATTAAGATAATGAATTGGACCTCAAGGACTGGTGGCATTTATTGTTGGTAGCTTAATATTATTACAGAAACATTTCAGAATGTAAAAGAATACTAAACAAACAAAAAACTAAAACATAGGACAGACAAGCAATTCAAACAATTCCACAGCCTCTTAATATATGTGCAAATAAAATAAATTGTGTAGTTTCTTATGTCCTGTATATTGAGTTTTTACTGTACTAAATAATTAATATATATATATATATATATATATATTAGATGCCATTAGTACATTTAACAATATTAGTACATTTAACAAAGGCCCTGCGAACAACACCAAAAGCACACCTCTGTGCAACAGCAGTTGGTACTTGTTGCTAAGCTATTGTTATTTCTGTAATTTAGAATTATAACATTGAAGTAATCCTTGCTGTCAGTAAAACATTAAAATGCTGCATGCTATAAGAAAAATGAGTAGTCCATACTGTTCTCTTTCAAACAATAGCTCGATATCTCACACTGGGCGTGACAGATCCTGGAAGCACCAATCACACCACGTCTGTCAGTTGACAGACCAATCACGACAGTGATGTGGGAGTCCCACCTCCCTAATATATACCCCTGCCCGTGGTCCCTACTTCATTCTTGATCTCTTCCCCGTGAAGATAAAAATTGGAAGCTATGCTTCAGCAGGACCTGTATTCAAAATAGTTGTATAACTGTTCTGAGACGAGCAGTCAAGATACGTCACCGAACGCAGCTGTTTTTGTTAGCAGGTCTTTTTTCACTGTAACAGTGATTTTTATTGGATTCTGGTACACTACGAGATTTAACGTGTTACGGCAAATTCTCTTATATATTCCCCTTTTCTGAGTTGCACGTTGTGGTGAGATTGGATAGGCTACTATTATTTACTATGGCAACTACTTGTTCTGCAAGCGGCGGACCGAAAGCAGATTATTCACGTCCGTGTGCGTGCGGTTCAATGATATCAGGCAAGGATCCTCATCCGTTGTGCATCGCATGTCTGGGGGTGAGACACACTCAGGCAGCCCTCGTGAACCCTGAGGGCTGTCCTAACTGCTCGCTCTTCCCATCAAGGGTGCTAGAGAGAAAAGTGCGGGTCGCAGACACTAACAAGGGAGATCCCTGCTTTTCTCCTCCGCGGGCGGAGAATGATAAATCTCCTGAAAAACTGAGGCTGCTAGGCGCTCAGTGCGTCCTGGCAGTAAAGCTGAAGCCGAGGAAAAGGCTGTCCTGCAGTTAGGGTGGAGATGATGTGCACGATCACCGAGCCCCAGACAAAGTGGCACTTTGGGCCTGGCCAGTGAGAAGTTAAACTTGAGTGTGAAGGGTCTACCTCCGAGGGTGAAACAATTCAGAATGCACAAGCAGCTTTAACGCATTCTGCATATGATCGGAAATGGACTGTGTTTGAGCGATGGTGCGCACACAGACACATCGTTCCTTTTCTCTGTTCTTTATCGGATGTGTTATGTTTTCTGTAGGAACTTTTGGATAAGGGCAGAGCCTTTTCAACTGTTAAGGTTTATCTTGCCGCAATTTCAGCGTGTCATGTGGGGATTGACGGAAATGCTATAGGTCAACACCCGCTTGTATGCAGGTTTATGAGAGGTGCACAGCGTTTAAACAGGGTTTCAAAGCCATTGATTCCTCCGTGGGATCTGTCTGCGGTCCTTAACGCACTATCTCAGCCCCCTTTTGAGCCTATAGAGAGTGTTGAATTAAAGCTGCTTTATTATTGGCTCTTTCGACCACAAAGCGGGTTAGCGAACTTCACGCGTTATAGGTTCATAACTCCTGTATGCGGTTCGCTATGAGGATTACTCGAGAGTAACTCTCAAAACGAATCAGCTCTCGCCTGTAAACAGGAGGATTTAGTGCCTTTCCATCCGCAGCCTTTTTCCTAGTCAGAGGATGCGCGGCTTCATTGCTTGTGCCTTGTCCGTGCGTTGCGTCACTATTTGGACAGAACGAAAGCACTAAGGAAGAATAATCAGTTGGTTCATGGGCTGATTCTCATAAAGGGAAACTTATTTCGCTTCAGCGCCTGTCCCACTGGGTAGTGGAAGCTATTATATTAGGTTATAATGGCATGGGTCTCTGCTCAGAGACCTCATGAGGGCTCATTCTACCAGAGGTTTGTCTACCTCATGGGCACTGTTTAAGGGCGTTTCAGTTCAGGACAAATGTGCAGCAGCAAGTTGGCCTTTGCCCCACACATTTGCCCGATTTTATAGACTGGATGTCACTTAGCCATCACTGGCTCATTCCGTCCTAAGTGTGTAAAAAAAAACAAAAAAAAACAAGCAACACTCGTTGTGATGTATTTATGTTACATATATCACTGAGTTGGTTGACATGCCTGCTTTGGACAGCATATCTGCAATACGGGAGTTGTCTATATCCCATAGTGAGATACCGAGCGAATGTTTGAAAGAGAACTTTAGGTTACTTGCGTAACCCCGGTTCTCTGATAACATGAGTGAGGTATCTCACCACACTTCCCTCCTTACAGTGCACGGAGAAGAGATATGCAGAGAATGAAGTAGGGACCACGGGCAGTGGTATATATTAGGGAGGTGGGACTCCCGCATCACTGTCGTGATAGGTCTGTCAACTGACAGACGTGGTGTGATTGGTGCTTTCAGGATCTGTCATGACCAGAGGTGTTCCCCATTGTGAGATATCTCACTCATGTTATCAGAGAATCGGGGTTACGTAAGTAACCTAAAGATTCATTCATGTTTATAACTTCTGGATAATGATTTCATGTAATTGAGTACTTAACCCCATTCATGAGAGTGGTATATTTAATCTAAATGTGTGTACATTAAAAACATTCTGTTTACTTCATCACTTTGACTGCACCAATAAAATGCATATGTGGTCCAGAGTACATTTACACAATCTCCACCATTTATGTTTTAAGTCTTGATATGTCCATGACAAGGTTTATATATCAGGCTCCTGATGACCTGTCCGGCACAAATGTATGTCTTGTTACATGTATGACTCAAATTAAAAATGACAGATTGGAGATAACTATTTCTGTTTACTGTACATGCCTTCTGTAAGTTATTTTTTCAATGTCTTTCAACAAATGGGTTTTCCTTCAAGGGACAAACACATTATCTCGGCCTAGAATCATGCCATTGGTTGAGTCAAATCAAATGTATTATATAGCGATTTTCACATTGCAGATTGTTTCAAAGCAGCTTTACAGAAAATCATGATGTTAACATTTATAATATAATATGTTTATGTCTTCATGATTAGAGCAGGGGGATAATATATTTTAGATTTTGTGACGATATAAACAATCAAGCAGTTGAAATCATGTAACCCTATGTGAGTCTACTGTATGTATACGGAAAAAGTTGGATGTGCTTATATATTCAGCTTCATGGAAGTGTTATAATGTCAGTCTGTGTTCTCCTGTCATTTCTTGTCTTAGTTATTCCCCATAATGTCTATTAGTCTTCCCAGGTGTTTCAGATTAACCACGCCCCCTTGTTATCTTGTTTAGCTTGTTTGCCGTTGTATTTAAGCCCTGTGTTTCAGTCCAGTCCTTGTGAGTTATTGTGTGCTTTCCCTGAGTCATGGCCTTAGCCTTAGCCTTAGCCTTAGCCTTAGCCTTAGCCTTAGCCTTAGCCTTAGCCTTAGCCTTAGCCTTAGCCTTAGCCTTAGCCTTAGCCTTAGCCTTAGCCTTAGCCTTAGCCTTAGCCTTAGCCTTAGCCTTAGCCTTAGCCTTAGCCTTAGCCTTAGCCTTAGCCTTAGCCTTAGCCTTAGCCTTAGCCAAGTTTGGAGTTTGTTTAATAAAGTGTGTGCTGCAAGTGGATCCTGCTTCCTAGCTTCAACCACCATCGTAACAGTAAGGGTCATGTAATGCATATTTTTGAGTCATGGACAATGTGTTTAAACTAGTTTAAATTGTTAAATAACATTTCAAAGTGTTTAAATGCATTGCTTTGACCGTTTTTATGTCAGGCGGTACTACCAAATAGTTGTATGTATATATACTGTAGTTGTACCACCTGACATTGAAAGTGTACCAACCTACCCATACTTGGAATTAGAAGTTTTTACCAGTATTTGAGAGAGATCTACAAACCTTTACTCTCTGCCACGAGGATCAGTTGCGGTCACCTGGATGATACATTATCACGTTTAATATAATGACCGTGTTATTTAATCTTAAAAGGGCCATGTTTGCAGTTGTGCAACCCTAACGTTTGAGAATATACAAATTGCTGGAAAAAGCTTTTTCAATTCTCTCAACAGCTTTAAAACTACTGATATTTATGAAATATGTTGTTATGAAACCTAAAATGATGCCACAGTATTTAGTTTTTATATTTTGTATTGTATTGACACCATTTTAAAAAGTTTTCTTAGTATGTTCATTTGTTTGGCCAGTTGCAATACCTGACACTTTGGGGGTTTAAGATAAAAAAACTAAAATAATATGTATTATTTAAATGTAATAAAAAAATAATTTAAACTAAATAGGTTTTATATACTAAAGTTGTCACACCACTTAAGACTTTTTTTTTTTTTGTTGCACCATTTCTCCTTGCCTTGTTTGTCGTCATAGTAATTTGATTTTGTCATCGTGTATGTGTGTGTCATTATCTCCCCTATTTAAGTCCAGTTCAGTTTGTGTGTGGTTGTCGGGTCTTGTCTATGTGTTGGATGTACCTTGTTGGAATTACCCTGTTGGAAATTAAAATCATCTTCGTGTAATTTGTTTAGTCTCTCCATCACAACCCGTGACAAAAGTGATATATGTCATGAATTTATCAAATTATATTACGGAAATAATGGACACAATATGACCTGCCTAACTCAACCTGAGCTGTTTTTTTTTTTGTCAACACTTGACCCATTAATACTAACATATACTATTCTATATCTATAAAAACAACACAAAAAAAAAACATTGCTATATGTTTTGTGTTAGACTAACTGGGACTGGTCACAGCACTTTTGCCCTATTGTTGGCTTGACTGCTTCTATTCTTCTCCTCATTTGTAAGTCGTTTTGGATAAAAGCATCTGCTAAATGATTAAATGCAAGTTTAAATGTAAATATATGGAGCTGTACGATAAAACAGTTTACAAATTGTGATACATATCACAAATCTGAGATTTGCTTTATAGTGTATACTGTATATTGCTTTACGTGAGTGTTCTGTATGTATGCAGGTAAAGTTGAATGTATAAATCCAAATTATAATATATGGCTGTAAAATATTATATAGTAGTTTACATTTTTATATTTGTTATATAGAGGAGTTATACATATTTGCTGTATAGTACATACCGCTTAATCTGAGCAAACTGCATGTATCCGGGTAAAGATGTAATTTATAATATTACGGGTAATTATAATATTTGTATAACTCAAGCCAATGTCTCTGTTTGGCTTTGAGTATATCTGAGCAGAGAGCTTACATTACATTCATCAGTTACAGAGTTTCAGATAAACAATTAATATCAGACGCTTCTGATGTCTGGGATTGGTAATGGCTTTAGCTTTAAAAATCCTGATCAGAGCATCTTTCAAAAATAACAGAATCGCAATGAAAGCAATATCGGAAAGATTTACGGTGGAGTCCCAGCTGCATACTATAGAACTGTTGAGATAAAGCTGCACCGCTGAGAGAAACGTTCTGGGACATGCCTTGAGTGCTGCCATCTTCCATAATATATGAACCATGTCCTCACACCTCACTTTTCATCAACTTAATTCTCCCTGCTTCTCAGCTTCTGACAGTTTGACTTCTTCACAAAGGCAAGATGCCCTAAAGATTTGGTAGGGGCCGCTATCAAAGGGGTCCACAAATCTCAAATTTATGTACAAGTAGTTTAAACATAGCTAACTTTAATTATTATGCCCACATCTGTCCCTTTCCAACAATCATTTCAATACAAAAGCATCACAACGTGGAATTCACCTATAGAGGATGATCACTGGGACAGTGATGAGGATAGAGTGCATGACACTTCTCAGAATTTCTATCAAAAAGTAGATTTGCAAGAGCAAACTTCTCTTTTCTAAGCTGTCAGAGTCCTTGACATCAGCACACTCAGCTACCCTAAATCTGAAGTAATCTGTACTTCTTCAAACAATGTCCTCCTGCAGTAATTTCCCATGTAAAGATCTTGCTCTCTCTCTCCTAACCTACCTTTGTTTTCCCAATAGTACATCATCAATCACACACTGTTGAAACCTTGTTTCGAATATAACTATGGCTGTGTTCCAAAACCTAGGGAACTGCTTTGCTGTCAGATGCCAACACGGGAAAGCTTCCATTTGAGGCTGTATGCTAAGTGAAATGAAACCTCATAAGTGAGTGATCTGAAGCAACCAATAGAAGGAAATATTGCTTTTCATATAGCAGATCTGACTCTCAACTGATTTTGCCGTTAGCATGTTGCTAAATGAACACTTTGATACTCTAATTTTGCTTTTACACTATACAATTTTAGCTCGACATAATAATAATTTTTGACTCAACAGTAACTGGAGAACCGAATTCAGTATACACAGTAAAACATTATGAACAGGCAAGCAGATGCACTCAGAATCTGATTAAATGAACGCAACAAAGTCTACCGTTTTCCCACAAAAAAGAAATATTATAAAGGAAAAAAAGCTTAATGTACAATTTAGTGTGCTGCGTTCATATGCATTATTAATATGGTGTATATAGTGGGCCAGATTTACTAACTGCTTGCACCAGCACAAACCCTTTGGCATTAAAAAACTACTGTCAGGATTTACTAAAGATTTTAAATTTTTACTAAAAAATTTGCGATGAAAAGCCGCGTACAGGGTTATTTTTGCGGCTGACCTTATTGCATATGCATTTCTAGGAGTTTCCCTTTCAGATGCAACATTTATGGGAGAGTATTTAAATGAATCATGCAAGGTGATTTACTAAGGTTTGTAGTCGTCAATATAATGGTATTTGCTCCATTATTTAACGCCCTAAAAAAGCACATCTTAAACCAGATGCTAATTTTCAGCTGCTCTTGGTAGGTCATTATAGCAAATTATTTTTATTTTACGATAATTTGCCCTGTTTAGTAAATCTGGCCCTTAATTTTTTAATATCACTAGCTATGTTTAGATCGCCAACGAGCGGTGGAAACATCAAATTTAGGGGAAAAATAAGATTGTTTTTGACCTGTGTGAAAAAAGAGTGAATGCGAATAATGGTAGATGGAAACGCATTTGCAGAATAAATTCTATCGTAGCGAACATCAAACCCACGTGACTAATCAGCTGTTTCCTCATGATGGGATTTACTGCTCATTTTAGGGAATTCCCGGAAAACATTGTTTGACCGGTTCTGAACAAGCGTAGCAAACATGCCTAGAATTTGGATAAAATAACCTCTGACGATAACATTCTCAGTAGGTTATAAAAATAAAACCCCAAAATATTATATTTTATTATTATTTATTTTTGGTACATTGTTCATTTTATTGAGAGCACTTCTTGTTAAACTGCTTACTTTTTTGAGGAAGAAAATACTTCAAGTAGGCTACAGTATGTTTACCAGTTGTGAAGTTGTGTCACAGTTTTATCATTTTAATTTGCACTACAAAGAGTGTATGTATATTATATATGTAAATAAGTATGTAAATATTTTGGTTCCAAACCATCTACTGTGTTTTATTGTTCTACTATAGTAATGATAATATTTAAAATAATATATTGAATTTAATAGGTGTCTCTCACATTGTCCCACAACATTAAAATAATGTAGATTAGTGAACAATGTTTTATAATAATAAATTATTTTATTTAGTGTCTATTTCATTCATTTAACATATTTAATATTGGGGGCATCCAAGTTATTTTACATAATTTTGAAATAAAAAAAATAAAAAAGTAACACAATAGTTACTTTCCCTGGTAATAAGTTACTTTTATAATGATGTAACTCAGTTACTATTTGTGAGAAGTAACTAGTAACTATAACTAATTACTTTTTTTAAGTAACATGCCCAACACTGGTTGTTAAAGATTGTTAGTCCATGCTCGATATGATAGTTTTACCTTACAAATTCTATGTTCTGCCTTTATGTTGTCTAAGTTATTAAATTGTATCCAATTGCTACTTTGTTTGCATTTGTTACTCATCTTTTTTTAAGGTTGATCTTTTCGCCACACTGCTCGACCACAGGCACTCCATGCAGTGACTGTATGTTATGTTAATGTGTAGCCTACTGTATGTGCGTGTGCGTGCAACGAATCAAAAGCGGCGCCTGTAATGTCATCACACATGATTACACGCACATAAACATCAAAATAACATTCAGCTAGTGACTACTTGAAATGTGGCTGAGCAGTTTAGTGAAAGGATAATCATATATTATGTCTTGTATTAATATACAAAAAGGAAACACGGTTCTCAGACGGGAACCGACTCCCTTAAAGGAGCCAGCTCAAAGCCGACTCGTTCGCGAACAACACATCACTACTCTTTCCGCTGATGGTGTTTTATTTACTGTTGGTTACTAGGTAACCAATACCACTGTCATCCGCTCAAACAACTTGAAACGCACCTAATTCGTATTTGTTAATATATTTATTTTTTATTTTGAATTTTGAAAAGATTCGCTTCTTGTTTGGATGGAAACCCAGCTACTGTCTTAGTACATCAGGGCATGTTATGTGTTTTAGAATGTTTTTAGTGACTGAAAAACTGCGGCAGGGGGATGAATCGCAAGTGCTGATAAATTGCCATTTGTTCAACTATCTTTTTCTTCTTTAGAGAGGTTCTCTAAATAGCCATGGCTTGAAACATGGAAAATTGACATTGCCAGGTCTGTGCTGTAGTTCAATGGATGTTTTGTCCTCCAGGTCTCAATGCCAGTCACTTTTTGATATTGAATACGTTATATTTAGAGTTCTTGTTTTGCCATCATGAATCAAAATTTTTTTTTTTTTCACTGACCTTGTCACACTGATACTGGTGGTATTGCTTTCTCTGCAAAGGATACATGTGATGCTAATATAGAATTTGGCCAAAAGAAGATTTTTCAGAACAGCCTCCACGCTCAGGGCGACAATGATGCTGCCAACATAGACAGCTCACTACATTTTGGAACACATTGAATCTGTATATGGCGATACTTACCAACACATTCTGGTTGCATCCCACTCCACGTTAAATTTTCTAAACAAGTTCTCGTTGTTGAGCCGAGGATGTGATAGTTTTTCCGACATCTGAAGAAAATTTTACTTCCGACCTGTAAGAACAGTTATTGAGACTTAAACCCTGAAACCAAAGAAGCATAACCTGTAATTTACTCAACTAAAGGATCGGAAATGGTCGAATGCCATTTGTCCTCACCTCAAATCCCTGAGCCTGGACTGGAATTCCATATGCTGGAGTTCCAGGATCCTTACATGCAGTGTTGGTTGAATCTACAAATAGATGTTCACACCTTTTATAAGAATTGATTGAAATTTATGGTTAAACTTTACAATAAGGTCCCATTATTTAACATTTGTTAATGCGTTAACAATGAGCAATACATTTGTTAAAGTATATATCTAGTTTAGGGGCCACTGTTTTTAACTAAAAATGTAAAACCTTTTATGCATTGTGGCTGTTAATATAGAAGACAACAGCGTTTTGCGGGCGTGAAAATGCTAACTTTTAAAAACTGATTTTTAAGTGCAAAATATCATTGTGTAAACTACAAAAACACTCATTTAGTGATGTCATGCACATGCATATTACGTGTTCAGTCTACAGACACATAGTGTTTCTTTACAACGTTACATCATAAAAAACGCAAAGGAAAATCTGTTCCGTTTTTTATGACATCGTTGTCATGTAAATGTACCCTCAGTCTTTGTTAACATTATTTAATAATAATACAAATGTTCATTGTTAGTTCATGTTAGCTCAGGTTCATTACATAATATCAACAGATACAACTTTTGAATTTAATAATGTATTAATAAACATTGAAATGAACATGAACCAAGATTAATAAATGTATGCAAAGTATTTTTTATTGTTAATTCATGTTTATTAATTTGGTTAACTGATGTTGACAAATTGAACCTTATTGTAAAGTGTTACCAAATGTATTTATTACCAAATTATTTATTATAAAAAATACTGTATGTATTATGTGGGAAAGGGAATTCCATTGTGTTTTTTTTTCCAAGGTACATACAGGTCCTTCTCAAAAAATTAGCATATTGTGATAAAGTTCATTATTTTCCATAATGTAATGATACAAATTAAACTTTCATATATTTTAGATTCATTGCACACCAACTGAAATATTTCAAGCCTTTTATTGTTTTAATACTGATGATTTTGGCATACAGCTCATGAAAACCCAAAATTCCTATCTCCAAAAATTAGCCTATCATGAAAAGGGTCTCTAAGCTAATAACCTAATCATCTGAATCAACTAATTAACTCTAAACACCTGCAAAAGATTCCTGAGGCTTTTAAAAACTCCCAGACTGTTTCATTACTCAAAACCGCAATCATGGGCAAGACTGTCGACCTGACTGCTGTCCAGAAGGCCATCATTGACACCCTCAAGCAAGAGGGTAAGACACAGAAATAAATTACTGAACAAATAGGCTGTTCCCAGAGTGCTGTATCAAGGGCACCTCAGTGGGAAGTGTGCGGGAAGGAAAAAGTGTGGCAAGAAACGCTGCACAACGAGAAGAGGTGACCGGACCCTGAGGAAGATTGTGGAGAAGGACCGATTTCAGACCTTGGGGGACCTGCGGAAGCAGTGGACTGAGTCTGGAGTAGAAACATCCAGAGCCACCGTGCACAGGCGTGTGCAGGAAATGGGCTACAGGTGCCGCATTCCCCAGGTCAAGCCACTTTTGAACCAGAAACAGCGGCAGAAGCGCCTGACCTGGGCTACAGAGAAGCAGTACTGGACTGTTGCTCAGTGGTCAAAAGTATTTTTTTCGGATGAAAGCAAATTTTGCATGTCATTCGGAAATCAAGGTGCCAGAGTCTGGAGGAAGACTGGGGAGAAGGAAATGCCAAAATGCCTGAAGTCCAGTGTCAAGTACCCACAGTCAGTGATGGTCTGGGGTGCCATGTCAGCTGCTGGTGTTGGTCCACTGTGTTTTATCAAGGGCAGGAACAATGCAGCTAGCTATCAGGAGATTTTGGCGCACTTCATGCTTCCATCTGCTAAAAAGCTTTATGGAGATGAAGATTTCATGGCACCTGCTCACAGTGACAAAACCACTGGTAAATGGTTTACTGACCATGGTATTACTGTGCTCAATTGGCCTGCCAACTCTCCTGACCTGAACCTCATAGAGAATCTTTTGGATATTGTGAAGAGAAAGTTGAGAGACGCAAGACCCAACACTCTGGATGAGCTTAAGGCCGCTATCGAAGCATCCTGGGCCTCCATAACACCTCAGCAGTGCCACATGCTGATTGCCTCCATGCCACGCCGCATTGAAGCAGTCATTTCTGCAAAAGGATTCCCGACCAAGTGTTGAGTGCATAACTGAACATAATTATTTGAAGGTTGACTTTTTTTGTATTAAAAACACTTATTTTATTGGTCGGATGAAATATGCAAATTTTTTGAGATTTTGGATTTTCATGAGCTGTATGCCAAAATCATCAGTATTAAAACAATAAAAGACCTGAAATATTACAGTTGGTGTGCAATGAATCTAAAATATATTAAAGTTTAATTTTTATCATTACATTATGGAAAATAATGAACTTTATCACAATATGCTAATTTTTTTAGAAGGACCTGTAGTGGCTCACCAATGCAAAAAGGCTGCATTCCACTCCAAGAACCGTCTGCTTCACAAACTCTTCTGGAGGAGCCCGCCAGTAGGAACGGAGGTCTGCAGTAGAATGACACCTCTGATTTGTAGGTGAACTGCTGGCCCTCTATGTAGCCCTCTGCAGGGGTGCCTGGATCTCCACACAACATAGCTATAAAGGACACAAGACAAAAAGTTAGTCTGCTAGTTTTCACAGTGTCAGCATCTCAGTTTAGCTACTTTCAGTGTAACTTAGTGGTGAAAGGTGTTGGTGTGTTGGAATTAGACAAAGACAACAGTCAAATTGTCAAACTGTTATCATAGTGCTATTTGCTTGTTTTCCTGAATGCTTCACTTATTTTTGAGGTTTGTTTTTAAGGCATTTAGAAGCTTTAGCATTATATTTGAGACCACCAGAAATAACAGATGGCAAACAAAAAGTGCAACTAGTAAATTACAGATACAATTACAATTACATAGATACAATGCTATAGTGTGAAAATAAGCAAAAAATAAATAAATAAATATGATTTTGTATTAAAACATTTACTGATAGGTTTAAAAACCATTATGCCAATGGAGTGTCCCCATAAACCATATATGCAAGCCAGAGGTCTCCACGAGGTACAGTAAATGGATTTAAAAACATACTAAATTTCTTTATATGAAAATGTATGAAGATTCCTGTAAGGGTTAGGGTTAGGGGATAGACAATATTGTTAGGTCAGTATAAAAACAAAAAGCCTCTGGAAAGTCCCCACGAAGATACCAAAAATAACTTTTTTGGGGAAGCCCACAGTTGTCGATGTGAACAAGGAATATTATTTAAAAGTTTTCGGTTTTTAGGTATGGTACACTGAGTTGTACTGTTTATTAATGTTGCACTGAGCCGCAAACAGGTCTGGTTTAAACTAAGACAGAAAACAATGTTTTCTCATACTGTGTGAAAAATATCATATACTGTGTTTAAAAAAAAAAAAATACACATCATGAAAAGTTCCTAGTCTCTGTTTTTATTTCAGCTCTATCAGATGAGATGCTGTATTCTCAGTGCAGTCATGGCTGAAGGGTTTGCACACGCTTTGCTACTACTACAACACTCTTCAGCTGTAATTGTATTCACAATACAGCACATGCAGCCTCTCATACGGTATTGCTTAATTTAATGAAATCAAACGTTCTAAATAATACATTATTTAAATGGAAACATATATGACAGCTTGACAACCTGACATTTAAAAAAAAATCTACAGTAGTTCTCAGAGCACACTTTCAATTTAAATATATCTGTAAACCTTATAATTAACACTTTTTTTTAAATATATATTATTGTGATTTTATTGTGTTTCACTGGACTTTTATGTTATTTCCTGTTTTGCGCCATGTTTTGTAGTCCTTTGGGGTTTTTTTTTCCCTTCTTGTGATAAGTTCTTTGATTGTTCCCAGGTGTGTCTTGTTTGTAAATTACCCCTTGTGTATTTCAACCCCAGTGTTTCTTGTATTCCTTGTTGAGTCTTGCCCAACACGGATATTATGTTCTCCGTTCTCTGTCTTGGATTTGTTATATTTATTCTATTATTGAACTCACTGCATTTGGATCCAGCTCTCTTTTGTTTTTGAGTTCACCATTCATGCCAACCCAACAGCTGTTACACAATTTAGTTTGGAGGATAAAATTCACAAAAATGTTTCTAATTGAAGATAGTTTTGAACAAGGAGTTTAAAACCAGCATACAAAACCACTGCTGGAGAAAACAAGCATTTGTGTCTTTTGCCTCCAAACTTTTAGTTACTTTGAAAGTCATCATGACATCTATCCTGTGAGACTAGTTGAGAACACTAGCACCGTTCTCCTCTATATAATAGTGCTGCTTGGCGTAAGTACTTGGCTAATATGTTTGTTTTTTTCTGGCACTTTTAACAAGGATTTCTTGTTGTAACAGCTGACATTGCGTCAAAGGCTTAAAATAAAAGCCAGAAGGATTGAACAGCAGATTCTGTGCATGCACCTCGTACCTTTCACACTTCAAACCAGAAAGCCAGGCTACTTGAGGGATCCATTTGTGATGTGTTGACACTTGTATTGAAAATGTCAAAACAGGTTTTATGATGTGCTGTAGCTGCGTTTCACACAATTTCAGTCAATCCATGAAGTATGAAGGTAAAATGATATAGAATTACCTAGCATGCGCAGGGTAAGATTTGTGGAAGTGTACAAAAGATTGTAAGCATAAATCAGGGGCGATTCTATGATTTCAATATTAGGGGGGCTCGGCCCCCAATGAGGGTATGATTAAAAAAAAAAAAATATATATATATATATATATATATATATATATATATATATACTGTATATTTGTTTTTATACAAGGGAACAATACAGCATTCTCACAATACACTACCTATCAAGTTAATCCCTAAATATTGATTTAATTTCAGAACATTTTAAATAACCAGCTAATAAATAAAAATGTGTACGCACGCACGCACGCACGCAGACAGACAGACAGACAGACAGACAGACAGACAGACAGACAGACAGACAGACAGAGTAATTTTATAGAAGTTAATGGGGCCAATCAACTGTTTGGTTACTGACATTCTTCAAAATATCTTCTTTTGTGTTCAGTAGAAGACAGAAATCCATACAGGTTTGGAACAACTTGAGGGTGAGTAAATTAGGACAATTTTCATTTTTGGGTGAACTATCCCTATACTAATATAGAAAAACCTTATATTTCTAGAATTGTCTAGATTGGCAATATTATGTATAATAATAATTAAAAAACACAAATGCCTTAATTAATTAATGCTAATAAATTAAT
The DNA here is from genome assembly GCF_051911475.1 of Siphateles boraxobius. NCBI lineage: Eukaryota > Metazoa > Chordata > Actinopteri > Cypriniformes > Leuciscidae > Siphateles > Siphateles boraxobius. The sequence goes on from NW_027508722.1 coordinate 30,380,934, forward strand.
TGGAGCAGGGGTATTCAACGTTTTTCAGGGCACAGACCCCTTAGGTGATAGAGACATGGAGCAGGGACCACGATACAAAATGTGTAAAACAAAGCTACATATTAAGCATATAGCCTTTGATATTAAAAGAAACCAACCATATTATGATTAAGAAAAATCATATGTTATGTTATGTTATGTTAAGACAGTAGATCAGAACTATGCACATTATTGTTGTTGCACATGCATCACTGTCTGTATATTACTTGCTGCCTGAATCATAATCATACAGTGTTCGTTCGTTGGCCAGAGAACGGGCCCCTGACTGAGCCTGGTTTCTCCCAAATAAAAAATGTTTTCTCCATTCTGTCACCTGATGGAGTTTGGGTTCCTTGCCACTGTCGCCTCTGGCTTGCTTGGTTGGGGACACTTATTATTCTTAATATTATTGATCTGCCTGCTTTGACAACATTGTATGAGAACTGAACTGAGCTGGATGATGACATCACTGCTTTCTCCAGAGCTGTTGTATCGATAAATTAACTAAGGGTACGTTTACACGACAACGATGTACTAAAATGTACTCTGTACAGATGACAAAATTATCCCGAAAACCTAAAAACACTGTATTTGTCATGGTCGGTGGCTGTGACGAAAGATACACTCAAAATAAATCTTTAATCCAAGAATCGAAATAATAACCAGGAGAATAAGGAACCACGACACTGTGGCACCACACTGACATCAAACAAAAACATTGCAAGACAGGGAACAGACAGAAACGTCTCGGTTGTGTATGTAACCCTCATTTCCCTGAAGGTGGGAATGGAGACGTAGTCGACGTGTCTACTGATTGTGATTATGCCAGGTAGCCTGTCATCTTCGAGTACTGTTAAAACGAGCCAATGCACATTGGCGTGCGTGAAATGAATCACACACTCCGCCCCTGCAGCATGGGTATAAATATGGAAGTGGATGCACGCACTAGTTGTTTTTCGCTGAGGAGCCGAGCATAACTCGGAGTACATACGTTACCAAGACGTTGCCTTTCAGTCGCTCACGTTCGTCATAGTCGACGTGTCGACTGATTGGGATGCCAATTAAAATGACACTTAGTGCTTCTACCTTCCAGTGCCTAGACAAAAGCCTTCTGATCCCCCCGCATTATTTGAGGCGGAAAAGGGACAGGGCTTAGGCCAGGGAAGTCACTGCTGTTCCACAAGACCACTGGGAAAGCGTTCTCTTTCATTGGAAAGGAACACGCTGTGGAAGGTAGGAAACATGTGGAGAATATACATATGGACTGGGCGGATGACCGGGCAGTACAACATATGGAATGTTACTGGGGTGGCTCCAGCCTATGACAAGGGCGGGACAGACTCAACCGAACAGTGACAGGGAAGACACAGGCTCGCCGCAGGGAGCCGTACCGTGGAAGAATACACATATGGGATCGCCGTGGCCCGTGGCGATCACAACATTTGGACCCAGGCTAACACAGGATCCACCAGTGCATACGAGTGATAGGCCTGGCTTTGGATGTTCCGCCACATCTGTTGCCGAAGGGTATGGAGGAACTCGACAGGGTTCAGCTAATAAGGGGAACTCACAGGAGCAAGAATTGCGCACGTATCCAGCCCATAGGAGGGGAATGGCACTGCAAGCCGACACTTCGAACCGGGCTTCTACCGAACACTTCGACCCACACTTCTAGCGAACGTGATAGGTGTCGCCCAGCCCCCAATTCTATTTATCATCTGTTCAGCGAGGCACTCTGTGTCAACGTCTAGGAGGGAGCAATACACTCACTTGGGAGGAGCTCCCCACCCAGGTGGGCACATGCCCCTTGGGGAAATCACCAAGATGAAGGCAACCACATGTAGTGGGCCAACCCCTGCTTGGAAACGTATCGGTTACCTAACGTAACCTCGGTTCTCTCTAGAAGAGGGAATGAGTATTGCGAAAGTTAGCTTACGCTACGGGAAAGATTCATCTTCTCGAGATATTGAAGACAAAATATTGTCCTTAATTTTTGTATCCATTGTCAACGCAGTGCAGCAGCTAACAGACCTTGAGCAGGCTGTCTAGCGTGCTCATAGGCTGCACTGCGGGAACTGCAGCAGCCTACCACTGAGCCCGACGTGACGTCACGTCCAATGAAGGGCGCTCGCGCCTTCACAGTGTCAAAGCCCGCCAGAATGGGCGTGGCTTAGCGTATATGAGCAGGGCTCGTAGGCTGTATTCTCTGGTTTTCATCAACTGAAGCGAAAAACGCTCGTGGCTCAAGCACGGCAGGTTACGCAATACTCGTTCCCTCTTCTAGAGAGAACCAAGGTTACGTTAGGTAACCGATACGTTCTCTTACGAGAGGTTCTCTCGTACTGCGTAAGTTAGCTTACGCTACGGGAACCCTTTGTCAACGCCGTGCGCGCCAAGCATCCACAATGAGTCCCAGGGCTTTCCGGGGAACCCAAATAAGTGGGAAATAAGGTGGCCAGCAACGCGGACCAGCACTTGTACATAAGCACTCATAAGGTATACAGAGCGGCGTCGCCAATCTGTATAAGCATATAGCATATACCCAATAGTGCAAATCAACCAGAAGAGCTAGAATACGTGAGAGTAGCCTGCGCACGAACATCTGTGGACAGAACGTACATCTCACTTAAACTGACAGAAGTTTTGCCTGCAGAGCGGAAACTTCTAGGTTATAAAACCTGACAAAGGTGGACGGGGAGGCCCAGCCCGCCGCCACACATATGTCGTGAATGGAAATTCCGCTGGACCATGCGCACGAAGAGGCCATGCCTCTGGTGGAATGAGCCCTGATGCCCAGGGGGCATTGCAGACTTGTCGACGCGTGAGCGGCTGCTATAGCGTCCACAATCCATCTGGATAGGCTTTGTTTCGAGGCGGCGAGACCATTGGTGCGCCCACCAACAAAACGAAAAGCTGCTCCGAGCGCCCGAAAGGGGCGGAGCGCGAAGTGTAAAACCTCAGTGCCCTGAATGGGCAGAGGAGATTAACGTCGCTCTCATTATCGAATGAAGGCAGAGCTCACAGAGAAATGACCTGCGCTCTGAATGGAGTGCCAATCACTTTAGGAACATAACCGTGTCTAGGTTTGAGGATGACTTTTGAGTCATTTGGCCCGAACTCGAGACACACGCGGCGCTGACAGACAGCGCGTGTAAGTCCCCCACACGTTTCACTGATGACAGTGCTGTCAGGAAAACGGTTTTGAGTGATAGGTACTTTAACTCCACGGAGTCTAGTGGTTCAAAGGGGAAAGCTTTCAGGGCCTCGAGGACCAATGAAAGATCCCACATAGGAACCGACGGGGGGCACGGAGATTTCATCCTTCTGGCTCCTCTGAAGAAGCGGATGACAAGCTAATTTTTCCATAGCGACCGGCCGCACGTCGTCTCAGCGAATGCTGCAACGGTAGCCACATAGACTTTGAGCATGGATGGGGACCTCCCCTTATCCAACAGCTCTTGTAGGAAACTGAGCAGCCGCGAGACACCACACGCCCTCGGGTCCAGGTTTTTGTCAGTGCACCATTTGGAGAACACTGACCATTTAGACGCGTAAAGCTTTCTAGTACAGGGAGCTCTAGACTGCGTGATCGTGTTCATCAACGGGGTACCCGTTGATTACCCATGCGTGCAGAGACCAGCGCTCTGGATGGGGATGCCAGATCGAGCGGCGAGCTTGTGAGAGGAGATCCGTTCTCACCGGAATCGGCCACGGGGCTGTCAGCTCCGGGAACCAAATCTGATTCTCCCAACGCGGGGCTATGAGGAGCACCGAGTGGCGCGTTTCCCTGATCCTCTTGATTACCTGCGGTAGCAGAGAGATCGGAGGGAAGGCATACAGAGGGCGGCTGGGCCAGACTTGGGCCAGCGCATCCTCGTTCTTCGAAAAGAACATTGGGCAGTGAGCGTTGTCTTTTGACGCAAATAGGTCGACTTCCGCTTTGCCGAACAGGCGCCATAATTTCTGGACCGTTTGGGGGTGCAGGCACCATTCCCCTGGGGGATCGTTGTCCCTGGATAGTTTGTCTGGGCCGTCATTCAGGTGGCCTGGCACATGTGCAGCTCTCAGCGAGCGCAGGTGATGCTGAGACCACGTGAGGAAGCGCTCTGTCAGATTGCAGAGGTTCCTGGATCTGACAGTTCACGTAGGAAACCACTGACATGTTGTCTGATCAGACTAGAACATGGTGGTCCTGTATGAGCGGGAGGAAGCGCTTCAGCGCGTTCTCGACCGCTAACATTTCCAGACAGTTTGTGTGAAGGAGCTTCTCCTGGTCTGACCACAGGCCAAAGACCGGTCTGCCCTCGAAGAGTGCACCCCAACCTGAGTTGGACGCATCTGTCGAGATGAGCTTTCAGTACGAGACCGCTCCCATCATCACACCCCGCTGATACCAGCCGGCTGTTAACCAGGGCTGCAGAGCCGTAATACAGGTCTGAGTCACTCTGATTCCTGAGTCCACTCTGAGTCACTTCCTTTCCCGTGAACTACCAAAATACAGACAGCACGTTACATGCCCCACCAGAGACAGTAATATACTGGACCACTGTTACACCACAATAAGAAATGCATATCACTCCGTCCCACGGGCAGCTTTGGGGCTCTCTGATCACTGTTTGGTTCATCTCATACCGACCTACAGGCAGAAACTGAAATCAGCTAAACCTGGAATAAGGACTGTGAAAAGATGGACTAATGAAGCAGAGCAGAATCTACAGGCCTGCTTTGATTGCACTGATTGGACTGTTTTTGAAGCTGCTACCAATGATCTGGATGAGCTCACAGATACTGTAACATCATATATAAGTTTCTGTGAGGATACATGCATTCCTACCAGGACATTCTTATCATTCACTAATGATAAACCATGGTTTACTGGGAAACTCAAACACCTTCGTCATGCCAAAGAGGATGCTTACAGAAGTGGGGATAAAATCTTGTATAACCAGGCCAGAAACAGATTGACAAAGGAGATCAGAGTTGCTAAAAGGAACTACTCTGATAAACTGAAAAACCAGTTTTCATCCAACGACCCATCATCAGTCTGGAATGGCCTGAGGAACATTACCAACTACAAGTCACCATCCCCTCGATCTGTGGACAATCAACACCTGGCTGACGATTTAAATTCATTTTACTGCAGGTTTGAAAAGCCTTCATTCACACCACACACCCGGTCTGATCTGCACTTCACACATTCAGCATCACCTCCTGTTCTCCAATTATCACTCCCCCCTCCTGCCATCCAACCTGAGCTTAAGGTCTGTGTGGAGGACGTGAGCCGAGTCTTCAAAAAACAGAAGACTAGGAAAGCCTCAGGCCCAGACGGCATCTCATCTGCTTGTTTAAAAGCCTGCGCTGACCAACTGGCCCCGGTCTTCACGCAGATCTTCAACAAATCATTGGAGCAGTGTGAAGTTCCCTGCTGCTTCAAACGCTCCACTATCATTCCTGTCCCCAAAAAACCCAAAATCACTGGACTTAATGACTACAGACCTGTCGCTCTCACGTCTGTGGTCATGAAGTCGTTTGAAAGACTGGTGCTGGCCCACCTGAAGGACATCACTGGACCCCTGCTGGATCCCTTTCAGTTTGCTTACAGAGCAAACAGGTCTGTGGATGATGCAGTCAACATGGGACTGCATTATATCCTGCAACATCTCGACAGACCAGGGACTTATGCAAGGATCCTCTTTGTGGACTTCAGTTCGGCCTTCAATACCATCATGCCTGGTCTTCTCACAGCCAAACTGACCCAGCTCTCCATACCATCCTCGATCTGTCAGTGGATCACCAGCTTCCTGACGGACCGGCAGCAGCGAGTGAGACTGGGGAAACACACATCCAAGACACTCACAATCAGCACTGGTGCTCCCCAAGGGTGCGTTCTCTCCCCACTGCTCTTCTCCCTGTACACTAATGACTGCACTTCTAAAGACCCCACTGTCAAGCTCCTGAAATTTGCAGACGACACCACTGTCATCGGTCTCATCCGAAACGGTGACGAGTCTGCTTACAGACTGGAGGTTGAACAGCTGGCTGCCTGGTGCAGTTATAACAACCTTGAGCTGAACACGCTCAAAACAGTGGAGATGATCGTGGACTTCAGGAGGAACAGCTCAGCACTCCTCCCACTCACCATCATGAACAGCACTGTGGAAGCAGTGGAGTCATTCAGGTTCCTGGGCACTATCATCTCTCAGGACCTGAAGTGGGACAATCACATTGACTCCACTGTGAAAAAGGCCCAGCAGAGACTGTACTTCCTTCGCCAGCTGAGGAAGTTCAACCTGCCACAGGATCTGCTGATTCAGTTCTACTCAGCCGTCATTGAGTCTGTCTTGTGCGCTTCCATCACTGTCTGGTTTGGTTCAGCTACCAAATCAGACATCAGGAGACTACAACGGACAGTCCGGACTGCGGAGAGGATTATTGGTGCCCCCCTGCCAAACCTCCAGGACCTGTACTCTTCCAGAGTGAGGAAGAGAGCAGGTAAAATCATCACAGACTCCACTCACCCTGGACACCACCTGTTTGAACTGTTACCGTCAAGACGGAGACTCAGATCACTGGCCACAAGAACATCTCGGCACAGGAACAGTTTCTTCCCACAGGCCATTTCCCTCCTGAACAGTTAACACTCCTCCCAAGGCATATGCCTGTAAGTGCAATACTCCCACTGTTTAGTGCAATATCCCACAACTCAGGTGATACTTATATGTAGATTTATTTATTTATAATATTCAAAACACTGTAAATAGGTTCATAATCTGTAAATCTGAAAATGTCTATTCTGACTAAACCCAACTGTGATAGTTTTATTCTCATATATTTATATTTTTATTTTTTATTCTTATAATTTGTAGTATTATGTTTCATGTTGTATTTGTATATGTCCACTGGAAGCCTCAGTACCAAAACAAATTCCTTGTGTGTGCAAGCACACTTGGCAATAAAGCTCTTTCTGATTCTGATTCTGATTCTGATTCGTTCGCAGCCAGCAGCCCAAGCTCGGCGAGACGCACGAGCATTGAGCCAGCGTTGAAGCGGGCGCATGCGCAGTAAGCCCAGCTGAAGCACTGCTGCAGCTGAAGCCATACAGCCCAGCATCCTCTGGAATGTCTTCAGAGGAATGATGCAGCCCTTCTGGAAAGACGCGGCTAGGTGTTGAACACGGCGCGCGCACTGTGTCGATAAACGAGCCGCCATGGCCACAGAGTCCAGTTCTATTCCTAGAAAGGAAATTGACTGACTGGGCAGTAATGAGCTCTTGGTCCAGTTGACCGTGAGACCCAAGCTCTCTATGTGACTGAGGAGCACAGTTCTGTGAGATAGCAGTTCTGTCTCTGACTGTGCCAAATCAGCCAGTCGTCCAGATAGTTCATAATTCGCAAACCCTGATTTCTCAAGGGGGCGAGAGCTGCGTCCATGCACTTCGTAAATGTACGGGGTGCCAGGGACAGGCCGAACGGCAGGACGGAGTATTGATAAACCTGACCGTCGAAGGCGAATCTCAAGAATGGCCTGTGACGGGGTATTATCTGAATCTGGAAATAGGCATCTTTAAGATCGAGAGAAATAAACCAGTCCCTCGGGCGAACGTGCACGAGTATTCTTCTGGTTGTAAACACTTTGAAAGGTCCTTTCATAAGCACCTCGTTCAAACATCTCAGATCTAAGATGGGTCTGAGGGCTCCATCCTTCTGGCGTACGAGAAAATAGAGGCTATAGGAGCCTGACTCGCTCAGAGAAGGCGGTACCAATTCTATGGCCCCTTTGTACAGCAGCTTCGCTATGTCTGTGCGAAGTAGATGTGTTACTTCTGCATTCACAGTTGTCGCGGTCTGTGCTTGAAAGCACGGAGGACGGCGAGCGAACTGTAGCGAATAGCTGTGCCTTATTCTGAAGTACCCATTCTGAAACCCCTTGGAATGGCTTTCCATGCTTTTATATATGTAGCTAGGGGGCGAATGGTCTCCAGGTTCTGATCGCCGTGCTCTGCGGGGTCGAGAACTGAACCGGATGTGTGGTTGGTGCCTACAAGCGGCAGCTCGCTGACAGCCGTGACAGGCTGATACATAAGAGCCATCCCGATTTCCGTGAATGGGAAGCGCCCTTTATCACTTTGTGATGCGCGAGCGGAGCCTTGGGCAGAGTGTTTATTAGTAAGCGCGAGCGCTATTGTGCGGGCACAAGACTTAGACATAACTTTGACGTCCCGATCGCTTTCGATGGGGAGCGTTTTATGATAGCCCTGAGACGCGCGCAAGGCGCTTTGGGCAAAGTGTTTATTAGTAAGCGTGAACGCTTGTGAGCGGGCACTAAACTTACATACATATTTGACGTACCGATCGCTTGGATGGGGATCGTTTTATGATAACTCTGTGACGCTCGCTGTGCTTTGAGCAGAGTGTTCATAAGTAAGCGTGAGCAGGCACAAGACTTACAGTTATATGTGACGCCGTGATGGGCGGCGTTTTGTGACAACTCTGGAATGCGCGGGCGGCGCTTGGGGAGAGATGTGTGTTAGTAAGCATGAACGCTCGTGGACGGGCAGAGGACTTACGTTTATATTCTGACTGATATGAGTTTTAATGGCCGTGTGAAAGAGCGGGCAGAAAGTAGGCGTGGGCACGGACTCGTGGACATATTTCCTACGTTTAACACTCGAGCGACTATTTACCGCTTTATGGTAGTGGGCTCTTTGAGTGACACGGGAAGTGTTGTGCTTGTGTGTAGGGGTGAACACTGAGGTGTGGGCACCTTTTCTACACTAAAAACGCCATCGGCGAGAGCCGGATCTGAATACGGCAGCTCGCTGAGGAGAGCCGCATGATTTTTATCTGCTGCGGGAGCCGGGATCGAACACGGCTCTCTGGCGCGAAAGCTGTGGATTTCGCCACTGAGCCACAGGGGGGAATGATGGTGCGGAAGGATAGAGATCTGAAGAATATGTCTTAGGTCAAACGCTGCAGACCAATCTTGGGGACGGAGCATTTGGAAATGAATCTCTGTGTAACAAATTTAATGGAGGCTTTCGAAAAAGGGCCCGGCTCAATTAACACAGGACCAAGATGGTCGCGACCCACCTCTGTAGGGTAGAACAAAGTAGGGGCTTATAGAAGCCGGCCTTCATATTGGCTGGAGGGAGCGGCTGCATCGCGTCCAAGGTTATAATCGTTAACGAAAACGAACGAAAAAACGAAAACTAGGTGGGAAAAAACATTGTCGTTAACTAAAAATAAAAATAAAAACGAGGCATTACAAAAAAACGATAACTAACTAAAACTGTAATGTGTGTTTGGCAAAACTAACTAAAATAAAATAAAATAATAGAGTAAATGTCCTTAGTTTTCGTCTTTGTCAATGTCTTTCATTTTTTAAAGCTATTTAAAACACGCAGTGTATTCGTTCAGCTGCATTTCCTTTCCCTGCTCTCCCTCCGTCTCTCTGTCACATGCACGCGCGCACACACACACACACACACAGCCCCTCCCCTCCGTGCACACCGCATCTCCATGAAAACGAGGGTTCGACGTTGAAAGCAAGTTCGCGAAAGGTTGGTATCTCGTGAACACCTTTACACAATCACACATTAAAAAGTGGTGCAAAAATATTTTTAATTCTGAATACATTATTGTCTGTGTGTTAATGTCGACCCGAGAAGCGATTGCGCCTTCTTTAGAAAGTTAACTAGTCGCAAATTTGAGGTAAAATGCACTTGGGTTGTCGATATCAAATATATAAGCTGTGATTCAAATATTAAATAATGTTATGTCATTATTCAATACAGATGAGTAGCCGGTCCGACATTAATTTTATGGCCCGCGTCATGCAAAAGATGAATGCACTTTTTATTTTATTTTTAGTTCAAAGGTTGTGCGAATGTTAGACAGTGTGCCTTATGTAGCCTATATGTTTAATACCGCGGAGTCGGACGCTTTGGATAATCCGTGGGTCAATTAATAAAAAATAACACTTATCATCGTCATTGCCATGTGTGTGGAATGTTTAATGTAGCTTTATATAGCTACTTGATATCTCCGAAATGTAACCATTAACTTGATAAGCGCAACAAATAGCGAAACAAGCGGTAAAGCTGTCAGTTTGTGTGTGCTAGGCAGAGCTCGTGCATTCAGAGCTACGCACTTTCAATTGCGTAATTTAAATATCACACTTTAATTATTTATAGCTCATAACTTATAAAAAATAAAATAAAACAAGGTGTTATTACTATATGACAAATGATAGACAGCTATACAGCGTGCGAGGACTGAATTGAGCTCTCTTTCGCGTCTGAATGGACAAATACACAGCATTATGTATAAATGTCCGTTTTGGAGAGTATTCATGCAAACACAGTCAGTTATGTCTTTACAGAACATACAGTTGTGAGAATATCGGATGTGCATCAGTGCAATTGGATCTGCACTCGGTCTTAAAGTGACAGTGCGTAATAAACCTAATGCCGTCTGTGCACTTAATATCAATCAAACAACAAAATAAAAAGAGAAAAGAATTCACTGCTCTTTAATGAGAAATAGCCTGTATTTGCTCAATGATTTTCTCCATGTATTTTGAGTTTTTTAATACTCTTGAGTATTATTTTTGTTTTAATACATTTTTAATCTACTTTTTTGTTCCAGATTTTTTTAATTTTTATTTTCATATTCAGTATTACTTTAAATCGGACAAAGACTAGCAATACTTACCTTGCAAGGAGGTTTTTAATACTCTGTTTGGGTATGAACTCTTTTTTGTGTGCTTAATTTTAATAATTAATATTGCTAGAAAACTGTTAATCCACTTTTTTGTTCCAGATTTTGTTTCACGTTCAGTATTAGCCTACTTTAAATAGGACAAAGACTAGCAAGACTTACCTAGCAAGATAGGCAATACACAATATTTCTTACTTATTTAGAAATGCAGTTTATGTCGTCTTTAGTCTATTTGCTATTTAGTTTTTTTTTCCTGGCACACGTCACTTACACATTTTGCACTTTACTGCGGAGTCTTGTGCAGACTGTTTACATATTTGTGCCCATATGTACATTTTATGTACTGGTTTTATTGTTGAATAGATATTTCTAAAATTGTATGATGTTTTCGTTGAGTTATTATTACACAATTCTTTTTCTGACCTTTTTGAATCTTGCCCCTGACAAATAACCCAAAATCCAAAAAAAGACTAAAACTAACATTAAAACTAATAAAAACTAAACTAAAACTAAGCATTTTCAAAAAATAAAAACTAAACTAAACTAGCAAACCCACTTTAAAAACTAATTAAAACTAAACTGAATTTGAAAACAAAAATTCAAAACGAAATAAAAATAAAAACTAATGAAAAATGCAAAACTATAATAACCTTGATCGCGTTCGACCAGTAGACCAGTAGATAAAAATCCAATATTTGTGATCAAACATTAATTGGCAGACTCCCCGCAGTACCGCTCGTTGAAATTGTTCATTAAAAGTACCATTTCGACAGGGAGAACGATGCTAAATCGATGAGATTGCGATGATAATGAGAACTAAATTAAATAAATATCTTGGCTTCTAGACAGTTTATTGAACCGGAAATATATCTAATCCAAAAAGAGTAAATCAAGAGTCAGAACCTTATTTGATTGGCTACAAGAAGAGGTTGGACCCGCCTTCCTCCTCTTGTTTTACAAACTCAATGAGAGAAAATCTTGACAAAACTGTAAGTGCAACTAAATGAAAGACGGAAAAATACATATCGGGTTATTTCGGAAATTTTTCCCCCTACTGAACATAAGTCATTTGATATTTGCAACATTTTGCTTTTTACACATGCATATTGGTTCTACGCAGTCAATCTGTTTTGCAGTTCTTTAAACTGTTGTTTTCTCTTGTAAGCACGGAAAAATGGAAGAATACAGATCATACTTATTTTGCGTTAGCATGAATCACACTTACGAATAACAGTAAAATGCTGCAAAACCTTTTTTCTGTCGCTTTAAACGCGATTTACACCTTTACAAAGCTTCTCTAGCGCATGCAAATTTAATTTATGCTTACAATCTTATGTACACATCAAAAAATCTTACTCTGCGAATGCGATTCTTTCCTTACACTGCGATAATTTTACGTTCACACTGAACCTTCCATCATAGTGACACAATACTCCATACACAACAACTGCAGCTTTAGAATATCAACTTGTGGCCCATTTAAGGATTTAGAGCTGGGAGTTATGAGGGTGTATATAATGCGATGGCAGAAATTTGGTAGAAAAGATGGTAGAGATTTAGCTATTTAATTTATTCTGCAGATTAATTTGCATGGGTATCAGTTGTTATCGGGATTTGTTTTTATTTTACATGTGAGAGCGACAAATAAATGTATACCTTGCACATTGTAAATACATCCTTTCACAAATGACAAAAAGAACTGCAGAACTGTTAAGTATATTACCACAAAACGGACTGTACTTATATCCGTCACAGCCTCATTTTCATTTGTAATTAAATATGCCGTCTACTGAAGCCAAACATATTGTTTACATCCTCTTTTCATGGATGTGCTAATGGGGTGTAATTCTGTTTTCTGTTAATGGAACAGAGCAGTACTTACGTAGACATTGAGGGATTTCACCACGCCATGTGCCGTTCCCTTCACATGTGGCTATTCCAGGAGAAGACAACTGGTATCCTTCAAAGCATCTGTAGGTAACACTCGAACCCCACTGCAGGTCTGAGCCCTCCACTCGCCCATAGCGGATAGCTGGGGGCTGGCCACACATGATGACTGAAAAACAACACCACAACCAAGTTGGACAGAATTTAATATTTAAGAATTGGATCCATTTAATTTTATGAGAAGGAATAAAAATTCGCCACAGCTCAATGGAATTACACAAATTTTGTATTTGACTGCAAAGCAATATAACCCTTTGGTCCTCCTCGCAGGGTGGTTAAAAATGACAGATTTTTTAATTTTATTTCAATGAGATGAATGTACTATATTTAATCACATTTTATTTCATATTTTATATTTTTAGGGGTTTTATGGTATTATATTATGAGTATGCAGTAGTTATAATCCATTTATTACCTGTTAACTACTTTTTGAACAGACCTAAAAAGTTTAATTTCCAACTTAAACTGTCAGAAACCTTGAATGCTTTGGAGCACAGACTTAAGTTTGGCCTCTTTTTGAAGAAGACACTTAGCTGATTATTGCTAAAGTAAAAATAAAAAGTAAAAAAAAAAGTAACAAAGTTATAGAAGTTTAAAGGAGCTGTATGTAAGAAATGTATTTCAATTAATCATAAAATGGCCCTGATATGTCACTAGACATTAAGAGATCATGTTAATTTCAAATACTTATATCACTGACAACTGTAGTCCGGCCAGGATATTGTCATTTAAAAAGTGAAGTTGCAGCCCTCAACTGATGTTGATGTTGTCATGTTGTGTTTTGGTCTGATGTTCAACGTGCAGTGATGTTCAAACGCACATAACTATAGAATCAATTCTTAATGTGCATGTGAACGCTATCAGCGTCTATCACAGGTTCGCGTTTAAAGTCTGTTTAGAGAGAACGGTGTCGTCTTAGCGGCCCCTAATTTAATAACAAACTATAATTTAGACGGAAGTGAATCAATCAAAACTAAATTTAGCTGGAAAAAACATTTTTCAAGAACCACTATAAAACTAAACCAATCTCTGTCACCTTAAATTATATGTTTATCTCTGTAAAGCTGCTTTGAAACAATCTACATTGTTAAAAGCGCTATATAAATGAGGATGACTTGACTTGACTTGATGTGCCACCCTCCATCTATCTACCAATCACAAAGTCAGTAGTGTTGCAGCATCCGGGTTGCCAGCTCTGCTAGTTACCACAGTTGCAGCTACAAACGTGTCGGAATCGGATAAAAAAAAAAAATGTCTAACGTTGCGAAACCAAAAAAAAACTCGTTGTGAATCCGAAATACTTCGTGACAAAGTCCGAAATAAAACAAGGATCTGTATAGGAGATGCCTTTGAAAGATGGAGACGGCTGAAAACAGGGAAGAATTTGAAGACAGATGCCAACGTTGCTAATTTTCTCCTGGACAGATAAGATTCATCTATGTTTGGCTAACTTGTACTTGATGTAAATGGACATTTCAAATATTCATGACAGTCGAACAAAGTTATGCATGTTCGTGCAAAGTAACGTTACGTTAGTTCATATGGAGGAGGTGGGTCATCGAATTGAAAAGGTAAGGAATTGTTTGGGTAATAAAAATGGCGAGTCATCATTACTAACATTAGCAATGCATTATCAGAGCCCGTTTCTCTGTCATTATGATGAGACGCTGAGGAAAACAACATTAGCACGCCCATTATTGTTTATCATGCAAGTTCTACAGCCAAAAATAATTAGAATGACACGTTATCTTTCACATCACATATTTTAGCGTTATGGACGTGTACTGCAGGGTAAGTTAAAAAATATAGGTGGTCGCTTTCACTTATAGCGTCAGCTAAATGAATAGCTGTATCTTTGATATCGGTTACACACAGTGAGAGATAGCTGGGAAGGAATACGTGTAAATCATGAAAATTGGGCACTTCTGGAAAAGTTTTTTATTTTTGGTAGGGTGTTAGGTATGGGCCTAAGGTTTTTAAAAAACCATGGATACAAGTTGGGGTGGCCCTCTAGTGGCCGGTATCGATAAAACCAGAATGGTGCCCGCATAAAAGAGAAAAGATTATATCTCAACTTCCTTTAGTCTTAAATTGCTGTATAATGTCACCTTTTCTACTTGATATGATACAAGGACCATTTGTGAGTAAGTGTACAGTGATTTTACATATTTTAAGGGTACACTGACTTCTGAGGCCCACATTCCTCTGAGTAGTTTGAATTCGCCATGTTGATTACTGAGCTTGCTAGCTCTTGGTAGCTTGCTAGCAAGGCATCATCAAGAAGTTCCATGCACTTGGCATGTCAGTATCTTATAAACGAATCATGGATGTCAGGAGGGCCCTTGCCGTGCCATGTCAAGGCAGTTTGCAGTTGATGGAGTTGTTGTTCCATCAAACATGAAACCGGGAGTTTTCACTACTGGTTGAGTTGATAATATTGATGAGTCTGGTCGATTTGAGCTCCATGGCAATGCTATATCCCTATCCAACCATCTCACTCATGACAACATGGGGGTGGACCCTCCTCTTCTAACCCTTGAAGGTTCTGAAGACACCTTTATCAAGCTTCCAAATGACTCTGCCATAGTGGCGTACATCGCTGAATATGCTGGGGAAATCAAGCTTTCATCAGTTTCAGATGGAACAGCCAGACCAACTTTCACTGAGAACACTCAAGCAGGAGTCCCTGACGAAGCATGGCTAGACCATCTCCAAACGGTCCTGATAGAAAAAGATGGAATACTTCAAGACACACCAGTGACCTACTCTGGATTTTTCTCTCATGGCCAAAGCAAAGAAGATGTCAGGCCAAGGGCCACAGTTGATGTTTTCCCTGTTTTTTTATGAGAAGGCCTCATCTATGGCCATGCAGAAACACTCAATGCTTGTGGTCATGAAGGCAACCGAGTTTGTGAATGCTGGTCAGGTTCCAGTCATAGTGGCTGACTACCCTCTGTATACGCAACAGAAAAAATGCCAGTGGAAGTTCCCTGACGAGGTTGGCGACAAATACAGGCATATGAGGAGCACTGCCAAGAGGGCTATGGGCCTCATGAAAGCATGGAGATGTGGGAGAGTCGACTCAGGAATAATGCTCCAACAACCTCTTACTGTGTAACAGTTCGAGACTACCTCATGATCAACTGCCGCCTCATCTGTGGTCAGCGAGTGGGGAATTGGCCACTGACCCTGAAAGCCCTCGAAGATTTGTGCCCGTGGTTATTTGCCTTTGGCATAATACAAATTATGCCCGCTGGATACCAGTATTCCTGAAGGAAATGGCAAACCTGCCAGATACCCATCCAGCAGTCCACGAGGCGTTCATGGAGGGGATGTTTTCGGATGAGACATTAAACTGAGGTCCTGACTCACTGTGGTCACAAATAATACCAGGATGTCTTTCGAAAGAGTAGGGGTGTAATCCCGGCATCCTGGCCCAATTTGCCCAGTGGCCTCTGTCCATCATGGCCTCCTAATCATCCCCATATACTGATTGGCTTCATCACTGTCTCCTCTCCACCAGTTAGCTGGTGTGTGGTGGGCGTTCTGGCGCAATATGGCTGCCGTCGCATCATCCAGGTGGATGCTGCACATTGGTGGTGGTTGGGGAGATTTCCCCTTCTATGTAAAGCACTTTGAGTGCCGAGAAAAGCGCTATATAAATGTAATGAATTATTATTAATTATAAGTTTGTGGTCCAACGTGGAGATAAAAAATTCTCCCTTATGGCGCTTGATCAGAGCCAGGAACACAGTATTAAGTTTCTGAAGGAGGACAGTGGTTCAAAGGGCTTGTATGCCCTGCAGGAGGAGAAGGAGATAAACGAGCTCTCAAAACCGGAAGTGCTACGGGCCATTGATGAGTTTGAGGTTGCCTGTTTCTCTGCCTCAAGCGAGAAGGAAATTCTGGAACATCTAGAGTCCTCAGCTGCTGAACAGACTAAGTTCCTCAATCATCTGAAAGAACTATGCGATCTTGTAAAGGAAGATAAAATAGTCAATCCCTTCAAAGAAATGGGTACAGAGCTCATCACCCTAGTCACTGGTGAGGTCATTGATCATGAGATCTCCAATTCTCTCAGGGAAGCTCCTAACATCGGCAAAGCCATGTTCACAGAGTTTGTAAGGAACAGAATAGAAAAATCCACCAAGCTGTGTTGGTGTTCACATTCACGAACAGGCCACCCGTGGATCTGAAGAAGGGTGCCAGCAAGTTGGGGTCTGCCAAGGCAAATACCGCTCTTGTCACCAAGCTCTTCATGTCCTTCAAGCTCTTCATGTCTGCGTCAGCTGTGTATGGAATTGGCAAAAAAAAACTGCATGGAATGCGTGGGCAGCTTACCTAGAAGTCACCGACACCCTCATTGTGATCACCCAAGACCCAACCAGCCTCACACTGGAATCAGTGCCCATGCGAATTCTCGAACGCTGGACTGTACTCATGTATAGTAAGAACTGCGGTGTCAAGTCAATCAATGAAGCCCGGAAGCTTCTTTTCACTCATGGCCTCAAGTCCCTGGATTCAATCCCCCCAACCCAGCATGCCTTATTCCAGCATGGGAAGCGTGCCCTGCACACTGCAGCTTTTGTCTGGAAGCAGTCCCTCTCTAAAACTACAGAGATTACAGACCCCAGTGAGTGGGGTTGGGAATGGAATGACAGAACCAAAGTCTGGGTGCCATATTGGACAGATCTGGAAGATGTCAGCAAGGGATGCTCACTCCTCCTCAACTGTGGCTGTTTGGTTGCCTGTAAGGGCAACTGTAAGTGCCACCGAGCTGGACTTCGCTCTACCACATTGTGCAAGTGTGAGTGAGGCTGTACTAATAATGATGAAGAGTGAAACAATTTTTTTTTTAATAAATACATGATGTTTTAAGTATGTATTTTTTTTTTGTGTGTTATTTGACTAAAATGTAATATGGATCCTTAACATGGTGAAAAGCCTAAGATAACTTTTCACTGTGGAATAGTTCTGAAGTTGTGTTCATTTAAAGCCTCAACAATGGTCCGTTTGGTCACAACATGTGATTTTTGACACTATAGTGATAGTGACCTGTCCAATCAACAAAGAAAAGCATACATTGAGGTAAAAATATGGGTCTAGGGCCCTGAGTAATATTTCAATGTGACTTTTTCAGAGAAATTGACAGTTTATTTGAGCTAAATATGACTATGATAATAGATTTAACATGCAAATGGACTTAAAATAAGAAGCATATCAGAATTGGATTCCTTGTATCAAACAAAGTAGAAAAAATTACATTATACAACAATTTAAGACTAAAGGAAGCTGAGATATAACCTTTTCTCTTTTCGGCGGGGGCCAATTTGGATTTTATGGATAACTGCCACTAGGGGGACCACCCCAACTTGTATCCATGGATTTTTGAAAACCTTAGGCCTATACCTAACACCCTGCCAAAAATCAAAAACTTTTCCAGAAGTGCCCAATTTTCATGAATTGCATCCTAGCTAAGAGGCTTGTGCTTGTACTTACGTTAATGACAGATACCTACCGTTACAAGTTAGACTAACAGCTACTGTTCTAACAATGTACTGTCACATACGAGCGTACATCTTTACGATTATATTTGGCTAATCGCCATTAGTACATTTTTGCGATATATAATTACTTTGCAAAACATCTCTCATTTGAAGCATAAACATAATTAACAGAAAAAGCTTCTTGTAGCAGCCTAAGTTCCTGCTGTATCTTGCAGCCTATCTGGCAACCTCGAGTCAGGGAGGAGGGAGAGGGGATACACCGCTCTACAGTAATTTGAAAGTGATTGCAGTACCAGCTTTGGCCACATTCTTACATACGGCTCCTTTAAGTTTATTGTTATGAAAAGTGCACAAAAATACTATTGCACATATAAAGCACAAAAATACTATTTTGATAAGAAATACATAATTTCCAATACACGTTTTACTCTAAATCTGCAAGAAAATCAAAGCAATAAATCTAAACAAGTTGTGTTCCAAATTTGAGGTTGATATCTTAAAAAATTTCTTTCAGTAAAATTTTGATTGGGTGCAGTACCAACCGTTTCCACTAGATTAAATTTGTTTCCCATTAATTCCCTACGTGGTAATTGTTGACTGCAAGGAGTACAAGTGTGACTTTTTTTCAGAACCCTTTTTGTGTTTACATAGCAAGTGCCAAAACCTTTCCCAATTTGCTTACCATTCTGATATCCAACATCTAAATATTTTGGTCAAAAATTACCGAAGAGCACCAGAACATAGTCACACTACAGAAGATTTTCAATAGACCAAGTTTTGTGATGAAACACATGATTAAATTGATATTATCACAGTTTTAACTAGTTGTTTCACAATGTACTTGGTGATATGTACAATAGATCTTAACTGATTGCACATATTTTTCAATACTACAAAAAAAATGATTTTGATTTTGCTATAAAGCATCGCTTAACTTAAAAAACTGACATCAAAATGTTGCACAAATTAGAGAATTATGGAAATGCACTCTCCCACCATGGTCATTACAATTTAAATACATTTAATAGATATAATTAAATACAGGTAGTTGGTGCTTAACATGAGCTTACAACACAATGCACAATAAAATGTATATGAATGCATTAAAGGGGATATTTTAGTTGCAACATACAATACAAAATTTACAGCATTTTTTTTTTAAACTCTTTTGCCTTAATTAATGGTCTGTAGGTGTGACGAATTAATTTTTAAAAGTTCAATGTAATCTCTATATTAATGAGGTCATAAAGCTGCATGCATAATCAGTATACAATAATTAGAAAAGTGTGTTTTTATATATGGCATATCATGTTGCAATATGTGTCTCAAAATATGTTATCTCAATTATCAACAAAAAAAAACTCTATACGGTGGCATTTCAAACACTGATCATCACTATAAACTAATATTTCTGCAAATACTACATGAAGCATTAAAACCTACACTTACAGCAGTGTATTTTAATTTAATTTCACTGTCCTACATTCAAATGGTAATTCCACATTCTGTTTGCTACCTCAGTTCAAACGAAGGGATGGAACTGGAAGGCATTTTAAAGGCATTCTGAACAGCCGGCAGCCCTGATTTCATCATCATCATTATTATTGACTGAAGATGTGTCCAAACTCAACACCTCCTTCTTTCAGTTGTTCAGACTAGTATGCTAACAATGGGCTTAGAGTTATTTGTTTTCTTTCCTTGATCATTACGTTCCGTTTGCTAATTGGAGGAAGTGTATTGCTAACAGGAGGAAATAATGAATAAATGGGATTACACACTAAAATCTCTCTGAATATCAAGCATGCATCACATTTCTTCCCGTTTCTGAAAACAAATATCTGATATTTTCAAGAAATGATCGTGAGGAGGCTGAGCTGTCTTCATTGCACCACTCACTAATTTCATTTTGACATCTGATAACATAGATCCTACACATTTCATGGCAACATCTCCTTGGAGTTCGTAAGTGAATAATCTTACTTGCCAGGCAAGTCAAAAAACAAAGATCAAAAACATCTGAAAGGCTTTTGATGTTGAGATGCTAAGAACTCCACAATATTAGTATATCTTTAAAAAGATCTCATGATGCTGTTTGCGGAGTGACTGGAAATGCTGCCCTCTCTGCCCTGCAAAGAAAGAATTGTTGAAAAAAATGTAGGAGTTGAGTTTACCTCTGCAGCTCGGTTTGGTCTGATTCCAAGAGCCGTCTTTGTTGCAGCGTAGAGTAGATGAACCAGGGTGCTCCATCACGTACCCAGGGTTACAGTGGTAGTGAACGGTTTTGTTAAATATGAATTCTTTTCCAATGAAAATTCCGTTGGCAATTGGACCAGGATCCCCACAGCTGATAACTATAAAGGGAAAGAATCAGCTAGACTCAAACATTAAACAACATGCTTTAATAATTTATAGGGCTTGCACTTGAAAATAAAATTGAATTAAATAAAAAAGGAAGTGATTTCTTGGCAATTAAATAATTTAGAGCTAGGCATAACTACAAAAATGTACAGTGCATTCAGAAAGTATTTTGACACCTTACTTTTTTTCCACATTTTGTTATGTTGAAACCTTATGCTAAAATGCTTTATATTGTTTGTTTTTTTGTTCACATCTACACTCCATACCACTTCATATGCACTGTCAACTTTTATTATTATCTATTTATTTTAGAATAAGGTTGACATATCACCCACTCAAGGCAACATATGTGAAAAAAGCGGTCAGAATACTTTGTGAATGCACTGCATATTCAAAGTTTGTTTGGGTTACATTTGTGTGCACATTATCTTAATTTTTCATTGTCTTGTAATTCCAAATTTGGGACCGAAAGTCTACATGTGAAAATGCTTAAAATGTGCATGTTTCTAACGTATTTAATTGTATTTTTTATTTTAAATGTTGTATTTTTCATTAAAACTATATTATCATAATAACAACTCATTCTGACATGAAATGTCAGAAATTTGATTAGTGACCAAGAAATAGCACAGAATCATGAATAGTTAAGTCTTGTGTTTGTTTAAAAATAATAATAATAATAATAATAATAATAATATTTATCTAGGATTAAATTGTTTTCTACAACCTAGATTTGCAAAGTGTTATCAGACTTTTGGACCTCACTGTATATTTTCCTGCAACAGGATGTTACACAAAACTTATATCATACAGCTAAAAGTGATCAACTTTATGGAAAGATTACTCCTGTTGTCCCTCCTGTTTGGTAGTGAAACTTTAGTTCCCTTTCGTAATCACTACAAGTTACGTCATGACGACGAATGAGGTTTTGTTTAGAAAGCCTGTCAACTTCGAGTATTACAAAACGAGGCAATGGCAAGGAAATGCCATGGGTCTGTGGAATTTGCATAGAATAACTCCGCCCCACCTCGTGGGTATATAAGGAAGTACGCTGGCAACACGCAGTTATGTTTCTGCTTCGGAGCCCAGAGGTCCTCTTCACTCCTGCAGCCTATTCTCTGATTATCTTCGAGAATCTTCGAGACGAATAGCTTCCAATTGGTGTGACGACGTGTTCCAGCGAGTTTCACATTCCTGCCTGCTGATCTGTGCATTGGTCTACAACAGCGTGTGTGTTTCTCCCTGGGCGCTTCAGCACTGTTGCGAGTTTCCTCTCACAAAAAGAGCTTGCATGTGGCACGTCTTTTTAAAGATGTTTAGCCCGTGTATTTCTGGGTGCAGTAGTCAGATTGACTCTGTTGATGGGCATGAACACTGCTTGGCGTGTTTGGGCTTAGATCACGCCCGGGCAGCGTTCGTGGATGCGTCATGTTCTCATTGCGGGCACATGACCATCGCAATGTTGCACTGAATGACCTCACTAGAGCGAGATTCCCCTCATCCACACCCCAATCTATTCTCTCCACGAGAGAAAATACTTTTGCTGGTGGCCAGGATGACCTGAGGCAGCTGACGTTGAACAACCCAACGAATTCTCCTCGGTCCACATTATAAACTCTGGCCGCGACTGGTCAGCATTCTCATCCGGAAGAAATGAGATGGCGCCCGGCAGATGAAATCATGTCAATCGCCGCATCACAAGGTGGGCTGGAGACCTCTGGATATGAGGATTCGGCTGTGCTGCCGCCTTCGGGTGTGCCAGCATTGCCTGAGTCTGATCCAGAGTTGACAGCTATGCTTTCCCGGGCCGCCGCAAGCATCGGGCATGTGTGGAACCTTCCGCCATGTCTCGAGCGCTCAAGGCTTGATGATTGGTTTTTGGGGGCGGTCAGCACCCGCCCTCAATTTCTTTCTTCCCGGACGTGCATGAAGAGGTCATGAGATAGTGGGAGCCTCCTTTGACTTTCCGCGACTGCTCAGCGGCCTTTACCGCCTTCTCTGCCCTTGCTGAGGCCGCGGCCAAAGGTTACACTGGGGTTCCCCCCGTGGAGTGTTCGGTGGCAACACATCTGTGTCCCCACAGCGCCTCCACCTGGCATGGCAACCATAAGCACCCCTCCAATGGGCGACACCCAACACATTCGCGAGATTCTACAATCTCTGAGTGGAGCCAGTGTCCTCTCATGTACTCGCCCCCCATGGCCGATAATAGGACCTGCTCGGTGTCATCGTCTGCTCGCCATTCCACTCCTCGGACTTGATATGTGCAATATTCTCCTCAGGTGAGTTTCCCAGAGAAGCTTTGAGTTCCTCCAGCACTGCTGACATCAACGCCAGAGTCTATGCCTGCTGCAGCTTTCACATTGCCTAGGTGCCTCCATGTGCATGGTTCCCCCCCTGGGCGACCCCCACATGTGTATTTCCACTATAAGCCTCTCTCGAGCATGTGTCTTTCCCTTGGCAAGCCACCTTGCCACCCCTGGAGTTGCTTGCTTTCTGAAGCGAAACCCCATTCGTCGTCACAACGTAACGTCTCTGTTCCCTACTCAGGGAACGAGGGTTACATACGTAACCGAGACGTTGCTGAGTTCAATCTTTGTTAATAGTGGTGGATCAAGTGACTTTTGGGAGAACTATCAGTGCAGCTCCTAAAGCACACAGGGTACAGTACATTGCATAAGAGATCAGTCTGGTTCCCCTGTTAAAATAAAGTTTAATAATAATAATAATAAGCAATACTAGTATAATTACAAAATCAGGGTGAAACATTTTGCTGAGATCAAAGAGGGTAAAGGTTGCTGTTCTGACCGATGCAATCTGGTGCTGAGCCAGTCCAGGTACCATTGGTGGTGCAATGGCGAGTGGTGAGGCCAGAGGTCTTGTAGCCCTCCCAGCAGGCATACGTCACCGAGTTGGAAAACAGCATCCCATCGCTGAAGATGATCTTTGCGTAGGCTGGCGTTCCAGGGTTTCCACAAGATACAGCTGGGAAGGCAATCAAAGACCAAAGACGTTAAAGAGAGAACTAAAGACTGGCATGGTATGTGTGGAGTAAAAAGACTGCAGCCCGGCAGGACTGAAAACAGCAGTCGAAAGAGAAGTGCTTCTGTGAAACATATGCACCTTGCACCACAAGCAAAACACTTCAAATTACACCACAAGCACTGTTTTTTACAGCCTATAGAGTGTTGTTGGCAAGGTAGATGAACTTCCAATTCCAATTAGTTTGAGCTTTTGACAAGTTTTTTTTTTCTCTCTCATACTTTGAAGTGTCATTTACAGATAAGGGCAATAAATATGATATGCTCCAATATGGTTAATTAGAATTTGGATTCTAATAGCACAGAGACGTGTGGCAACATTAAATTGGCCGGGTGTCCATACAACATTTTCACCATTATGACGACTAACATGCATCAGCCAATAAATTATTTATTAAATAAATTATTCATTTTCATTGCTATTGTGGAAACAAGAACAAAAACAATTAGGAGTGTTTCTGTGCATCAAGGACATTTTCTAGTGTAATAATTTCAACAGCATTTTGTGAATAAATAAATAGAAAACTGGGTTAATTTGCATTGATTATTCTGATACTGATTACTTTATTTTGCAGCTAGAGTATTGTTGGTATGGTAGATCAACTTAGTTTTTACTCCAATTAAAATAAGAGTTCACAGTTTAGATATATTAGAATCTAAATGCACAGAGATGCACAGAGATGCTGATAACAGGCTCACATTGGTCTGGTGTCCACAGCTTTCACATGTGCTTTCTAAATTACGACCCACGTGCAACAGCCAATAAAATAATAAATTACCTCTTTTCATTGCATTAGAAATCAAATGTTCCTTGATCTTCTGATATAAAAGATCTCTGTACCTTTAAAACATCCTGAAAGTGTCATAGCTAAAACAGTCCTCTTCAGTACAAATGAATGGCTCATTTGGATGTTGTGGGACTGCCTCAACACCAAGACATTGACACATACTTTTACACCATAGCTTTATGCCTGACACCTGTCTACACAAGACACGTCAAGAGCAAAGAGAAAACATTATAATCAATGACGCTCTACAATGGATACAGTCATAGGCACCGATACCTCGAGCCCCGGAGCACCCACGGAAAATACAGAGCACCCACGTGTGCCAGTAGCTCTCCTCACCGGAATCGGCCAAGGGGCTGTGTGGAAAAGCTGCATCAGCTCCAGGAACCAGGTTTGATTCTCCCAGCGTGGGGCTATAAGGAGCATCGAGTGGCGCGTTTCCCTGATTCTCTTGATTACCTGTGGTAACAGAGAGACTGGAGGGAAAGCATAAAGTGGGAGGCTGGGCCAGATTTGGGCCAGCGCATCCTCGTTCTTTGAAAAGAACAGCGGGCAATGAGCGTTGTCTTTTGACGCAAACAGGTCAACTTTCGCTTTTCCGAAGAGACGCCACAGTAACTGGACTGTTTGGGTGTGCAGGGACCATTCCCCTGGGGGAACGTAGTTCCTGTAGAGTTTGTCTGGATCGTCGTTCAAGTGGCCTGGCACATGCGTGACTCTCAGCGAGCGCATGCGGCCCTGAGACCATATAAGAAGGTGTTCCGTCAGATGGCAGTGGTTTCTCTATCTGACGCCGCCCTGACGGTTTATGTAGGACACCACAGGCATGTTGTCCGAGCGGACCAGTACATGGTGGTCCTGTATGAACGGGAGGAAGCGGTTGAGCGCGTTCTCGACCGCTATCATTTCCAGACAGTTTATATGGAAGCATTTCTCTTGGTCTGACCACAGGCCAAAGGCCGGTCTGCCCTCGAAAACGGCGCCCCAACCTAGGTTGGAGGCATCTGTCGAGATGACCAATCGGTGTGAAACAGCCCCCATTGTCACTCCCCGCTGGTACCAGTCGGCCGCTAACCAGGGCCGCAGAGCCAAAACGCAGCTCTGAGTCACTCTGATTCGTCTGTGGCCTGAAACCCAAGCCCGGTGAGGCACTTGGGTGTTCAGCCAGCGTTGTAGCGGGCACATGCGCAGCAGGCCCAGCTGAAGCACAGCCGCAGCTGATGACATACAGCTTAGCATCCTCTGGAATGTCTTCAGAGGTGTAATGCTGCACTCCTGGAAACACGCGGCTAGCTGTCGAACACGGCGCGTGTCGATAAGCGGGCCGTCATAGCCACAGAGTCCAGTTCTATTCCTAGAAAGGAAACTGACTGACTGGGCAGTAATGAGCTCTTGGTCCAGTTGACCGTGAGACCCAAGCTTTCCAGATGGCTGAGAAGCACAGCTCTGTGAAATAACAGTTCTATCTCTGACTGGGCTAAAATCAGCCAATCGTCCAAATAGTTCAGAATTCGCAGCCCTTTCACTCTCAAGGGGGCGAGAGCCACATCCATGCACTTCATAAATGTACGGGGCGTTAAGGATAGGCCGAACGGGAGGACGGTGTATTGATATGCCCGACCCTCGAAGGTGAATCTCAAGAATGGCCTGTGACGTGGGGCTATCGGGATCTGAATGTATGCATCTTTCAGATCGAGAGAGATAAACCAGGCCCTCGGGCGAATTTGCATGAGGATTTGTCTGGTCGTGAGCATTTTAAACAGCCGTCTCATGAGAGCTTTGTTCAAATATCTCAGATCTAAGATAGGTCTTAGAGCTCCGTCCTTCTTGGGTACGAGAAAATAATGGCTGTAAAAGCCTGACTCGCTCAGAGAAGGAGGTACTGGTTCTATGGCCCCTCTGCAGAGCAGTTTGGCTATTTTTGCGCGGAATAGATGCACTACATCCACTTTCACTTTCGTCTCGGTCCGTGCTCGAAAGCGAGGGGGACGCGAGCGAACTGAAGCGAATAGCCTTGACTTATTATGTTTAGCACCCAATCTGACACACCTGGAATAGCCTTCCATGCTTCTACATGTATAGCTAGGGGAAGAATGGGCTCCGGGTTCCGTTCGCCGCGCTTCGCGGGCTCGGGAAACTGTACCGGAGGAGTGAGCGGGGCGCACGCGCTCTCTGATCTCAGTAACGGCGGCTCGCTGACAGCTGTAACTGCCTGTACCACTTGAGATGACCCGATTACTGGGAATGGGGAACATTTTGTGGCGATATTTATCTCGAGCGGAGCCTGGGGCGAAGTGTTTGTCCGTAAGCGTGAGCGCTCGTGGGCGGTCACGTGACTTACGTTCATAACATGGCCGCTGTGAGGCTGTTGCCATGTAACAGAGCGGGCAGCGAGTAGGTGTGAGCAAAGATTTGTGGGCGCATTCTCTACATCTAACACTCGAGCGGCATTTGCCAGCTTTATGAGAGTGGGCTCTGTGAGCATGTGAGATACATGGGGCATAGTGTTTATGTGTAGGGGTGAACACTGACTTGTGGGCACGTTTTCTACACACAAAACACACTCGGCGTGAGCCGGATAACCAGAATTTATACTCTTTCTGAGATTTCTCTCGGTCGCCGTGAAAACGGCGTTTGTGTGCAGGCGAGCGGGCTGTGTTGCCGACTCGTTGGCTGCAATATGTATGTCTGCAGTAGCCTTCTCTGAGGGGACTGACAGGACGAGATGTTTTGACAGTGGTTCGGCCGCCGCGAGACCAAGGTACTTTTCCTCACTGGCGTTGCTAGGAGGACTTTCCCTGCTTGGGCTTCAGCACAACCTTGGGCCGGGTCCCCGGGGGGGAGGCGGTCTGCGTCCGGAAGAGCGTGATCTAGGGCGGCCGCCCTGTCGACGCTGCGGAGGCTGAGGTTGGTCTGGGCGCTAGCGTGTCGTGCAGGTGGCTCCAGGGGCAGCTTGCAGAAGAGCTAGCGCGTCGCGGCAGGAAGAGATTCATGGCATGTGTGGTCTTCTACACTACCGGAAGGGGAAAGCAGCGCGTCGAGGAACACGGACCGCTCAGCTTCCCCCATGTCCGCCAGCGTCAGCCAGAGGTGCCTCTCTGTGACGGTGAGCGACGCCATGCATCTGCCCATTGCCTGAGCTGCAGATTTCGTAGCGTGAAGGGAGAGATCCGTCACGCTTCTCAAATCCGTAATGGCCGTAATGGCGTAATGGCTTTTCTCGTCCCACTCACGGAGGAGATCAGCCTGAAGGATCTGCAGCACGGCCATCGAGTGCAGGGCGGAAGCAGCTTGTCTGGCGGCGGCGAAAGCGCGGCCTACAAGGGCTGTGGTGATCCTGCAAGCTTTAGACGGGAGGGCAGACTTTGAGCGGCATCTCGCAGAGGGCGGGCAAAGGTGCGCTGCGACCGCCTCTTCCACTGGGGATAGAGGTGTACCCCTTCTCGGCGGCGCCGTCCACTCGGGAGAGCGCCGAGGAGACATTAGAGTGAAGCCTGGCGGAGAATGGTGCGTTCCACGATTTAGACAGCTCAGCATGCAGCTCCGGCAGAAATGGTGCAGATCTGGAAACGGGCGGGGGGCGGCGACTGTGCAGAAAGCAGCCGTCGAGCCTGTTGGGTGCAGGCGCCTTAGACAGTGACCAATCGAGGCCGAGTTGGTCGACGGCCTTGGAAAGGAGGCAAATGAGTTCGGCGTCCAGTCCTGCTGGATTCCTGGACAGAGGAGGAGGCGGAGTGATGTGAACTCGACCACTCCTCGCTGTCCGATGCCAGGATGGAACAGCTGTCCACTCTGTGGTCTCCTTCAGCTTCGTCCCCTGAGGCCGACAGCTGCGCGTCCGGGAGGGGCGGTGAAGGAGAGAGTGAGACCAGCGGGAAACGTTCCGGCAAGCACTTCACTGTGGCCACAGGCTCCTGCATCCTCTGAGCACGGCGCTTCTTCCTGCGCGCTCCAGAGGGTGGAGTGACAGCGTTCGGTGTGAATGCTTTGAGTCGAGCCCGCAGGGTCGACAGCGAAAGCGCTTCACAATGCTCGCAGCCACCCGCATCCAGGGTGAGGGCTGCGTAGTCCAGTCCCAGGCAGAGAGCGCAAATCACGTGGCGGTCTTCTGCACTGAGCGGGGCTCTACACGAGCCGCAAGAAAGGCGAGGCATTTTGTATCAAACGCTCTCGCTCTTTTAGTGAGAGAGAGTGAGTGTCGCAGCGCTGAACACACACAGTTTGCAAAGCACATAAAGGATACACGCCGGATGGCGTAGCAGGCACGGATGGCTGAAGGTGGCGAAGACGGCCGGCTTCTTCAGGCACTTTCCTCTGCTCGCTAGATTCGACGGCGGAAGGCTTCTCTCAGAGTCCAGCGATGCGGAGAGCTTCGCTGAAGATGATGAAATCAGTGACGCAGCCTCAGAGCCTGGCTTTTATACGCTAAGCCACCCCCATTTTGGCGGGCTATGACGCATAAGGGCGTGAAGCGCCCTCATTGGCCGTGACGTCATGCGCTAGGCTCAGTGGTAGGCTGCAGCAGTTGCCGCAGGGCAGCCAATGAGCAGGCAAGATGGCCTTCTCTAGATCTGCTGGCTGCTGCACTGCGTTGACAATAAATACAAAATTAAGGATAATTTTTGGCTTCAATATCTCGAGCAAAGATGACTTTACCCGTAGCGTAAGCTAGCTTTTTTTTTCAACACATCCCATAATTTTTTTAAATATCGCCCTCTACCAAATGGTAGAGATGTCACTTAATGGTAAAAAATGGTACCGGAATTCATACACATACTTTGCCATACTTTTTCATTGCCCATCATAATTTATGATCAAAACCTTTTCTAATCTTGACAAAACACATTGTCAGAAAGGTCTGAGTCTCAAGGTTCCATATTTTGTGACAGAAGTGACATTTGGACAGAAATTAATTTGTTACAGCAGAATGCATACAATTAAATTCAATGGAATTTATGTCATTTTTGGTATTACGCCTAAACAAAATCTCATGGGAACTTCAATTTTTGTGATATCATCTTCAAATTTGGAACACAACTTGGTTTGATATAATGGCTTTGATTTTATAGTAATTTTATATTAAAAAATATTTTGTAAAATATATATTTTATATAAAAGAAAAAATATGAAGTACAGTATATTTGATTTAATGTAAATTTAAAACTTCCATAACTTTTTCATACTTTTATTTTTTGAAGTGCCTTTACTTCAGCAATAATCTGCTGAGTGTTTTCTTTAAAACAAGACCAAACTTAGGTCTTTATTCCAAAGCATTCTTGAATTGCAACCTAGTTTTAATAGTCCATTGTAATGTCCATTCTCAAAAATGGGGGCGACAGTTAACCGTTATGTGCCAAATCAACCATTTGGTTGAGCATGTTTTTGAAAAATTATTAAAAACATACTTACGTTTTTTCATGGCACCAAGTAACATCATTTTGTAAAGTTAGGGCTCTTACAGTGTAATATGTAAAAAAAATATATATATATGCTTAGCTTGCAAAATTTCACCAAAAACAGTTCACATGGCTGGGGTGATTTATTTGTTTCTGACATCCATGTTAGAATAAGTGCTGTTGATTGACACTGTTGACATCTAGTGGATTTTTTTGACATAACATACCTCAACCAGATGGTAGAGATGGCTCAATCAGTTTGAGTTAAGTTAGGTACTCCTCTCAATAAAATATAGTGACTCAAAATGTGCTCAACCATTTGGTTGAGCAGACAGTTAAAGGGTTAAAAAAACAAAATCTAATAATGATGCGAGTGTATCGACACCCACCACAAGTGCCCAGTCAGAAGCACATAACAGCGAAGCTAGGAGCTACAGCGAGGCTAGGATTTGTAGTGAAGATGGACGACAACATAAGGGAAGGACATACCAGGCTAGTTGGAAAGAAAAATTCCCCTGGATAGCTTATGACTCCACAAAAAACAAAGTGTTTTGTAACATCTGCACTACAGCTAAAAACATGAATGTCCCTCTTCCATCATCATTCTTAATTTCCCACGAAGCTGATCGCGGTTACGTGTCAGTTAAACTTTTCATCTCCAATCCTGTCAGTATTTGTGAGAAGTGGCACTGTCCTGAGTTGAAAGATAGCCTACTTTGCGGCTTTGTTATCAAGTAAATAGGTGTGTGTGTGTTCGTGTCGGCCGCTGTCCATTTCCTAAGGTTCTGAAATGCAAATATTTTTTGACTACTTTTAGGAGAATTTGCTAAGAAACTGCCCTGTAAAAAAAAAAAAAGATAATTTCAGACAGGATCAGAATGTGAACATATATTATTTTTATTTGTATTTATTTATTGCTCCAAGAGCATATTCGAGATTAGAAGTACAACTGGTTACATTTACATTTACATTTATTCATTTAGCTGACGCTTTTATCCAAAGCGACTTACAATTGATATGTATGTCAGAGGTCGCACGCCTCTGGAGCAACTAGGGGTTAAGTGTCTTGCGGTTGTTTAAAGGTGCATTGCGCAACAATTCATGTTAAAAATACACGTTTTCTAACCCATACATGCATAAACAATTGCCTGATGGGCTGAATGAGCCCTTCTCTGATCACTGCAATTGCCTCTATCATCCTGTACAGTAAAATAAATAAGAGGGATTCGGGTTCGAATTTGAGACTGGGCGTGACGTCATGCGCGTTCACGCTCACCAGGCTATGTCTCGCAGGTTTGTGTATTCACCGGCGCCGCCATTCTCCGCATCAGCGAAGACAACTCGTGCGTCAAAGGTAGAAGATGGATTCAAAGAGACCGGCTTGTAGTCCGTTCCAAACCCCAACGCAAACTCCACATAAAGTAAAGAAAAGAGATGTTTTGTCTAGTGCCACCAAAAGGTCCAAATTGGAGTCAGACAGGCGTCGGAGTAAGACGAGAGTCAACCTCGGGAAGGCATTCAACAAATGGAGAGATCTCCGGTCTGCTCTTGGTCTCAAACGGGATCCTCAGTTGGCTTTTTTCTTGATAAAACGGTAAGATATAGCCCAGTCTCTAATGTTTGATACGGCCAATCTATGTATGATAACAAATGACGATGCGTAAAATGTGTAATGCTTTAGCGTAACCTAGATACATGTACAATCAGAATTGGTTTTACTACCATTGTTAGTGAACAGTTTCATAAACTAGGAATTGTGTTCGGAAGAATAGTACAACATGAAACATAAAACATATCCAATAAAAGATGCTAACTATGTTTTTGTGTATGTCCTACCGGTAACGTTAGCCTTGTGTCCATTGCTAACATGCTATGGTGTTCATGTCATTGACCAACAAGGAAGAACGCCGTTGCATTGGCTATATTGCATTTTTCGGTAAAAATAGCAAATTGTTCCCGTGAATGTGGTACATTTTGTATGTAGTATATATGAGGTATGTGGGAGCTCGTATTCTATCAAAACGAGGAAAACGTAAAATATTTTGGTATTGTGATTAAATACATGTTTTATTCTGAACGTTGCAGGAAGAGAAATACAATGGTAAAGGGGTAAATATTTTTACTTTACTCATACTGTTTAGCAGACTAACTATTTACTAAATAAAGTATTGACACATTTCACATTAATGTTTGTCAGTGTGTATTGTCCCTGTCAAAATATCTACTAAATAAATCAGCGCTACATGTAGTTTAGTGATTTAGCAAAACAGTTCAAGATTCTTGAGTGTGATATAACATGCTGAAAAAATGACCGATAATTAGACAGAAATTTTGAGTAAATTATTACAGAAAAAGGATGTATTGTTATTGGAATATTCTACTTAGCAGATCAATAACAGGCTGAACCCCGCAAGTCTGCGGCGGATTAGCCTGTTTGGCTTTTATGAAAACGTCATGGTGACATTTGATTGTTTATTACCTTGAGACATTTGAGTGAACGTTGTTGACCAACCGTGTATGGTATGATTATTATTTTGAGCTTTTGCGAAGTAATCAATTATATTGTTTATGAATGTGTTTCCATAACAATACAATCATAGGTGGATACAGTAAAAACATAAACAAAGTTTTCTACTACCCCTGTTTTTCCCCTCACACATAAGAGTAATTTACTCAAATGTCTTGGCTTCCATATATTTGAAATGACTTCAAATGAGAGATTTTGGCTGTACACCAAAGATCTGCGCGGCAGATGCTCCTTCACTTATGAACAGCTCGTTCTCGTGCATGCGTGCGTGTGCGTGTGGTCCATGAGCGTGCACAACTCTGGTTGCAGTTTCGCTTGTCGCCAGAGGGGGCGTAGTTCTGCAAAAACTCAGAGACCTGCGTTTTGCACCTTTAAGTTACAGTTAAGAAATCATTATGATATTAACAACTTATAATTACTCATTCTAGTGTTATTTCAATCTGTTAAAAAGAACTGTTGTTGAAATATAGTAGTTATACAAGACTCATTTATTCTTTATTATCATCAAAATTTGTAGCTTTAATTTAGCCCTTATATCCTCTTAGATTAAACAATATACAATTTAAGTAAATAGAGAAAACCTGGACCGATTAAGAATTAATGAGATCCCAGTGAAGGGCTGCTGTAAACATTCTACATTCTATGTAAACATGCTTTTAAACATCTAAGTCATTATTTGTAAGTGGCAAGACACTTGTGTTTCATGTCCAGTATCTAGAAAGTATTGTCTGTAATCCCCACAACTGTACTAAAGGCCACCACAACGCTCAATCTTAGCTAGGCTATGTGCTAAAGCTCTTATTCAATTATGAATGTGCCCCTAATAATGCATCTTATCTCTTTTAACCAATCCCGTCATACTGTCTGTAGCAGAAAACAAACAAATAAATTAGTTATAAAACACCCTGAGCACATCGGTATTGTCCTCTAGAAATATGGTATACATATTTCCTAGAGTGTTTCTGTATTCCAGCTTCCAGGAGGTTTATTTGCTGAGCGCTAATATTTGTTTTCATCTGAGAATAACACAATTACAAATTGAGATATACTATGGAGATCTGCAATGAAAATGGTGAATATTAAAATGTATAGGTGTGGGATAATCATAATGTTCATTAACTATATATAAACTTAATATAAATGACACACACAAAACAATGAACATTTGCAAACAGTGTCAGACAATAGGAGACACCCCTCGCTGCAGCCTGTAGCACGATGACGTAGCTGGATGGTCCAATACGTACTGGATGGTGGTGTGTTTTGGCGCAGTACCGATCTCTGGGTTATAATGCTCATGCGCTGGTCTTAAGTGACATGTATGCTCAATATTGTATTGAGATAATGTTCTAACCTGTATAGTAATAGTACTGATAAATAGTAATAAGTAATTATTGATGAATAATTATTTACATAAATATGATCCTAGTTTCTCTCTACATACATGCAAAATAGTTAATTTTACAACATTTTAAATCACATGATTTTAAACCTAAATTTGATGGATTAATAGCATGTTGTCACCACAAGTATATATATATATTTTTTTTTATTTTTTTATTTTTTTTTCAGTGTCTGCAGGACATGTACGTACATAAAAAACAAACAACTACTGATTTTAAGTTTCATATACAAACTGGTTACAGCAGTCAGATCAAGCGCTTGTCACTACAGTGACCATTTATGACAAGTGACATGTACGTACATTAAAAACAAAACAAACAAAAAAACAACTGATTTTAAGTTTCATATACAAACTGATCACAGCAGTCAGATCAAGCGCTTGTCACTAAAGTGACCATTTATACATGGCTATCAATGGACAATTTGATGTGGTTTTGAACGTCTCACAAAAAGGACAGTGATACAGGTTACAGCACCGTGTGCACCTTGAAATTACAGGGCAACTGCCCTTTTTAAAGACATTCATCTAGAACAATGCAATAACAAATAAGTAATCATTAGCCGAGCAGAATCATGTTAATTTTAGATTAGCCCTGCAGTCTGTCCATGGTATTATGTTCTGAAGTAAAAGATTAAAATGAGAATCGCTGTGGTTTTCTTAAAAGTCATATCAGCTAAACACGTTTTGCTTCGGATGCACAACACTACACACGACTATACATGTTGAAACAACGAAACAGTTGATAAAGATTCCAAAGATGAAATACCTAACGATATACAATCAATGTTGTTAATTATTACATAATTTTTCTTGGAAGATCAAAGCACGTCCGATTTTTCACCAACTCTCTAGTGTTGTGCATGCATGACGTCACCAAAACACACCACCACGCATGCGCGTAACAGTGTCCAAAACACACCACCACGCATGCGCGTAACAGTGTCCAAAACACACCACCGCGCATGCGCGTAACAGTGTCCATGACGTATTGGACCATCCAGGTATGTCATCGTACTACAGGCTGCAGCGAGGACCTCTTGGACAATAGTGGGCGATATTTAAATTATCACACACATGGGACTGCAAAATTGGAAGAAAACTACACAGAATAACAAAACATATAACATATACTTCTAAAAACATATACGGCAAACAACAACAACAACAAAAAAAAAAACATTTGTAATTGTTGCCCAAGTGTTCAAAAACATTTTGGGGCAAGTACAAACACTGAGGACCAGCATGAAAATATCTACTAAATTATTTTCAGTTAAATTTACTTGCATATTGAACTTTTAAAAACATTATTATTGTTAGTTTTACAGGGTTTAGAAAACACAAAAGAGAAAAAAAAGTCACTATAGGCTATACTGCATTCATGTATGTTTGGGTATCAGTCTTTCAATTTTGACAATCCAAGCTATATTAAGGTTACACAAAGGTATTTGACATATCAGTTATCATACTGGAATAAGACTGAATCTTGCAAATTGAATTATTCACAGTAGCGATAAC
The DNA here is from genome assembly GCF_051911475.1 of Siphateles boraxobius. Classification (NCBI taxonomy): domain Eukaryota; kingdom Metazoa; phylum Chordata; class Actinopteri; order Cypriniformes; family Leuciscidae; genus Siphateles; species Siphateles boraxobius. The sequence continues at coordinate 30,416,154 of NW_027508722.1, forward strand.
TGCCATCTACAAGATTCATTTAATATTTCAGTGGATTACCTAAGAACTGCAAATAATAAACTACTTAATTCATTTTAAACCCGCAATCTGTTTTCTTTTAATAAGAAAACCAATTTAACTTTTTAACAACAATGAAAAAAAAAGAAAGAAAGAAACTTTGCTCAGACTCCGAATCATGTTAAAACGTTCAGTGTTTCCATTTACCAGTTAGTTAGAGTAGTCTATTCACAAACCCTTATTAGAGTGATGTATCATTAAGCACAATGCTAATGACAGGGCCTTTTGTTCAGCTCCACTAACCAGAGTCATTGAGTTAACTGGCAATTACAGATTTTAGGCTGGCTAGCATCAAAAGATCAATTTTACACTAATTACAGTGTACAATTCAGGAAAGAGTGAGCAAAGCAGGTTAAGAGAGGTTCAGAAACAAAGAGAACACGTTGTAATTTAAGCCTGCTTTAAGCCTGATTTTTTTTTCTTCTTAGAATATATTTAAACCTTTTTAAGGCATAAAATAAAAACCCCTAGTCTCTCAAGCATACATTTTTCTCATTAGGACATTGCTTGTACTAGATCACAGTTTGCTCAGAGGAAAATTTGCCTTTCTGATCATATTAAGCTCAAGTGCAAAGCAAAATACTGGTGAATTTCACCTTGTGTGTTCCTCTACAGCAGTGGTTTTCAAACCCTGGGTCTCGAGAATTAAAAAATGGCTCGCCAGTGATTTATATAAAATTAAAAAAAATCCGTTTTCTAATAATATTATTAATAATAATAGCTTTGATTAGAAGTAGGCCTACACTAAAAAAACATTCAAATTCATGCAAAATAAATAATCCACGTCACCTGACCAAAATGAAGATGAAACAACGAAACAAACTGAATGCTTCTCCTGACATGCGTGTTGCCCTCTCGTCCTGCGAACCGGCTTGGGGCCAGATTATGCAGAATAAGCAGGCCCACCCTTCTCATTAATATATACAGGTCCTTCTCAAAAAATTAGCATATTGTGATAAAGTACATTATTTTCCATAATGTAATGATAAAAATTAAACTTTCATATATTTTAGATTCATTGCACACCAACTGAAATATTTCAGGTATTTTATTGTTTTAATACTGTTGATTTTGGCATACAGTTCATGAAAACCCAAAATTCCTATCTCAAAAAATTAGCATATTTCATCCGACCAATAAAAGAAGTGTTTTTAATACAAAAAAAGTCTACCTTCAAATAATTATGTTCAGTTATGCACTCAATACTTGGTCGGGAATCCTTTTGCAGAAATGACTGCTTCAATGCGGCGTGGCATGGAGGCAATCAGCCTTCGGCACTGTTGAGGTGTTATGGAGGCCCAGGATGCTTCGATAGCGGCCTTAAGCTCATCCAGAGTGTTGAGTCTTGCCTCTCTCAACTTTCTCTTCACAATATCCCACAGATTCTCTATGGGGTTCATGTCAGGAAAGTTGGCAGGCCAATTGAGCACAGTAATACCATGGTCAGTAAACCATTTACCAGTGGTTTTGGTACTGTGAGCAGGTGCCAGTTCGTGCTGAAAAATGAAATCTTCATCTCCATAAAGCTTTTCAGCAGATGGAAGCATGAAGTGCTCCAAAATCTCCTGATAGCTAGCTGCATTGACCCTGCCCTTGATAAAACACAGTGGACCAGCACCAGCAGCTGACATGGCACCCCAGACCATCACTGACTGTGGGTACTTGACACTGGACTTCAGGCATTTTGGCATTTCCTTCTCCCCAGTCTTCCTCCAGACTCTGGTACCTTGATTTCCGAATGACATGCAAAATTTGCTTTCATCCGAAAAAAGTACTTTGGACCACTGAGCAACAGTCCAGTGCTGCTTCTCTGTAGCCCAGGTCAGGCGCTTCTGCTGCTTTTTCTGGTTCAAAAGTGGCTTGACCTGGGGAATGCGGCACCTGTAGCCCATTTCCTGCACACGCCTGTGCACGGTGGCTCTGGATGTTTCTACTCCAGACTCAGTCCACTGCTTCCGCAGGTCCCCCAAGGTCTGAAATCGGTCCTTCTCCACAATCTTCCTCAGGGTCCAGTCACCTCTTCTCGTTGTGCAGCGTTTTTTGCCACACTTTTTCCTTCCCACAGACTTCCCACTGAGGTGCCTTGATACAGCACTCTGGGAACAGCCTATTTGTTCAGACATTTCTTTCTGTGTCTTACCCTCTTGCTTGAGGGTGTCAATGATGGCCTTCTGGACAGCAGTCAGATCGGCAGTCTTACCCATGATTGCGGTTTTGAGTAATAAAACAGGCTGGGAGTTTTTAAAAGCCTCAGGAATCTTTTGCAGGTGTTTAGAGTTAATTAGTTGATTCAGATGATTAGGTTAATAGCTTGTTTAGAGACCCTTTTCATGATATGCTAATTTTTTGAGATAGGAATTTTGGGTTTTCATGAGCTGTATGCCAAAATCATCAGTATTAAAACAATAAAATACCTGAAATATTTCAGTTGGTGTGCAATGAATCTAAAATATATGAAAGTTAAATTTTTATCATTACATTCTGGAAAATAATGAACTTTATCACAATATGCAAATTTTTTGAGAAGGACCTGTATACACAAAACACGCACTCGTTCGCTCCATCCGCAATACACACACGTTCGCTCCATCGGCAGCAACACACAAACACTCGTCGTTCCTTGCGGCTTCCGCAACACACTCTCATTCGCACCATTGGCAGCAACACACACATTTCAGATCAATATATTTGTTTTCCTTAAAATTGTAACTAACACTAACTTTATTCTCATTTGAATTCTAAATATGTTTGCTTTTAAACTGTGTGTGATTTTGGTTGGGTGACAGTTGTAGGTTAAGTTTGACAAGAGTTTACATTTTGACAAAAGCACAATGTTGTGTTTTAAAATAATAAAATTTAAAGGACTACCTAATATAAAAATCACACTGCTCTGTTTAAATAGCAGTAGTAGGCTACAATTCGTACCATTCAGCGTAAGCACCGCTCGACTGTAATGCACATTTTTGCGCATTTGAAAAGGATGCTTTTTCCTGTCGATATTGCAACGTGAGTGAAGTTGCTACAAAGCCAATGCTCGAAGTGGGGCGGTACTCACCGGTACGCAGTACCGGCACTTCTACATTTTACTCTTAAGCGTACCTGCACTTTTTCTTGCGTACCGCTACTTCTCGCATGTAGCCGGTGCTCGACCACTGACAGAAAAAGCGCCAGTGTCACGCCCAATGATATACTTCGTTTGCAGTGCATATGCAGTGCGTATTTTTTCCGCACCCATGTTAACAGGTTCGAGCTTTCACACTGCACGCGCATGCGGTCCGTCAATGCGCTCCTGGTGCTGTGCCTATAGGCCTACAGCAGTGCAGAGATCGTTCCGAGTCTATTTTTGCTGTGCTGCACGTGCTGAATTAAAGTGACAGCTAATGGTTAGTGGTCAAAACAAAGATTGACATGAAAATATAATAATCTCACCATGAATGCATTTATTTAAAATGTAGTAATCTAAATGTATTTTTGGACTTGCAGACTTGGAGGAGTTCCGTTTTCGCACGCACGTGCATACACGCACGACTTGTTTTAATACATTTATGTTGTTAATAAATAACAATAAGTTTTGTTATAAGTTTTGTTTTTCACTGTAGAAATCTCAAATGTCATGATTTGCCAATGCAAGAGAGTACCGGCACCTTTCTTTTCCCACTTCAAGCACTGTACAAAGCCTATAATAAAGAATAGTTTACCATCAAATACATGTTGAAACATTTTGATTCTAATGAGATAGTTACGTGAGCATAATGCCCCTTACTTTTACTTTCGCTTTAAATTATTTAGTTTTGGCTTGTTTATAGTTATTTTTTTTAAATTCTTGTTCTGTTCTGAATATTACATTTAAAGAGTTTGTTATGGAATATGTTTTGTGTATTTTTTAACATGCAGCAAACGATAGGATATTAATTGGTTAAAATTCCTGTATGTATGCCTATAGCTTGATCAAACTAGTTCAGAATCGACTTTGCGTTGCAATCGCGTCAAGGATCAACAAGTGCACGTGCATCATCAAAAGTGGTTAAAAAAAGTGCTGAGCTGATTTTTTTCTGCGCACAAGCCTATGGGTCGCGTCAAAAAGAAAAGAAAAAAACTTCTTGTTTTTCTGATCTACAGGTATGTGACCCTCACCTTCACACACGGGTTGGGTATTGCTCCAGGACCCATTCTGCAGACAGGTGCGCTCGGAAGAACCTATCAGCATATAGCCTGCTTCACACGTGAATCTTAGGAGGCTTTTAAGCCTGAACTCTTCCCCAAGACGAGACCCATGAGGAGGAATTCCTGGATCGCCACAGAATCCCGGATTATCACCTGAAATTAAGACAGAGACATGACTCTCATTGACCGCACACTTTCTTAGTGGCCTGAGTTCCAGAAATTGTTTTCCATTCATTTTCGCCTCAGGGATTTCAAACAATTATTCATAAAAAGTCATGAAGCAAACTAAGCAACGCTGAGGAAAAAAAAAAAAAAAATATATATATATATATATATATATATATATATATATTATTACAGGGAAATACATAATTTGATTGAAATCAACTTTAAAATCATTCAAGACTCATGCCATTAATTATTGCATATGACAATCAAATCAAAATGATTGCAGACTATTGATTTATTTTATAGCAATTATATATAATGTTTATTGCAAAATTTATAGAAATATAATTGTTGTAAAGTGAAGGGAGACTGACTTGAAAACAATTTGCAATATGCTTTTGTTGCTACAAAACAATCTCATGAGATTGCTAACATTTCACTAAAAATCTATTTCTCTCTCAATTTCTAATTTCTGGAACCATACTTCTATGCTCTAGTCCAGGGCACTCTGATTTACGTTATTATTTTATAAAAGCATCACATAAACATATAATGAATGAGAGCTGCATGATGTGCATATCATCTGGACTTTGTTTGCGCTGATGTCAACAGCAGTAACTGTTTAAACTTTAAGATCTCTCTGGGCTGAGATTAAGTCTGAAGTGAGCTGAGCTGCTCAGACAGGGGCTTAAAGATCATCTGGCGTCTCTCGCCCCGAGGCTCTGCCACCTGCTGATGCGTGTACCTGAGCAGTAGGGCAGCGAGCCGCTCCACCGACCATCCTCCAGACACTGGCGCGTGGCGTTCCCCACGAGAGTTCGGCTCTGGCTGCAGGAGTAATGGACCACGGCTCTGTTGGTGAACTTCTGGCCCGACATGAGAGCAAACGGTGGTGTGCCAGGATCACCACAGGATATTGCTATGGGGGGCAGCAGGAAGAGAATGGAACATCTCAGATAAAAACTTCAATCTTCTTTTGCATATCATTAAAAAAGGTTCAATAACACTTTCTATGAAGTCCATGGTTATAATGAATGATAGCCCCATTTATACTTATTTATAAGTATTACTATTCTATAAATATATTTATAACGACTCATTAAGACCTATACTGCATTATATAAATAGTTATAGTTGCATTTATATTATTTTTAAGTCATGCATTTGTTTTTCAATGTGCATGATTATAATCAATTATACACTGATTTATAAATGATCAAATATAAAATAGTTCCAGAGACCCTACGACAATTCTAATAATGCAGTATAGGTCTTACTGAGTCTTTATAAATATATTTATAGAATAGTAATATTACTATTAAATAAGTATAAATGGAGCTATAATTCATTATAAGCATGGTATTCATAAAAAGTGTTACCAAAAGGTCTAATTGATTTGCATTGTCTCAAAATGGATGTTGTATGTCTATGCAGTGTTTCAGTTTTTACAATTACCATAGAAACAGCAGGCATAAGCTACACTGTTGTCACATAACCTAACCTTTGTTGCCTGTTTAATTCAACAAGTGTTTTTCAGTTAGCACCTTGGAAAAGAATAAGGTTGATTTGCATTTTATTATTATTTTTGTTTAAAAATGACATTTGGCAGTCTGACCAAATAGACAAAGAAAGAGATGTTAAAAATAACAGCTGGTATTAGTTCTGGTTCATCCATTACAATGGAAAATAATTGTCAAGTCAACCACACTGCATTTTAGGATACGGTATGGAAGCTTGTTTCTGCCACTAAATAAATAAATAAATAATAATAATAATTGCGACTTTTTATCTCATAATTCTGACTTTTTTTCTCACAATTGCGATTTTACATCTCAAAATTCTGACTTTATGTCTCAGAATTGTAAGATATAAAGTCAGAATTGCGTGAAATAAAGTCGCAATTGCGTGTTATAATGTCAGAATTGCGAGATAAAAAGTCAGAATTGCGTGATATAAAGTCGCAATTGCGTGTTATAAAGTTAGAATTGCGAGATATAAAGTCAGAATTGCAAGATATAAAGTCGCAATTGCGTGTTATAAAGTCAGAATTGCCAGATATAAAGTTGCAATTGCGTGTTATAAAGTCAGAATTGTGAGTTATAAAGTCAGAATTGCGTGAAATAAAGTCGCAATTGCGTGTTATAACGTCAGAATTGCGAGATATAAAGTCAGAATTGCGTAATATAAAGTCGCAAATGCGTGTTATAAAATCAGAATTTTGAGATATAAAGTCAGAATTGTGAGATATAAAGTCGCAATTGCGTGTTATAAAGTCAGAATTGCGAGATATAAAGTCAGAATTGCGTGATATAAAGTCACAAATGCGTGTTATAAAGTCAGAATTGCGAGATATAAAGTCAGATTTGTGTGATATAAAGTCGCAATTGCGTGTTATAACGTCAGAATTGCGAGATATAGTCATAATTGCGTGATATAAAGTCGCAATTAGGTGTTATAAAGTCAGAATTGCGAGATATAAAGTCAGAATTGCGTGATATAAAGTTGCAATTGTGTGTTATAAAGTCAGATTTACGAGATATAAAGTCAGAATTGCGTGATATAAAGTCACAAATGCGTGTTATAAAGTCAGAATTGCGAGATATAAATTCAGAATTGCGTGATATAAAGTTGCAATTGCGTGTTATAAAGTCAGAATTGTGAGATATAAAGTCAGAATTGCGTGTTATAAAGTCAGAATTGTGAGATATAAAGTCGCAATTGAGTGTTATAAAGTCAGAATTGTGAGATATAAAGTCGCAATTGCGTGTTATAAAGTCAGAATTGTGAGATATAAAGTCGCAATTGCGTGTTATAAAGTCAGAATTGCGAGATATAAAGTCAGAATTGCATGATATAAAGTCGCAATTGCGTGTTATAAAGTCAGAATTGCGAGATATAAAGTCAGAACTGCGTGATATAAAGTCGCAATTGCGTGTTATAATGTCAGAATTGAAAGATATAAAGTCAGAATTGCGTAATATAAAGTCGCAATTAGGTGTTATAAAGTCAGAATTGCGAGATATAAAGTCAGAATTGCGTGATATAAAGTTGCATTGCGTGTTATAAAGTCAGAATTGCGAGATATAAAGTCAGAATTGCATGATATAAAGTCGCAATTGCGTGTTATAAAGTCTGAATTGTGAGATATAAAGTCGCAATTGCGTGTTATAAAGTCAGAATTGCGAGAAAAGTAAACTACGAATTCTGACTTTTTTTCTCGCAATTCCGACTTTATATCACGCAATTCTGACTTTATAACACATAATTGCGAGTTTATATCTCGCAATTCTGACATATTTCCTCAGAATTGTGAGATATAAACTCACAATAGCGAGTTATAAAGTCCAATTCTATGAGGGAAAAACTTTTTTCCTCTCAGAATATTTGGTTTCACTTTATTTTGATGGTCCCTTTAACACATTTTGTTGTCTATAAGTAACATTGCACCTTCATGTCTTCTAACTCTCATTAGAGTATTAGTAGAGTATTAGTAGACTTGTAGGGTTAGGGTTAGAATAATTTTACATGTAGTTGCAAAGTTGCTTATAGTCAGTAGAGTGTGTGTTGGAGGAGCATCACGATAAAGAGATAGCAGATATTATTCAGACAGTCAACTAATACTCTAATGAGAGTTAGTTGACATGTAGTTGCAAAGTTTCTTATAGTTAACAGAATGTTCAAAATGGACCATAAAAATAAAGTGTTACCAAATATTTTACACACTTTATAACACGCAATTGTGACTTTATATCTCACAATTCTGACTTTATAACATGCAATTCTGACTTTATATCTCGCAATTCTGACATGATAACACGCAATTGCGACTTTATTTCACGCAATTCTGACTTTATATCTTGCAATTCTGAGATATAAAGTCAGAATTGTGAGATAAAAAGTCGTAATTACCTTTTTTATTTTTCATTCTGTGGCGGAAACAAGTTTCCATAATACGGTATTCAATGCAGTGCAGTAATCTGTGATGCATAATGTTAAATTGACAAATGTAGTTTGGTCAGACGTCTGGGTGTTCCATGCATACAGTACACCATATACAAACTATATAGTGCAGAAAGAGGACATTTAGTTGGGTATTATACTATTCCAAACATAGTCATGTCCAGACACCAATCAGATGTGCTTCCTAAGAGGTGATAATAGGGCGTATGCTTCCATTATGACATAATAAAGGAAGGGTGGGATGAGTTTTTAAAAGTTGAACTATTTTAACTCGACATATAAAAAGAACAATGCTCGCAGCATGAGATGCTGAAAAAAATAGAGGTGCGAGACAGTTGCAAAAGATGTTCGTCTGCATTTGTACATTGACCAACTATTTAGAGAACAGTTTGACAGTGCAGCAATTGTCTTGTTTACAAAAGTGGTTCTTTATGGCTGTAGTAGAGCTTTTAAGTAGATGAATTTAGAGATGCAACTTCTTAGAGATGACTTAAGTGTGCTGACAGTTGAACAGTTATTGTTACTTTTAGCATTGTAAAGCACAGCACACTGTCAGCCCTCTCTGAAAAAGTTACATATCTAAATGTATTCCCTTTAGTGCACAGGCACTTAAAATATTAAAACTACAATGAAGGGGGAAAAAATCTGTAAAACATAAATAAATATCTAAATTAATTGTGTATAATAAGGCTTATTTTTTTAGAGAACATATCTCAAGTTTATCTTATCCAATTGGCAAATAAAAAATACATTCTCCACCTCTTAATATCCTGTATAATTTTGCTTCTCAAATGAATAGAGCTTGTTATCAGCATGTTGGATATTATTGAAAATGAAACAAAATTCTAATTTCGATTTTTTTTAGCATTCCATCAGATGTATAAGGCAGCAATGCCATTTTCAATACTGTATCTTTCTCTAGAAGAGCGTATTGGACGAAATACCAGACTATCACTCACAAAGGCACTTAGGAAGTGATCTGTCCCAGAAGCCATTTGACCGACAGGTGAGAACGGAGGAGCCAAGCAGATAGAAGCCTCTCTTGCAGTGATACATCACGGTGTTTCTGTAGTTGAAGCTCTCTGTGTAGCGCTGCTGAGAGTGACGAATGGCATTCTCCACAAAGCCCGGATCAGAACAGTTTACCACTGCAAGATAAAAACAGCCAGATGCTTAATGTCTGACAGCGAAGCAAGCATGAGGAAAGACAGAAGAAACCAATGGAGGAAACTGAATAGTAGGATTGCTGCTGCAGCCTCTGGAGCAATTTCTATCAACTACAAACCACAAACCACACTTTCTTTTTGAAGATATGGATTATAAGAGCTCCTTCAGAACTTTCTTTGCCTTTTATCTCTGCACTTCCTCAACAGTCAATGGGCTTTTGTTTTTCCCATGCATACCTGGAACACATTGTGATTGCATTCTGATCCAAAGTTGACATATCTGTTCACGCAGTCAATGATAATTTACACATGAAGCTGATTCTTTCGAGACTTTCTTGTTAGATTTTGACAGATGTGGTCATATTACAGTTTTCTGTGCCTGAAACAGGTACATGCTGTTCTTGGCTGGCATGCTGTGTTGGCCATGCAGTTACAATTTCAGTTACTGCCCTTCGCAATTAAAAAAAAAAAAAAAAAGAAAAAAAGACATGTCCAGGGGAAACAAACTAGACTGCCTTGTCTCGGTGGCAGCTGTCAATGTCTCGGCACTCCATTAAGTCCCCTGGGAGAGGAGAAGTGGGCGGACAAGCAGCTAAAAAGTTGATAATTGGCACCTGTTATTGGTGTGTTGTTTTACTTTTGAGACACCATGATTTGATCTGGGCACCTCTTGAAAACAAGTATTTTCAGAGGGACACAGCTCAGTGTAAGAATAAGGCTTATAATGATTGACAGCTGGAAAACAATAAAAATTGCTTGTGACAATTTGATGTTTTTTTTTATTGTTTGTGACAGGTGACAACTCCAGTTACTTCTATGCTTTTTGTACGAGAATTTTACTTTTTTAAAATCCATATGGCAGTGCTACATTTCTCATGTGTGTTAATTCTTTTTGCAATTCTATATTAAAAGTGTGTGTATTAAGAGTTCTACCCTTTGTGTAATTTTTTGACAGTGCTACCTTTTTATCATTGTGGTTACACTTTCGTTTGATAGTCCCCTTAATACATTCTGTTGACTATAAGTAACATTGCACCTAAATGTCAGCTAACTCTCAGTAGAGTATTAGTTGAGTAAAGTATTAGTAAAATGTTAGGATTTAGTTAGGGTCAGTTGAATTAGGGGTTAGGGCTAATAGAATAAGTTGACAAAGTTACTTATAATCAGTAGAATGTCTGTTGGGGTGCATCAAAATAAAGTGTTATAAGATATTAAGAAGGCAGACTACTAATACTCTAATGTCAGGGCAGCGTTACTTATAGTAAAGAGAATGTCTAAAGAGGACCATCAAAATAAAGTGTAACCACAATTATTCTACCTTATTCAGTTGTACTGTATATGCCTACTTTTTAAACAATTGGATATGGCAATTTTACATGTCTATTATTATTATTCAACAACTTTCAATCAACGCAATAATAGTTACCTCTTTTTCTACTAGTAAATTCATGTTTTCTTTTGTTTTGTTTTTTGTCAAAACTATTAACATGGACAACAACGCAGTGAAATAAAGGCAAAAAGACAAAGCTATCAACAACCTAATTTTGGACTTGTTTTATGGAACAATGCATCTGGTCAGAGGCATGTCAGCTTTTCTTTCTGCTGAGTGCTTTGTCCCTAGGCGCTGCTTGTGCCAGTGGGGAATTGTCCATCTTAGATGCATTGACCTGCCTCCATTTTCCGTCACGATTCAATTTCACCAGGCCACCATAAACAACTTCCTTCGCACATTAATTAATCATTAAAGTGACAAGATGTGCACGGTTACTCCTACTTAATGTCAGAAAGCATCCCACGATGTCACACGGGTTGCTGCAGACCCATTTGACTTTCAAATCAACACTTCAAGATGGGAAATGACACACAGAGAATTATTTGCACATTGCTTCTTGTCATTCACTGGCTGACTCAGACTGCTGAGCACAGATGCTGGTTTCGCTCTGTTAAAGCTAAGCCCATGAGCTGTGGGTGTTAAACAGCCTTCCAAAGGAGCTTCTCGCATAACAAGATGGTGTTCAAGGCTGTGTCTCTGATGAGATTCTCAACAAGGGAACAGGCTGCCTGAAAGCATTTGATATACAGTAAAATCCAGTTTCTTGAAAGGTTCGTACCCTTGCACACGGGAAGAGGGTTGCTCCACTGCCCGTTCATACGACACTGCGCTCTGGGTGCACCATGCAACAAATACCCTGTGTTGCAGGTGAAGTTGACCACGTCGTTAAGATTAAACTCGCTGCCATTTGTCCTACCGTTTGCAGGGTTTCCAGGATGGCCGCAAGTTATGGCTGTGAAGAAAAAAAGAACGATCAATCACTTCCTTTTTTAAGCTGCTGATAGGGCTTGTGCATTTGTAGAAGTTACATTACACACATTTTTTTTTTTTTGGAAAGTAGGTTGTATCCGAATAGAGATACAAATAATTTTGAGATTGTTACAGATACAGATATTGGCTCTGCTGCACACCCCTAATACATACAGTAAAACTGTTATCATCACACAACTCTTTATATAAAGTTAGATGTATATAATATACAACTTTTTTGCATACAAATATTATATGCTCGTAAGTTGATATATACAGATAGAGAGGTGCAGGTATGACATCACTTTGCAGACCAAAAAGTGGATATGATTTTAGCACTTCCGGTTCCCTCGTCCCAAAGTCAATGGGTTTAAGGAATGGGTTTTTGGATTAATGGCTGAAATAAGGTCTGTGGTGAACACAAGCTCAATACATTTTCACGTTTTATTCTACGACATAAAATACACAAGTATTACCACACTCATGATTTTTTTAAAGCTTTTACGTGTCTTGAAAAAGGCGATTGCTAACAAGTGGCATCAGAGGCTGTCAGGAACATTAAACATTATCGCACCGAATAGCTAAGTTCTTTTACAGCCTTGTTGTGCATATAATTGTGCTCTTATAAACTATTCTAACTCAAACTTTCTAGTAAAAGATAAAGATAAAAACTGACAGAGTTGTTGGAAGTTGTTGGAAGTTGTTGGATGGTGACGTTGAAATCATGGGACCGTGGTGTAATTCGTTTATAGCCTACCTTCAGCTTTTTACCTCTGGTGGCTGTATTTAGACTTCAAAATTCATAAAAGTTGTGTTCATCTGTAAAACTTATTTTTGATGGACAAAATGTGTAAGTATCATAGTCTGTTAAATGTTTATCACAGAGATTGTTTTTTTCCCGATAATCCAAGCCTATGGAAAAATCCTATTGGGTTTTTGTCAGGGGGGCCTACTATAATAAATAACTTCTAAGTTGGCCTACAAAGTGACATCATACCTGCATCACTCTATATTGTCTCAGTATATAATCACAACTACTTGATATATATATATTTTTTTTCAACTGCTTGATTGCTTGTATCGTCGCAAGATGTAAACTATCTAAGCTGCTAAATGCGACTATAAGGCATGAAGATATTATTAACCTGTAAAGCTGCTTTAAAACAATGTGTGTTGTGAAAAGTGCTATATAAATACATTTGTCTTGACTTAATTGTAATCAATTGACAGACCTATTATAAAAGTGCTTCATAAAAAAAAAAAAAAGTGTTAAAAGTCACTTACAAACACACACAGGCGCTTGCCCTGACCACCTGTGGTCTTGTTGGCAGATGCGAACCGATGTCCCTATGAGGCGAAAGCCCAGGTTGCACTGATAAACGACCGTGTCCCTATAACTGGATCCATCACCACTGATGTGGCCGTTAACAATTGGATCCGGAGAATCACAATGACCAGCTGAAAAACATTTAGAGGTCAGAATCAACAAATGTCCCATAAAAATGTAATCTTGTAACTAAACAAGCACAAATTCAACTATGAGTTTTACAGGGCATGTAGCATAGACGCATCTGGTTATTTCCAGAGAGCAGTCCGGCGGTCACTGCTTGACATTTTGATGAAATGCCCTCCGTGCTGTTTGGTCAAGCAGCAGGTGATGTGTCTAAGGGTCAGCACCGATCGCCAGACAGTGGCATATCTCCGTTTAGCTGCACTCACTGCTTGTTCAAGGATTTTCCCTTTTTCTAGTATTATCTAACACTACAGAAGTCATAAATCAATATCATCTACACAAGACTTTGTGAGTTTATGTTGTTTAGAGAAGAACAAAGGATGTTGATCCAGGAACATGTTCTTCTTATGGAAATCATATTGTTCTTAGTGTTGTACAAAAACTAGAACTATACAAGCATAATAAAATAGCGTAGGAAAACCTCAGGCTTTCCCTCCAGTAAACAGACCTGCTTTTATATACACATGAATGACTCTGTAATAAATAACGTCCAATCACAGAAGCCCAGCTTAAAGATGTTACTTACCCAGACATTTGGTCTCAACTCCACTCCAGAGACCATTGGCCTGACACTCCCTCACGTGTGAGCCCACTAAAGTATACCCTGTGTTACACATGAAGATAGCCGTGGCACCATAGGTAGTCAGGGTTCCCATCTTCTTGCCATTAGCAGGGGATGGAAGCTCCCCACATGAAATGACTGGAGGAAATAGTCAGCACAATATCTTGAATACAAATGTCATTTCATCTGAGAAAAAGGTCACATTGATGATGATGGACACAATATGCCACTCGTATTCCTAGTGACTACCAGGAAATAGGGAGGTGAAGGGGGCATGGCTAAAAGCAAAACAGATGTGTTTATGTAATGGTGTACATGTCAAGGGAAACAGACGTACACTACCAGTCAAAAGTTTGGAAACATCTATTCTTTATTACTACTGTTCCCTATCTGTCAGTCACTGACGTAACGTCTCCGTTCCCTCCTTCAGGGACAGGACGTTTACAATACCTTGACGTTTTCTCACCTTGAAACAATGATGATAAAGCAAAGATGAATCACAGAAAATAAAATAAAAATTCCTAAAGTGTAAATATTCCATGTAGTTGCTCAACAATGCCATAAAATAATATTTGTTCTTCAACAACTGTTTGCAAAGTATCAAAATCAAAGTATTGTAAACAATTACAAGCAATTAAATTGAGCAGTCTTTTGGGAGACACTTTACAATAAGGTCTCATGTTAACATTATGTATGTGTTAACTAACATGAATTAACATTTATTCATTTTTGTTAATGTTAGTTAATACAGATGTTCCTTGCTTCCTAAGTTCCAAGTGCATTAATTTATGTTAAACAAATGCAACTTTTTATTTTAAAAATGTTGAAATTAATAAAAAATAATAAATGCTGTAGAAGTATTGTTCATTGTTAATTCATAAAAGTCTTAGTCACGTTAGTATTTTAACCAGAACAAAATGGTATGGTAATTAAAATGGTAATTTTAAGACAGTTATTTATATATGTTGCTGTAGTGTGTCAATAGGAAATCTCAGTTTACATTTCCAAACCTTCCTTTTGCCTTATATTGTAGTAATTCATTAATCCAGATTTGTATATGCGCAATGAGTCTGACAACAGCCGGTGTGATCTACATGGAGATCTGATTTCACCATCATCGAGTCTGTATGTGATTACATGAAGAAACAGAAAAAAACTGAGACAGACTAAACCCAGAAGAACTGCGGCAACGTATCCAAGACGGTCGAAGAAACTTACTTGCAAAATTACAGTACTGTGAAAAGTTTCAAGCCCTTGTGTAAAAATGCTGTAAAGTGAGGATGCTTTTAAAGATAATGTCATTGTGACACTGAGGCAGAGACAGTTGGATCCATTTGCAGAGATTTATTAAAGGAGAAGATAAACTCAGAACAAGGAGATACAAACTTAAATCTTGAAAAGGGCAATCCAGAATCGTGGTCAAACAGGCAGTGGTAAGAGGCAGGCAGCAGAAGTTTACAAACTTGTCCAAAATCCAAGTTCAAGCACACGAAAACAAATCAAAGTAACGAGCAACAAGAGATACAAACTGTGACAGAGGTTTGGTAAAACAAGACTTCACAAAGAACAAAGAACAGAGCAGTCCAAATAAAGGGGAGCTGAGGGTACACAGGTGATCCTAATGCAATGATGATGAGATAATAAGCAGGGGTGGAAGAAGGGAAGGGAGGTCCTAGTATGCAGGAGAGAGGGACCTAGTGATCCCAGGAGGAGGCGCTGTTGTGCGTTCCGTGACAATCATAAATAGATGTCATTATCAAATAACTTATATTAACTAAATCAAATCAGTATTTGGTGTAACCCTGTGCAATTAAAACAGCTTTTGCCTCGGTACACTTGCACATAGTTGTTCAGGTAGATTTGTAAGTAAGTTTCTTCAAGCGTCTTGGAGACTTTGCCGCAGTTCTCTTGGATTTAAGTAGTCTGTCTCAGTTTTTTTCTGTTTCTTCATGTAATCCCAGATGGACTCAATGATGGTGAGATCAGATCTCCGTGTGGAGCCCCTGCTGATGTCAGACTCTTTGTGCATACAAAAATCTCACTGTATTATTACAATTAGTCTAATGTAAACTGATATTTCCTACTGACACTCTATAACAAAATATATAAATAGCTGGCTTAAAACCATTTTTTGGGGGTCAAACTTTTGCATATTACTGTATGTATATGTTTTATGGAGTTAAGCACAAGCACAAGTTGAGCTTTTATTCATGTCTGTAGCTCAAACAATGCAGGATCAATTACATGACAAGTTTCATACTTAGGGTTAGGGGTTTGTTCAGTAACCCTGAGTATGAGCAATAGTAATATTGATGGTTGCCTTAGCAAACAACACTAATGATTCTTTAGGTGCATGGGCTAGCCATACAACCCACACTCATTTATTTTTTACGACATACTAAGAAGTCAAATTACAATTTAAGCCCCAGCTGTTTGCATCTGTTCCTTTCATTAACAACTTACTCACCGTGGTGCGTAAACACATTAAAAATTAAGCTGCCTCTGATTAGAATATTTACATTTGCTCTTTGACCTCGAATTAGTTAAAGCATTTTTCACTGAAGACTTAATCACCATGATACTGCTTACACAGCCTGTCCCCGCGGTGGAAACCGGGCCACGATCAGAACTGACTAAGCAGTGGATGGCGTCTTATGCGTGCATGCTAAATCCAGAGGATTACACTTGGATCAGTGGAGAAATAAACGAGATGTGGTATAGAGAGCAGACAGATTTCAGACATATTAGCTACCCTAATGAATTTGTTTCATTAGCTCACAATGGACACGGTTTGGTAATTAACAAACTGATCTTTTCGTGAAATCCCAAGAGTGGAATATGGAATTCAATTGTGTTTTTTGTGGGGTCTTTTTAAAGGAATAGTTCAGCCCAAAATGGAAATGTTAATCATCAATTATGAACTTTCATGTGATTTTCTTTCTTCTGTGAAAAACAAAATATGATAGACAGAGCTTCTGTTTTCCATACAATGAGAGTGGATGCTGATTTATACAGCCAAGTTCCAAAATGGACAAAAACAAGGATCATAAAATGCATCTATCTTTGTAAATGTATGTGTTGTTGTGTTTGTGTAAAAGCATTCTTACTCTTGCAGGTGGACTTCTCTTCCAGCCCTTCCCATGTTGCATTAGCTAAGCACTTGATGGTCCTCCTGCCCCCTAGATAGTAGCCGGGGGAGCAGCTCAGCATTATCCGTGCACCAAACTCATTCAGCGAACCCGAGATGAGACGCCACACCATGTGTTCTGAGAGCATGCTCTCAATGTTTGGGCACTGAACCGCTGCAGGACAGAAGGCAAAGAACGCATTAATGGAAAACCATGACCTAGTAGGTCCTGAAACTGGAATAACTAGAGCTTACAGGATTTATGGGATAGATAAACAATACGAGAGAAAAGTTTGGACGCACTTGTATGAATTTATGTTTCCTATGACCTAAAAAATGTTTTGATATAAAGGCTTTTTTAGATGCAGGAAATTACATTACACTAAAATTTCAGTTATTTAAATGAATGAAATCAGACTGATGAATAATACGACTGATAATTCCGACTGATGAATCCGAACATTACATCGTGTTTACATGAACGCTAAATAAAGTGAACATGTTGATGTGCGCGTTTATAAGTCACAAGCAAATTGATCTTTTGACATAAGCTCACTGCCCAAATATTCACGAGTTCTAACCATCCTCCTGCAATTGCTTCTTTTCTTTGTTTTAAAAAGCAGACTTTATATTTATCTATTTTGGGCCCATTTATCTATTATAGAGTTGTCAAAGATGTTAAAAATTTGACGCTTTGAGCACTGTTGAATGGAATCATAAACATCTCTGATTGGCCATTGTGCTCACGCACTCATCAAATATTGTGATTGGCTACAATGATCAGCGCTTCAAAAACATGTTTTAAATACATCAATGACACTCTTCACCGAGCGCTTGCACAGATACAGACGGGAGTGTTTGAAAGCGGATCGGTCCGCTGATAGACACCTGCTTGTGCTTTCAAAAGCTCCCGCTCCCGTTTTTTTTAACCACTTTCAAACACTTCCATGTGCTCTCAAACGGTCCAGTGTGTTGATCATTGTAGCCAATTACAGACATATCCGATGAGCGTGTGAACACAGTGGCCAATCAAAGGAGTTTACGATTCTGCTCAACAGTGTTCAAAGCGTCACAAATGAAAAATTTCTGTACCGACTTGGTACCGAAGTCGGTACTCTTTGACAACTCTATAGGAGACGATGAGCACATGAAGCTTTGTGCCGTACTGCTTATATTTATCAAGCAGTCAAAATGCCCCTTTCCGCACCCAAAACAAGGCGTCTGTGGAGAGAGTCCGAAGCAAGGACTTCTTAGACGACATTGTCCTGCAGCGCACCACAGACGATAAGTGGAATGAGAAATTTAGAATGACATGGCTGTCATTTATGACACAATTCAGAGGCTGCATCCTTCAAAGGACGCAGACTTCAATGGTCATGCCTTCGAAGGCTCAGTCCGACCTTCACGGCCTTCAAAGGATGCAGCCTCTGAAATGGGACACAGTTATAGTCGCACCACTGTGATGCAATCAGCCTTGGAATGCAGCCTTTGAAGGATACATACAGCTCGTTCTGTGCGTCATACGTCATTGCAGATGCGTAGAACTTACAAGTTCCAATTGAAAGAAATTTGAATCAGATTTGGCCAACTCGTTCCGATTGATATGGTTACAGTAAATGTGACTCTTTTATTTCCGATTGTGCAACTTGTCCGATTACAAATGGATTATTAGGGTCCATGTAAATGCAGTAATAGGTACTGCATAATCATTATGTGATAACAGTTATAACTTCCTGTTATTTGTTGTTCTAAAAATAGGTAGTCTTACCTCAAACTCACACCACTGATTGAGTATATTAAACCGTTCAAACAAGGAGAACTTTTGATAGAGTTTTTGCTCTTCATAAGTCAACCTCGGAATGGCTTGGCTTTCGTTTCATTTCGTGAGCACATTCAAGATTTGAAAATGTTATTGATGTGGATTCATCTTGAATGTGTTTGTATAAAGGTGGTTGAAAACTGAGGTGAAAACATAAGGTTTCAGAGTAACAAAATTGAAGCCAGCATGGAACAGATGATTTGACAGTACAGTGCATAGCTCAGATTCAAAGGAAGCTTAATGTGGTGTGGGCGCATATAATTTTGAAGGGGGGGTTGCAAGCTAGGTCAGGTATACTAAATAAGATCTTAAGTATACACAAGTAAACATCTTTCCCTCACGTTTTTCCTCACATTATATTCCCTCTCCATGTTTTACATGACAAAGGTTTCACATCCCTCAGCTCGCACTTGTTTAGATAATTATAAACACAAGATACATCGTAGCTCTGTAGCTTACAGCTAGTCTGGGACACCGTGGATGTGCCATACTATCATCTTAAAGCTTTAGAGTGAAAGAACACCTTGACATAGTGTTATGAAGCAGGACAGAAGCCTCATCCTTTCTCCTTCCTGTCAATGATGACCTCTGAATGCATAATACATTTTGGCTGTTTTAATTTGGATTAATTTGGCTGTGGGCTCTTTGCTTGGTTTTGTGGGCTAATGGTAATTCAGGTCAGAGGGGGGAGATGCCACATCATACCATTTGTCTTGTTTGAGATGCCAAACCACAAAAAATCAAGTCATTATTGTTAATTTTGCCAATTACCTGCCCTACAATACTCTCAGAGGGGGAGACGAGCGAAAACGCGGCTGACTGCGGCGGTTCAATGAGGCGGTAGATTTTAACATGCTGTTGGCATAGAAACAGAGGACTTGATTTGCTCACGTAAACAGCGGGAAGGATGTGCCACATTGCTCCAGGTGCCATCCTCCAGGCAGACAGCAGTGAGCAGGCTGCTTGCATCGGGCCTGTATCCCTCCTCACACTGATACTGCACTTTACTGCCCACCGTGTACTGGAAGCCGTGGAACGATCCGTTAGCAGGAGACTCTGGAACTCCACAAGATACAGCTGCCAATCAGACACAAACAGCACTGCATGAGGATACATGCTATACAGAGTATCTACATAACAGTGCACTTAGCAATGTATATTAGAATACCCACTCAGATTATATTCAATGGACAAAATCCTTGTTTTGATTGTGTGTTTCTTTTGTATGCTTTTTAAAATAGTTTGTAGAAGTGTGCACTGAAGAACTGAAACAGAAGACATGTTGAGTGACCAAATGTAAAGTTGATCACTCAGCTTTAACGGTTAGTTATACGCAAAATTATTTTTGTTAGATACCATGCATAAATAAGGGATAGAAAATGTATACAGAAATAAATGTAAAATATAATATAAAAATATAAATATAATATAAAATATAATATATAAAAATATATAAAAATGACCACATAATTTTTCTCATCTGAATGCGTGACATTGTAATAATGAATGCCTAACTTGGAAGTAGAAGCTTTGCAGGAATGCTTGAATATAGTAAAACCATACATTGTAATGAACAATATAGTTTAATTTAATTTTTTTATTTAATTATATATCTGATGGAAATATGATTTATGTATGTGGAAAAACATTGTACAATAAGTTTCCATATGTTAACTACATTAGCTAACATGAATTAACAATGGGAAATGTTTTTTTTTTAAATCATCAATCAAAACATTAATAAATCTTATTTAATGTTAAATTCAACATTTATTAATACATTATTAAAACCAAAGTTAATCTGTTAATATTATTTAATGAACCTGAGCTAACCTTAACTAACAATGAACAGTTGTATTTTTATTAACTAACATTAAAAAAAGTTTAGTAAATACTGTAACAAACATATTACTTATTGTTAGTTGTAATGCACTAACTAATGTTAACTAATAGGAACTTATTGTAAGGTGTCACCAGAAAAACTGACCTGAACCTGGCTTAAAACCTGACAGTTTGTCATGTCCTGTTGGTCTCAGGTCGTGTGGCAGACCTCTATTACATGCAATCATATATATATATATATATATATATATATATATATATATATATATATATATATATATATATATTAGTGCTGTCAAACGATTAAAATATTTAATCGCGATTAAACGCATTAATGTCATAGTTAACTCGCGATTAATCGCATTTAATCGCACATTTTTATCTATTCTAAATGTCTCTTGATTTCTTTTTGTCCCATTATTTTTTCTCATTTTAATGCTCTTATCAACATGGAAAAGTGGATCGGCTTGCTTTGTGCAAATGTTTTTTATTGAAAACAACATTGGCATATATTGTGTTCAATTTCACACTAAAACATTCTTACTTGGAGCAAATAATCTCTCACACAATGTAACACTGTCCATCAATAAAAGGGTGAAAGAAATACTGACGAGGTCCTGATATTGACGAGGGGGCGGAGAATTCGCATCAGCTGTGTGTGTGTGTGTGTGTGTGTGTGTGTGTGTGTGTGTGTGTGTGTGTGTGTGTGTGTGTGTGTGTTGGCCATCATCAAGTGGTATTTCAGACTGGACGTGCTGCGATGATGATAGCTCAGTTCACAACGACAAAACACACAGATCACTTTGGTCTCGTCAATGGAACCATTTGGCAACTTTTTAAAAGTAAACGTTCCATTCAGAATCTTATTGGCATCCATTTCGGTGTCTCGCGCTCGTCATCCACTCAAAACTGGACGTTTTGAACGTTCCTATAACATTCAGAAATAACGTTTTTATAACTTAATGGGAACGTTATGAAAACGTTCTTTTAACCTAAAATTGTTAGCTGGGGAAGTGGAGAGATTCGCGATTGCACTGAACACGTTTTAAGTGCAGGCACATATTGTCCTAGCGAGCCCAGAGAAAATTCTAACAAGAGCAGCGTGTATCTGAGAGCGCGCGACTCGAGCAGAGAGATTCGTGCTCGGCACATTATATTCCACGCGCGAGCAGAGAGATTCGCGCTCGCGCATCCGGCTTGCAAGCCCAAACAAGTGTGTGCGGCGTGCCTGTTGTTTTGTTTCCGGTCTAGCTAGATCCGCTTGCGCTTTCAAAACGTCCATGCCGCGTCCTATTGCAAAAGCATGTGAAAAAAAACTACAAAGTTTGCTAGGCCAAAAAGACCGTTAATCGCGCGATAAAAAAATTAACGCCGTTAAAATGGGTTTGCGTTAACGCCGTTAATAACGCGTTTAACTGACAGCCCTTAAATATATATATATATATATATATATATATATATATATATATATATATATATATATATATATATATATATATTTGTAATTAGTTACTTTTAACAAGACAAAAAAAAGGTATTTAAAACTACTACAGCCACACACAAGCAACCATTCAGAAAAACCAATGGGACCAATTAAAGCTCTTCCTTATTAAAATGATCACATCCTGAATAAAAAGCAGGCCCTGAGCCCTCCTCTACCTCTGTTTGACCTGCTGGCAGAATGCATGGATTGCTCCGGCCACTTAAAGAAATAATTGCCCTTCATTAGCGCTCATTCTAGATGCCCTTTGTTACAAATGGGGCCTAGCCAGGGCTATTCAGAGCTCTGTGCAGTGGTAAAAGGATATTAGTGCTATGACCTCCAGTCCTTGGAATAGTGTCAGTTACCTTTGTGTGATTAAGAGTAATGAGATTCCTAGAGTAAAATCTTTGTGCTGTTGAATGTACTGGAACTTGGGCTGGCGTCTTTGTGAAACGTCCTTAAAAGATGCTAATTTAACAGAGGCCCTGGGAAATGTTTTTGGGCAGCACTCAGGAGCAGCTTTGCATTCACTAGAATGTTCTGACCCGTGGCAGACTGGGTAGCGCACTTGCTCATGACATACAGCACAAGAGCTGTTTGCAAAAAGGAATGCAGTTTTGGAACCGGGGATGGAACCACCAACCTTTCGGTTTGTAGACAACCTACATGAACCACTGAGCCACTGCCACCCCAAAAATAGAAATAGAGGATTAAAACAAAAATAGAGGATTCCTAAAATATCTTAACCATTGTGGAAAGACCAGTAAAAAATCTCATTCTAGTTTCACAATTGTTACACAAATAGAGACCAGCTCTATTAGAGACCAGCTCAACCATTCACTTCTATTACCAACGTTATTGTAAGTAATAACTACAAACTATTGTATTGTAATAACTACAAACTAACATTTGATTCCAAAATAATTTTTAGACTAAATTTTGACTAAATGTGCAACCTTGTTACTCTCAAACCTGTAATTCATTCTGGCATTCTTTCTTATTTTTTATTTACTTGAATATTATTATTTTTTTGTCTATTTTGTTCAATGTTTATTAATAAATGTTGATGAAAAAACAAACAAACATAAACTAGAGTTTTCAACAGCGTTCAGACTCAAACAGGCTCTATTTCCTACATTACTCATGGAAAGTGCAGTATACTTAAAATCATCTTGTATAACCTGCCTTAAACCTGCACAAATAACAGCTGTAACAATTCAACCTACAGTTCATTTGCTCACAATTTATACGCACAGTCTGATATAAAGATGACTCGTCTTGCTAATGAAAGCACAGCAAACCTCCAAAAGAGACCATTTTCTTTGACAATGCTCTGGAACAGAATACGAGAGGGCTCAGTGCGAAAGGAGAAAGGGCAGACAAAATGCAACGTGGGCTGAAGGATAAAATTAGCACCTCAATAAAAGAGGAAGGAGCAGGGAAGGAAGCATGAACAATGAAATTAAGAGAACCCGCGACACATCAAACACATTTAATTACATTTCTGTCTTAGTCTTAGCATGACTGAAGAGTCCCCCATTATGACATTGGGACAAAGGACACTCGTGATCTCATTGCACAGTCCTCGACGGAAGTGTTTAATGGAATAAAAGCCGAGTAGTGCGGAGGTGCTTTTGAGCGCCCCGCAGAATGACACATTTTGTCATGTGCGTGGAGGCAGGTCGCCTTTTCAAGGCAATCAGACATCTGAATGAGGGAACTGAGTCAGTGAATGTCTATGAATAGTGTGATTTACCTTGGCATAGTGGAGCCAGATTGTCCCACTGGTAAAGCCCATTGGGATGGAGTCTGCATGTGGCATTTCTGTGACCCACGAGCCTATAGCCAGCGTTGCAGTAATACTGGAGTCTGCTGCCTGGTCTGTCTCTCGCCCTGTTGATGACTCCTCCATTCTTGGGTGGATCGTTCACACTGCAGTATGCAGCTGCGGGAGACGGCAACAAACACAGTTCATTACAGTATGATGTTCAGGGTGATTCTTTTTTTTTATCTATGCTAAATCATTCATCACATGCCCTTGAATACAGATCTAATCATGGCCTTGATCAACCTTTTAGATTTTTTTGAGTGCGGTGGTAATGCCATTTTTATCTTTTCAGGTAAAAAAAGGAAAACAAAAACTAGCCTTACCCATTCATTTTTATATTTTTTTGTCCGTTTTAATCATAAATCTAACATACTTTACAAACCTTATTTAAATGTAAGTTTGCTTCCGAAGTAAATGCACTTCGAATTTTTTACAGGAAAACAAAAATACAGATTTTATACAGAGTGACATTCAAAAATCATCACCAAAACTACATAAAGAATCTTTGCAACCCTGAATATGGATTCAGCTGGAACCAGGATGAACATGGTTTTTGCCAACCACAATTTGTTTACTGTGCTAAATTGGTAGCTTAAAAAAAATGGGTAACATTTTACTTTACAGTGTCCTTGTTACATATGTTACATGTACTTACCATAGTAATAACAGTAAATCATGCATAATCACATGCAGATTACACTCAACCAATCCCTCATCCTACCCTAACCCTATAGTAAGTACATTTTGTTGATTAATATTACTCAGTACTTAAATATATAAATCACACTGTAACAATGACACCTTAAAATAAAGTGAAAAAATTCCAACTAAATGTTTGATTTTTAGGGAATTTCTGTTTACTTTTGTACAATAATTGGCCAATGTAAAGTCTGAGTACTAAAACAAAACCCGTTCTCCACTTCTCTAGATAGCTTTTTATTAGACAGAAATTTGTATCCATATTGTTGGTCCATTTCCTTGCAAGAAAATTATGCACATTTTAAATGTATTAATCTTCTGTATGTTCATTTTGTAAACTTGTATGGTGGTACATGACCATTTAGATGATATGGACTAAAAGTCATAAATCTCAAAATGTAGTCTTTAAAACTGTTTTTAAGTTTGATTTGGAGATTAAACTAATGGGAAAGGGCAGCTTGCTGGTTATAAAAAAAAGAAGATCATTAGATCTTGTTTTTTATGTGACACAAATACAAGTTTACCCATCATAAAAAGGAGAGCAGAAGCTCGAGGGATGTCAAAGCTTAATCTCACTTCAGATAGATCAAATCAATTGCATCATCACACCAACTCTGATGAGAGGTCTAGACTTAGCTGCGAGTGATTAACCAGACCTTGCGTACAAAAAAAACTAAAAAAAAACTTCATATGGCACTGAATTCTAATTTCCGAAAGCCCTACGGACTAAGAAAGGCGGGAACAACAAGGAGGGCTTGAAGTTGCTTCTGAAAGATGTTTTATAGAGATAAAAGTGTTGTATTTATCAAAAAGTGTTACCTACATCCCGTGATTATTTTAACTCAAGAATCTAAATACACAGTAGCCATTCAGAGGGTTTCAAAAACACAATCCCTCTGAGCAATGTAGTCGTTTCTCTTTCTGTCTGCTCTTGACAAAATCCAATAAACAGGAAACATGTGGCAGCACACTGGAATAATGGGCCTGAATAGGGCACAGCATGTCTGAAAGATCAACTGGAACGTTGACAGAGAGGCAGAGGAACGGGTGAAGAGATGCCAAGTAATCATGGCCACTGGCTTTGCGGTACATAAATCATGTGTAGCCATTGGTCGAAATGTTGGTCAGAAGAATACGACATGATAGTTATTCAGCAAAATGTATTGCTGCATCTTTAACCACTATTACAGCAGACTTGCCACTGGCTCCCCGGAGGTAAGATGTGTCTGGTTCTAGCTTAATGAGGGCTAACTTAGAAAAGGCTGAATTCCTCACTTATTGACTCATTTGGATCCAAAGCAACTACCTTGAAGGGCTAAAAGTCCGGAATAATTCTGGCACACATATTAATACTAGGCCTACTAATTTTACCAACAGACAACCGTTTCTTAACTACAACGAACACGATGCTGCAACACGCAATAAAAGGTATCTTTTCCATGTTAATCAGAGTTTTTGTCCTAACCAGCCGCGACGCTGACATGCGACGATTCTATTTAGAAACGGTTTCTATTTTTTTGCGACGTCGCGCTGGAACAACAAACACAAAGTGTGGCAATGATAATCTCAGGTACTGTTTATGTGCTTTATTTAATTTTAAAAGCGTGTAATGGGACTTGGAATATCATTTAGTGCTCCCAGCTTTGTAGCTGTAAAAGCAACAATGGATAATTCACCTCAGATTTTGAAATTAAAAAAATGGAAACAAGAACGTTCAAACTGTGAACAAACAAGTGTATTATTTGACAACGATTGTTTTACTAACTCAGTAGCCTATGTATTTAGATAATGTTTAAATTGTGTAATATTTGTGAATTTATTATTTTTAGCCTACTTCTCCATGTTCTTGCGATTGCCGTCAAGATTACACTCTGGTGCTGTGCACTTGCCGCGAGACTCGGCCCACACACTGATCTGATTGGCTGTGGGTTTTGATTGATTTTGACGCATCTCGCAGTCGTGTCGCGTCTAGTGTGGACAGACAAATTATTTGTCGCTGGAATTTTATCGCATCGCATCTGGTTAGGACACAGTGTTAGACAGAATTGTAAATTTAAACCTGATTAAGGTGTCTGGATGAAACAAAAGTATAAATGAAAAATCAAAGAACCCCAAAAAATGGAGCTGGATAAAAAGTATTTTATTCGCCAACGCATTCCAGTGCACATGCCTTCATCAGAAATAAAAGTGAAAAGATTTTCTTGATTCTTTGATTTCTCCATTATACAAGTGTTGCTGATTTTCTGTTTAATAAGTACTTTTTTATTTTTATAAGTTGTATAAAATAACTATACAGTACTTCTGGAAGCATTAAGAAATTGTGAAATATGAAAAAAATATGGAAACATGTTTAACAAACCCGTGTAGCGTATTTTGAAGCCTTTCTTGCTGGTCGCATGATCGGTTGACCATCTGAGGTAAAGCTGATTTGTTTTGCTAGTGAAATTCAATTGTGTGGAGTGGTTCCCACTCAAAGCCACCAACAGCGGACTCTGTCCAGATGGCCCTGGTAAATAAAACATCAAAAAAACAAGTAAAACTAAATATTGCAAACCACAAATCTGTTGGGCAGCAAGGCAGAAGAGACAGAAGGAAAAGTGATTCTCAAACTTTTCAAGCCAAGGACCAAACTGAAAAACAAAACAGCATATCGACTTTTTCAAGTTCCACCTACGATAGTGCCAGTACACATTACACCTTTTATCCCTGTCACTTTAAAAATGCCCTAAAACACACATGCACCACAATAATAGCATTTAATAGTTTTACAATTAATTTCAAACTTTAAAATGAACTAACACCCAATCAAATATATATTCATGAAGCTTAAGCAATATGTTATATCTTAAAACCTCTCCTGTCTATTTAGATGTGCTTGGATTGCTCAAATTGATGCTCAAAACAGAGTGCTAAATTCAGTGTTTCTGAGTCAAATGCAGGCCACCTGTAAGCATTCCTCCAAAATATCAAGCTCACAGATTTTTTTTTGTTTTTATCTCAGTTTTTGGCTTGACGTTTTGTCAATTTTTAATAGTGTGAATTTACTTTTTAATTAATAGGTAAAATGTGTCACAAATGATCATTTTAGTTGTGATACATTGTTAAAAAAAATACCTTAACAAAAATAGTATTTTTTGTTTAGTATGTGTTATAATATAGTATAATATAATATAATTGTCACAGAGCGCTCAGCGACGCCTTCTCCTGGTCGCATCAGATCTCTCTCTCCCGCATATTAGGACTGCAATTCCCATTATCCTTCCCTGCTCATCATCTCCTGATTATCCCCTCATTATGGCATCTGCAACACCTGTGTCCCATCAGCTCCCCTTTATTTGGACTGTTCTGTTCAGTGTTAGTTTGTGAAGTCTTGATTTACCCACCTTGCGTGTCTGTACTGTTTTCTCTGGCTTGCCTGTGTCTTACTATTTGGACTCGGAACTCGTTTATAATTCTCAGCCGCCTGTCCTGACCTCTGCCTGTTTATACGACTTCTCTTGGATTGCCCTCGTTTATGAGCTGTTTTTGAGTTTATGTCTGCTGTTCTCTGCTGGCTCACCTGTGTTAACAAACTACTGCAGATGGATCCAAACGCCTCAGCCTCTTCGTCACAGAAGACTTCACCAAAGCAGGATCCAGCAGATTTTCTTCGACTGGCCTCCGAAGTATCAAATCAAGCTAATGTGTTGGCCTCTCATCGGCAACAGTTAGTAAAACTGACAAACCTCACAGAGGAACTTGTGAGATCAGTTCAAGCCCTTTCGCCGCCGAGCGCGGCGGATAATCAAGCCGCGAGCCCAGCTGCACCTGCTCCCGTTTCACCTGCCGTGAGTAATAATTCAAACCATCCCGAGTTATCCCTTCCTGACAAGTTTGATGGCTCATCCTCTACCTGTAGAGGATTTCTGTTGCAGTGCAGCTTGTATTTCGACCAACAAACCCAGTCCTTCTCCACTGATGAGAGCCGCGTTTCCTTCATGTGTTCTCTGCTCACCAGCCGGGCTTTGGAATGGGCTACTTTGGAATAGGGTCTGGAGAGGTGCAATACGCCAAACAACCCCTTACACTCTGCTTCGGGACACTGCATTCTGAAACTATCCAGTTTTTTTACTATCCACTCGCCTATGCATCCTGTGATCTTGGGGCTTCCATGGCTGGAGAGACATAATCCTCAAATTTCCTGGTCTGACAGGAGAATATCTCGGTGGTCCTCATTCTGTCAGATTAACTGCGCCGCCGCTGTCCAAGGGACTGATCTCCACACTGCCGCTCTCAAGGGAGTGGATTTTCTGAAAATTCCCTCCGAGTACCACGACCTGGCTCTGCCGCGGAAGGGTTTACCCGCTTTCACAGCCTGAAACTGAGGCCATGAAGGCGTACATAGATGATCAGCTGGCTAAAGGTTTCATTACCCCCTCCACATCTCCGGCTTCCGCCGGATTCTTTTTCGTCAAGAAGAAGGATGGGGGTCTTCGGCCGTGCATTGACTATCGCGGTCTTAATGAGGTGACAGTCAAATACCGCTACCCTCTCCCATTGGTCCCAGCAGCCCTAGAGATGCTCTGCACTGCCCGCTACTTCACCAAGCTGGACCTGAGGAACGCGTACAACTTGATTCGCATTCGGAGCGATGACGAGTGGAAGTGTTCTCGACTACATCTGGGCACTATGAATATCGGGTAATGCCGTTCGGCCTTTCCAACAGTCCTTCTGTTTTCCAAGCTTTTGTGAATGATATTTTCCGGGACATGTTACATCAGAGAGTTATTGTTTACATTGATGATATTTTGATTTATTCTGATTCCTTTGAGGAGCATGTCCAGGACGTTCGTGCGGTTCTCAAGCGTCTGATCGATAACCAGCTCTATGCCAAGCTCTCCAAGTGCGTGTCACCAGACACGCATCTCCTTCCTGGGCTATATCATCAGTGTGGACGGAGTTCTGATGGATGACAGCAAGGTCAGAGCCGTGGTGGATTGGCCCCAACCTTCCTCTGTTAAGGAGCTGCAGCGCTTTCTGGGCTTTGCCAACTTTTACCGCCGATTCATCCGCAATTTCAGTGTAGTTGCTGGCCCTCTCACATCGTTGCTCTGAGAAGGGGGTAAATATTTCAAGTGGACGGCGGATTGTACTGCAGCCTTTGATTGTCTTAAGGAGAGTTTCATTTCCGCTCCTATCCTCCATCACCCAGACCCTGAGAGGGAGTTTATAGTTGAGGTGGATGCTTCAAGCACAGGTGTTAGGGCTGTTCTGTCTCAGCGGCAGGGGAGCCCGGCGAGGATGTTCCCTTGTGCCTACTACTCTCGGAAGCTTAATTCAGGGGAGCGCAATTATGACGTGGGTGATCGCGAACTCCTGGCCATGAAGGCGGCTTTCGAGGAATGGAGGCACTGGCTGGAGGGAGCTTGCTAGCCTTTTACTGTGCTTACTGATCACAGGAATCTCGAGTACATCAGGTCAGCTAAGCGTTTAAATGCTCGCCAGGCTCGCTGGTCACTGTTCTTCTCGAGGTTCAACTTCAAAATCACCTACAGGCCGGGCTCCCAGAACGGCAAAGCTGATGCCCTGTCTCGACATTTTGACGCTCCTTGTGAGGAATTGAGTCCTGAACCCATCATTCCATCTCCTCTGATCGTGGCCCCGGTTCAATGGGACATCATCTCAGAGATCACCGCGTCTCTAAATAGTCATCCTGCTCCTCCAGAGTGTCCCGCCGACCGTCTCTTCGTTCCATCCGGACTTCGTCACCGGGTGCTTCAGTGGGTTCACTGCAGCCCCAGCGCAGGTCATCCAGGTATTACGGCCACCACTCAGTTAGTTACCAATCGCTTTTGGTGGGGTTCTCTCCGGTCGGATGTTGTAAAATTTGTTCACCAATGCTCTATTTGCAATACAGTGAAATCTTCCCATCTCAAGCCTGCCGGTCTGTTACAGCCTTTGCCAGTACCTCAACGACCCTGGTCGCATATCGCAGTGGATTTCATTATGGATATACCCCCGCCAAAAGGGTTCACTACTATCCTCTCCGTGGTGGATCGCTTCTCGAAGTCCTGCCGTTTCATACCCCTAACCAGCCTGCCCACGGCCTTACAAACGGCCGAGGCTCTTCTCAATCAGGTTTTTCGGCTCTTTGGTTTACCCGAGGACATTGTCACGGTCCGTGGTCCCCAGTTTACCTCCCGTGTTTGGAGAGAGTTGTTTTCTAAACTCAATATCAATTTCAGTTTGACTTCTGGTTACCATCCTCAGGCCAACGGGCATGTTGAACGTCTTAACCAGGATTTGATTCGTTTTCTAAGAACCTACTGCCACCAGAATCAGCAGGACTGGAGCCGTTATCTGGCATGGGCAGAGTATGCCCAGAACTCCTTGGTAAAACCTGCCACTGGTCTAACCCCTTTTAAATGTGTTTTAGGTTTCCAGCCTCCGCTCTTCCCGTGGGCCGGGGATCCCTCCGACCTCCCAGCAGTAGACGCCTGGCTCTGGCGCAGTGAGGCTACCTGGAATGCTGCTCACGTTCACCTACAACGCACCATTCGCCGTTATCAGCACCAGGCGGATCGGAGGAGGCGTGAGGTTCCCAGGTATCGACCCGGCCAGTGGGTTGGGCTCTCTGCGCGAGATCTCCGTCTCAAGCTCCCAAGCAGGAAACTGTCTCCTCGCTTCGTCAGACCTTTCAAGATTCTCCGCCAGATAACACCAGTTTCTTTTCGTTTAGCTCTCCCTGCCCATTACAAGATCTCACCCACATTTCATGTGTCCCTTTTCAGACCCGCTGTTGCCCCCAGGGGAGAGAGAGGTCTGGAGGTGGCCGCTCCTGTGCAGACTCCCCCCATGGAGGTGGACGGCGCTGAGGCTTACCGGGTGCGAGAGGTACTGGACTCCAGACGTCGCGGCGGGGTGTTACAGTACCTTATCGACTGGGAGGGGTATGGCCCAGAGGAACGCTCCTGGGTCAGGTCCCAGGATATCCTGGACCCTGCATTGACCGCTGCTTTTCACCGAGACCACCCATACCGTCCTGCTCCAAGACCCCGTGGTAGACCCGCCGACATTCAGGTCCTCGCTTCCGGTGCCGCTCGCAGGGGGGGGAGGCTCTGTCACAGAGCGCTCAGCGACGCCTCCTCCTGGTCGCATCAGATCTCTCTCTCCCGCATATTAGGACTGCAATTCCCCATTATCCTTCCCTGCTCATTATCTCCTGATTATCCCCTCATTATGGCATCTGCAACACCTGTGTCCCATCAGCTCCCCTTTATTTGGACTGTTCTGTTCAGTGTTAGTTTGTGAAGTCTTGATTTACCCACATTGCGTGTCTGTACTGTTTTCTCTGGCTTGCCTGTGTTCTTACTATTTGGACTCGGAACTCGTTTATGATTCTCAGCCGCTTGTCCTGACCTCTGCCTGTTTATACGACTTCTCTTGGATTGCCCTCGTTTATGAGCTGTTTTTGAGTTTATGTCTGCTGTTCTCTGCTGGCTCACCTGTGTTAATAAACTACTGCAGATGGATCCAAACGCCTCAGCCTCTTCGTCACAATAATATAATATAATATAATATAATATAATATAATATAATATAATCACTCCAGCGACATTACATAGGATAAGCACAATAGAATTGGACGCATGTGTAAAATAATCAATAACATTCCATCTGTAAAGAGGAAACAAAAATAACGTTTACCATCAAAAATCTCCAGTTCGTCAAACTGCTTCTCGCTCTGGAACATTTCCACATAAATGGAGATGGTGAAGGAAGGCTGCACTCTGATGATCCAAGAGCAGGTCTGGGAGTTGGGGTAGTTTCTTGGAAAGCCCGGACTCAGGATCACACCAGAGGAGGCAGATCGCTCCTCATTTGCAGGACACTGAGCTGTAGGGTAGATACAGAAATCACAGGAATCATGGCTATTATTAGTGATGTAGTACTCGAGTCCGGTCTCGAGACCGATTTCTGCTTTCTCGGACTCGTCTCGGACTTGTTCCTTCAAAGACTCTGTCTTGACTCGGACTCGACCCTTCAAAGACTCGGTCTTGACTCGGACTCGGCATAGGCGGTCTCATCCCCATCACTAGTTATGGGGGAATAAAGTTTTAAAAGATACTGAATTCGAGTGTATTGTCAAAATATTTAAAATTGGGAAATATTAGAAAATATTAGAAAGTAGCTAAACCTACTAATTTAGACATGCCACTAGAAAATGTTAATTTGCTCTGCATGTCCTAACTATGATTAAAAAAGTCAGGGTGGGCTCAACATGTTGATGACAGAGCAGCACTGTTGAAGCATTTTAGAAAAATGCTTGCGGAAGATGATGCATGCGGTAGGGATTTTTTTTTTTTTTTTTTGATCTGAAACGCAAGTGTCAAAGCGCAAAGCGCAAGTAACTTTGTGGGCGGATCCCGACGCTGTTGCTATTTTCCCGGCGGGATAAATGCCTCTTGCGCCTGGCGCAAATCTAAAAGGGGTTGGTCTGAAGTAGCTTCATTATTCATAGGTGTGGTTTGGGCGTAACGGGAAACAAACCAATAAGAGCTTTATATCACATTCCCTTTAAGAGCATGATGAACGAGATGCGCTTGTTCCATGGCGCAATACTATTATAACGGCGCATTTACCAGGCGCGCTTCAGAATCGGTTCTCAGCCGAGGAGATCGATGTTCTCGCCAGGGTCGTAAAAGAAAGAGAAGTGACATTGGGGTTGGGACAAACCCAACCAAATTAGCTTCGGTTAAACATGCATATAATAATTTGGGTAAATGTGTAAGCTTTATGCCTATTTTCCCCATCGTCATGGACACAACAATGATTTCCCTCGTGTTTTAATATTTTTCCTTATAATAATGTATAATTTGCAAAAAGTTAAATGCATCTGTGTAGATGAGAGAATCATCTACAGTGTATGTGCGTTGTTCACAATCTGTATTATGGCCAAGCATGCGCGCTTAAAATAGCATCGGAATGTACGTGCAACGCGCCATTGACTTTAGACTAGTTTTTTTCTGGTCAGTGGCGCAATTGTTTTATAGAACAGGAAAATAGCATGAGGGAAAGTTTGCGCCGGAACACACCTCCTCTTTGCGCTGAACCGCCCCGGGGAGTGCAAGTGTATTTCTTAGTTAACCGACGTGTGTATGTGGAGGGAAAAGTCCGCTTTGCGCGGGTGCAAAATAGGAATGATACATGCGTCAGTGTACAAAGTCATTTGCGCCGGGTGCAAGATAGGGCCCTAGGTCTTTACTCGGACTCGACTGTATTTGAAAACCAAGGGACTCGGTCTTGACTCGGACTCAACCCTTCAAAGACTCGGTCTTGACTCGGACTCGGCATAGGCGGTCTCGTCCCCATCACTAGCTATTATTACTACAAATCGCAACGTGGTTTTCCTACAAACAAAGATGCAAGCTCCAGAGTATTCCAGTAAAGACAGTAAAGTTTAAAAAACTTTCTCTAACATGTGCAGTGCTTCTACTGGATTCACCTCAGGGGTGAGAGCCTTGCATTGAGGAAGCAACAAAGTGAGTTGATGCTTTTTGTTAATCCGCCTTGTGGGTGGGAGAGTAAAGGAAACAAACCAGGAGAACTATTGCTTCTTCATGGCATTGTACAAAAAGTACAGACAAGCCAAACGGCTCAAATTTACAACTGAAAGCTTTGCCGAGGATAACTGGAATGTTTTTTCCCCTTGCTCCCAAGGCAGCTGTCGGCTACTGTCTATTTGTTACCATACAACAAAACAATGTTGCTTCTGGGGCTTCGTGCCATCTTTTTATGGATTATATTTTTATAAGCTTTGATTACAAGAATCACACTAATGATTCAGCATCTTTATTATTTCTGATTACTGATCCCCAACCGTCTTTAAATTATTTAAGTTAAGTACTCTCTTTTGGATGAGTTTTGTAATTACCATTATTCAATAGATTCTCATTACTGTAATATAGTGCTTTATTTCTGTATTACCATTTAAAAAGTAGGATCTGGAATGTTTGTAAAGTTTTAGGCTTCAATGTTTGTAAAGTTTTAGGCTTCATGCTGCACCAAAGTCACTTTTCCATAATCATGACGATTGTGAAATATATACCTCACATATTTATACGTTTTTTTAAATAATTTTTTCACTAACCTTCACATGCTGGTGGTGGTCCCTCAAACTGCAGGTGAGAGTTCAGCTTACAGGTGACCTCATTGCTGCCAACCAATGTAAATCCAGGAAAGCATCGATACCTCACAATATCACCTGCATGGTCAGTAAGAAGAATTCAACATTTTTTCAATATTGTTTGCATCATGTCGTTGATATTCTTTCAAAAATGGCCAGCTGTTCATACCGATTTCATAGTCCTGGTCTTCAAATAATATCTCTGCTTGTTCAACCATAGGGGGAGGAGGGCATTTCTTGAGCCGATAAGCTAAGGAAATGAAAAAAGAAGTTCTGAAGCAATTTACCTTTATAAGCATGACATGACACCAAACAACCCACCTAGAGTATAAATTACACATAAGACATGTGACAACATACAGTTCTATGAATCAACATTCTGAGAGCCCTCTCAAGAATACAGAGTTGTATTTTAACCACCCATCTACAACTCACAAATATGCCAGACGTTTTCCGAAATGAAAGTTGAAAGATTAGATGAAAGGTTCATTTTCACATGATTTTCCTATGCTCTTCGACGCATGCCTGCATGCTGACACTGATATCAAAGAGGCCAAATGAAGCTTCTATTTTTGACTCTTCTAATCTCCTGAAATAACGTGATGTCATCAGAAGCAGCCGTCATGCTTCCTTAGTGTATGAAAACAAGTTGAATCCCATGCTTTAAATATATTTCGAGCAGTACTTTACGGTATGCATTGCATTTCAGCTGCAACATTTTTCATTTGAAGCAGAAACTAACCATGGAAATTGAGGACAAAGAATCCACTTGTCGAGAAGTCGCTGTGGAACTTGATAAGAACCTGATTGAAAGTGCTGTAGGCTGACTCGAGGGCTGTGTTGCCGCTGAAAATCCCCAGCTGTGGGTAGCTTTGCTCTGGGCCGTCCCTGGAAGAGGGAAACTTGCATTGAAATTACATTACAACCTGTGATCCCACCATAATCTTCAAAAGTTACAGTGAGATTGCGCTGACTTTTGAATAAAAGCATTACATTACAGACCAGCTTGAACGAAAACAGTAAAAATGATGACTTCACAGACTAGTCTGCTTGTTTAATGACTTATGAAGATGAACAGGTGATATTGCTGGGAAAGCGCCGAAGATGTATATTTCATCAAGTCAGTTCTGTTTCAGATTATTCAGAAGAAATTACAATATTTTGCTCTGTGTTCTGTTATTACTAACAAAGCGAGATTTAAATTGAGTTACTTCTGTAACTTAAGTAAAATAAATGAAGGTGTTGAAAATTAAAAGAAAAAAATAATTCAGGTTAATCTTTATGAAACCTCTCTGGTCATATTAGAAACAGGTCAAATATAGGCTACACGTATATATATATATATATATATATATATATATATATATATATATATATATATATATATATATATGGTAGGCTATTAAATGTTAAAGGGTTAGTTCACCCAAAAAAAAAAAAAAGAAAATCTGTTCTTTCCAGACCTTTCCAAGTCTTCGGAACACAACTGAAGATATTTTTTAATGAAATCCGAGAGCATTCTGGAACAACATGAGGGTGAGTAATTAATGACAGAAATAAAATGTTTGGGTGAACTAACCCTTTAATGTCAGAGTATTAAAGCCACAGTATGTAAGTTTAACCGCTAGAGGTCGCTTATTCAAAACAATAACAAAGACGTAGCTTAATGAAACAGTGACTGAGCGTGAAATCATGGGAGTTGCCGTGTTCACCTCCACAGCCATTTTTGCTTTATGGGGTTACCTTTGGCGACAGAATCAGCATATGATAATGAATTATTGTGGTCCATCAAACAAAACAATTTTTTGTTTTGTTTGATGGACCATTTTTCGTGTATGCAAAACAAACACATGATTGTCAGCTTTGACGCTACATTTTTTCAGGGAGCGCACTGTGTTCCCATGGTTTCTACCGACAACTGAGGGTAGGGGGATATGACGCCACTGACGGGCCGTGTCACTGGTTAAAATTGCGTATTTCTCTGGTTTTAAACACTGTTGGAAACATTTGGGATGTACATGTATATGTATATATATATATATATATATATATATATATATATATATATATATATATATATATATATATATGGTTTATTTTTTTTCTTCCTGAGAATTACCCCAATGATTTTATTCAAAAGCTTCACAACTTCTTAGAAAAATGAAACTTTCTCGAAATCTTGCTGTGCACAGTGACTACAGACTACCAATATTGGTAAACAAAGTGGAACTCGATTTGAGTAACGATTTGCTTGACGTACAACAACAACAGCAGCATTTGTCTAGTCTGCAAGTTTAAATAATTACCTTGTCCTCATCTCAGTCTGATATTTGCCAAATGGCTCGTTAAATGGAGCTGTGCTCACCAGACGGCGATATAGTCAGTCACAGGCTCAGTTTGGAGCAGGGTGAAGTTGATGTAAACTCCATGACCATGAGGCACGGTGATGAGCCAAGTGCAGTCCTGAGAGTCTGGGTACTCGTTTGGGTACTCTGGAGAGAAAATGGTGCCGTTTGGAGCCGTCACGTTGTAGCCACAGGGAGCTGTGTGCAGATAAGCATTACTCAACCATGACTGCATTAGTAATCTGTCTTTCAGAATGACAGCAAATGTTAAACACCAGGGAATACAGCAAAATCTGAATGTTAGGGGAATAACTCAACCAACAATGAAAAGTCTGACATTATTTACTCACCCTCGTGTTCTTCGAAACCCATATGCTGTAAATCGCACACAAACAACCCCCCGCACCCCCAACGCTCACTCCCACCACCCGCCGGATAATTCTCCAAAATGGACCAAAGCACCATATAGGCTCTATAAAAAAAGACCTACAAACCTATTGTATAACTTCAGGAGTCATATGGACTACTTTTAAGATGCTTTTCTTGTCCTTGTTTTGAGCTTTACAGTGTTGTTGTATGGGGAAAACACAGCATACAGATTTTGGAATTACATGAGGGTGCTTAATGACAAAATGTACATTTTTGGCTATATACTCCTATAAAGACTCCTGTAGCTGAGAGTATTGTTTCATTTGCAGATGAGTGAAAACTGAAGAGAAGAACAAAACATTCCTGAGGCTGCAAGAAACAACATGGATAGCAGATACTGGCACAGAGTTCACAACACAATAACACACTTAGGAAACAAGAAAAAAAGGCCCAATAGTCTTTGCAGTTCAGATTCCCTGCAAACAGAAGCCTTGAAGAAACAAGTTGAGCGACTGATCGATAATAGACAGGTCGGCTTTCACGCTACACTACCCACGCTAATCATCAAGGCTACAATTTAGAACAGCTCCCAGTAGCCTATGTCTCCACTGTTCAGGTCTTCAAAGTCTGTTTTAAAGATAGTTTTAATACACAATGGCTCTTATTGTACTAGTAATACAAAGTAGTAACACTTCAGTTAAAGAGGAATAGTTAAAAAGGCATTTGGGAGTGTACTGATAATACCTTTGTAAGTCTTGAAAAGTCAGAGCATTTATAAAGCTTTCTGTTTCAAAGTGTGGGCAAAGGCTGCTAAAAATAACAGTGTGCTTATCACAACACAACTTGAGAAACTTAAAGAAATGCTAACAGGGATAGAGGAAAAAATAACACACTACTTTACTTTCTTCCCTTCCCTTCCCTTTACCTTCACAGCGAGGAAAGGGTTGGTTCCACTTCCTGTTGATTCCATGCTGGCATGTTAACACAGGGTGGCCCACCAACACATATCCAGAGAAGCATTCAAATGTTATCGATTGGCCTGCATTGAAATCGCCGTTGATGATGTATCCATTGTGGAATGGATATGGGTCTTGACAGTTTTGTAATTCATATGCTAAAATAGCAAAAGAAAAGAAAAGAATGCAGAACACATGAATATCTGTATGTCTGGAAGTGGAAGTATGATATTTCCACACTCATGTTGTTCCAAAACCCATCTTTTTTGAAACATTAAATAAGATGTTTATGCATCATAGAAAAAAAAACAGTAAATAAAATGGGTTTGGAACGATATGGTGGCGAGTAGATTATGACAGAACTTTCATTGTTGGATGTATTTATTTATTCCTTTGTTTATTTACACTGATAAACAATGATTCTTTAGTGAAGTAAATACTACAGAAAAAACTAAAGTAATTTCTACATTGAATAAGTTAGTTCAGGCAAGAATAATAATAATAAAAAAAAAATCTATATTAGTACTTGAACTTGACCCTACTATGTCTCCTGGGGTCTATATGACCCCAATCGACTTTTTCGTAGTAAATAAACATGGTTCCCTTCATCTCAGTTGCATAAAATGTTGTGACTTTTTCTACATTATCTATCTATACACACACAAAAAAACTGGGCTTGATTCGGTTGTTCTAAAGGTGTGTAAAAAAAAAGTCACATTCAGTGCCTTTGGGGTCAATATGACCCCACATTGAAATGAATGGGAAAATCGAAAAAAATGTGTTTTTTATTTTTCATTTGTCAAAAAAAATCAATAAATCCAGAATAAATCTGAAAATTTCCATACCGCAATGAAGTCTTGGTACTAGAGCACAAATGCAATGTGGAATGAACATGATCACTTGCAAACACACGTGTACACGCACACAAACACACATAAATGTATTACTCCAATAGAAAGCATTTTTATTTAAATTGGCAAATAAAATCAATAATTCCAGCATAAATCTGAAAATTCTCACACATAAATGAAGGCCTGGTACTAGATCACTAATACAATGTGGAATGAACATTATCACACACACATGTGCGCCCACACACACACAGACACAAATACACACACAGATAGAGAGAGGTGTGACTACAATAGAGAGCATTTTTATAGAATTTTGGAAATAAAATCAATAATTTCTGCATAAATCTAAAAATGTTCACACACAAATGAAGGTATGGTATGAGAGCACAAATGCAATATGGAAATAACATGACCACCCACACATAACGTACACACAGAGAGACACACAAAGAAACAAACAAAAAAAACAAAAAAACAAACTGGTGTGACAGAAAAAGAGAGCATTTTTATAGAAATTGGGAAATAAAATCAATAATTCCAGCATGAATCTAAACATTTTCACACATAAATGAAGGTCTGGCATTAGAGAAAAAAACAATGTGGAATGAGCCTGATTACACACACACACACACACACACACACACACACACACACACACACACACACACACACACACACACACACACACACACACACACACACACACACACACACACACACACACACACACACACACACACACGCACATGTGCACACACACAGACACACAGGTGTTTACTCTTCATTCCCTGTTCATATCTGCCTATAGCTGTTTGTTTTTTGTTTTTATTTCCTTTTAAAAATGTATTTCTTATTGTAAAGTTATTCATTTTATACATTTTGATCATTGAAATAATATGAAATTGCAATCAAGTATTTTCTTTTAGTGGTAACTTGTGGCATTATTGCAAATTTATTTGGTATTACTGCAAAATTTATATAGCATTATTGCAATAACAAGATACTTCAAAAGACCTCAAACAACAAGAAAAATAATTCTAAACTTTGACAAAATACTGATTTAATGTATTTTAAACGTTTAAATATATATATTCATAAAAAAAAGCTGTTATAAGAGCAGTAAGTCACATCCAGAAAAATGAATGGATCTCTATGGGGCCTCTGCTGAAAGTATATGGTAATTACACTTTAATGCTAAACATATATTATCTACAAAAAAACATCTAACCAGCAGATGGCAGAATTATGCATCTAACACCTAGATCAATATCCAGAAACAATTCCTATTTAAATTTGATCATCATTAATGTGTTTTTTTTTTTTCATAAAAATGTAATATTTCATATTTATGCTACTGGTGTTGTTGAGGAATTTTGCAGTAAAAAGGTAAAAAAGTACTTCATATCCCCCAAAACACAGCATAAAAATATAGATGAGAAGTAAACAAAAAAAAAGATATATAATTTGTATTATTAAAATGTATATTTTTTTGTACAATAGCTCTATTTATTTCTGGGGTCATATAGACCCCAAATACACTGAGTGTAAACAGGAAACAAAGACCATATAAAGCTCGAAAAATATATTTTACTTGGAATTGTTTGTTTACATTAATGATTCTTCAAGTAAATATCAAAGTTATAAAATAAAGGAACATCTGCTTAACTTCCAGATACTAGTGTTCACATTATGCAATGAGGCATTAATAATTAATACAGTAACATTTTTCACTGTTTTTTAAGTTGTATTTTCACTGTTTTGTCGTTGCTTTTGTCCTTAGGTTTAGTTCATTTTCTTAAACAAAAATTAATTTTCTACTCAAACTGACCCATTAATACTCAAAAACTATCCATTAAATGTTACCGTTATTGTGAACAAAGTCTCTGTGTTTGGTTGAGTACCTCATTACCTTTATTGTGTAGATATGTTGTCAACATTCGGCTGGTTGAAAGTGTAACAGGAAATCTATTGTATTGTTTACTTAAATGTTTTTAAGTAAAGCATACACTTTCAAAATCATGGCTTAATTCGGTGATACATTGTTTGAGTAAAATTTATAAAGAGTGAGTAAAATGTACTTGAAATTTCAAATGAGTAAGTAGAAATTAATCAAACTCTGGTGACACTTCATTTTAATGCTCTTTTAATAGACATTCTACTGACTATAAGTAACTGTAACTACGTCAACTTATTCTACTTACCCGAAGCCTAACACGTAAAGCTAACCAAACAGTCTACTGACCGTCAACTGTAGTCTATTAATATTTTAATGAGAGTTAGTTGACATGTAGTCGTACTTATACTTTTGTTTTTGTATTGTATTGTTTTATTTTTAGTATTAAAAATCGTTGAACGTTCATCGGTTCTCTCCTTCTTCCCTGAATCTTAAACCTTGCTACAATTGTACTTATTGTTTTTTTCTGCATATGCATTTGTAGGAGTTTCCCTTTCAGATGCAAAATTAATGGAGAAGAGTTTTAAAATGAATCATGCGAGGTGATTTACTAAGGTTTACACTCATCAATTTACTGGTATTTGCGCCATTATTTACCGCCCCCCCAAAAAGCATGGGCATTTTGATGGTTCCTTTTGAACAAATAACTTTTCAACTACATGTCAACTAACTCATCATTAGAGTATAAGTAGACTGTCTGCTTAATATCTGCAAACACTTTATTGTGATACTCCCCCAACTACATTCTACTGACTATAAATGACTCTAATGAGAGTTAGGTGTAACTCTACCATGTAGGTGCAACGTTACTTATATAGTCAACAGAATGTGTTAAAGGGACCATCAAAATAAGGTGAAATCAAAGCATGTCTTAAACCAGACGTTAATTTGCGCTGCTCTAGGTAGATTGAGTTGGTCATTATGGAAATGATCCGTCTGTGTTCTTTAATTTCCGCGTCATCAGTAGATAATCTGCAGAACCTTCTACTCCCATTAGCGCTTTTTTGGATTTGCGATAGCCCGCTAATTTGCCCTGTTTAGTAAATCTTGTCCATTATTTGGAGATATAGAGTGATGTCTGATATGCATATTTTGCTCAATTTGGGCCTCTGAAAATTGAGGAGTTTTTTTCCTCCTCGAGTATGAGCTCCATATTCTCTATTATTATATTATGTGGCCCATGAAAACCTGATGTATCAAATATGATACAAAACATATGCAATCTTTTATGTTCAGTTAAATGTCAAGGGTTAAGATAGTGCTAATTTGGTTAGTGTCTAAATTATAAAATTACAAAACTATTTGGGGATTAAATAAATTTCAAATTGGGAAACATTCATTAATGAGACTAAAATAATGTTTCAAGGAATTTATGACAAACATACAAGCAACATACAGTGGTGGTTAGAATTAATGGCACCCCTGGTAAATATGATCAAAAATGGCTGTAAAAAATAAATCTTCATTGTTTATCCTTTTGATCTTTCATTCAAAAAATTAGCAAAAATCTAACCTTTCATTGAAGTAAAAGAACTGAAAGTGGGGGGTAAATCACATTATGAAATAAATGCTTTTCTACAAAATACGCTGGCCATAATTATTGGCTCCCTGTTATTAAATACTTTTTGCAACCTCCTTTTGCCAAGATAACAGCTCTGAGTTTTCTTCTATAATGCCTGATGAGTTTGGAGAATAACTGACAAGAGATCAGAGACCATCCCTCCATACAGAATCTCTCTAGATTCACAGATCCCTGTTGGCGCTTCTTCTCTTCAGTTCAGCCCACTCATTTTCTATAGGGTTCAGTTTAGGGGACTGGGAAGGTCAAGGCAGAGGCTTCATTTTGTGGTCAGCTACCCATTTTTGTATTGATTTTGATGTTTGTTTTGGACCATTGTCCTCATGGAAGATCCAACCACAGCCCATTATAAGAATAGAATCCCTATTACCATGTACCTGAATAAGATGTCCAGGACCTCCAGCAAAAAAATAGGCCCACAACATATAAGATCCAGCAGTATATTTAACCGTAGGCATGGGGTACTTTTTATCCCTGTTTGCACCAAACACATCTGATGGGTTTGCTGCCAAAAAGCCATTTTTTGTTTCATCTGACCATAGAATCCAGTCCCTTTTGAAGTTTTAGTCATGTCTGACAACTGAATATGCTGGAGTTTGTTTTTGGAGGAGCAAGGAGGATTTTTCTTGAAACATTTCCAAACAACATGTGGTGATGTAGGGGTTGTTTGATATATATATATTTTTAGGCTTTCTGACCCCCAAGACTCAAGTGATCTCTGCAATTCTCCATCTGTGATCCTTGGAGAGTCTTTGGCTACTCAAACTATCCTCCTTACCGTGCATTAAGACAACATAGGCACACTTCCTCTTCCTGGCAGTTTCGTAACATCTTTAGTTGATTGGAACTTCTTAATTATTACCCTGATGGTCAAAATGGGGGTTTTCAATTCTTTAGCTATTTTCTTACAGACACTTTCTATTTTTTAATGCTTAACAATCTTTTGATGCACATCAGAACTATATTGTTTAGTTTTACTCATTGTGATGGATGATTAAGGGAATTTGGCCTTTGTGTTTCCTCATATTTAAACTCCTGTGAAACAAGAAGTCATAGCTAGACAATTTCATGTTCCTAGTCACCCTGGTGTGCTAAAAAAAAGGTAAATATTAATGGGAATATATACTTCAGAGATATTTTACGCATAAAACATTCTAGGGGTCCCAATAATTGTGGCCAACGTGTTTTGTAGAAAAACATGATTCCACCCCCACACTTTCAATTATTTTACTTCAATAAAAGGTTAGAATTGTCCTTATTTTCAATGAAAGATCAAAAGGATAAACAATGCAGATACATTTTTTACAGGCATTTTTGATCATATTTACCAGGGGTGCCATTAATTCTGACCACCACTGTACGTGTTGCTAATCTGCGTATCGTCACCTGTTCATTGAAGAAGCAGAAAGCTTGACAAACTAGCATACGTGCATCTCCAGACAGCATTTCAAGTGCAGTGCTTATGATCAACAGCTTTATAATCATATTATTTCATCCAGCATTATTGTTTGTGTATCAAAACATGACATCAGTATTCCCCTCCGTCTGGCAGCACAGATCAAGGCTAAGCCTGGCTCTTTTCAACTCAGTCTAGAGTGGATAAGAAACAGAGAGAGACGAACTGTTTGACCTAAAAGTGAGGAGACCAGACAATGGTGAGTTATTAATAACGAGTGGAATCCAAGTGCACATCCAAATGCACCATCGTATTGATTTTGAAATGCTTTCAAGACCGCAGCTGTCATAATGGAGTGTCCTCCCAGTGATCTCAAAGGAACTGAATCTTTAGATATTTCCAATGATCCTGGTAAAAGGCCATCACTCCCACATGAAGGGCCAATACAAAATCAAGGACGGCCAATGTCTACAAGAGAGTGCAGTATGCAAATTGAAGATGGAGTGTCACCCACCTTGATAAGTGAGTTTGAAGCCCTGTCTGTTTTCAGAGTGGTCGCTGTAGAAGTGGATGACGGTTTCGTGCGTGCTGCTCAGCAGAGGGGGCGGCAGTTGGCTTCCACTGAACTGTCCAATCAGAGAGCTGCTGTGGTGCGGC
This sequence comes from Siphateles boraxobius, assembly GCF_051911475.1. Taxonomy (NCBI): domain Eukaryota; kingdom Metazoa; phylum Chordata; class Actinopteri; order Cypriniformes; family Leuciscidae; genus Siphateles; species Siphateles boraxobius. Next base: position 30,461,119 of record NW_027508722.1, read on the forward strand.
CCGTTGCGAACCTCTAAAAAATCATGGTTATCCTCAGAGGTGAAGTTGAGAAATTGGATGTGTGACCCTGTGGAGTGAGAGGTCACATGTTAGACTTTCACAGTGTCAAACAGGCTGTGCATTATGTGCATAATTTTCCTAAGCAATGTCTTTAAAGTGACAGGCTTTTTTTAACCATTGACTCTGACAGGCCTGTACAGACCTGCTGTTTCTGCTGCACTGAGACACTGTTAATTGGTGAATCGTTTTTTTCCCTCATGTTCATGAGTGCAAAAAAAAAAAAAAACGTATTCATGTTTACTCAGTAATTTGCTCCATGTGAACTGTGATATTGCAGGAAAACAGGAAGAAAACTAACACATTACAAACAAACTGATTTTGATTCAACAGAAGACATTGCACTTGTAAGAATCTATGTGGCCATCTATCTATAAAAACATTTATTTCGACTTATAAAACATTTATTATTTTAAAATATAAATAATACAAATTAAAGAAATGTGTGGTTGCATTTTATGTTTATTTTTTTCAAAATGCGGACCAATTGTCTGATAGCACAAGTGAATCATTTAATAAAATATTTCCATTAACAAATTAGTTCTATTATTAAAAGGTTAGCACACCCAAAAATTTAAATTGTATCATTATTTACTCACCCTCATGTCATTCCAAATTTGTAAGACTTTTGTTTATCTTCGAAACATAAATGGATATGTTTTCTAGGAAATTTAAACTTTGACACTTCAAAAAGTTCATTAACACATAGTACAGTAAATGTAATCTATATGAATTAAACAGTTTCATCAAAGTAATTTTGATTAAGAGATGATTGCTTTACTGTATATAATGAAAAGATTAAATGTAGGCTTTTTCGTAGTTCAAAAGTGCTTGTTTGACACACAAGAGCCAATAAGGTTTGTTCTTGCATGTAAAAAGATAACTTGTAATCTTCCCTTTGCCATATTTCATGTGCTCTATGTAAGCGTTTAAATATTAATAAACGATTAAATTAAATCAACATTTTAAGCAACCTCTTAGTGTCTCTTCAGAAGACTTTCAATCAATTAAACATTAAACATAATTAAACATAATAAACACAAATCAATTGTGTTTATTATGTCTTCATGAAATTCTTTTTTTGGTTGAATGGAATATCAAGGTAATAAACTAACAGTTTATCAATTTGGAATGACATGACCCCGTCTGGCTAGCGTACTTCCCATAATATTTATGCATCAGGTCAAGTGGAGAGTAGACAATCTATTGTGGCTGTTCGATCCCTTATGAACAGGTCAAATGCGTAAATCGACTACCTCTGGAAGTGATCAAAAGCGGAGAAGCTTAAATTTACGTAAGACCCCGTTTACACTCGTATTTAACGTCATCCACTTGTGATACGATCGACCAAAATGCATCTTAAAGGATTAGTTCACTTTCAAAAGAAAATTAGCCCATGATTTACTCACCCTCAAGCCATCCTAGGTGTATATGACTTTCTTCTTTCAGACGAATATAATTGCAACCAACATATTTAAGCTCAAAAACGTGCATCCATCTGTCATAAACAAACGTCAGGCGGCTCCGAGGGGTTAATAAAGGTCTTCTGAAGCAAAACGATGAGTTTGTGTAAGAAAAATATTCATATTTAAAACTTTATAAAGTAAAATAAATAGCTTCCGGCCAAACGAACATACGGATTCCACCTCAGTCTAAAGCTGCGAGTAATGCGACATACTGCTGATATTTAAGCTGCGCCATGAAGCACTATGCTACTTCTTACGTTACAAGTTGCGTTAGTTGCTGTCAAGTGTCAGTGTTTGTTTGTATTTTCATTAGTCACATGTCTTCCTTTGTTCTGTTTTTCCGCCAGTCATTTGTTCCCATGGTAATCCTCATTAAGTTCATCTGTCTCACCTGTTACCTTGTTAGTCTTGTCAGCTGTGTCTCATTTCCCTGATCTGTTTCCCTATGTATGTAAGCCTTGTGTGTTGTCTTGTTAATTCAACCTCCTGCCTGTCTGTACCTGTTTGAATATTATTGTAAGTAAATGTTTGTATTGGAACTTTGGACTCCTCATCTATTTTTGCCTGCACCACAACGGGTTAGAATGATCGTCATGGTTCAGGAGAGCCAAAACCTTTTTTTAGTTGTCAAGACTTTTTCACCAGCACCCTCGATGACGTGAGCCTGAGCACCTTGTTCCGGATCGGGGCCACATTCAACCATCCAATCGACCTCCCAGACACCACCGGACTGGACTGGACTGGAGGGAGACCGTCATCCGGTGTCTGGAGAGCATCGTACCTCGATCCGGAACACAGCCAGATCCAAGACTTCACGTAATGCCTGCCCAGCCTGAGCCATCAGCCAAGATGGCCACCACCACACCGCTTGAGTCCTCAGCCAATATGGCCGCCGCTTCGCCGCTTGAGCCCTTAGCCAAGATCGCTGCCGCCTCACGGCTTGAGCCCTCAGCCAAGATGGCTGCTGCCTCGCCGCCTGAGCCCTCAGCCAAGATGGCTGCCGCCTGATCCCTCGACCAAGATGGTCGCCGCCTCACCGCCTGAGCCCTCAGCCAGGATGGCCGTCGCCACGCCGATTCGTATTCCCAGACCTGTTCCTGTCCTTAGACCTGTTCCTGCACCAAGGACTGTCCAGAGTCTCGTCCAGCCGAGATCGCCCGTCCAGAGTCTTGTCCCGCTGAGACCGCCCGTCCAGAGTCCCGTCCCGCCGAGACTGCCCGTTCAGAGTCTCCTCCCGCCGAGACCGCCCGTCTAGAGTCTCGTCCCGCCGAGACCGCCCATCCAGAGTCTCGTCCCGCCGAGTCCGCCCTTCCTGAGTCTTCTGTCCCCGAGCCTGTATCTGTCCCTGAGCCTGAGTCTTCTTTCTCTGAGCCTGTATCTGAAGCTGTTCCTGAGCCTGAATCTGTTCCTGAGCCTGTTCCTGGGCCTGTTCCTGAGCCTGTTCCTGAGTCTGTTCCCGAGCCTGGGCCTGAATCTGTTCATGAACCTTAATCTGTTCCTGAGTCTGTTCTCGAGCCTGAGTCTGACTCTGTTCCCGAGCCTGAGTCTGACTCTGTTCCCGAGCCTGAGCCTGAGTCTGTTCCTCCAACCTCCGCGACCAGGACTCTACCTCGGCCAGTCGATCCATAAGCTCAACCTTGGCTCCTACCTCCCTCAGCTCCACCATGGCCCATCAGTTCACCAGTTTCGCCAGGCCCCCTCGTCCCCTCGGATCCACCTTGGTTGTTTGTCGACCTACCCTCGCCTCTGGACTGCACTCCTCTGGCTACGCCTCGTCCCTTCGTCCCCCAGGCTCCATTGGACTCCTCACTCCCTTCTGTTCCTCCTTGGTCCTCACTCCCTCTATCTCCACTGCACCCTTCTGTGTCCCCGCCTGCACCTCAGTCGCCAGAGCGATCCTCTGCATCACCTGGGCTCGTCGGCTCTCCGGCTCCACCCTGGTTTCCTCTCCCACCTGCTCCGCCCCCGTCAGTCGGCCCCCTGGAGTCGTCAGCCCTGCCTCTATGTCTCCTCCCTCCATCGTCTCCTGAGTCCCCCCCCCACTCCACAGTTGGCCTATTTATGGTGCGAGGACGCACCTACCAGGAGGGGGGAGTACTGTCACGTGTCAGTGTTTGTATTTTCATTAGTCACATGACTTCCTTTGTTCTGTTTTCCTTCCAGTCATTTGTTCCCATGGTAACCCTCATTAGTTCATCTGTCTCACCTGTTATCTCGTTAGTCTTGTCAGCTGTGTCTTGTTTCCCTGATCTATTTCCCTATGTATTTAAGCCCTGTGTGTTGCCTTGTTCATTGTCTGATCTCTGTTGTACTAAGTGTGTGTGAACCTTTGTGAAGTCTGTCTATACCTGTTTGTATATTATTGTAAGTAAACGTTTGTATTGGAACTTTGGACACCTCATCTCATCATCTGCTTGCACCACACCGTCACAGGATTAGGGGCAAGTAGACTGCGTATGGCTGGAAGCCATATGAATATTATGTATGAATATTAAATATGAATATTTTTCTAACACAAACTCATCGTTTTGCTTCAGAAGATCTTTATTAACCCCTCGGAGCCGCGTGAAGTTTGTTTATGACAGATGGATACACATTTTTGAGCTTCAATCTGTTGGTTGCAACCCACCGCCATTATAAAACTTGGAAGAGCCAGGATATGTTTTACTATAACTCCGATTATATTCGTCTGAAAGAAGAAAGTCATATACACCTGGGATGCCTTGAGGGTGAGTAAATCATGGGCTAATTTTCTTTTGAAAGTGAACTAATCCTTTAACACCAGGTGTAACAGAGCCAAAGTCTAGGCCGGCCCTGACTACACCAGATCTGTATATTTCTGGTTCTGTTGCTGTCACTAAAATTCATTGTGTAGCTCCAAGCCGACAGAAAAATAGCACAGTTAATACACCAGTATGAAATTGTACAATTACGCACAATAACTTCACCGAATATTCAACAATTATTCAGTCTTTGTCTCCAACTAGATGATTTGAACTTTATTTGCGACATAAAAGAAGATGGTTAGATAATACGACAAAAAAGTATCAAACAAGTCAGCCATTTTCACTGAAAGCATGTGTCGCTCCGAGACACCTAGGACAGCTCTTTTAAAGATTAGCTTTATTGTCATTCTGATGCGCTGCTATCCCCTAACTGCACTTAACTCTACCTATTCAGACTGTCCTAAAAGCTATAATCAGCACCCACAAAGCCATCTGTGTGTCTTATTCAAATGATTGTAGTCTGTTAACAGTGAAAGCTAATGCATTTTTGCTACACAGCACAAACATGATGGTTCTTGCTCTTGTTTGTGCAGTGGCTGCTTGATAAGGCAGAAAATTGCTTTTGGATATCTCAATGTTACATTGTTTTCTTCCAAGTTAGAGGGGGTCGGAGAATAAATAGTTGTGCTCCAGGATAAGTGTGAATGGCTTTTTTTTTTAATGACATGCAGTTGCCTTGTTAACAGCTGGAATGGTTTCTTTGTTCTCAACTCATTTGAACTGTTAGGCGGGAGAGAGCAAATGGGCTACGACTAAATGTCTTGCGTCGACTGCCAAAGTCTCAAACAACATCTTGAAATTTCAGATAAATGAAACCAAATAACACTCTTGTGTCAAGTGTCAGAACATCAGACGGAAAGGAAGTATCACTTTGTGTCTATCGGTTTTCAGCATGATGCTGTCTGTTTTTTGGGTAAATACCAGATGCATGAGTCTACTCATGCAATTAGTCTGCTTAGTCAATCGGCGTCATTCATGAAACACGAGTGAATTTCTATGTGAAACGTTCAGGAAAATACTCTTGCACAATTGTCACATTCAATTCAATGCTTTTGTTCCATCAATGAGACTCGCAGAGTAAACAAACTCATGAAAACTGTCAAAATAAATTGAGTGAGTTCAAACAAGAGCTAGCTTTAATCAAATATTGACATTTTAACTATAACTTTCTGAAAAAAACAAAGACAATGTAAGACTAAAATACTATGTAGGCTCTATTAAATGATTTCTCAAAAACATCCACTTTTTATTTAACAGTTCTTTAAAATAAACAAAGCAATTAGCCAAAATCAGATTTTCTTGATGGAGGAAAAACGTGCCGATTTTGCAGCCTTCATGCTACTGAAAAACGTAAAGTCAAAATTATATTCTGTCCCCTACATAGGATAAGATTTTGAAGAATGGATGGATGGATTAAAGGCAGGGTAGGTTATTTGTTCAAGGAAATGTTTTTTGTTATGCTAGTTGAAAGTCTTTCTGCCATCTCCTGAGGCATGGCTTTCGAGAGAACTCTGAAGGGAGGGTGGGATCTTATGCTTTCAAAGCTAGTTCGCTATTGCTAGCCTCTCCGAAAATTACCTACCCTACCTTTAAATGCTGTTTTTAATTAATTTTACCTACTGGTAGGGAAATAAGACAAAAGTCAAGCAGGATTTGATTTTGTCCATTGAAATTGTCCGATGAAGAATTTTTGGCATTATATACAAAAATGAGAAGTTGAAAAATAAGAGAAGTTGTGATTTCATCTGAAAAAAAAAAAAAAAAAAAAATACATATATATATATATATATATATATATATATATACATTTTAACGAAGAATTGTGACTATTTAATTTTCATAATTTGTTCACAACATGACCAGGAAAGCCCATTCAGAAAATATATATGGCCAATTTCAATTTCATGTAGACTTAAGTCAGTAATTTCATTATATAAGTTAGTTTCCCCTCAATGCTGAGCATAATGACACACTGCAGTGTACAAGATGAAGAGGACAAAACTTCTTGAGAGAAACCGTATGAAGTTGTAATCTCCTGACAGCTAGTAGCAGCTCTCGGCGCACTCACCGTATCCAATGGGAAGCACAATTCTCCAGGTGCAGTCCAAGTTACCAGGGTAGTTACCAGGGAAACCCGGGCTCAGGACCACGTTGCCCATCTCGTACAGACTCCCGCCGCACTTCGCTAAAAAACACAAGGAGACATAAAAGAGAATGCCAAAGGTGCTTGAAAATGAAAAACTATGAAAAAGTCATATGGCTAAGAAAATGTGCCATCTGATTAGAATGGGAAGACATACCAATACAGAGTGGAGGGGGGTAATTCCAGCGACGCACTGTTCCTGGCATACACGTTATGTGAGAATGTCCCTGGAAAGCAAGAGGTCACGTGATACCATTTTCTACCACATGATTGCTCTTTTGTACCTGAGTGCAAATGAGGCAAACTGTATGTGTGTGTCAGGGCTGTGAAAAATCAGCACCATACCTGAAGCACATATCCCGGCTCACAGCTGAATGACACAACCTCATTCACCATGTACCTGTCGCCATTCTTAATGCCATTGGCTGGGATCACGGGTTCTGGGCAGGTTGTCAGTCCCACAGCTAAATGGATCAGAGAAGGCATCAAGATACAGAATCAGCATATTATACCATAACCCCTCAAAAACAGATACAGTTATTGTGTCAGGTTTTCCCAATTATTTGAACCCATATGCTCATTGTAGTTTTATGCTGTCTTTTATCCACTCGATTTCAGTGCGTAAATTCAGTACCATAATAGACTGCGCAAGATGTTGCCCTGGCAACGGCTGTGGTGTGGTTCATGAGAGCGTGCTTTCTGCATTTCTCTTGTTGAGATATGGCACACAACGGGTGGCTTTGTCACTGTGGTGTGCTTTTTTCTGTATTTTTGCAAACATCACTCATCGAGTGTTCGTTTGTGATAAAGTTACACTGCAGAAATATGTCTACAAACAAAAGAAGATTAAAAGAGAAAATTGCTTTTGTGATCTTTAATGGTCACTACAACTAAATTATAACAATACATTAATAATAATACATTAAGAATTCAATTAGTTCTGAATGCAAGATGATGTTTCATGGTCATTGTGCACCATTTCTTAGATGTGCTTTACTGTGGGCGAGAGTTATTTTAGTATCAATCAGATACTATTATAGTTTTTATTCATATTTTAAATTGTTTTTATATTCGCATTTTAACTTTATTCTCTTTTGTCATTTTTTTTAAAGAATATGTTTATATAGTTATTATTTTTTACGTCCGTTTTAGTTATTTTAGTTCTTCAGGTTAAATTAAATAAAAATGATAAAATAAAAATTTGCCCTGATAACTAGCTGAAATAAAATATACACTTTTTAATACTTTATTTTATTTTATTTCAAGGAACAAAACTTTTTATATTTATTTTTATGGTTTTAGTTAACTACAATGACCCTGCTGTGGGGTCTCTCAGAGGATGTACTATGAAACTGGGCAAGGAAAGAGCTTATGTTCTGAGAGCTGAGCCAAAGATGACAGCTCAAAGCTGATGGCGATGTAGCAAATTGAAGCGGTTTGCCAAGACCCTCTCTTTCTCACTCCATTTCATCTTTATTCATAGCCCTCCAGTACATCAGTCAACCTGATTCTTAAATTTTCCACAAAGCTAATGTTGCAGCATATATTAATCTGAGTGGTATGGCCCTCTAAAATGAAAAGGCAAAGTCCCTCTCAGTGTCACCATTATGTTCAGTTTCTTTAGTTATCATTGACTTTTAGTTTGCATTCAGTAGTTTCTATCTCCCTTTGTTTATTTTTCCACCACTCCTTGGTCGTCATGGTTTCTGTCATTATGAGTTAATGTGTATCAGCTGTATATTACAAATTAGCTCATTTGTATTCACACTACTTAAGTTTATCCTTCGCCGTCATTCAGTGTCCGGTCACGTTTATACATTTGTGTGTGTATTTCTGCTACCTGCTTAGATTATAAGTAAACTTTGTGTTGGAACCTTAATCTTCTGTGTGTTTATGTTCTGTGTTCACGCACACACCCGTAACACTCAGCATTGGAGTTTTCTTTTTTAGTTCAGTCCCATTCAGTAAATCAATTCTGTTCCCGTTCCATGTGGTGTTTCTGGGTTGAAGCCAGAAAGAAAAAAGTTTACCAAACACTAACAAGAAAATAATAATATTTTATATACACTGAAAAAAATGTATTTATTTAAAGGTGCTCTAAGCGATGTCACGCGTTTTTTAGGCCAAAACATTTTTTGTCATATACAGCAAACATCTCCTCACTATCCGCTAGCTGCCTGTAAAAAAACGCGGTCTCTGCAGACACCCCTGGCTCCAAAAACGGCAACAAATACAAACCGGGCTAACCCGCACCACGAAACATAAACTGTTCCAGCCAATAACCGACGAGAAGGGTTTGGGGGGTTAATGCGCGGATGAGGAGGAGGGAGGGTCGAGCTAGCCTTCGTTTTGTTTGACAATACTTTAAACGTCAACAAGAAGTGACATCACCCAACATCGCTTAGAGCACATTTAAAGTGAAAATTATGGTTTCTACTATTTCTAACTTTATTTATTTATTTATTTTTGTTTGTTCAGTTTGTTTTAAAGCAAATAATACAACTTAGAGAGGGAAGAAACACGCACAACAACAAGGAACATTTAACAAGATCCTCAAGATACATAAACAAACAACATCAGACTACTTAAAAGTACAATTTATAAACAAATATTATATTAAACCAAACCATAAATACAATTTGAGAAAAGCTGTAACAAGTTAGGGTACTTTTTTAGTTGGCCAAAAGTATCCAATAATAATAATAATACAGCAACAAGTTTAATTTGTTTATTTTTTGTTTGTTACTACTCACTATTGTTCGGCTTTTATTATTATTCGTTTATTCAGACTATTAGTCATTATCCCTCAATACACATTGCAAATATTAAAGGTGCGCCTTAATTAAACTGAGAGGTCTGAGTGGTCGCTAAAAATTAGTTTACTCACAGATAATTATTTTTGGTTTCAGAAGTTGAGTTGTAATTACCAGTTCAACCCATTCAGGTTGATTTACAGACTGGTTTTTCACATGATATTCACAGAAATTATCAGATACAATAACCTTGACAGAGTCATCAGCCAATCATAGTTCAATTGAAGCTTTGACTCTTCTCCTGTGACTTTCACCTGTTTTGTGTGTAATGACAGACAAATCAGACACAATTATTTGTTATATTTAACAAATAATCTTTAAAACTCATTCTGGGATCTATGGTTCCATCCCTCCAACAAGGGCAAGAAGGGTCTTGGTTACCATGACAACGATCAGAGGTTTTAATGCTGTTAAAAATGTGGTCACGTGGAAAAAAGTAGAGGCCATAGAAAAGACCCACACTTTAGTGTACATAACCTTCTATTAGAATACAGTGTGTGTTTGTTATATCTGAGTATAAATGGACATAAACGGAGAGATATATGTCTAACCACACTTGAGATGGCGTCATAAATCCTCCTAACAGAGGAATCTCCCGATTAGAAATTCCCCCTTTCTTATTGGTTGAGCCAACCCTGAAAGGTGGGACCTTTCTCAGGCTTTAAATGGCCTCTACACAAGTCCTTCTCTCTCTTGGCCCTCTCTTGTACGTTCGGGTTGCTGTCCTGCAGGGCCGCACCAGGCCCCAGACCCCAGGGCAGCAGGCCTTGACTCAACACCAGCCTACTTTTCCATAGTTCCATTTCCTGCTTCCGGTTTCATTCTGTCACTCACCATTTTACCTATGCATGTATATATGTGTGTTTAGTTTAGTTATGTTTGTGATTTAGTTAATAAAACTTGTGCACAATACATATTTGGTTCTGATTCTCTGCTTGCAACAAGGTTTATTTAACGATTTAGATTTTGACTACAGGCTCTTAATAGTACTGTAGAGTAAGAAAGACATTTCCCTTCCCCGGAAATGAACATTTCTTAGAACTGATAAACAATTAACACTGTGATTCACATGAACACAGTGTTCACGGGACAAACAGGTGGACTGATTGTAGTATTAATTTTACTACATTAAAGCTCCAGTAGGTAGCTTTTGTAAACAAATATTTGTTAAAACTGTCATTATGTCCTGAAAGTAGAATATGAGACAGATAATCTGTCAAAAAAATCTAGCTCCTCTGGCTCCTCCCTGTGGTTCTACTGCCATTTGCAGAAATACACCACTCCCGGTCAGAAACAACCAATCAGAGCCAGGAGGAATGTCTTAGCAGTGTCAATCACGCTCGTGTACGCGTTGATCAACCCTCTCTTGCACAGCGCGAGCGCGTACCATCGTTCGTGACTCTCCTGTTCAAACTCGTTCATCCAAATGAACGAATCTTTTTTCGAGTCATTTAGTTCATTCAACGAACGAAATGACTCGAAAAAAGATTTGTTCATTTTGATGAATGTGTTCGAACAGGATCACGAACGTGCATCACAGAACAGAGCAAGGTGGGCATATGTGCTTATAAAACTTAAAGTTTTTTATTTATTTTTGAAATGACCGATCGTTTCACTAGATAAGACCCTTATTCATCGTCTGGTATCGTTTAAAACCCTTTGAAGCTGCGCTGAAACTGTCATTTGGTCCTCGAAACGTTTGTGTCCTATTGAAGTCCGTTATATGGAGAAAAAGCCTGGAATGTTTTCATCAAAAAACTTAATTTCTTTTCGACTGAAGAAAGAAAGACATGGACATCGTGGATGGCATCGGGGTGAGTAAATTATCAGCAAAAGTTTTTTTTTTTAAAGTGAACTAATCCTTTAACGTTATCTTAGTAGCTATAACTTATAGAAAGAGTGCAACCTTATAAAGTTACATGTATTGCAAAATACATAATGATTTGAGGACCAAGTTTGTAGTCAAAGTATGGGCAGGCCATAGTCAATGTGAAGCATATTGTTGATGTTTCGTCCCTATTAGTGAATGTTCCATAACTGTTTATAATCCGCCGTCATCGGTGGTCCTGCTTACTAGCCTGCGCGTTCACGGCAGGCTCCGCTGTGGGGGAGGAGCTGTGGAGGGAGGAGCTGTAGCGCAGCAGAGAGCAAGGGGGTTGGACCTGTAAGTTGTGCTTGTTCAAATTTTCAGGCTAAGTCAACATTTTCTCAAAACTCCCTACTGCAGCTTTAAGTTAATTCTATTAACTGATCCAAATATTCATAATCAATTATAACAAGTTATGATTGATTATTAATTTTTCTTTAGAGCTAATTTGCTACATGTGATACCCAACATGTACATTCATGCTTCCAAAGCTCAGTGAGAATGTGATGACCTTAAGCTAAAAAAAAGATGATTTTACATCTGCTGCTGTCGCTAGTGTTATTTTGTTATTTATAGACTCATTTACACATTGTTTAATGCATATTTCTGTTGCTTTATCTCTGTACAGTTATTTTCTCATCTGTTTTTTGGAGGATATGCTTGACAGCTTGCTCCGCAAAAATAAAAATGTCCCTGATTAATCCACTGGAACATATACAGTAAAAGAAGAAAGGGCACAAGGAGGGAAAGAGTGATAAAGAGAGTAAGACAAAAAAAAGAAAGAAGCTAATCTGAGCTCACCCCAGGGTCAAAATCTCTAGAACTCCACATTGCATTTATCTGTTTACTAACCAGAGAGATGCAGATAAGGTATTAACTGTATTTACTGAGGCTGCTTACACTGTAAAGGCAGTTACAGTTGTTAATGCTGCTTTTGATGGAGTTTAATTAGTTTGGCTTTACAAAATCAACATACTGTTATTTAAGCTTTTTTGAGACCAAAATGTTCAACTCTAAAATCGAACTCGCTAAAAAAAAATTTTTCATGACAGGACGAAATTTTCGGAAGCAGTGTGTAAACGTGATTGACACACATTTATTTTTTTTAACGTGCGAAGAGTTCGGACGATAATTGTGTGGGGCCTTAACTCCTAGCACTTTCATTATCAAATGTTCTATCTACCTATCTATTTTGTGTCTAGTCACATATAACTTTGCTGCAGCCAGTCCGCCCTAAACTGCCCTTTCACAGACGAGAGAAAGAAACATGGATAAATTGGGCTGTCCCTCTGGGAACACTGCCCTTAGAAATGGACAAATGGGACATGCAGAAAGTGAATTGGTATGGTGGTTTATGAGGCTTGGTTTGAGCACATTAAAGGTCACAGTCTGAAAGGCTTGAACACACACACACACACACACACACACACACACACACACACACACACACACACACACACACACACACACACACACAGGCTTTGTCTCTAAAATTCAATACAACAGCAAATTTGCTCATGTGACATTGCTTAAATATTTTCCATAAATTAAAATATTTGTAATAGCTATATAGCTTATCTAATAGCTGGCTTATAGAATAACTGTTACAATAACTTTGGTTGGTGTATTGATTGAGTTTAGAAAATGCAATGTGATGTTGCACACATGTGGGACACAGATTCGAATAAAATTTTGGCAATTAAAAGTAGGTACCAGTAATAAAAATGCATGCGCTTCATGAGGCACCACGCACATTTGCGCACACACACGTAAGGTCGCTCTCTCCCTCTCTGCCGTGCGCGCACTACACGGTTTGGAGCTGCGAGCTCTACATTGCGGGAGATTTGAATTAATTTGCGAGCATCAGGGAGCCGCTATCAATATGCGGGAGACTCCTGGAACTTCCGTGAGACTTGGGATATTTGTGAACACATACCTCTCTGTCCTTTGAAAACTCTATTTTCTTCATCAACTTTTCTTTTCCTGGACAATGAAATCCTCCACACCCATTCAAACGCTTACTGCGGTGTCGCGTTGCGGCCAATTACGTCAAAAGTCATACACTCACTGGATGTCATGGTAACTAAATCACAGAGGAAAACTTTAAATATCTCGCCTTCGTTTTAATTTCGAACCATCTCAAAAAATAAACAAATGATTTTAACATGCGTTTATCAAAGTAGGAGATCCACACTTTTAATCCCTTACACACAATTAGTGCTCTTGAGATACGAAATGGAGGCGGGTCCGGATTGAATTCCCTCCCTGAATTGAATTCCCGGAGTCCGGACTTTGAGAAGTACTAGCTGTCGCTTTATTGATTGTTAAACACCCAGTCCTGCTGTTCTGTTAATAAGAAACTTATTAACTTCTTTGAAAGGAAAACTTTAATTATGTCAAAATATTCAGTATTTGCATATTTTGTTATCTATTGCAATGGTTTTCAAGCCTGGTCGTGGGGATCCACTGCCAGTGTTATTGTAGTATGATTTATATACTATTGTTTTACTATTATACTATTACTTCATTCTGGTTTTTTTATTATTATTTTGAATTATATTTTATTTTAAGATTTTCTATTTTAGTTAAATTTTTTGTTAAAGTTTTAGTAATTTTGTTATGTAATTTTTTTTATTTTTTATTAAGTAGTTACTTTAGCACTTCAACTTAAACTAAATGAAAAATGTTGCCTTGAAAACTTACTGAAAAAAGTTTTTGTTACATATTTTATTTAAAGCTGCAGTCCGTAACTTTTTTGGGTTAAAAATTATCCAAAATAATAATTATAATAAAAAACATAACCAGCCAGTGTTCAAAATATTTTCTTGCCTTAGCTCGATTCAAAACGGTTAGCTTGTAATAGTGATTTTAATTCCAGTGTTACTGGTGGATTTCCGCGGGAAATTCGAGCATGTCTTTGCGTCATTACGTCACATCTGTACACAAAGAGAAGGAGTCTCGGCTAGTAGGCTATATTGCGTGAGGATGTTGGAGGTGGAAATTTTTAGCCTTTTCTCACAGCACTTTAAATAATTAAACTTATGGCGGATCCAGAAAGGTTCGAACGACAATCACCAGTGACAACTGGAGATTCACCAGTTGTAAAACCCAAAAGAATTTGGACTTCGGAGTGGTAAAGAGACTGCAACCGGCCCACGCGAAAACAAGGATATACATCGGCAGGGCTTTTGAAAGGTGGCGTGAACTCCGTGATTTGAAGGGGTTCAAAACTGATGCAGAGGCCACTTTTTTTCTGCTGGACAGGTAACATTAAGAATTTTCAATAGTCCAATCATGTAACAGTAGCACACTTGTTCGCTTAATTCACACAGTTACGGAGTTTCCTTTGTTGTGGCTTTTTTAGTTTTGCTATTATGGTAAATATGAATTATTTTGTGCTAGCTATGAGAGGGAGCAATTCACCTCTACTCCAATACTCCAAGAAACCCGCCTTCTCCGTTGTCAAGCATTAACGTTAGAGCTGAATCAGATCGGTAAAGGGAAAATTTTCCTGTCGTAAGATGTTATGCTTTTTTCCCCCTTAGTAGATCAGAACAAAAGTGGATGTTACTTACTTGTTCAGATGACATTTTCCGGTGAAAATTATTATGTTGGTCATACTGTACTTCCAAAAAGTAGAATGTGTGATTCTGAATGCCGGTATCCACACTGGCGCGGCGACTGACAGACGCGCAGTCTCCTCAAAACATTGTGTTCATCCTCGCTGTTTCATGTCGATTTACAACTCACGGAAAGTTTATAATTCCGCGAAAAACTGCAATTACAGATTTCGAACAGAGATGGCGACAAAGAGAGACATCCATGCATCCACCCATCCATCCATCCATCCATACATAGATACATACATCCATACATGTGCAGTGATGTGGGCAGGGTTGTTATAAAAAGTAAATTCAATTAAACTTTTGAAATTTAATAAACTTTAACATTAAAGCTGCAGTCTGTAGCTTTAATGTTAAAGTTTATTAAATTTCAAAAGTTTAATTGAATTTACTTTTTATAACAACCCTGCCCACATCACTGCACATGTATGGATGTATGTATCTATGTATGGATGGATGGATGGGTGGATGCATGGATGTCTCTCTTATCTGACACATTGGCTGTGTTCTAAATCGCCCTCTATACCCTTAAATAGGGCAATATTTGAGGGGACAGGCATTTGTAGTGGTGTCCGAAACCATAGTGGACATTATCGAGTGCACTCATTCAATACCACACTGTAAAAAATGTTTTTCAACAAATATTTTTCATTTATATAAAACAGATAATTGGAGTACATTTTACGACAAAATACTATTTCAGTATTTTTACTTCAAAATATCACGTTCAATTCAATATGTGATTTGTCGTTTCTTTGTAATTATTTGTGAAATCTACTAGCAATTTATAAGTGAAAAATTACTAAAAAGCAAACAACACCAATTTTTTGGGGGTTGAAAACTACTTATCTATTGCAATGAAATTGAAGTGTGCTTTTGTCCAGATACATTGTGAGGCCACTGATGACATCAGTAAAAATAAATAAATAAAAATGTACGACTGAAAATATACAACTGTTTTTTTAGATGTTTTATGAACCATGTAAGGTTCAACTGGATCCCCATCGTTTTCCAATTTTCTTCGTGCTGGTCTCGGCAAACACAAACGCCGCAGCCGAGCAAATAATGAGGGCTGGGGTTCACAGTCGTCTGCCTTTACCTGACAGCAGAGCACAGAGAGAAGAAAGAAATACGGCTCGGTGTGTGTGCATGTGTGTGTTCGTGTCCCTGCCATGTGTGTGTTTGCCGGTGAAATACAGCGGCGAGTCTTGCTCTGGACTGTTACCAAGGGCAGAGGGTTCAGGATAATGAAAGCACCTTAGTGACATGTTCTATACTCACTTTTGTACTCAAGGTGAAATCCAGCCGCGACGACACTGATATCTGTATGGAAGTGCAGGTAAAGCTGGTTGGAGGTGCTGTTTAACAAGGCTGGAGCCGTTGTACCTGGAAGATAACACCAGAAAGAGGCCTGAGCAAGAAAAGGGCTACAGTTATCACACACACGGACATTGTGTTCTCATTCCAGCGATATCTCGCACGCACACACACACACACACACACATACACACACACTAGCTAAATGATGAGAGTGTGCACACAGAAACAAAAGGGCAAAGGGAGGTAAGCAGCTGTTAATCACGGCAGGCGTATCGCTCTCGTGAAAAGACTCAACCGTTTTGGACATCAGCCAAATGAAACGGAGTCGGCAAAAAGGAAATGTTTGACATGCGCTAGTCATTGAAGTGTGTCGCTATCCTTCCGAGCTCTCGTGGGGGAACTTTCCTCACAGCTCAGAGGAAAGAGTCACTTATCATCCGACTAAAAAGCAAAACAGCCACTGCCACTCTAGATTCAAAGCAGAGGATTTTCCTTCTGCTTATACATATATGGACAGAGCTAATATAGAGTGTGACATCTTTAATATGTGGAGAAAATGTCATGAATACTACATAATATCCTTAAAGTCAACATGAAAGTGCAACTTTAATAATCTGATATATTTCTGAGTGAAATGGGAGAGAAAATCTGTTGGCCGGGACTTGATTTTATCATTTAGGAATTGGTTGGATTGTAAAAAAAAAAAAAAAAAAGAAACGAAAAGAAAAGGGCGTTATGTACCAGATTCAGGTAACTGAAGAGGTGCACCAATGAATTGTTCACATTAAGACCAGAAATCTAATATTTTGATATCTTTAATATTTAACATAGGGGCTATTTTCTATCATTTAATATTTTAGACCATTACTTTATTTTTGACACTTAAACTTTTAGTAAATGTTACTTTGCACCATAGTAGCATTAGTTAATTTTGTTCTACCGTTTCCCTAACATACAAAATTTAACAGGCTGTTTTTGCAACTGTATCATTAGGAAATTCCTGCCAAGTCGCAGAATACTGAACAGGCACTGATAAGTAATGTGGGCGGACATGTGTTAACGAAATGTTCTGGGTTCAATACAAGTTGTGCTTCACTGACATGTTGGCTGATATCAATTACCACAGAAATAATTCAGTCACCCCCCAGTTTATAAAAACAAAGCAAAATCACATTATACAGTAATACCTGTACAGTTGCACCAGGGTAAATGTTAATACACAGTTTGGAAAGTATCCGAAGACATAAACCTCAAGTTGGCATGAATATCAATCCATCCTTCCATCCCTCTATCCAACTTTCTATCCATCCATCACTTTATCCAACTGTCTATCCATCCATTTATCCATCCATCCACCACTCTATCCAACTGTCTGTCCATCCATCCATCCATCCATCCATTCATCCACCACTCTATCCAACTGTCTGTCCGTCCATCCATCCATCCATCCATCCATCCACCCATCCATTACTCTATCCAACTTTCTATCCATCCATTCATCCATCACTCTATCCAACTGTCCATCCATCCATCCATCTATACATATCATCCATCCATCCATCCATCATATTGTTCATCCAACGCGGTTCATGGTAAAATTTGTTAATGTAATGTAATATTTGATTATAAGGACATTTTTGTAACCTGTATTGTACAATAAACATGTCTTTTGTGTTGGGTCCCTAATTGATGTCCCAAGTAAAATTGTAAAAACTGGGTCCTAAAGAAAACCAGTTGAGAGCCACTGTTGTACAGAAGACTTTATTGACACTGGAATTCCTTTGCAATAAGTCTTGCTAGTAGCACTTTACAATAAGGTCCAATGCATTAAATAACATTAACCAACAATGAGCAATACATTTGTTGCACTATTAAATGATCTTTGTTAATGTTACTTAATAAAAATACAAATGTTAATACAAACATTGTTAGCTCACAATAGCTCAGGTTTTACATACTATTAACAGTTACATCTTTTGATTTTAAATACATCCTGTGGTGAAAATTAAGTTTTTAATGATGTTTATATGTCTATGTGGTGTTTCTAATATGATTTAAGACAAACAATGTGCAAATTCTTAAGTCAACACTATTGCTGAATATTTTGTACTTAAAACTGCAGTGAAAAAAAACCTTGTAACCAATCACATGAACGTGTGGGCGGGTTTTAGCATATCATCATTACTATGCTGCGAAGCAGGGGACCCTCAAGAGAAGCTACGTTATCCTGGCTATTTTTCTGTTGATATGAAAAATCGGGCACATTTAGCAATATAGCGAGCAAATTATGTATATGATGTTATGATGAACTACATGCCTTTCTCCACTGATGTTCTAAGTTACCTAAAGCGTTCTAAGGATACTGATTTTTATAAGGCAGCAGTCTGACTCTGAGGTGGCGAATAGGAATGTGGTTTATGTAACATTAGCAACACATTATTAGCTGTTTGATTACATAATAGAGCAAAAGGCTAGTCATATTAATTACCGTTATGTGTCCGACGTGGAAAGCGATACATAAAACACATTATCATTCTGATACATCGACTTGTAGGCGACCCTGTATGAGTGAGTGGAGGGGGGGCTCATTTACATATTCATGGTTCTGCGTATACTAAATTAAGCAAGGGTGTAGAGTTAAAATGAACAGTAACATTTTATTTCGATAGTCCACTTTAGACATTCTACTAACCATAAGTAACTTTGCAACTACATATCAACTAACTCTCATTAGAGTATTAGTAGACTGTCTGCTTAATATCTGCTAACACTATATTTTGATGGTCCTCCAACAGACATTCTACTAACAATAAGTAACTGGGCAACTACAAGTCAACTTATTCCACTAACCCGAACCCTAACCCATAACCATAACCTAACAGTCTACTGACAGTCTACTAATACTCTAATGAGAGTTAGTTGACATGTGGTTGCAAAGTTACTTATAGTTAGTAGAAAGTCTAAAGTGGACTATCGAAATAAAGTGGAACCAAATAGATTAACAATTAAAAAAAATGCTTCCAAATATCAACATTTACTAATAGTAATATGAAAGACTCCCTTTTAAGGCATGAATAAAAATAAATGTAAAAAATCACAGGAAAAAAAGAATGAAATAGGCAATTTTGGTGATCAAAGATGAGTTTTAAGGGACATAATTATTGACTACAGGGGGACTTTCATATTAGTATTAGTAAATGTTGAGATTTGGAAGCATTTTTTTATTATATTGTATATATTGTATATGTATTAACAATTGGAACCTTATTGTAAATTGTTCCCATCTCACCTGTGGTAACATTACAGTTTGCATAGTTAATTCAAAGCATTTGAAGAATGTTATTTATGGTGTAAAAAGATGGAAAACTGTATCTCACGACAAGACAGTAATAAATGAAGTAGAGCTCTGGCAAAACAACAACAACAACAACAACAACAACAACAACAACAACAACAACGACGACAACAACAACAACAACAACAAAAAACTGCAATGCATCACATCAGAATCCAACATCTCCCTGTGGGAATGAATGTACAAATACTGTGTAAAAGTAAATAAGGCTGGAGTAAACAAGATTGTTAAAAGAATCAACAAATACAGCTTAGAGTATTCAGTGCCTTATAGTATGCCGCCACACAGCGACTCGGGATGAATGCTTGAATACACCCACATAGCCATGGCATGCTCTTGGAGAACTCTTTAGTTTGAGAAGAAAGATTTATTTTAAATTCACATCTATAGCATTAATTCATACATGGATTGTTTATATCTTTACCAAACGCCCAAAGTTGCATTTGCCAGGAAATGGTTCACCGGCATCATGTTTTGCATTTAAAACACCCTGCCCATCTGACTGCTCATATTCCAGTCGATCCAAGTCCAAGTACATTAGACTGATGACCGAAGCCTGAAAAATGTTCCTTTGCGCTTGAATGATTTGACTAATCATTTTTGAATGAAGTTTGACAGCTGCGTAGAACTCAACCAGTGTCCAGCTATTCAGCAGTCTATCATCTCTATTAGGGCCAAGGCAATCTGAGAAGATCTTAAAAGCCTCAGACGAGACTCTGATGAGCTTAAATGGACTTTGCCAGACAGAATATGTAACTCTTAAAGTACTGCATCACATTGGTTGCCAAAGAGGAGAAGGAGAAATGCCTCCTCATAGATTAGGGGGATTTGAGAAGAAGGATTCTTTGTGAAATACATGCCCATGTTTCCCTCTAAGATGAGCACTGATGTTACTCCCGCACAGATGGACAAAAAAGTTGCACATTCATCAGACTCAAACATGTCTGGGGTAAAAGATGATTGGGCAACGTTTGAACTGGAGTCCAACCACATGTCTATAGATTTTTGGTACGGAACTGAAGCTTTGGGAGATATTGTGCAGAAATGCGAAGCACTGATTAATTTGCGACATGAGCAAATCCTTAAACACTACAGAGGCTACATGTTCCTAACAACAAAATGACAGAAAAAAAATATGTACAGAAATGTGGCCTCTAGTTAAACAATAATAAATATATAAAAAGGTAACACATAACATGTACTTAAGTTAAAAACAACAACACAAGTAAATTATGCATAAATACATGCATACCTAACCCTAAACCAAACCCTAATCCTAACCCTATAGTATATATAGTAATGTTGTTAATCAATATTACTCAGTATTTAATATATATAATATATACACTGTAACAAGGAGACCTTAAAGAAGTGTAGCCCAAAATATGATTAAATATAAAAATCAAATTACATATTCCATCAAGTGGTTAAAATGTATTAATTTGTTATTGATTAGTTTACATTAATTATGAAAGTGTATGTATTTTCATAGTAAGTTTCTGTGAGGTATTAAAAAATGTAGTTACTGATTGTAGTGCTATTAGTTACTAATTCGGTAATCAGAGTTTCATGTTAGTTTATAGCAATTACTAGAATGTTAATATTGCATTCCTCTGTTGTCCTTTTACAGATATTCATTGATGTTGGAACAATATTCAAAAGTGTTACCCATAATTTTCATACATTTAAAAGCCTCCTTTGGAGAAATAGTGATTATAGTCTGATCTCAACCATGTTTCATCTTCAGAATCCTGACATGCAGTCAGAATTATGTAAATAATGACAGCAATATCTTTTAAAGACACACAAAAAATGTGTGCAGTTGTAATTAAATTGGTATTTGTTGAGCCGCAATTAATCCCACATGATGAAATGTGTGGGGAGACAGATACACAAAACATATCTGACAGTTTAATTAAGGGTATTATCATAATGGATTTGTGACTAGAGGAAGAATGAAACGACCGATTGTGATGGGCGAGTGTGCGAGGGATATAAAAGGCGATCACGCAGGCGACAGGAGAGTGAAGAGTGCATTTTAATGGGCAGCCAAACACCATGCCTAATGACGCTGGCTCCTGATTCCCTGCCATGTCTCACCAATGCTCACAAATGACTCCAGGCTTGTATAATTTGGACCATTGAGATCTAAATGAGGGGAAATTACCGTTTTATCATCAAATTCAATCATAGACTAGCATCAGGTGTCTCGGGAGACAGGGTGAAGATGGTTTAGCATTTAAAGTGCTTCTTAGCTTTTGAGAATATGGCTTGGGGAAGGTGCGGAGTGCTAGACAGTGTAAAGTGCCAGTGAACACATGCCTTAAAGCAGCTGGAGCTCCCTGGCTGGGTGACCTTTCACCAGCATGCTAGTGTGGCGCAGAGGCGAAGTTCATTATAGCCGTGTTGAAAGTATAGCTAGAGGCCTGGCCACAATTCTGTCTACTGGGAGAGACCCAAAAAAGGTTAAGCCTCCTCTCTCAAAGGAAGATCTTGCCCCCTCTTCCTAATTCTTGCTGTGAGACCTTTTTGTAAAAAATGTTTTCCTTTTTATTTTGTAATGTTCTTTTTTTAACCTTCTGGTAAAACTTTACAATAAGGTTGATTAGTTAACATTAGTTAACTACCTTAGTTAACATGAACTAAGAATGAACAATACTTCTACAGCATTTATTAATCTTAGTTAATATTAATTCCAACATTTACTAATACATTATTAAAATGTAAAGGTTGTATTTGTTAACATTAGTTAATGCCCTGTGACTAACATGAATAAACAATGAACAGCTTTATTTGTATTAACTAACATTAACAAAAATGAACAGTAACAAATATATTGATTATTGTTAGTTCATATTAGTTAATGCATTAACTAATGTTAACTAATGAACCTTATTGTAAACTGTTACCGTATATTTGAACATTTATTATTGTTATTATTGATTAAAAAGAGCTCAAAAATCTAAAAAGGCACATTATGCACCAACTACCCAAACAATTTATTATTGTTTGGGTAGTTGGTGCATAATGTGCCTTTTTAGATTTTTGAGCTCTTTTTAATCAATACAGTATTTTTAGGTTTATGATATAACATTTATAATAATGTATAAGGGAATGTGTATATCTTAGGACGCGGCTTCTGGTCACTATTTATTTTTTTTGTACCATTTTAAATGCTGGTCATTTTTATATATTTTTTGGTTACACTTTATTTTAAGGTGTCATTGTTACAGTGTAATTATATATTTAAATACTGAGTAATAATAATTAACTACATGTACTTATTATAGGGTTAGGGTAGGATTAGGTTTTGGTTGAGGGTTAGTTGCATGTAATTAAGCATAATTGACTCTTTTTACTACGGTAAGTAAATGTAACATATGTAACAAGGACACTGTAAAATAAAGTGTTACCCATTTTTTCATATTGTCACTGTCAGACAGAAACCTCGTTTCTCAACATTGTTTTTTTTTATAAATCATTACTATTGGTTACTCTTTTACGCGTCTGTGGGTTTTAAAATTATTTAACTAATGAACAGTATTAAAAAGCTTGTGACTAAACCTCGTAATTCACTGGATCCTCAAACTGTTGGTAAAACCTCATAACTACAACACCACCTCTATTGTGAATGAAGTATCAAATGTCTCTGCTTGTTTGCAATACAAAAGTTAATAAAGAGCTGGTTCTTTGAATAAGTACATCACTTTCTTTACTCATGAAACATGATATATATATATAAATGCTACTGTTGTATGTAATTGAGGAACAGAGAAGAGTGCCTAAGTCCAGAACTTGTTGTTGTTTTAATTTTTTATATTTAACAATATTATTATCCTATTATCTCAGTAAAGCTGATATATTTAATAAGCTATATAATTTATTTATAAGCTATATAAATAAAGGTGACTTGACTTGACTTGAGTCATTGCCAATACGGTCTTAAAAAGCCTTTGCATAGCACTTCATCTTTAATAACATAATATTAAAAAAAAACAGCGCACAAATAGGTACAGTAAACTTTATCATCTGTATATTCTAATGACGACAAAACACATGTCACAAATTCTAAAAAATTTGCTGGTCAAAAAACTCATAACTCCATTTGAGCTTGATTATGGTAAAAAGTTAACAATATAACGACACATGCAAGTGTCTGACCATTTAAAGCCACAATATCAACTTTGAGAATGCGATTAATTTATTGTTTAATCGTTTAAAAATGCAGTGTTTTTTTTTTCCATTTTCTTAAAAGTAGCATTTTTGGAGATACAAGTTTTCCACCCACCAGCGACGATATGCAGTCTCTCAGAAGCATTACATAAATATGAGATCATAAAATGCTAGCTTTCCAGAAGTATTTCATATCCACTATGAATAACTACAACAGAAAAAAAAAAAAGATAAACACTTTTCAGTAGAGTAAGAAAAAGCTAAACTCTACATAGTAAAACACAAACTGTAATTATGGCATTTAAAAAACTCAAAACAGTCAATCTTTCAGTTTTAAACATTCAGCTTTTTGGTACTGAACATCGTGATAATGAAGTGGGATAGAATAAATGTGGGTGGTGCTTTGCCAACTGGAACTCAAAAGGGTGTAATAATTGATACTGTTAATCAACCAAATGTAAAATGAGGACATTCATCTGTTATGTAAGGGATGGTGTTCCAGGATTGGAGCTAATTTCAGCCCTTCCAAGAATCCAGGGGCATAAAACCAGTGGTGGGGTTTGGCTCTCGGTTTTATTGCAATATGAAAGCGTAATGAGCTATAAAGAACTACATGATATGCAAATGAGCTGTTGGAGGACTTCTGTAAATCAGATGCAGTATCACTCCAACAGACTATTATTGAAATTAGCAGTTAAAAGGGGATTAATAAAGACAATACAAACCTGAAAAGCTCCCGAGCTTTGGAGCTGTCATATCGCCACCATCATAGATTTCTAACGAGTCCCAGTTATGCTCGGTAGCAAAGCTCATGACTTGGATCTGCCAAGAAAATGGAGACACACATCATGAAATGACAAATTTATGTAAAATGAAACAATTCATTAACAAAATGGTCATATGCTATATTTTTGCAGCATTGCTTATAATCCTAAGCAATTTCTCTTAACCTAAACAGGTGGTTTCTGCTAATACCTTTAAGACGTCAGTATGTAAATGATTTCATAGCTGGATATGGTCATATGTTAATGTACTAATGGTGTTAATACCATGACGATTTCTGAAAGATCATAATCCCTTTCAAGGGAACTCGCACTGTGTCAAGAATTGGGACATTATAGGCAGGTGACGTCATGACCAGGAAGCTATAAAGTGCACCCAGACCAAACGATGTTTGTTTGTCACAAGCATATATATATATATATATATATATATATATATATATATATATATATATATATATATATATATATCTCAAGACAGGAGTATAATGGCAAGCAAACAGCATTTTGAATTGAGTGCCCCTCCCAGCCCTCGCTACATCGTGGGTAGGGAAACACCCATTTTGTGTGTTGTTTGTTTGGGAGCGGAGCATGCACATCAGCTCTCGTGGGGGCTGACAGTGTTCAGTCATAACATTTCCTTGCGTGTTTTAACAGTTTTACTGTTAGTTTGGTCCCAGTAGCTTTCCGTTCATACTATATTTAATCCTGTCATTAGGGGGCGTTCTAGCCGGTTATTTAAATACATAAAAAAGCGAAGAGAAGAAGCATGAGGTAGGAAGGATGTTTTAACCACATGGAGAAGCTTTCTTACCGATGCTATCTTGTGTTTGTGCCCTGTTTTGAACTCACTGTTGTACTATTGTTAGTACTTTGTTTGCATGCATGATGTTTGGTAAGGTTTATGTTACTATGTTATTGGTAAATATGTTAATGAGAAGGACTAAGCACATTTTGTCTGTTTGATTGATGCAGAGGGTACGTGTAAGCATGAGGAAACAGTTAAACTATAAATAGACCAAAAAGGGATTAATTGTCTTCATCCTGCCAACAACCCTCTTTCCATCTATTGTTCATTTCATGAGCTACAATAAATCAATTATACCAACAGTCGCTTGGAGACTCGTTTGCAGGCTGATGTGGCTTCATCATTTGCCCGAATTTGCCCAGGGGCCTCTCTCCTTCATGGCCTCCTAATCATCCCCATATATATATATATATATATATATATATATATATATATATATATATATATATATATATATATATATATATATATATTAATTGGCTTCATCACTCTGTCTCCTCTCCACCAGTATGCTGGTGTGTAAGTAAGTGTGTGGTGGGTGTTCTGGCACAATATGGCTGCTGTCGCATCATCCAGGTGGATGCGGCACATTGGTGGTAGTTGAGGAGATTACCCCCCTTCTATGTAAAGCGCTTTGAGTGCAGAGAAAAGCGCTATATAAATGTAATGAATTATCCTCATTGCATTTAAGTACTGTTTAATCTCACTCGTACATCTCTAAAGACTGAGCTCTTGGTAGCCAAACTGCTACAAAACTGCTATAAAAGTCTGAACTATTTGGTGTTTCCTTTGCAGCTGAAAGGCTGTTTATGTTATGTGTTTGCTGGCTGTATGTTGATTTGAGGTGTAAATCTAATACACATCGGTCATTGAAGTATGGAAGTTTCTGGTCCCTTAATTCTTTATGCAGCATCAAAACAGGTGTTACAGTGTAAAGAAAAGCATGCACTATCGGGAGTTTTAGCTCCGCTCCTGTTGGCTTTCTTCTCAAGGGAAAAACGTCTTCTGCAAGTGGCTCAGATCCCGCGTTTGTCGAGGCAGCCAGCGCTTAGATTAGAATCTAGTGGTGAGATCTCGACGGGTCTGCAATCAAGAATCTAATGGCTCGAATCTCTCATAGATTACGGGTCCGCAGTATATGTATAATATAAAAAATAATGCGGAGGGAACCGAGCAGACGGGAGTTTCCCTTTCTCTCTTGTTCCTATGATTGCATGCAAACTAATTATATGTGTTTGCAAGCTATGATTTATGATTATTTTTGTTTTTGAGATTCTTATATAACATTCAGCCTGTCATTCAGACCGTGTATACTTGTCTGTTTCTATCTTGGCTGCATTTAATTTGAGAAATTAAATGGTACATTTGTCTGGCTTTGAGAAGTTAGATGCCTGTGTGAAAATACTATATTCAGCCTTTCATCCAGATCATTCCTTACTTGTCTGGTTGATATTTGGCTATATTTAATTTTGAGGAATTAAATGAAAAATACTCTTCTGATTTTTGTGAAATTAAATGTCTGTATTAATATACTATTCAGCCTTTCATCCAGACAGTGTTTACTTGTCTTGTTTGATCTTTGGCTGCATTTAATTTGGAGGAATGCCATTCAGAGAAATTCCAGGGGGTAAATAGATAACACCTAAATACAGTATATGGTGCCCTCAGGGGGCCATTCTGCTAACCCCGCCACCTTGTGTGCTTCGGGGCGCAGCAGTCTCCAGAGAATTCTAGTCTCAGTGTCTGCCTGGAAATGTTGCGGCACTGGGACACTTGCCTCTTCCAAGGAGGGTTTCAGAAGGGTCAGTTTGGGTGCTTGCTGCTGGTCATCCGTTTCAGGGCACTGGATTGGCGGACAATTGAGAGACTGGTTCCCTTAGTAGATTTTTTAGCAGCACGGAAACCAGAGCCGGCGCCAGCCGAGCGCTGATGAGGGGGCGTTTGAAATACCGAGAGGGGGCGTTCACATTAACGAACGTCACCACTTTTTGCCAGGGTCGATCTTCTCCCCACCACTTTTTAAAACATCTTTGCGGCACGGATGTACCAATACAAATTAATAAAACATCTCCAGTTAACTAGCAGAGGATTAATTGTGTTTATTTGTCAAATTAGAGTCGTTAGGCGCTGAAATGTGTTGCTTTTTAAATCAAATGATCAAAGTGCTCGTTGCCGCTGCGATCAGTGAAGCGGATACAGTGTTGTCTTGTGGCTCGCGCAGCTTTCACACGGACGCGCACTTCAATCTATCGCTGTTGCGGGGAGACTCTATTCGTTACGGTGAAATCTCAAAACAACATGCACACAAACGTGTCCCTGCTTGATATAGACTGTTATAGATGATTGATAAGACATTTTGATGAGAGAGAAAAAAAACTTTTTGCTAAAAAGGCTTCCCCTGGCCACGGACTTGAGACTAGCAATATACAATTCCAGTGAAATTTTCTCCCTCAAAAGCAGCCTGACTGCTTCTATTTGTTAGTTCATTCATTTGAATTCATTCATTTGCACGTTGTGTCCGAGCCCGGCCCGGCCCGACACATTAACTGTAAAATTATGAGCCCGAGCCCGATTTAAACCCGACGATTTTTTAATACGTGGGTCGTTATTACTGATGTTCTCAACTACTTTCTGTGTTACTTTCCCCCGCCCGCAACATTAATGTTTTGTCCCGCTCATCCTGCCCACAAATAGACTTTTTTTCTGTACCTCCAATATACAAATACTATGTCGCCATCATACACATCAGCATAAATGCTCCTGATAAATTTGTTACTAAAGCATTAACTTTAAAGCTTGTTATTGCTTGTTATTAAAGCACACATATAGTTGTTCTTGTTGCTTTTCTGCAACAGATGAATAAAAATGTATTAGTTTTTATATGTTTTATTCATAAATATTTCTAATAATTCGCGAATCGTTTTATTGTCCCGCAACCCGCACACACAGAGTGATGTGCATTACCGCCCGCGCTCGGCCATCAAATCTAGTCCTGCGTCGCACTCTATTGCATTGGGAGTGCACGTCTTTAGATCAAGGGCCCGGCCCGAGGATAGTCACGGGAAATATCTTCGGTTCGGTTCAAGTTCGGGCTCGGGCAGAGAATCTATAGCTCCAATTGAGAGTGACATAACCACAAAACTAAACAACGAGGCGAGGGCATCATCAACGTACGCATGATGCCATGCCTAAACGCAGAATTTTGCTGCATTATAGGTAAGGCAATGTTTATTTATATTGGCTGCCAGGCATACAGTACTGCTTGTTTTTTTTGCTCAAATTAACAGTTTGTAAACGTATAGTTGCGCTAATAACAAATGAGTTAACGGGAGCGTTTATACTGAGACGTTTAAGTTGTTGCTAGGTGACGTTGGTTAAAACTACATGGTTAGGAAATCTATTTAAATTCAGGGGAAGCGCACATCTTAGCCTTACCCTGGAGTTTGTTCACCCTCCTCCTATGCCGACTCTCCCGATTGCCCCCGATATGCAATATTCAACCTTGAAATTATGGAATATCCATTCTACAGTCCGTAGCCGTCGTGTGATCTTTCCCGTATGAGAAATGTAACATAATGCTAAGGTGAGCGAGCATGCAAAATCAAACAACCAATCAAAATTCGTCTTTGTCTAACATACTGTCCTTAATTAAAATATTATTAATTTAGCTTAATATTCACAAAAACAAGAAAATGTGAAAATGTAATTGGCAAATGTGATTTTTAAATAGTATATTTTATCAGTAAAATCACGTTTACATTCATGATGATCTGAGGGGGCGGGAGAGTCCCATTGAGGGGGCGTCCATGGCGCCGGCCCTGATGGAAACTACTACCAAATATATCTCAATGGGTCCTGCACACAGGGAGGTTCTGTCTACTGTTGTAGGCCCTGAGCAGGCTTTGGTTACGGAACAGGAGGTAAAAGCTGTGCTGGGGAAAAGGATCGTAGAATGTGACCAGACGACGGTTTGGCATCAGGATCTCATCCTCACCCACATGAAAGTATGGGGGGATCAAGGCTAAACTCAAAGAAAAGTGTTTTTCTCTATTACAGAGGACCACTTTTCAGGTGTGGTGTGGGATTCGACAGCATTGCAGGCACATCTGTCTCCTGCTCGTACTGGTTTGATCCTCACAGCTGTGAGCATGATAAAGCTAGGCCAGTCACTCACTGTCAAACAGTTTTGAGACTGTTAGGTCTAATGGCAGCTGTGTACAACGGAATACCTTTTTGCCAGCAGTACATAAGACCTTTGCAGTGATAGCTTAAGACCAAGGGGTTTCTCTGAGGGGCAACCCGTTCTGCATGATCTAGGTTAAGCGCAGGTGCTTCACACTTTGGTTATGTGGAAGAAGCCTTGGTTCTTGTCCCAAGGTCAAAGACAAGATCAGGAGGAATACGGCGGCTTTGTAAGCCTTATAATAGGGGTATCCCTATAAGAGGTGTATGATGCGGTGAGTATTACAACCTATATTTGAGCTTCACCCCTGGGTCCAAGGTGCTTCTGTCTAAGTTGTGCTCACCTGATTTCACACAACACAGGCACTGGTCAGTATGGCGGCATGGGTATAAAAGTTCCCACAGTGTCAATTCTCGACGTAGCGCGAGTTCCCTTGAAAGGGAAACGTCTCGGTTACGACTGTAACTTGGTTCCCTGAAAAGGGAACGAGACGCTGCATCGCCCAGCCATACTTCCAGCATAACTGTGTTCGACTTGCGTCAGCCTATCAGACGCTGACATTGTTTGGTCTGGGTGTACTTTATAGCTTCCTGGTCATGACGTCCCCTGCCCCTTTATGGTCTTGGACTGATTTCACACGTGCTCCAGGACGCAATCTCGCAGAGGTGTTCCCACTGCATCAATTCTCTATGCAGCATCTCGTTCCCTTTTCAGGGAACTAAGGTTACAGTCATAACTGAGATGTTTTTCAGTTTAATTTTCATAAATGGTCTGGCTGAACTGTGGAAGTAACTGTGTGCTGTGAATATTACAGTATGTCCACATAGTACACATCTCTTTACAGTATTTTAGCAACGATAATCCTATTTTTTAATAAGTTTACTTTTTTAGTACAACAAGATTGTCTAAAAACAATAATGATGTCAGTATTTCTACAGTATCAGTAGTACAGTATTCACCCTTCAGCCTCTTGTATCTTATTGCTTAACATTACAAATATAATAACTGTAAATTAACACAAAGTCATAAAAGTCACACTCATTTTTCACTTGTTTCAAGACATGCTTCAAATTCTAAGAGCATACAATCAGTATTAATGAATTATGTATTTTACATTTGATTAATTTATTAATCTTTTTTTAAATCTTATTATACTTTTTTTCTGAATGCTTTATCTGATGCTTCATATAGCTTTCAGATTAACTGAAAAACTTTAAGCACTGTAAATGTAGATTTTTGTTCTATAGCTTTCATTTGCCCTATAGCTTTCAATTGCTCTATAACTTGTTCTTTACTTTATTACTAACTGTTACTTGCCTCAATTGAGGAAAAGTGTGAAGCAATTAGTAGTCAATAGAGAAATACTAAACATTGCTTTAATTTTACCGAATTTGGTTGTTATCTAATTAATTGTTAATATTATATTTAGTTAATTATTATATATTTTTCTTAAAAAAAATTAAAAACGTGTTTAACTGCCTTTTTCTCCTGTGGTCTCGAAATACCAGGGCTGTCAGGGATTGAATAGCTATTGTATACATTTATTAAAAATACAATTCATATAAATGCCACAATAAAAATTGTACTAATTTATCTTGACTTTCATTTAAGGCCATACTCTACATTTGGCATCGCATTTAGATCTTCTATTTGAAAACAAACACCACTTTGTACCACACAAAACATTTTATACAATGCTTAATTTAACTTTTGTAATCCACTCCCTTGCAGCGTGAAATGGAATCTTTTCCATCTTATCATTTCAGCAGGTGTAGCTTTACTGCATTTGATGAGTTCACACATGGCTCTTTTGTACTTGCCTGGATACCGGCTCCTTCTGTTACAATGATTTTCCACACACAGTTCAGGCTGTTCCCATAAGGCTCCGGGAACCCAGGGGAGAGGATGGTACCTCTCCTTTCTGTTAGATTCCCGCTGCATGGAACTGTGAAGCAAAACAGAGGCAAAATTGAGCTCATGCTGAGGATGGAACAGTACAAGTGCCTGAACTGAGTCCTGTGAGAAAGACAGCCGTCTCCTTTGACACAAGATGTGGTTATGCCTAAGGTAACATGAACCAAAGCCATCATCACCCTGCTAAAACATACATTCTCTGCATGAGAAATGTCTTTCCGGTACCACTTTATATTTACCAAGTAACAATCTTATATCATTGCATTTGTAAAGACTTTCTAGCCATAGAAGCTAACCACATTTTTAATAAGTCAACATGACCAACAATCCAAGTTTAAAAATGACAAATTACGGAAGTAAAATGGGTTGTGTTGTTTTGTGATATGTAGTACTTTTTTCAACATGCTTTATCCTTGCTGGTAGATTCCACATTTTTTCTTCCATTGACGGATGTTTAAAAAAACATTCCATTTTATTAAAGAAGATGTTTTTCCTGCATCTAATTTTTGTGGAGGGCTCTTAAAAGCATTCAAAAGAGTACCTGTGTATCCAAAATAGCATACTGTCTGATTAGCATGCTACATTTGAATTTGATTTAATTTCTGTTAATATTTTAAAGATATTCCTTTCAGTTTGTAATGCTTATGAAAACTGTGGAATTGAGATTTGAAAGCAGACTGAAATAAGGATGTGCCTTGGGTATGATAAAATCGTGACAGCACTATAGAATACAGCGACAGTTAAATGCTCAGTATTAAAACCTGGAGGTTACGGCTTTGAACTGAAGGCTGTGGCCCAGAGGCCCTTGGATTCAGCCTACAGCCCCTTGAGGATGGCAGTATAGAAGGAAATATTAACTAGAGGACTGCATTTTAAATCCTCATAGAGGCCACTGCCATTTCGTCCTCCAGCAGGATTCCTAACCCTTATTAGTTGCCTCAAGGTTACAGAAGATCATGGGAAACTCGCACAGTTACATTCTCTATGACTTGAGAAAATACGGGACTGTGAATACCAATCTGAATGATAGTACCTATTAGCAAGCAAATAAAAGTAACATGGAATTTGTACGATCTGTATTTTTTTTTATGTCTAACACTTAGTCACAATGAATTGTTTAGTCCTGAATAAAACATGACTAGTGTGAATTTTCCTTGGATAAATCCAGGCTAGCTTACCTATACAATTTGGGATGGTGTCATTCCACTGTGCCAGAGCGTTAGGGACTGCGTGGCACTTGATGGCTTTGGATCCCTGGAGAAGGTATCCGGGGTTACACTCGAAACGAACAATGGAGCCAGCTGAGAATTCTGAACCGATCCGCCTGCCGTATCTGGGCTCTGGGATGGAACTGCACTGTGTATCACTGGTGCGAGGAACAGCTAGTGGACAGGAAACAGATCTCAAATCAAAATGGGGCAGATGTGCCAAAAGCTCAAGCTCAAGCTGCCTTAACAATATAGTAACAATGTAGCAATCCTGTAAAAAAGTATCATCATTTCCACAAAAATATTAAACAGAACAACTGTTTTCAACTTTGATGAAAATAATAAGTAATGTTTCTTGAGCAACAAATCAACATATTAGAATGATTTCTAAGAATCATTTGACAAATAAGACTGAAGTAATGATGCTGACAATTCAGCTTTGCCCAAACAGGAATAAATTACATTTTAAAAATATATTCAAATGGAAAGAGTTTTATTTTGAATTGTAACAATATATCACAATATTACTGATTTTACTGTATTAAATTGATGCAGCTTTTGTGAAAATGAAAAAACAAACAAACATTTGAACAGTATGTGGCGAGCAGGACGAGGCCGATGGAATGAATTGAATGAATTGAATGAATTGAATGAATTGAATGAATTGAATGAATTGAATGAATTGAATGAATTGAATGAATTGAATGAATTGAATGAATTGAAAACAACATTTAGCTTTGAAACACAGATAAGGTTCCATATTTGTTTGTAACCTACTGTTGTAGGCTTCCCGGTGCAGAAGTGCACACTGTGACTATTTTAGCACTCTTTTTATAGAAAACCCACATATGTATTTTTGTAGTACATTAGCATCTTCATGACCCTAGCACAGAGAACTTTGCTGGTTTTGTTTTTGAACATTGTAGCAACTTTGGTTCTTTTTGTCTATTTGTGCCTTAACTTTTATCTGACGGCTGTGGATATATAGGAAGAGGCTGGTAGGACCATCCACCATCACCTAGATGCCTCCATGAGCCAAATGAACTGTCCTAACTGTCAGAGAACATTTCTCACACACCCGCTGTTCCTCTGCGCCCATTGCTGTACGCTATAAAATGGTGAGGAGATATGAAAAGAGACAAAGCAGGCTTGCCGTGGTCTGCGCTGTGTGTGTGAAAGCTCGCTGATGCGGCCGTGAAAAATTCCTATTGTATTTTTTTTATAACTCAGCTGATAAAGGGAGTTAAAAAGAGTCATTTATATACTCTTTTATGACACATTTTAAGACGAGGGAAAATGCCTCACACATCCTGCGGCACCCTGCTGCTGTCTGGGAAATTTGAAACCTCAGGGGTGAGTCATTTAAAGGAACAGTTTACCAAAAAATTATTTTCTCACCCCCATGTCATCCTCAAAAATAGCTCACCCAAAAAATGCCTTTAAAAAATGAAATATTTTATATTTGATCATTTATAATTCAGTGTATAATGGATTATGAACATGCACATTGAAAAAGCAAATGGATGACTTAGAAGTAATTATAAAAATAATATAAATGTAACTATAACTGTTCTTATAATGCAGTAAAATGTCCCCAAGCATACAACTGTGAGGCAACTCTCAAAATACTCATGAGAACAGCGTGCAAATCATTCTCCCATTCGGCTTTACTCAGAGCTAAATGTATTACAAATTACATCAAATTCAAGCCCCTTCCTGATTTGACTCTTTTGTGTATTGGTTATGACATTGTGATTGCGCTGTTAACTTCTCTGTGTGCAATATAAAGGCTATTTCCCACAGTAAGCGGGCTCAGGCATACGGATCAGCAGGCTGGCTCTACACTACACAGCCGTGATTTCACTTTATACACACTGCTAATATATACACTTCACCCTATAGAAAGCTGCCAATATATACACGACAGAAGACACACCAAAGGCTAACTGAATGTTTTGGAATTAAAGTTTAAAAACAAAGCATTCGCTCTGCATGATGACCTGTTATTGACTGAGAGTTAAGTGTGTGCTTACCTTGGTAAACAAAATGGAAACCTTTGGCAGATGGACCGCTTTTTGCGCTGAATCTCAGCATGATTTGGTTTGAAGTGGCCAAGGGCAAGGTTTCTCCTGCAAAAACACAATATGGCAGACATTAAAATCTCCCAGAGTTGCTTGTGGAGTCAAATGTGCTACAACAAACTGTAGCCTTAAGGTAGTGTACATGACAAATGGCTTAATAACTCTGATCAGCCTCCAAGGCAAAGGGTGGAGAGAGCAGGTCAGCAACAATGGGCCTAAAACTGATGGATACCCAATACTCAAGCTGTCTTCAGCATGTTCATAGATGCAGTGGGTACATTAAAAGAAAACCCCCAACCAAAAGGCTGACTTACCCTTGAGCTAAACTATGAGCTTTTCCAAAATCAAAGTGTACTTTTACAAAGTTGTATCCAAAGGAGGAAACAAAGTGCTGATATAGATGACAACTGAACACTACAGTTGAGCCTGGAGGGTTAAACACTCTAACTATGAATTGAGTGGCCTGTCAAGATTTCTGGCCCACTGCTCACAAAGCTGAGATAGAAATGATATGAATTTACAGCACTTCCCATGGGAATATAATGTTGCACAGCAGACCATGAAGATATACAGTATAAAAATGCCATACAAACAGTTTGTGTGCAATGGCCGTCATCAATCCTGCAAAGACTGTTGAATTAGCCGTGATTTTCTTGTTCTTGGGATTTTATTACCTTTCACTCAATAATACCGGCAATAATTCAGCAGGAAGCTGCAAGGATAACATTTTCTTTTTAGAAAGAATTAAATAAGTCTAGAACCAAAGGGCAAAAACGACAACATTGATCCAAGATTTAAGATTTAAACTTGATATTATAAATACAGTGGTCCAAAAAGTATTTGAACACTTAAGCCACACTTAAAATGTCATTATCAATAAATAAAACAACAAAATATCAAACCAAGCAGCATTCATTTTAAAAGAAGATAGCAAAAACTTGCTTTAATGACAATTGTTTTAAATTATTATTTAGGGTTGAAATGCTAAAACCAATACATATACTGTTTAGAACAAGGACAAAAAGTATTTTGACAGTTTATGGTTGCCAGATGTAAGGCCGTCTAACTCGATCCAATGGCGGTATTCGAATTAGCGGTGAAGGTCTTTGCGTATTACTGTCTTTTCTCGCGGCAAAGTATTTTTGGTTAAATTCAATACATTTTTTCATATGTATATACTCGTTATTTCATCTGACTCCATAAATGAAAAGGCTTTAATGATATCTGTGCATCATTAAATGTGAGCGAATGTTTTACTATTCTTTTAAACTCTTGAATGAAAATAATGTCAAAGTCAATTAGAATAATCAAATGTCACAATTTAATATGTCAGGTAAATGTATCATTATAATTTCATAATCAATTCAAGGATAATCAATGCAAAACATCAAATGCTCTAGAAGAGGAAAAAGTTTACCCGACAAGAAATGCGCACCGAGACATTTCAAATAATACCAAACATGTATAAAACTAGATGATAATCATTCACATTAAACCATTTAGATTCTTGTGTGAGTTTGGGAGAGGTCTGCCAGGATGAAGAATGGGGGAGAGAAATGTAGATTAGGATGTGGGAGGTCAGACCTTCGTCTCAATAGTGCATGAGGGGGGGTTCAAATGTTAATTTCCTTTGTTTTCTCAGAGAGTGGCCCTCTCTTAAAGTCCTTCCAGTTTTTCCAGTCTTACACAGACATTAGTGGATCATGTTGATAGTTAATGTGATTCTCTACACCTGTGGTTACTCTGATAGGACTACTCTATGAACTTGAAGAGAACCGACACATTTTTTCAACCAAAAAAACAAAATCAAAACACCAATTTATTAAAAGTCAGCAAATAAGGCTCTTATTTGAAAAACATGGGAAACTGAATTCTTTCTCAGACATTTTTTTAGCATATTTTGGCGATTTCATTTGATTCAAAAGGTGTAAGAACTTATTACTGTAGGTTACAACTTTGGTACCGTTGTACAACGTACTTAAATATTTAAAACTGCATTTTAACTTTGTTTCAGTTTTATTTAACTTATTTTTGAAATATTTCAATTGCATCTAAAATTTCGATAGTTTTGTTGCAAAAAAAGAAAGAAAATTAGCATAAACTGTAGATGACTCCAAAGTCCAAAACTGATTTAATGAGGTCTTTCAGGTTGACTTATGTGCAAATATGTATTTTTATTTTATTTTTTTATGATTTAGTAAAAATATTAATTGCAAAAAGAAGACTTATGTTTGCTCGAGCCTGACAAAGTGTGTGTTCACTAACAGAAATTTTAAACAATAAATACAAATACAAAATAATCAGCAAACGCTTTCCAAAAAATGATACTCCCTCTGCATTTCCCTTTTGGAAAGAAGCCATTTAACCTCACTTGAGACCTCGTGCACTGCTCAACTGTGTACACAATTGTCTTTTCACTGATTTAAAAAGCCATATATGCCTGTTTGCTTCTTTTCAACGGGTTTTGTGCATTTCAAAGCAAACTCAAAGCAACAAAACTGTGGTGAATGTACAGCCATTACTTACCAGAATGAGATCCAGCCAGGGAGCTTAGCAGCCTAGAATTCTGATTGGGCCCATCAAATAACTCAACAGAGTCGTTCATGGCAGTCTGGAAATAGGCAAATTGCCCAAACACCACTAAGGAAACACAATGAAACACATAGAGCGTGTTATTATCATCACCACCACTAGGAAGAGACACTAACAAAAGTAGTACAATGAGTTAAGAATAAAAGAAACATAAATTTCCCATTGACACTCGTATTTCAGGTTGATGGTTTTATAAGTGTCCATATGCAGTCTGCACAGAAGTATGTATAGCCTAGACACATCAGCCCCATCTAGATAAAGGGGCATATGAGATTAAATTCATTACAATAGAAGATTTTGATTACAGAAATCATGCCGTGAAATTGTGAATAAACCGTAAACTCATACCGCAGAACACCAATGACAGAGCTATGTGGGAATCAAGAGCCCAGGTTTTGGTTGTGATTGACGAACAAATGACGGAGGTGGTACTTTTTTAATGAAATAATCCAAATGACTCACAAATCAAACACATGGGTTGTTGACTTACTAAAAATACTCAAAGGGGCTATATGTAGAATTCAGAAACCGTTGTTATTAGTGACACTGGTGGCCATAAAGTGAACTGCTGCAGCCAGCAACTTATTGTATACGTAAAAACAACAAGCGCATTTAGCTCAGCACACTGCCTTGTTTTGAATATCCGGTAAGTTCCGTCGCGAAATATACGTAATAAAAGTAATCGGGTTGTGAACATATCCCTATGCCTTTAGGTTCGATGTTAAAATGCAAATGTGAACGCCAAGTGGACTAGGACTAAATAAATCATTTTTTGTTTTGTTTTTTTTGGGCCGGACCAAATGAATCAAGCGAACCGAACTACAAGTGTGAACACACCCTGCATGTGGTTAAATGCTTTTTCGTTCTTTGGTTAGAAGTAAAAATATGTTATAGGAAATACCTTTGCAGTGATATACTGATAAACATCCAGACGCCGTTCACACTGCTGAGAGCGACGTTTAGATGAATATGTAAATATGTGCTGCGCGTTTTCCTCTCAATGACAAAATAAATGCAGAACAAAAATGACAGAGTGAGAGTAGCCGTTTAGAAAGCATCTGATAATAGAGAAAGCTCTGCCATTCACCAGCATCATGACGACAGATGAGTTAATTAAAATTGCACTACGATAAATTGATTATAAATTATATATTTATATATAAGACTATAGACTACAGATTTGGCTCTGTGAGACTTTAGTTTGAATTAATGACATTTATTTGCATAATACATTGACATTACAGTTCAGAATGGCTCTTTAGGCATCATAGAAAGAAAGAGATACTCTTGGGAGCGAGCGTAAACGTCGCATGATTGATTTTCCTGGAAAAAAACGTCCCTATTCCCAGTGTTGGGCAGTAGCGTCGCTACAAGTAGTGACGCTACTAGTTTAACTACGTTTCTCAGTAGCGTGGTGGTAGCGTCGCTGTTTTCTGAATCAAATAGCTTTTCAGTAGCGAAGCTCTTTTTTTGATCAAGTAGTGCGGTAGCGTCCACAATAGCTACATTTTCCCAAGCATTTATATAGCTCAAGCTCAAATCGGAAATACAACTGCTAAGTATCACTGATGCTGGATCAGTTGGTGACGGTGACTTTCTCTTGTTTTACGGTGGTTGGCAACCATAGGGCCATATGATTTCATTACCGCAATACAGAAAACATGGACTGAATCGCAGTATCCATGCATAAAAACGAAATTTACTGTATAACGCGGAATTTCACGAAATTTGTCAGATCTTGGATGAAAACAATGTAAGTAAACTTAAATAAAATCGCGATATAGACTAGTGTCTGTGAATATTAAACCGCTTAAAGACTATTTAAAAAGGAATCATGCATGTTCTGCGTGTCTCTGTGAATGAATGGCTCAGACGCGCGGATTCATTTACCACACACTGAAGCACCCATGGCGCTTGCGATGTTTTCAGTAATGGATCAATGAACTTCATCTACATAGCCACTCTGAGAGTCACTTTAGCAGCATTTGAGAAAAACTATCGTCATATCAACAAAAAAACAGAGACTCAAAGGTCTAGCTACATGGCAACCTGAATAAATAAAAGGTTGGTTTAACCTTTGAAGACATTTTGCTTAAATCATTAGGCCTACATTTTAAATAATTGGTCATTACAATTTAAACCATTAAAAAAAAAAACTATTCCATAGTGCCCTCAAAATGTAATTTATTTAAAAATGTTAATAAATTATTGTTAAATTATATACATTTCATGTTTTCAATCAATTACACGTTTTTGATTACTAAAATTTTATTTAACCATTAACATGGGAGTCCAGAAAAATGAAAACAAAATAAAACTGAATTTGGAATGTGGGAAAAAATAAAACAGATTTCATAGGGCCCTACAAACCAGCTTTTTGGTGCATTACCATCACCTTCTGCTGCGTATGGTGTGACATCACATACCAATATCAATCCTTGGGCTGACACGTGAGAAATGGAAAAATATGCACACACTCTTGACACCTGGTTTTGTTATAGTTTTATTTAGTTATATGGTTTTATATAGTTATGTTTTTGTGTTGTTTTTGGCCAAATTGATCTGGAACAGTTGTTGAATAAACAATTGAACTGACAAATCATGCCTGCCTATATGTTTGATTGACAATTTTATTGATCACTGAGATAGCATTGACTAGGAATTAAGTATGGTTAAATATAAAAAATTAAATTTGAAAAAGTAGACTAGATGTAGTAAACTACTTTTGTCATATTGCTGTAGCTTAGCTTGCTACATTTCCCAGGGTGGTAGCTTCAGTGTAGTGAAGCTACATTTAATGTAGAGTAACTGCTAGCTTAGCTCCCTACATTTTCTAAGTAGCTTGCCCAACACTGCCTATTCCTTTACATCACAATTAGTCTACAGACTTTCACAGACAACCTAGGAAGT
Source organism: Siphateles boraxobius (assembly GCF_051911475.1). Lineage (NCBI taxonomy): Eukaryota > Metazoa > Chordata > Actinopteri > Cypriniformes > Leuciscidae > Siphateles > Siphateles boraxobius. The sequence continues at coordinate 30,501,200 of NW_027508722.1, forward strand.
CGGGGAAGGTCTAATTTTTTAAAATTTTGTTAGAAGCTGATCACACATTGTCAAAAGAAGGCAAGTAATACATGACAAGTCTTACATATAGCCCCTTTAATGCTTAGTTTAATGACTGACATTGTTCAAAGAACAATGTAAAGTTGAATAATCAGTTCAGCTTTTGTGTGCTTTTACTGTTAGTGAACATCCAAGTACAAGAGATGTTAACATCATTGTACACCTTTTTATTGTTTTAAAATCATGAACCTCTTTCTGTAATGTATGCAATATGTGTATGTTTGATCTCCATACCTTCCGACCTGAGACCAGTGATGAGGCTGTGATGTGTTGGCTTGCCAAAAAGGACACATGGTTCATACGGTAGGGAATGAAAGACTGGGGAAATCACAGAGGCATGCTGTGCATGTCAGGTGCTGGTGTGAGAGCCAGCTTAGCAGAGAGGGGTGAAAGGGGTCATACGGGCCACTGCGATGACTCTATTATCTCCTCTGTAATGAGATGTCGGCCCTCGCTTCATACTCAAACAGTACAGAAAACCTGAAGGGGCACTGCTAGTGGCTATGCAAATATCAGTTTGACTGGATTTCTGTTGGCTCACAAACACTTCCACAAGCTTCAAATGTTAAAGCCTTATTTACACTGCTATTTGTTATGCATGAACTGTATTTTTTTATTTTTTTGCAATGAATTTAGTAAATTCTGGTTTTGAGCAGTTGTGGATATGAAGTATGTCCAAAAATGTATTTGAGTTTATTCACATACAATTTCTGTATAGAAACTTTGGATTGAGAACTCATCACTTGAATTAACTCCTTCCCTGCCATTGACTGAATTTTCCATAATTTATGACACAATGGTTCCCCATCATTGACAGAAAAACAAAAAAGCTGCTATCATATATCATATCATATACATATATATATATATATGTAATATAATATATATATATATATATATATATATATATATATATATATATATATACATATACTATACTACTATATATATATATATATATATATATATATATATATAAAAAATTGGATTGAGTAAAATTTACTTGAAACAGATAGTATACCAAATAAATATTACTTGAGAATTTCTAACTAAAACCATCAACAATTGTATGCAGTCTTTACTTGAAAACATGATTTATTAAAATTACTGAAAACTGTTTTAAGTAAGTCCTACTCCCATTTTTTTTTCATTGTATTACTCAGTATTACACTAAAAATAACTGAACTGTGACCTTTGTAAGTAACTTTATTTACTTACCAAACTCTCCAGATACTGTGATGTAGTAGGAGCATGTCTGGCCTGTCGTGTAGTTGAGAGGGTAATGTGGGGATAATACCACTCCCTCTGATCCAGTGTACTGCCCACCGCATGGTGCTGAAAAGAGAGAAACAACCCAAAAGGCTTGTATTTACTCTTGTTCAGTCCATATGACACTAGGTAATGAGGTCATTTTAGTACAGTATTAGATATGTGATGACCAGTGAGACTGGGAGAGCTCTACAAATTTCAAAAGAGGGAGAAGAGGAAAGCACAAACTAAGTAATTTTTCCATTATAAAAGGTCAGATCGAATACATGTACCATACTTTGTGCTTTCTGGAGCCAGTTTGTCACATGTCTGAGTGTTATAGACTCTAATGTTTCATGTCATTCTGTGTGCTTAAGGTTAGTTTCAATTGCTCGTTAGCACACTTCCAAGTCCATATTTGACCATTATAATTTAATTCTAAATTGTACAGGCTATACATTCAAAGAGCAAATCAAAAGGCATTGGGATTAAGTGTTCATAGATGTATCAGTTGACAGGAAGTGCACAGGGGATATACCCGTCAGCAGTTGCAAATAACTTAGTCATATTTACTTTTAGATTACACATAGACCACATTTATCACTTAATTTAGGGGATTATGTGATATGAATTATGCATTTTATATTAAGTGAACTATATAATAATATATTAATAATAAAAACACACCTATGCATTTATGTGATAGTTAAGAATAGTGATTTACATAATATTTATTTACATGAGAATATCCTTATATTTGATACCCCTAATCTGCATGATGACTCATTTGTCCCCTATGTTTGATGACGTTGAAGGGCATTACAAATGAATGAATGTTGCCAAGAAAACACTTCAACAGATATTCTCTGCTGGTTTTAATAAAATAAATCACAATTGCAAGGCAGACCTTATTAAAAAAAGGCCCTGTTTGAATAACAGGTAAGTGGAGTAATTACCAGAAGAAATTGAAAAAAGGCTGTTTTCACTGACTCACTTTAAAACACACTGCTGTTTTAAACAATAAATTAATAATTAATCACTGTACATGTGTTACACAGGAGTTTCCTGCGTCGCTCCCTCCGCACCCACGGAGGGATCCGTCTCCAAAGTATTGACTGTTGCCAAGCAAACTGCAGTTCCCATAATGCAGCTCTCCTGAACTGATCACACACACCTACTCTTCACCGATTACACTCCCACCTGCACTTCATTTCAACACGCATCTCGCTATCACTCAGTGCGAAGTATTGTTTCTGCCCCGGCTAACATTAGGGGCAATAATCTACGTGTTCTATTTCACTGGTTTAGATTCTGGACTGTCTACTGGATATCTACGACCACTCTCTGGCTACCTCGACCTTGGACTGTTTCCTGGCTTTCTGATCATACTCTGGCTCCCACGGCCCTGGAACGTTGTATGTACTTTGTTGACTCTCTGCCTGCCCCGACCATCAACGCCTGTATACCTGAGTATTCTTTGCCTTGCCCACACCACTCCTGCTTGCCGATCTATATCCTGCCTGTCTGACTCTGTTCCTAAATAAAGCTGCAAATGGATCTCTATGACTCTGACAATTCCTTACAATATGATTCACATCAAAGACAGAAGTAGCCCTCGCTAATAACAACTCAACAGAAACCGTAATTCAGGCCCTGTGGGTCTGAGTATTGTGTGGACTCGTACAAGCTAATGACACCAAATCATTGCATCCTGCAGCAAGCGTTTCACTTAACTCCTAAACATTTATTGGAGTAAGAAAGTCAATAACAAGATATTGGAAAATGTACATACCTTTATACAAGCAGGGTTAATTTGCTTGAGCTTGACATTAATTGCACAAACCAGCTTAATGGTAGCACTGCTAGAATGGCCTACAACACATCATACAAACAGCGTGGAAAGGTTGTTGGAATTGCTATAGCCTCTGACAGGTATTTTAGTGAAACTGATTCGTAATTCAGGTCTGAGCATGAGGAGGGAGTATTGAGGAGGAGCAGCCAATGAAGACTATAAATCATCTGTGTGTTGGTGCATTGGCGTGTGTTATCTCTTTATCATGATCGTAATGGGTAGAGGCTAAACACTTACTGTAGGTGTTTGACTGTGCATGACAGGAAAAACAAGTGAAAATCAACCACAAAGGTCACCGAGAGGATTACTGAGAGTGCCAAGTGTAAAAAATTGAGGCTGAGAAGGTCAGCAAAGAGTATTTGTGGAGATATTAACCAATGTCAGTGCTTCTGTCACACCTGGCCCATTGCGTGTGACCTTATAACCGATGGACCACCTATAATAAGCAGTGTTGGGGAACTTAACTGTTAAAAGTTTTTGTAAGAAATCAGCCCACATTTTGACGTTTAGAGATAACTCTGGTCAATAGCTGAGCCTGCTTGGCTGATTAACAGAAGTACTGCCAACCCCTTCTATTAGTTTAATCATTTTCAGTTTTTTTTTTTTTTGGTATGAAAAATAAGAGTTTATATTAGCAAGTGCTAATGTTATGCATGCAATTTTATCATTCATTTGCATGCGCAGTATATCAGTGCAAGCCATCCTGTTCTCTAGATATCAGCAATCACATTGGCCATTAAAAAACATCATGTCAGTCGACCAATAATAATCGTATTACTCATATTACTCAAAGTTATTAATTACCAGGCCCAAATCTGCAGAAGTTTTGCTGCACTGACTGAAAGATAATGTATGAATTCATTATTTCAATGAGCTCATCGTTTCTGCCTTAAATGATTGAATTGTTTAAATTAATACATTTTAGCTAAATGTGAATAAATGCGCTAAACAAATAAATGTGAATTTAATTTAATTTAATTTAATTGAAATTTTGCAGTAAAGATAGAATGTGTTAAATTTAGCTAGATTGCTAATCTGAAAGTATAATCAAATTAAGCACAAAAAAATATTACAAATGGACACACAAGAGGCCAGGGATTTGAAGAGCTATGCAGATGGTGCGGAATCAACGCAAGCCTGATAATATTGTTACTTATCAGTGTTTCAGCCATTCCCAGTTATTTTATCTGGTAAAAAAAACACCTAGTTTACGACAGTAGCCTTGGTTCCCTGAAGAAGGAATGAGGTGCTGCGTTGAAACTGTAGGTATGCTCTACGTGGTTGCGTCATGAAGCACGTGTGAAATCAGTCCAATAGGGTAAGGGGACGTCAGAGGCAGGTGACGTCACAACCAGGACACTTTAAAGCATGTCAGCTTCTAATAGGCTGAAGTAAGTCAATGACAGGCAGGAAGTATGGCTGGGCGACGCAGCTTTTCCTTCCCTCTTTAGGGAACCAAGGTTGCAGTAGTAAAGCGAGGTGTTCCTTTCAAGGGAACTCTCGCTACATGGAGAATGACGCTGTGGGAACGTTAATATTGACAAGTGTCTGTCTTAGGTGAAATCATGAAGAGCAGCACTAAGACGAGAGCACCTGGGACCCCAGTTTAGGGTCCAGGTTGTAACGTTTTCCCACACTCGGTATACGCTGGGGTGCCAGACAGGATTTCTGTCATTAATTTAAGGTTAAGTTAAAGAAAACGTACAAAAATCTTGTGTGGTCTGATTTCTCTTTCACAAAACCCGTCACTTAGTGAGATAAGGACTTACACCATTAATCAATACATAATATATGTAGTAATAATAATACCCATATAATCACTCTTAAATAGAACATAAACCATTCAATATGACAGGACATATACTTGCATTCAAATATGTATATTCACAAGATGCACAATTTCCAGTATTTCAAAAATCTTTTTTAGTTAGAGAGAAAAGAAAAAAAAAGAAAAAAAATTCCGTTCAATAATTGTCCAGCCACAAAACAGGCAACAAAAAAGAAACAAAATTAGTCCAGTTCAAAAGACAATCATTCATTCCAACAGTAATCCACAGCAAACATAGTTCAAACAGTCAGTGGGAGAAGAATTCCCAATCAAAAACAGTCAAGTCACGTCAAACAGTCATCCAGTGCAGGCTAAATTGTACTCACGACTCTCTCTCTTTTTTTTTTTTAAATAGACTGGTCCACATTTTCCGGGACTTCTAGAAGTAGTACATTTACATTTATTCATTTAGCTGACGCTTTTTATCCAAAGCGACTTACAATTGTTATATGTCAGAGGTCGCACGCCTCTGGAGGAACTAGGGGTAAAGTGTCTTGCTCAGGGACACATTGGTGTCTCACAGTGGATTTGAACCCGGGTCTCTCACACCAAAGGCATGTGTCTTATCCACTGCACCACCACCACCCCTAATAGACTGTAATAGACTAGTAATAGACTGGAGGCTCCTGATCTGTATCCAGTTCAGGCTTTGGAACTCGTATTGTTTTCCCTGCAGCGTCTCAACGTCAATCAGCTAGTCCACAATGACAATGATACTTTCCTTTTTGTAAACCAGAGCACGAGCATGGGAGTCTTCTAGAGGAGCTCCGCGAGGTACACTCGATGCCTCCCGACAGCTGCCACCATCTTTTTGTGAGCGACTCACGTCATCCAGATAAAGGTAACTAGGGGCTGGACTAAAAATGTCGCCATCTTGATTCGTGCACTTATCTTATGATGACTGTATATTCATATAATATAGAAAGTTTTTGATATTTGTGGATAATGATCTCAGAGTTATTTTACAGATGAATGATGACTGATAAATGTTAGGACAAGTCAACTTTTCATTGCAATTTATTTATTTATTTCATGATGACATCGTCACAAGGTTGTAGAACCTCATGAATGTGTGCGGAGAGGACCAGCCCACGACATCACAAACATCCAGAAGTGAAGCAGAATAGTCTTAGAGGCAGCCATACTCCTAGTTGAGTGAGTTTCTAGAGCAACAACTCAGCATATTAGAAGGATTTCCTAACTTTTTCCCACTGTGAGAGTGTGTGCATCAATGAAAGCAGCGCATTAATATAGAACAGTGGTTAAACTGACTTGAACTAACTGTGCATTAAACGGTTTAAATGCACACCTTTATCAGAGTTAAGTATTCAGATAGACCATGGTGTAACATGATATTATATATGTAATATTAAGTTGTTCTTGAGGCTGTTTCATTTAACATTTGAAAAGGCACCAATGTGACATAACTAACATGTTACCATGTCATTAATCAAAATATCACAAGGTAGGTGGCTACTAGGGTGCTCTAGGTTCTTGTCATTCTTGGTTCTGGTATGTTGCTAAGATGTTCTGGGTCGTTCTAAAGAAAATCACCTTTAAATATTAATACTGTTGTACAAATATTTCAATGCTTTGCTTTAAGAAATAATAATAACCTAGATATTTTTGAAGAATTTTAATTGAAAAAGAAGTCCTTTTATTTGTAAAACGCCCTTCCTGAAAGCCACCGACTGTGGTGAATAACTAAAGAGTTTGAGATTAGAACTAAGCAAGTTCTCTGTGTACCTAAACCCCGGAATAACTCTGCTCGTATTTGCCTTTATCTCAATGCCAATGAATATCCCGGCCTTCAAAATTCGCTGTCCATGCCATCTGTGATCTCTCTGCTCTGGCTGTGTTCCTTTCATCCCTCAGGTCTCAGTAACAATGATCTTCAATTGAGATTCCTCGCACATCAGTCCCATGCTAAAGCCTCTGGGCTCTGGCACCCACAGGTCTGTTGCTTCATCTGCCTCACAATGCTTCTGTGAGCTCATGAAAAGCTGGTGTCAGAATGCAGCTGAGGCTCCCTGTTTTCTGCATATCAAACTCACTCCTGTAGCTTTGATCACATCACCTTCCCTTCACACTCGCCATGAGAAGACTGTCTGGAGCTACACACACAGAGCGAGTTGAGCGTGTTTGTGTGCAAGTGGGCATACGCAAATACAAGCACACACATACTGTGCCTTTTGTTCGGAGATTTGCCTAGAAACCTACAATTTTATACTGAGATGTAAGAAAATTTCAGGTTTTTGGAAATATATATATATTTTCTTAGCTTGGCTGTCTGGAGTTTCTTTCTTTCTTTCTTTCATGTGTGTGTGACGTTATTTTCGTGAATAACGGAAAGTTTTAGACATCACTTTTGCCCCCCTTTACACCAGCAATTACCATTCAGCATGATGGGAAATAGATCCATACAACATTGACAAATAATTAAAAACACTTTCCGTTTTTTCGACATGAAGAAGTATCTGGTCTAGCACTTCTTTGCTCGGGGTAAAGGATGCTAATAGGAATCTGAAGAACATGGGAAGAAAACAAAGTGCAGCTCCTGCTAAATAATATCAATCACAATTCTGCGTAAAAATGATTTCTATAAGGAAGACCAATAACATAGTTGATTTAGTAGACTGGTAGTAGCAGACTACGTAATTAGGTACAGGGATAAAGTCACTATCATACACTGTAAAATAAAAGTTAATTTACAAGTAACGGTCTATATTTTTGTACAGAATTTTGCCGTTTTGTCATTATACAGTGAATGCCTGTTATTTTACAGATATTTGCTGTAATTTAAAGGTCCACTATTAAATCTACAGATAATTGCTTGTATTTTTGTTCTACATCAATTTTACGTTTTTTTTAAAGGAAATTGTCTGTATTTTTACAGGGTTGTGTGTAATTTTACATAAAATATTAAGTAATATTTTACAGATTATTTTCTGTGAAATTAGAAAACAAAGAAAAGAAGGTATAACTGCAGAAATCAGCAGTCATTTTGTCATAATCCGGCCTTCTTGTCCTTGATTTTCCCTAGTCTTGAGGCTGGATCATGACAGACCCATGTTTTTTGTACAAGCACATGGCCTTTTGTTTTGGCCATGTGCTTGTGTTGTCTCATTACGTAACCCCGACCCCTTGTCTTGAATTACTGATCCTGTTTCTGTAGTTAGTTTATGGTCTAGTTTGTCAGTCCTAGTCTAGTTTAGTCTGGTCTAGTCTTGTCATTTCTTTTGCTGTTCATGTTTTGCCCCCTCCTGGGTTTTGTTTTCTCTGTTTTCTGTCTATAATAAACTTTGTGTCACTGCATCCTGTCTGCGCCTGGGCTCACCTTCCACCGTCATAACAGAATGAACCGACCAAGACCGAACCCAGCAGACATTACGTCCTCTTATGTCAAGCATAACCCTGATGATCTTAAGGATTGGTGGCACAGGTCCATCGCTGACTCTAAGAGGGGCAAACTCCCGATTCCCTCCCAGGGAGAGCTATCATTGAGGGAGTATGCCCGGGTCGCCAACGAGAGGAGGTTTTTCCTGCCTGATGTCCTCCTAAACCGCTACCTCATTGCGGGTCTCAACTCGCCTCCACCCCTGGCTGAACGGGAGAGGCTGGTTTGCCATTCGTTTGCTGATATGGTGGATTGTTTATCGAGGAGAGAGTCCCGGGGGTCCATCTTGTCATCACCACCAGTCAAGCTGCCAGTGATTCCGGAGGGTCGTGTCCTAGGTGTTGTTTCCCAGGGGAATCAAGCTGGTCCCACTACCACTCCCGAGACATCATCCGGACCCGAAGGTCTACTCGGCAAGCGAGGGAGATGGAGCTCTTGGGAGTCAGCATCAGAGTCCTATGTGACGGAATCAGCCCTCCCAGAGACTGATCTTCCAACCCCAGACACAGATCCCGCCATGGTTCCCCAACCACTCACCAGTCCGCCAACGGCATCTGCACTGCGACCTAGGAAGAAGAAGAGGAGGAAGGGAGCCTCCCGTCCTTCTTTTCTGCTTGGTCCAGAACCTGCTGCTGCAAGCGCTGTCCCCGAGCCCACTGTTGCAAGCGCTGTCCCAGGGCCCTCTACTGCAAGCACAGTCCCAGGGCCCTCTACTGCAAGCGCAGTCCAGGGCCCTCTACTGCAAGCGCTGTCCCAGGGCCCTCTACTGCAAGCGCTGTCCCAGAGCCCTCTACTGCAAGCGCTGTCCCAGTACCTGCTGAGAGAGTTGCACTCGATCTAGCCGCTAGGAAGGTTCTGCAAACAGTTTCTGCTCGTCAAGAGATGCCTGTCGTTGTTGCTGCCAAAAGTTTGTCTGACTATCTGTCTTGTCTAGTCAAAATCCTTGAGATTCCTGTCATGTCCTTAAGTCCTGTACCCACAGCTGAGGAGAGCGCTGTTTCCAAGTCTCCCACGGAGAGCGCTGTTTCCAAGTCTCCCACGGAGAGCGCTGTTTCCAAGTCTCCCGCAGAGAGCGCTGTTTCGAGGCCCTGTCATTGTTTTTTCATGTATGCCTTTGCTGTTTTTTGTCATGGTTTGTTGGTTTGTGTCAATGTCACAGTCAGTTTTGTCTTGCGTCTGATGTCCACTTGAGGAGCATCTGGAAAATGCTCCTTAAGTGGGGGGTTCTGTCATGATCCGGCCTTCTTGTCCTTGATTTTCCCTAGTCTTGAGGCTGAATCATGACGGACCCATGTTTTTTGTACAAGCACATGGCCTTTTGTTTTGGCCATGTGCTTGTGTTGTCTCGTTACGTAACCCCGCCCCCTTGTTACCCTCGTCTTGTCATTATTGCCTAGTCAGTTTCACCTGTTCCTGTAATTAGTGTCTCCCTTATATGCCCCTTATGTTTACTTTTCCGTTGCTTATGCCGCATTCCAGGCAACCTGTAACCCGTGTTTTTCCAACCTTATACCCGTGAAAGTGCACTGGAACGGCAGTCAAACCCGTGACTTCCCACCCGTGAACTCGTACTAGATCGATGTACTCCCAGTTACGAGCTCTGACGTCACATAGCCCGCGAAACTATACAAAACAACAATGGCAGCCCCATTTTTTGTGATTTCAGTTAATATGGGTATTTTTACACGTTGTAAATTATATACTGAGCTTGTATTTCCTATCTATCCCTTATCTTGACGTTCAGTGTTTACGTTAAATTACTAATACTGTAAATGTGCAGGTATTCTGTACTTATACATTTAGTTAATTTAACAGAATTTGACTGTAAATGTGCCATTATTAAGTACTTAATTAGAGATTGCGGTCAAAATTGCAAAATTGGATCTGTAAAAATTAAAACTGTAAATATACAAACATTTGTATTTGAATTGATGTACTTATTGCATTTTTATACATAATTTCATTGTTATTTTACACAGAAAAACTATATATTAAAAGTAAATTACGGTAGATAGACAGCATGATAATAAAATAACTTTATAAAACCCTAAATTTACAGTTTAACCTGAAAGTTAAATGTCTTTTTAATGTAATTTGACATAATTTATCCATTTTCCCACGGTACAATATTTAGCTGTTTTTCCACGGTTTAAAAGGGCCATTATCAACAGTAATATACTGTAATTTAATCAATTTTGACTGTCTTTTTAATGTAATTTGACATAATCTATCCGTTTTTTCATGGTTTAATAAGCCATTATCAACAGTAATATACTGTAATTTAATCAGTTTTTATATTTTTATAAATATTAATATATTTAATAAAATACTATATATTTTATAAGTATTTTTATGTTTTTTGCATGTAATTTTGTGAAATGGTTATTTGCTGTAATTTAACGGAATTCGTCTGGAAACTTTACTGCGAGAGATTTACCATTTTTTTACGGGAAATGTTAAATAACTTAATCAGCAGGTCCTCTCGCTTAATTTTTAAGATTTACCCAAAACTAACTAAATAAATAAATCATGGTTGAGCTGTAATTGTACTGTAGCTGTAATAGCCCTTTTTTTCACTTAATTTCATTCTGTTTTGTTTAGTTTTTTCTTATGAAAAGAAAATGCTTAAAATAAGCTAATTTGTTTAACAAGATAAATGCATATACAACAAAATAAAACTGATGTCTATGTTTTCTAATACTGTTACACTTACTGTTTAAGGGTTACTCCAGTCCCCCCACCTTACAATTAGGTTTCATTTGTTAAAATTTGTTGACTACATTGTTCATTGTTAGTTAAAATTAACTAATGTACCACATTTAGTTGATGTTAATTTCAACATTTAATAATAATTTTTTTTAAGAATAATTTTTTTTATCTATTACATAACGTAATTTAATGCACTGTGAACTAACATTAACATAGTTTAATCAATGATTTTTGCTCATTGTTATCTCATTTAATTTAATGCATTAGCAAATGAGACTTTATCGTAAAGGGTTACCAATGGATGTGATGTTTATAAGTTTAAAATATTAGGATTTGTCTTATCTACACCTATTCATTTGCTTCAAAAGACATTGATTCATCAGTTGGTGTTGTATGGATTACTATACTGTTTTTGCTTTGTGTGGTTTTTATTCAATTCAATTCACATTTACTTGTATAGCGCTTTTCACAATACACATCGTTTCAAAGCAGCTTTACAGAAAATGCACGAGTCCAGATTACAATTTAGAGTGATCTGTTCCCTTTTAGTCGTGAACGTCAGACATAGTCGACTTCGACTGAAATGGGATCACGCCAAGGAGCCAGTCATCTTCGAGTACTATTGAACAAGCCAATGGAATTGGCGGGCATGATTTACATCACACACTCCGCCCCCTGCGGTGCGGGTTTAAATAAGGAAGTGGATGCATGCACTAGCTGCCTTTCGCTTCGGAGCCGATCGTTTAATGTCTCTTAAGAGTGCTGTTGTTTACAACGAGCGAGTGTGTCGGTGTTCTTCTGGAAGACTCTCCCAGTGCTGGTGTTCTACAGCGCGAGTGCAGCGGTGATCGCAAGCTTTGAGCTCTCAACTGCTGTTTTAACAGCAACAATTTTCTAAAGGTTTCTATGTGTTGACGGCTGGTTAGAGGGCGGACAAGTGAGTGCTTCACTGTTTCAGTTCACTGTTCAGTGTTGCCGCGGTCATTCCCCTGTGTGCTCCGGCACTGGTGATGGGTCCTATTTCCTGAAAGAGCAAAACGGGTGTTTTTGCGTCTTTCAAGATGTCATTCCACCTGTGAGTTCCTGGATGCGGTCGTTCCCTTTTCCTCTCTGACGGTCACAATTGTTGCATCACATGTTTGGGTTTACAGCATGCTGAAGCAGCTTTTGTGGATGGTTCATGTTCACATTGCGGGAATATTACTGTTGTGGTGTTGAGTTTGAGACTCGCCTTCGTCCGCGAAGTGCAAATCCCCAAATCCATGCCCCACTCCGGGTGCCATGTGGGATGGGTGATCGGAGGATAGTGATGGATGTCTCGTCCGGTAACCATTCCCTGTGGCCTCACTCCTCCATCCCACCGTAGCCGATTTCCTGTTGAAAGTGCTGGTCCCTCTGTAATGGACCGATCAGCCGTTACAATTGGGGTTCGTCTCCCCCCTAAGGCCTGTGAGTTCACGTCCGTTCCAAGGGGCAGAGCTTACAAAGCCTGTGGGCAAGCCGCCTCCTCTTGCATGCCATGGTGCTTCTACAGGCGTGTCAGGCATGCACAAGGGTAGCACAGACCGTGCGCTCATAGGTGAGCACCGCACTGCATCCGACCTCGCCCTCCCGGGCACGAGTGTCGTGGCATGTGCTATCGGTCTGGCAATGTCCACCTTAGTGGTCCAGGAGCGCCATCGTTGGCTCAGCCTGGTCGATATGGCGAATGCGGACAAAGTTCGGGTTCTGGTCTCCCCAATTTCCCAGGTTGGGCTGGTCGGCAACGCGGCGGAGAACTGCATCCAACAGTTCTCTGCCGCCCAAGCACAAACGGAGGCTATCCGGCACATTCTGCCCCGGCGGCCAGCTGCTGCCTTCATCCTGCTGCCGGTGTGAGTCCCTCCGCCTGCTCGTCGCCGAGGGCGTTCCCCGGCTGCTGCTCCCCTGGGCCTCCGCAGCAGCCTCCAGCCAGGCCTCAGCATAGAGCCGGCCGCAGTAGGTACGCCCAGCCCAGGATGGAGGAGGATGCTCTTGGAGTTGGTCACCGATCCATTCCCTCCCTCCCACCGGCCGGGTGGAGTCTTTGTTTGTGTGTCTGTTCCACCACTGGCTCCCAAAAGAAGTGGAGCAAGCGGTACCCACACTTTAAAGAAAGAGCAAATTCCTCTGTTCCTGGATCCCAAGAGGGCGAGTCTGGCGGTGTGCGACCCTGTAAAGCCTTGCACCCCTCAGCCCCCTATTGTTCGCCAACACGGCAGCTGGGTGCGGTTAGAGGACCCGGTCATCCGCCTTCTCTCGCATCCCTGGCCGTCTCGTGACACTCAGACCCTGCTTCGGGCCACCTCCGGGCCATCCGAGCCGGGTCCCTGTCCTCCACCTCGCTGCCGAAACTCGGTTACGTCTGTGGTTCTCTGGCCCTGGCCAGGTTCGTAGAAGCCAAAAAATATGCTTCCCAACCGTAATCTCGACCACGGGCTGAGTATCTCTTTTTCGGTTTGGAGAAGGACTCGGTCCAACACATCTCTTCAAGAAAAGAGTGTGTTCGGCTGGTACTATATAGAAGTGGCTTCCTCCATATGAAGACCGCTTCAGCACTAGCTTCATGATCAAGTCCCGAGGTGACCGTGGAAGAGTGGCACGCCCTGTGTGACAACAGATCACCCCGGCCTGCCACCAAACCCTCAGCCATGACCAGACCTTTCGTTTCTCTGGGCCAACCGCTCCTCGAGGTCCACTAACACCGAATTAGTGGCCATGTACAAAGGGCATGCTTTAATGGAGGCCTGGGCAAACTCCGACTGCATTGACATTCGTGCCTCGAGTTGTTGTAGTTCACCCTCGCTTTGAGCCACCGCTGCTCAGCGAGCTGGTACTGGTCCGGGCATCGCGACCATTGTGCTAAGCTTCCCTCGCATGCCACAACTCGCCTGTCACCTCCTCCTTGGAGTAGGAAGCTTCTGAGGTCGCTTCATTCCACCATTTCTTCCGGCCTGCTCAATCGTGCCGCCAACAAGCCTCACGACAACTGTGGCCAGGGAGAGCGGAGACTCCATCCCCTGGCAGTCCAGCTTGGCAGGGACCACTTAGAGGCCGCACATTTACATCTGTTGGCCTCTCCGGATTCGTTCCTTTGCCAGTTGTGTTATTTCTGTCTGAGCGGACAACCCTTGGACAGACACTGGCTTTCAGCTGGCCCCGGGGCTCCGCAGAAATGCATTCTCCAGTGAGCCTTCTAAGAAAGCGGCTATGCTCAAGTTCAGTGATTTTCATCACAGTCACATGTTGAGCAGAGATGCTCCTGAAGCTGAGTGAAATTTATCACACTCAGGTGTTGAGCACAGATGCTCCTGAAGCTCAGTTATCTTCACATGTAGTGTTGAGCAGTGCTCCTGTCTTGTGCGCTCATGTCGCTTGCACCTACTGTGCTAGGTCAGGAGTGGAGCAGGTCTTTATAGTTGCGCCTTATTGGCCCAACCAGACCTAGCTCCCCTCGACAGCCCTCCTGACTTCCCCTGAATACATTTCAGGGACGGGACATGATGGCACCCACGTTCAATGTTCAATGTTCGATGTCGACTATGTCCTCCGTTCCCTCCTTCAGGGATAGGTGGGTTGCATACGCAACCAGGACGTTATCAGAGGTAACTGTCTAAGTTATTCATCTCAGAAATGTACATATACAAAATCAAAGTTAGCTAAAATAATTTTAATTTAAACAATGTCATAATTTAAGGCAGAAACAATGAGCTCATTGAAGTAATGAATACTTGTTTGTTAACAAATAATTATGACATTTAGAAAAATTTAGCATTGGTGCATGTTGATTCAGAGCATGTTGATTTCAGGACTTTTTATGTCATCATTATATGGACTCAAACATGAGAAAAGTAAGTAATATACATTTTGGGCAGAATAACTGTGAACAAATAATAAGAGCATTTCTGCTGGAGTATCCCTGTAAGTTGTAGATTACAACAAAAACAAAAAATCAATAATTTATAGTTACTTAATTTCATAGCTACTTGTGTATTTTGCTGATGTATTAAATAAAAAATGAATGCAATTTACTGCTTTCACAAGTTCTCATTTTGTGTTCCATTAAAAAAAAAAAAAAAAAAAAAAAAAAAACATGAGGGTCATACCACTTTTGGTTGATCTATTCCTGTAAAGTATGACATCAGAATAATTTATGAACAGCTGCCAGTGATTCAGATTAATGCAACTCAAAATGTCAGTGCAATGATCTTGAAAAATAAGACACCATCGCTACAGAAGGACAAAAAAAATGCAAATAATATTTGGATCATAAAACAGAGAGTGCTCAAAAGCTTGTGGTAAACTACATACACTAAATTCAGCCATATCCGCGTTTGGATTCAGCCTTTTATCTTTTTATGTTCTGTAAATATCCACTGAGAGCCCAAAACTGCTCAAAAAGAGCGCATGACATCAAAACAGGCATTAGCCTACATAAGAACAGGTCACCGCGGGATAACTGTATCTTCTCTAAGACGGCAGCTCATTAGCTGTTGT
Source organism: Siphateles boraxobius (assembly GCF_051911475.1). Lineage (NCBI taxonomy): Eukaryota > Metazoa > Chordata > Actinopteri > Cypriniformes > Leuciscidae > Siphateles > Siphateles boraxobius. Next base: position 30,516,809 of record NW_027508722.1, read on the forward strand.
TAGCGGCGCTCTGTTGTGCCCAGACTGCATTTGTGGCTAAATGTAGCAGCCCATGTGTTCCTGCCTCACATACGCATGGAGACAACAGCTGTGGCTGCCACCTGACTAACCCCAACTTCCCTCACAATCCAGTGCTCAAACATAGTTGTGCAAAATCACGCATCCACAAAAAGGAGATTTCTCGGGATTAGAAACAGCCGTGTATCTGTACGGCCTCTGAGAGGCGCCATGCCACCGTGTTCACAACCCCCACGCTTCTTGCTATTTACAGCCAGGGAAGAGTCCTCATTCAACAGTACTGAGACAGTCTTTTAGTTACTATGGAAACGAATAAAAGATCTGTTTGGGTGAGAGAACCAAAGAAAGAGAGGAAAATCCTTCATTATTTAAAGGGACCTCACCTCTTTCTTATGAGTTTTGTCTAAAAGCTTGGGGACATGGCTCTGGGCTGCATCAGTATTCCAAACGTTGGTAGGGAAATTACAAGCGTGTAAAAAAGGGCAAAAAAAAAAAAGGCAAGCAGTCACTGCCTGCTCGTCAGCGTCTTTTCCAATTTTTAGTATCACAGCATTTACTTGTTAAGCTGTCACTAGCCATATTAAAATCAATCTTCTCAATTAAAAATGGCCATTTTGCAAGCAGTAACTGTTAAAGAAGCAAACATGCATTTGTTAAAAGCATGATTATTGGCTGTTGGAGGAGTTAGTGTAGTTATTGGAGTGTTCTGATGAAACCCCATTAACACTGCATGAGCTACTAATGCAGCATGACATTTCATTAGAAAGCTGATGCTGGACTGATTCTTATGGTATATTGCATATAGAAGCCATTTCTATGTGTGCAGTCTTTGGGAGAGAGGACCTTAACATTCAAACCAAGTCTTTCCCAGCCCTGCTCACCCTGATCTGCATATCTGCCACAAAGACCTTCACTCAGAGGCACCATAAAGCACTGCACTCTCTACTTGCACTCTCAGAGAAGCATATGCACTATAATTTTGGCGGAATGGTTGACAATCGGTGTCGTTTTAGAAGAGGGCACATGTGTATAAGTGCATAAGGGAAACCCCAGAGTATGAAGTAAAGCCAGGCTAAGACTACAGGAGTTTTAGGCCGATTTATTCCCGAATTAACACTTCCAACATTCGGTCGGTTTCGATGTTCAACCCAGATTTTCTGTTAATAGGGGCTTTCGCACCGGGTAGTTCTAGGAACTAACCAGGGTGATTCCCCAAGAACTAATGGTTCCCTTAGGAACATTTTCCAGGTTGCATTCGCACGGCCAGTAGGAACTCTGAAGTGACGTAAGCCGCGCTTGTTGTTATGACCTTTATTTTGACACAGCTGAGAATGCCAGAGCCTGAGCACACAATGCTCACATTCTCCGTGTTCATAGTTTACAATCTGTCTAACAGTCCTGTCTAATATGTTAATAGATATAACTGTTCTACATAGAAAGTAGACAGTATATGAAAGGGTAAAAGGGTACTAGCTGAGCAGAAATACATAATCATGTTTCACTTGGTCCCCTCAAAGTTGCGTTGGATTTTCTCCTCAGCGTAACGGTTGAGAGGCCCATCTATCACTGTTTTTCATGTTCGTAGAGTTAGTTTCTGGAGTAAATATATTGGCTATAATCTGTGTGTTTACACAGCTTTTCTAAAAATGGTGGGTGCTGGTGTTTGGGTGGGTGCACAGATTATAGACCTTAGGAGCTAATTAGTTCCTACAAAAGGAGTGTTCCTAGAATTAAAATCGTTCCTAGTTCCTGCTGTGCGAACACACCAAAGTCCGGGTACTTCTGCCAATAGTTCAAGGAACTATGACAAGATTCCCCCGGTGCAAGGCGTATCTTAAACCTCAAACATGTTTGATATATAGGATTTTAAATTTGGGATGATTACGACTATGATTACAATTAGAGAAAAGTCTACAAGGAGACGGAAGTGATGGAACTTTTGAAATGGCGACCGCGAAACAACAAGCAGCTGTATAGGTCCGGTGGACAACAGAGGAGGAACGGCTGGAGGAAATGTGGAAACAACACGACTGCCTTTATAATGTCTCCTCATATAATGTCTACAGGAAGTTGCCACGACACACTATCCATTTTGTTTACATGAGGTGCTAAATCTGGCATGATAATCTTAAGAAAATCTTGTAGTGAGTGATGCGCCATGAATTTCAAATCTTGAAGTGTGTACAGGTCTGAGATTTGAAAGAAGAAAATCTGTGAAGATTCTCCTTATGTGTGTGATACAACCAGGTTTCAACAACCCCCGGTCCTCAGAAGCCATGCTCATTGCAGCAGCATCTCAGAGAAATTATGCTGCGGAGAATGCTGCTGACTGAGTGAAGTGTATGTATACGAGAGTAAAGTGTGTGGAAATTACATACATTATTAATAACATATATTGTTGAACCAAACGGCGGAAATGTGACCATGCATGAAAAACATTTACAGCAACACATACATGATTTGTGTGTGGGCACGTTCAGTGATGCAGCAGAGAAAGTTTACATTAATGAATATGAACAGCAGTTTGAAGATTGATTTGAAGTTTGAAGGGATGTAGGCTTTGCTGTTTGTTCTAAATGGATGTTAAGTAGTTAGGGTATTCTGGGTGGTTTATAGAATGTTGTTATATGGTTGCTCTGGTGTTCTGGTGGAGCCTTGTGTGTGGTGCTGTGTGTGTATATGGTTCTTTGTTGTTAGATGAATCTATCATAAAACTAGCAAAAATATATAATAAACAAAAATTCAAAGAGTTGAGGGACATGTATAACTGTAAAGCTGCGTTGATACAGCCTGTATTGCATAAAGCGCTATATAAATAAAGATGACTTGACTTGACTAGATCTTACAGGTGTTTTAATTCTTTATCAGGTGCAGATTTTGCCAAAGTGTCTTTAAGAAAAGTAATTTAATTTGGTGGTCATCTTGTTTATGTAACTGGACAGCTGTTTCTGATGAGGGTAATAGCAGTACAACTACATCATCTGTCGACTTGAACAGTAACTGTTTTTTAAAATTAAGTGAAATCAGCAATACAACCTGACAACAATGGTACGAATAGTAGTGCACAAAATACACTAAATGCATAAATCAGCTAATGCAGACTCATGTTAAAAACTCTTAATTCATCAATAGTAGATCATATTCATTGACTGGTTTTGTTATACCATTTAAGATACTTAAGACTTTTTATGGCCTTAAAATTGATTACTTAACTGAATTTAAAACTATTTAGGTATTTTAAACAACACAAGCTTAGTGGAAAAGTGTGCTTGTACCTACATTTTTGTAAAACATACCTAATTTACAATTGATCCTTCGCAAAGACCAGCCCCCCTTAGTTACTGTCGCTATGTCCGACAAGCTACGCTGCTCTCACGCACACACCATGTTCTCACGCAGTGAAAAATGCATCGCGGATCAGAGAGGAGACTGACAATACGCTGACAGACAGGACAGACCAGGTTACTTTTCGGTTACTTTTGATATTAAACATATTAAACAAAGTCTCACCTTTCAAATTTGGTCATTTTTTAAAAGAAATTTTAAACAATAAATACCGTTTTGTGGCTCTTTAATGTGTTGTGACAGATCGCTGTAGAGCCTCAGTTAAAGCTGCTCGTGAACCGACCATCTCATTTATAGCATCAAATAAACATGAATGAACATAAGAAGGAATGTTGTTTTAACCGTGGAAAGGTGTCAGTATATTCAGTTTTTCAAGTTCAAATCCTCCCATGTTAATCTACTAACTCTCCTGACTGCTTGGTCGGACAAAATGGCGGATGGCGAAGCATGATTGGTCAGATCACCTGTCAATCAAGCTCCCTGCGAAGGATCAATTCCCTGAAGTTTCCAGCTGAATTGACAACTTTTTGAATTGACCACAGTTCCCAAATGGCTTTTTTGACATATAAACTTGATCGGTAGCTCACTTGGTAAAGCATTGCACTTGCGAATCCTGTGAAACACGTCACAACAGGTGATGCCTGTCTTGAAAAGGAACATTCATTTCTATAGCCATCAGGTTGAATGTTACAATTTCTTCTATTTGTTTTCCTACAAGTGGGTTCAAGTGGTTATATGCCAATATGAAATCAGAAGTGTATTTCAGCCATGTGTCACATGTGCATTGTATGTATGCATCTGCTTGCATGGCTTAAATGATGAGAGAGCATCACACCCCATTAATTCTTAAATGATCTTGTTAAAGTCATTAGCCTGGCCTAAGGCTCCAGTATATTAGTTAAGCTTTGAACACTATGTGCACTGTGTATCGCTGGAGGTCGACACAATGGATAAATGCGGTGATGTTGTGCTGCCTCTCCTTGCTGAAGGTGACATAAATAACAGATTTTGGAGACTAGAAATACACTGAAGTGACAGACAATATGATGAAATGGCCCGTGAAACGGCAACATTTGCTTCACATCTCCTTTGGTTTTCAGAACAATTTTCAATTGTGCCTACTGCATTCTGTTTAAGCCATCGCCCAACCCACAAAGTGAAACTCCGATATGTCCGTTCATCCGTTGCCACCCCCCAATCAAATCTGACTCATTCTCACTGGACTACTTGGAAGCGCCCACTTTGGCTAAAAGGTCATAAGTACTCAGCAAGCCATTTACCTCATTAGCTGTAAAAATGGACTATTGATAAAAGGAAGCTGCAGCGGCAGTGTATAAAAGCATCGCAAATGGCTCACAGTCTCTTTTACTTTGTCTAAACTCACACCTCTGCATTAAAGGGCTCTGACTGAGGACGGTTAAAAGGATTAACCTCCACAAACTGCTGTCTGTGAATCAATGCACCATAACCACCACAAAATACTTCTGTATGTCAATGATTAGTGACTTCTGACTGATAAACAAGTACAATACTGAGCAGGGTTCCTGGAGGTAACTTAAATTAAAAACTTGTTATTTGTAATCAAATAATCAAATAACTAAAATAAAATAAAACAAAATAAATCATCTAGCTGACACCATTTTTCATTTTAATTTAGTTTAATTTTATGTATTAAAATAACAAAAACTAAAACATGAAATTCAAAATAGTAATAAAAACCATAATAGTATATCAGTGATCATAAAGTAACACTGAGATATTAGTGGGGTCAAAAATCAGAGGTGATTTTGGAATTATTATTATTATTATTTGTTAGACATGTACTGTTTGAGCTACATACATTTCTAGTAAAAAAACAAACTGATATTTATCTAAAATCAGAAGATATCCAATATCAAGTTAAATGTATTTGTATATCACTTTTCACAATACACATAGTTTCAAAACAGCTTGAGAGCGGAAAATCGTATTGTTAATGTTTATAATATCTTAATGTTTTCATGCCTTATAGTCACATTTAGCAGATTAGAGCTGGGGGATAATATAGCAAACAAGCAGTTGGGATGTGCAATAAAGTATATTGCCCTACAACAGTGCAGCATGTTTGTGGATAAAATGTGACACACTTATATACAATTTTATATACATGATTCTGATATATTGTGCATCCCTATATATGATCACTACGGTGTGAGACCTACGGTTTATAATTTCTAGCTGAAAGGGATGCTGGTGAAGCATCCACAAGACTTCTTTAGTGAGCCAGCTTCACCAGAAAGACTATTCTGTTCATCAACCCTTCACTGGATAAGTCTTACTGTTGGACAGGATTGCTGTTTTGGTTCACCAGCTAGACAAGGACCAAACCAGCACTAACCACAACTAGAAAATTTGGTAGCACTTAAATTTACAGTACTGTTCCCCATGTACATACTATGTACTTCTTATAGTAATTACAATAACTGGGTAATAACTATGTACTAACCCTGAAACTACACCAAACCTAACCTTAACCCATGAAGTTACCTTACATTACCCAGTACTTTCTTAGGTAAGTAGGCTACACTGTAACTACACACACTGTAAAAAAAAAAGTGCAACCCAAAATCTGCATGTTGGGTTGACAGCCTTGCCTTTAAGTTTTAAATAGTCTGACGTCTGAATGTTATACGAGCCTTTGAATACTTGACAGTTCGAAGAGAGACCTAAAGTTTGAAGTAGCATATGCCTTGCCATGTTGTTGCGAAGGTGATCTCAGTAGTTGCTAGGCAGTTCCTGGGGTTTTAGCAGTTTCTACAAAACTGTAATAAACCAGCATGCTGGTGTTTCAACAGCAATGCCTAACTGAAGCAGCAAACTGTCTCTATTGAACTGCAACTGACTGCAACACTTCAATATTTAAAAAAAGAAAAGAAAAATGTTTATCCCTGCTACCGTTATTTAAAGAGGGTGATATAGACTGAGTCAGGCTGTCCAACCTCTCCAGAATCCAGTTGTGTTTGGTAGACATCCTCACTTAACTAATAGAGGAGCCGGGGGGGATTCTTAGCAGGCAGAAAGCTAATGGATTGTACGAACGTGGGCTTGCGTACACTCTGTGCGGATGATTAAGTTCAAATAAAGCATCTCTCATGACACAATCAGATGATTATGTTAGCTCAACAATGACCTGTATAGGAATATGTCTCTGCCCCACAGTTACAGCTCATGCATAAAGATGGGCAAAGCAACGTGCTGGAAATTCCATCAGTGAGGACAAACAAAATGTTCCTGGAGTGCGGAAATGAGGCTGTCTCGCAAAGGGCATCGGCGGCTTTCCATCTCCATCAAAAGAGGTTAAATAATCAACGGATGCTACTGAGGTGCAAAAACCCTTGCTTGACCTTTACATTGGGGTCAATGATGTTCATTGCATGCTCATATCTATAACCTGGTGTTGTTTTTAAACATGCTGGGTTCAGAGGGAGCACATGCTTCTTTTGTCATGTGATTTGAGCTATTATCACAGAAACAATGGGAATTACATAACAGTGAAGTGTGTGATTTCTGCATAGCTAGCGGCATGGAATGAAATGCAATTTGAGCGGATCAACTGGGCTGGACATAAAAACACTGACTCAACCAAGGCAGGTTTGGATTATGTATATATCCCTGATAGTTCTATTATTTGCCTTGACTGCTAGATCCCTGAACATGTGACCAAAACCCAGAAGGTTTGAAAAAAGAAATGGAAGACAGAGGAGGAAGCTGGAGAAATGAGAAAGGTCTCAGATTGACAGGAAATGTGTGAATGAGTGGCACTTGTCACCACCCAAGCTCTCTCTTCTGTCACTAAGGGACAAAGACCTGGGCGCTGTTCTTTTGAAGCCCTCTGTCCGCATATGTCTCTCTCTCTCTCTCTCTGTGTAAGCCAATGGGAGAACCAGACAGTTTCTCCAAACCCAATAAATAATGGCAGTGTGACAGAGCAGAACTATGCATGGAACAATGGCCTAATCAATTAACTCTCAAGATTGCAAACAACAAAAGGAATAATGTCTCTGATAAGGAGGCTGCTGCTAATTTATTTAAACGAAGAAGTGCTTAATCAAATTAACATGCATCAATACTTTGCATTTAAAAGTGCAGGACAAAAATGAAGGTTCTAAAATCAATGCACCAAACAATCTGTGAAAACATTAACTAATTAATTAATAAAAAAACCCAGCAATAATTAAAAATGTCCTGTTTTGGTGGGTGGTATCCAAAGGAGAAAAAATATATGCCATGGTATGAATAATTTATGAATAATGAATTATGGTAATTAAATGAGAACAATGATTTATGGATTAAATATTCATATCATAATGTCTATTTTTGAGTAATCCAGTGAAATAAATACTTGACAAATAAAATGTACTTCATCCCATTCTTTTTAAAATGTTAAGTTAATAGACACAACCCAACATATAACATAAGTCTGGGATCAGTTGTAACCTATAGTGGCAATGCGTTATAAATAATCTGATTGACACAGGTTACAGTTAACAATTGTATTTTGTTTAAAGAAGGCATAATCCAAACATTCGCCTCCTTTACTCTCCCCCTGAATGCAGGGCTCGGGACACCCCAAACATGGGTCTTAAAGTATAGTAGCATTCACCCAGACCATTACACAGTGTAAAAACACATTATGCACCGTTTGAGTTAAAAGACTTATCATTGCTGTGCAACCATAAAAATCTACACTCCCATTTCTGTAGTTCCTATCAACACCCCTTATGCCTCTGTACAAAAACAGCACAGTTCAGGTCCTACCTTTACATGTAGGCAGAGCCTTGTCCCATACAGGTTTCCCATCAGTCCCAATGATGCAGGTGAGAGTGGGTGGTCCCGCAATGGTGTACCCAGAATCACACTGATACGTAACAGTTGATCCCAGCTTGTAGTCCATTCCCAATCTAGTTCCATTCATAATATTCCCAGGGTCGAAGCATGACTCTCGTGGCTTTTCTGTCAAAAATATATATAAAAAACATTTTAAGAAATTGTTTACTTGGATAATCAAGGGAAAAAATGGATTGAATTGGAGGGATTGGATCAGAAAATGACAAAAAAGTCCCTTTAAAACCAAGTCAGATCTCTCAGCAGGCATCTGCGTAATGGCTCTAGGCAGTTATGTCTATTTGAATGGGAAAAATCTCTAAAATTCTGCATTGAGTTTCCGACAGTAATTGCATGGCCATTCTATTTTTGGCTTACTCCACATGCTTGTGCTACTTCCAACAACAGGACAAATAGATTTGGAATATCGGGCGTCGCATCGGGCGGTTCTTTGCCTCCACATCGTGCATTAAAATCGATTAATGCACAGCTAGCCATGGATTATCCCTTACTTAAGATCTGCACAGTATCATACTACATCTTATGAGTGTTATTTTACTGCTTAAAATAAAGTGACAAAAACAAAGTCTTCTTTTAAACATCTAAAAAGCTTTATAATGTGGTTATAATATTTAAAACTTTGTCTGATTTAAGTAAAGTAACAAAAGTTAAGTCATCTTTTAAACAGCCATAAGATATCATGAAGTGGTTATAACACAATTGCTTTGAACATTTTTGATTTGCTCTGAACATTTGTATTGCAATACTTAGGAAATAAAAAAGTGTTCCATATGTAAAATCAAAAAAACAGTATTTTATTGTTTTAAATGTAAAAGAGTTTCCAGTGCACTTCAAGGGATAGTTCACCCCAAAATAAAAATGTTGTCATTATTTCAATAATATAACCAAACAGTTGATGGTAGCCATTGACATCAAACAGCCATAGTAAGAAAAAATACTACGGATGTCAATAGCTACCATCAACTGTTTGATTTCCAGCATTCTTTATCTTCTTTTGTGTTCAACAGAAGAAAGAAACTCATACAGGTTTGGAACAACTTGAGGGTGAGTAAATGATGGCAGAATTTTCCTTTTTGGGTGAACTATCCCTTTAAACTAGATCACACTGAAATTAGCATTAGCCTTATAGGAAACAATCAAATATTAAAAAAGTAACAGTTAACCACTGAACGTGCAGGAACCACCCCTTACACATTCTTGGCCGCCTTATGCATGACATTAGAAAATACAATTTACATGAATGTGGTTAACCAGACTGTAAAAGAACATATTTTTGTGCACTTTTGTGCACCTAAAGCTGTATATAACTGTTTATATTGTACATTTAAATGTATATTTCCATATCATTATGAGGATATACACTTTAACACTTCTAAATATCAATTGAAAATGTGTGTTAAAAACAACCTTCTAGTTTCTTTTTGTATATTTAAATATAAAGCAACCTATTCAATCGGCATACTTTTTTTCCATATATTTCTATAGGTATCGGATTTGGTAAAACCATGTAATATTACAGTTTCTGTGAATAAAACGTCTTTTGCATTGTGTATGCAAATCCTTTGTACTCTTCCACACAACTTAGATTTTACCTTCAAAATGAAATGTCTCCACTTCATGATATCGTATGGCTGTTTAAAAGAAGATTCAACTTTTGTTCCCTTTCAGTCGATAACGTCGGACGTAGTCGACGCGACTGAAATGGGATCACGCTTGGGAGCCTATCGTCTTCGAGTATTATTGAACGAGCCAATACACATTGGCGTGCGAGATTTGCATCTCACACTCCGCCCCGCAGCGCGGGTATAAATACGGAAGTGGATGCACGCACCATTTGCCTTTCGCTTCGGAGCCGAGCTTCATGTCTGGATCTGAAGAGTGTTGTTGTACAACGAGCGAGTGTGTCGGCGCTTCTTTGGGAAGTCTCTCCTGGTGTCGGTGGTTACAGCGCGAGTGCAGCGGTGATCGCGAGCTTCAAGCTCTCAACTGCTGTTTTCACAGCAACCAAATTTCTGTTTGTGTTTGTTTGTCTGACGGTCGGTTGAGGGCGAGAAAGTGAGTGCTTCACTGGCACAGGGTGCACCATTCCTGTGTCAGTGTTGCCGCGGTCATTCCCCTGTGTGCTCCGGCACTGGTGAGAGGTTTTCACTTCCTAAAAGAGCAACACGGGTGCGTTTGCGTCTTTTTCAAGATGTCATTCCGCCCGTGCGTTTCTGGGTGCGGTCGTTCCCTGTCTCTCTCTGATGGTCACAATTGTTGTATCACGTGTTTGGGCTTACAGCACGCTGAGGCAGCTTTTGTGGACAGCTCATGTTTTCACTGTGGGAACATGACTGTCGCAGTGTTGAGGGCGAGACTCGCCTTCGTCCGCGGAGAGCGAGTCCCCATTGCCATGCCCCACCCCCGGGTGCTGCATGGGATGGGTGACCGGAGGGTAGTGTTGGATGTCCCGCCCGGTAACCATTCCCTGTGGGCTCCTCACCCCTCCCTTCCACTGCTACCATTGGAGCCTCCGGTGTTATCTGCTGGTCCATCTGTAATGGGTGGGCCAGCGGTTCCACTCGGGGCTCCCCTGGGGGACAGGATGTCGATTGCAGCATCGGAGGGTGAGCTGATGTCTGGAGATGACGACTCGGCTGCGTTGTCTCCCTCCGGGAGTTCAATGTTGCCCGAGCCGGATCCAGAGTTATCAGCTATGCTGAAACGGGCCGCCGAGGCTGTCGGGCTCGAGTGGAACCCTCCACCGTGTCCTGTTCAGTCTCGGTTGGATGATTGGTATCTCGGGGCGGGCCGTGCTGGTTCTCAGCCCGCCGCCCCAGTGCCCTTCTTTCCCGAAGTGCATGAAGAGCTTACTTGGTCGTGGACGGCACCTTTTACTGCTGAAAACGACTTGAGTAGTTCTTCCTCCCTCACTACCCTTGTCGGAGGAGCGGTGAAGGGTTATGAGGCTATCCCTCCAGTGGAGCGGTCTGTTGCGACTCTTTTATGTCCAACGGCCGCTGCGTCCTGGGTGGGGGATCCTTGTTTCCCCTCGCGGGCCTGTGAGTTCGCGTCAGGATTGGCGGTCAGAGCTTACAGAGCTTGCGGGCAAGCCGCTTCCTCTTTGCATGCCTTGGCGTTGTTGCAGGTCTACCAGGCCAAGACACTCATGGACATGCACGAGGGTAGTTTGGACCGGGCACTCGTGAGTGAGCTCCGCACCGCCACTGACCTCGCCCTCCGGGGTACGAGTGTCGCGGCGTGTGCGGTCGGTCTAGCGATGTCCACTTTGGTGGTCCAGGAACGCCATCGTTGGCTCAGCCTGGTTGAGATGGCGGATGCGGACAAGGTTCGGTTCCTGGACTCCCCAATTTCCCAGGTTGGGTTGTTCGGCGACGTGGCGGAGAGCTGCGCCCAACAGTTCTCTGCCACCCAGGTTCGGACGGAGGCTCCCCGACACACCCTATCCCGGCGGCCCGCTGTTGCCTTCACCCTGCCGCCGGAGATAGTCCCTCCGCCCGTTCGTCGCCGAGGGCGCCCCCCTGCCGCTGCCTCCGGTTCCGCGGGGTCTCCGCAACAGCCTTCACCCAGGCCCCAGCGTAGAACCAGCAGCAGGCAGGCCGCCCAGTCTGTCTCAGTCACCGCCCAGCCAGGGGGCGAGTGTCAGAAACGTTCCTGAGACAGGCCACCCAGGGATGGGGGGACTAGCTCTTCAGATGGTTACCGTTCCACCATTGGTTCTCCGGAGTCCAGTGGTACCCCAATTGTCAGAAGAGCGAATTTCTCCGTCCCTGGGTCCCAAGAGGGCGAGGCTGGCGGCTTGCGACCCTGTGGAACAGCCTTGCTCCCCCCAGCCCCCTCTTGTTCGCCAGCCCGCAACACGAGGCGGTCGAGGACCCGGTCATCCGCCTTCTCTCCCGTCCTCGGTTGCCCCGTGGAGACAGGTAAGTGCAGCACGGCTCACTCAGACCCCGCTTCGGGCCGCCCACGGGCCTTCCGAGCCGGGTCCCTGCCCTCCACCGCGCTGCCCCACCCCGGGTATGCCTGTGTTACCCTTGGTCCCCCTGGTTCGGTTCGTCGAGGCCTGGAAAGTGCTCTCCAACCCGTCCGGCTGGCTCCTCCGTACCATCAGGCTCGGCTACACGATTCAGTTCCGCCGGAGTCCGCCCAGGTACAGTGGCATTCGCCACACTTCAGTGTCGAGCGAATCTGCTCCTGTCATGCGCGCGGAGATCGCGGTCCTGCTGGCGAAGGACGCGATAGAGCCGGTGTCGGTAGCCGATATGAAGGCCGGCTTTTACAGCCCGTACTTCATTATACCCAAGAAAGGGGGTGGGTTACGACCAATCCTGGACCTGCGAGTCCTGAATCGGGCCCTTCACAAGCTCCCGTTCAGAATGCTGACGCAGAAACGCATCTTCCACTGTGTCCGTCCCCAGGATTGGTTTGCAGCGATCGACCTGAAGGACACGTACTTTCATGTCTCCATCCTGCCGCGACACAGGCCATTCCTGCGTTTCGCGTTCGAGGGTCAGGCGTATCAGTACAAAGTCTTACCCTTCGGGCTGGCCCTGTCACCCCGTGTCTTTACGAAAGTTACGGAGGCAGCCCTCGCTCCCATGAGAGAGCAGGGCGTTCGCGTTCTCAACTATCTCGACGACTGGCTGATACTAGCTCAGTCTCGGGAGCTGTTATGCGAACACAGGGATTTGCTGCTCCAGCACATCAGCCAGCTGGGTCTTCAGGTCAACTGGGAGAAGAGCAAACTCGCCCCTGTGCAGAGGATCTCTTTTCTCGGTTTGGAGCTGGACTCGGTCCAACACACGGCGCGCCTCACAGAGGATCGCGCCCGGTCGGTGCTGAACTGCCTGAATTTTATCAAGGGCAGAACAGTGGTTTTTCTGAAACAGTTTCAGAGGCTCCTGGGGCATATGGCAGCCGCAGCCGCTGTTACGCCGCTCGGCCTGCTTCATATGAGACCACTCCAGCACTGGCTTCGCGACCGAGTCCCGAGGTGGGCGTGGCGGAGAGGCACGCTCCCTGTGAGAATCACCGCGGCCTGCCTCCAAACCTTCAGCCCGTGGTCGGACCTTTCGTTTCTCCGGGCCGGCGTGTCCCTAGAACAAGTGTCCAGGCATGCTGTGGTCTTCACAGATGCCTCCAACACTGGCTGGGGGGCCACGTACAACGGGCATGCAGTAGCTGGCACCTGGACGGGGTCCCACCTGCATTGGCACATCAACTGCCTCGAGTTGTTAGCAGTACTCCTTGCTTTGAGACGCCTCAGGACGACGCTGCTCGGCAAGCACGTACTGGTCCGGACGGACAGCACTGCGGCCGTTGCGTACATCAACCGCCAAGGTGGTCTACGTTCCCGCCGCATGTCACAACTCGCCCGCCACCTCCTCCTATGGGGTCAGAAGCATCTGAGGTCGCTTCGTGCCGTTCACATCCCTGGCCTGCTCAATCGTGCCGCCGACGAGCTCTCACGACAGATTGTGGCCTCGGGAGAATGGGGGCTCCATCCCCAGGCGGTCCAGCTGATATGGGACCACTTCGGGGCCGCACAGATAGATCTGTTTGCCTCTCCGGACTCGTCCCATTGCCAGTTGTTTTATTCCCTCGAAACGGATGCACTGGCTCACAGCTGGCCCCGGGGCCTCCGCAAGTATGCGTTTCCCCCAGTGAGCCTTATTGCACAACTACTGTGCAAAGTCAGGGAGGAAGAGGAGCAGGTTTTGCTAGTTGCCCCTTATTGGCCCAACCGAACCTGGTTCCCCGAACTTTTTCTCCTCTCGACAGCTCCTCCCTGGCCTATTCCTCTGAGAGAGGACCTACTCTCTCAGGGACGGGGCACCATATGGCACCCGCGTCCAGACTATTGGAGACTCCATGTGTGGTCCCTGGACAGGACGCGGAGGTTTTAGGTAGTCTACCACAGGCAGTTGTAGATACCATCACGTCAGCGAGAGCCCCCTCTACGAGGCTTGCTTACTCCCTGAAGTGGAAACTGTTCGTTGAGTGGTGTGCTTCTCAAGGAGAAGACCCCCGAAGGTGTTCGGTCATTTCCGTGCTTTCTTTCCTGCAAGAGGCTTTGGAGCGTCGGCTGTCCCCCTCCACCCTCAAAGTGTATGTCGCCGCTATTGCCGCACATCACGATGCAGTAGACGGGAAATCCCTGGGGAAGCATGACTTGATCGTCAGGTTCCTGAGGGGAGCGAGGAGGTTGAATCCGCCTCGCCCCCCCTCCATACCCTCTTGGGACTTATCTCTGGTGCTAACCGCACTGCAGAGACCGCCCTTCGAGCCTTTGCAGGTAGCAGAGTTAAAAATTCTGTCCCAAAAGACAGTTCTCCTACTTGCTTTGGCCTCCATCAAGAGGGTAGGGGACCTGCACGCATTTTCGGTCAGCGAATCGTGCCTGGAATTCGGGCCGGCTAACTCTCACGTTATCCTGAGACCCCGGCCTGGATATGTGCCCAAGGTTCCTACCACCCCCTTTCGGGACCAGGTGGTGAACCTGCAAGCGCTGCCCCCGGAGGAGGCAGACCCAGCCCTGGCTTTTCTCTGCCCCGTTCGCGCCCTGCGCTTGTACGTGGACAGAACGCAAAGCTTTAGGACCTCAGAGCAGCTCTTCGTCTGTTATGGAGGACAGCGGAAGGGAAAGGCTGTCTCCAAGCAGAGGTTGGCCCACTGGATAGTGGATGCCATCATCTTGGCGTATGAGTCCCAAGGTGAACCCTGTCCCCCCGGACTGCGAGCTCACTCCACAAGGAGTGTTGCCGCTTCTTGGGCGTTGGCGCAGGGTGCCTCGCTGACAGATGTCTGTAGAGCTGCGGGCTGGGCGACACCTAATACGTTTGCTAGATTCTATAGCCTACGTGTCGAGCCGGTTGCTTCCCGTGTGCTCTCTTCTCATAGAAGCCAGTAACACCGTGAGCCCCGGTTCAGTGTCGGCTTGCTGCGCCATTCCCCTCTTACGGACCGGATACGTGCGCCATTTCGCTCCGGTGGAATTCCCTTGTCCGGAACCTGTTGAGCTCCTCCGTACCCCCCCCAACGTCGGACGTGGCGGAACGTCTGGTGTTAGGCCTACCACTCGTATGCAGTGTGGAACCTGTGTTAGGCTGGGTCCATATGTTGCGGTCCCTACGGCGACCCCATATGTGTATTCTTCCACGATACGGCTCCCCAAGGTGAGCCCGTGTCTTTCCCTTGGCAGAGTCCTGCCGTCACTGTAAATTGGTGTGTCTCCCCCCTCGCTAGGCTGGAGCCCCCCCAGTGACATTCCATATGTTATACTGCCCGGCTCTCCGCCCAGTTCATATGTGTATTTCCCCCCCCCCTTTCGGGTTGGTTGGGCTCCGCAGCGTCCCTTCCTTCCAATGTTGGGCACGCTTTCCCAGTGTTACCAAGTCTAACTGAGTGGGTCTTGTGGAACAGCAGCGACTTCCTGGCCTAAGCCCTGTCCTTTTCCGCTAGAACGTCGGGAGGATCAGAAGGCTTTTGTCTAGGCACTGGAAGGTGGCAGCGTTAGTGGCGTGTTCAATGGTTGATCCCATTTCAGTCGCGTCGACTACGTCCGACGTTATCGACTGAAAGGAAACGTCCTGGTTGCGTATGCAACCCACCGTTCCCTGAAGGAGGGAACGGAGGACGTAGTCCCCTTGCCACTACCGCTGGACCACCGCTGACTCCGAGTTACGCTCGGCTCCTCAGCGAAAAGCAAATGGTGCGTGCATCCACTTCCGTATTTATACCCGCGCTGCGGGGCGGAGTGTGAGATGCAAATCTCGCACGCCAATGTGTATTGGCTCGTTCAATAATACTCGAAGACGATAGGCTCCCAAGCGTGATCCCATTTCAGTCGCGTCGACTACGTCCTCCGTTCCCTCCTTCAGGGAACGGTGGGTTGCATACGCAACCAGGACGTTACTTTACTTAAAGCAGACAAAGACCACTTATAAATATTAAGGCTTCATCATAAAGCTTTTTAGATGTTTAAAAGAAGACTTTGTTTTTGTCAAATTACTTTAAGCAGTGAAAGATACTATGATAGAATGTAGTATTATCATACTACATTCTATCATAGTATCTTTTACTATCTTTTACTTTGTCTGTGCAGATCTTAAAACAATGTCAAGTTATGAGACTTGAGAAAGTAAAAGATTTAAAACTATGTGGTCTATAATTCATTATGGCTTAAGTCGATACAATGATATTCATTGTATGTGACAAATCACTGTTAATAAATAAAAGTATTATTACTGTTGTTACGTTTATTCATGAGATGATACAAAACATTATATATGCATCTATTATAATGAATTAAGAATACCCTTATGATACATTGTGAATGCAGGCTTCATCTGGTGTTATAATGCATTTTACTCTTAAAAGTTATTAGCACAAATAGGTTAGTATTATAATGTATTGTAACAGTTGTTATGATTATTTATAATATGTTACAACATATTGTAATGTTGTTTATAAGGCATTATGCATGTTTTACAATGCATTAAGTATACCCTTATTATCCATTATAAATACAGACTTCATAGAAATTGTTACCAACACTTCTGCTGATACTGAGGTGGGATATGGGATAAGGTTAGGACTGGTGGTTTGGTTAGGACTGGATGGTTTAAAAGGGAAGGGGAACAGTGTAATTATAGCTGCAATTACAGAAATGAATTACAGATGCAGTTACATGCAGGTAATTATAAGAACATAACTAAAATGTAAAAAACATTTATGTACATAATAAGTGCATTGTATCCAATGATTGATTTAAATGTTAGTACATAGTAGTTAAAGACACCTAACATAGAGTGGTACCTTTTTTTGTTTTTTTGTTTACACAACACAGTTTTCAACTAAAAACAGAAAACATGTGTGTTTTGGCCACTCAATTACACGATAACAGCGTTTTGAGGGCCTGAAAATGCAAACTTTTGAAAACGGGTATCAAATTGCACGTTTTTGAAAACAATACCGTTATTGTCCCCGTGTAAACGACAAAGATGGGAATTTGTGAAAACGGTGGCGTTATTACGTGTTCGGTCTAGAGACGAGTAGCTTTTTTTTACAAAATGACCATGACAACTAATGGCCTGGCAGCATAATACAGCGCTTATAATCATTTCCACGGATCCATGTGAACGCTGATCGTTTTGACAACGCTGTCATCTGTATGCAAAAGATGCAAAGGAAAAACTTTTCTATTTTTAGTACATAATTGTCATGTAAACATACCCTTAAACTATACCCTTCATAATTATTTTTTTTTTTATCAAAAAGTAAGACTGATTGGCCCTTGACTAACTGTGAGTTGGTCATACAAGTGCTTAATACACAGTCTTAACATAATGGCTATGTTTATGCAACTGGCCCCTTTTTAAGGACTTAACCAAAAACCCATTCAAAAAACCCATTGACTTTAGTACGATGGAACCGGAAAAATGTTGAAATGCTAACTCGTTTCCGGTAGGGTTGGGTACCGAACTCGAATTACGTCGGTACTACCGAGTACCGATGCACATTAAATCAATCGGTGCTAAATTTCATTACCTGAGAACACATCTTGGCGCAAGAGTAAGACTATTTAAATACGAATCCTGCATGTTCTGCGTGTCTTTGTGTGGCGCAGACGCCTGGTTTCATTTACCACACACACTAAAGCATACGTGACGCTCACAGTGTTTTTCAGCCTCTGCAGTCTCAATATATAAGAACATGAATGCATGAACTTCATTTCAAGAGCCGCTCTGAGAGTCACTGAAGGTCATCAGCATTTTACAGTTTCTTTTAAGAAAAACGATCGTTATATCATTAACACAAGGAAACTCAAAGGTCTTCACCACAACCCCTCAAAATAAAAGTTTGGTTTAACTTGATAATACACCTAAAGGATTATTAGGAACACCATACTAATACTGTGTTTGACCCCCTTTCGCCTTCAGAACTACCTTAATTCTACGTGGCATTGATTCAACAAGGTGCTGAAAGCATTCTTTAGAAATGTTGGCCCATTTGATAGGATAGCATCTTGCAGTTGATGGAGATTTGTGGGATGCACATCTAGGGCACGAAGCTCCCGTTCCACCACATCCCAAAGATGCTCTATTGGGTTGAGACCTGGTGACTGTGGGGGCCATTTTAGTACAGTGAACTCATTGTCATGTTAAAGAAACCAATTTGAAATGATTCGAGCTTTGTGACATGGTGCATTATCCTGCTGGAAGTAGCCATCAGAGGATGGGTACATGGTGGCCATAAAGGGATGGACATGGTCAGAAACAATGTTCAGGTAGGCCGTGGCATTTAAACAATGCGCAATTGGCACTAAGGGGCCTAAATTGTGCCAAGAAAACATCCCCCACACCATTACACCATCACCACCAGCCTGAACAGTGGTAACAAGGCATGATGGATCCATGTTCTCATTCTTTTTACGCCAAATTCTGACTCTACCATCTGAATGTCTCAACAGAAATCGAGACTCATCAGACCAGGCAACATTTTTCCAGTCTTCAACTGTCCAATTTTGGTGAGCTCTTGCAAATTGTAGCCTCTTTTTCCTATTTGTAGTGGAGATGAGTGGTACCCGGTGGGGTCTTCTGCTGTTGTAGCCCATCCGCCTAAAGGTTGTGCATGTTGTGGCTTCACAAATGCTTTGCTGCATACCTCGGTTGTAACGAGTGGTTATTTCAGTCAAAGTTGCTTCTATCAGCTTGAATCAGTCGGCCCATTCTCCTCTGACCTCTAGCATCATCAAGGCACACAGGACTGCCGAATACTGGATGTTTTTCCCTTTTCACACCATTCTTGGTAAACCCTAGAAATGGTTGTTCGTGAAAATCCCAGTAACTGAGCATATTGTGAAATGCTCAGACCGGCCCGTCTGGCACCAACAACCATGCTACGCTCAAAATTGCTTAAATCACCTTTCTTTCCCATTCTGACATTCAGTTCATATTCAATCATCACAGACAATGGCAGACAGCAAGAAAGGCAGCTCTGGCATAATGTCAATAATACTTCTACAAATGACATGCCTAAATTACCACAAAAAGGGACTGTTGGGTACCGACACCAAATTTCAGGTACCGGTACCAGTTAAAATGTGAACTGTACCCAACCCTAGTTTCCGGGGTTTGGCCTAAAAAAATGAGTCATCCCTGTAGCAATCTACTGAGCTCTCTTTTGCGTCTTATAGATGAGGTTATCATTTACTGTAAGGCTATTCAATGGGGAAATATGGATGCTGCGTTAATTGTGTTAAATATTTTTAACACGTTAAACATACAATATATATATATTAGGGGTGGCACGGTACATGAAAAAACATCCGAACCGTTCGGTTCCCTTGTCTCGGTTCGGTGTGTGTGTGCGTCGCACGGTTCGACGCATGCGCAATGTAACTTCGTGCCTGTGACCTCAGACAGTGTGTTTACTTTCGCGCGAAATAAGAGATGTGTGGACAATGGACATACATATGAGGCTTGTTCGACTTAAACCGGCGCTGCACAGACCAATCGATGAATAACATCAAAGTACCGCTAGAGCAATGGCTCCGTATGCTTTTCAATCACTCTCGCGGTACTTTGATGACATAAACCGATCAATCTGTGCAGCGCCGGAGATTGTTCAAGTCGAACAAGCCTACAGTAAAAGTGGAGTATGGAGTGCTGCAGGTCTCGTCACGTATAGAAATTTCAAGTGGGAGAAATAAGGAAGGCTGACCGGAGTTGGAGGATGCGCCAGCGTCGTATAAGTCCGGTGTGTGTGAACATTTTGGATTTCATGTTACCTATGATATTTAAATACAGTGACACCAAGTTTAGATAAGAACTCCAGTCATATGTTTCCAAATACTGC
The DNA here is from genome assembly GCF_051911475.1 of Siphateles boraxobius. Lineage (NCBI taxonomy): Eukaryota > Metazoa > Chordata > Actinopteri > Cypriniformes > Leuciscidae > Siphateles > Siphateles boraxobius. Next base: position 30,536,915 of record NW_027508722.1, read on the forward strand.
ACTTTAATTTCAAGTGAAAAAAATGTATCCTCACTCTCAGGGAAAGAAGGATTGTTGATACTTTTTTTGTTTTGAGGTTGAACTTATGTTTCACTTTATGGTTATGCCTTTGCTATTGTTATAGCCTCATTATAGGCAATTATGTGTAACATATTTTGACTTATTTAAAAGATAGTGCTTTAAGAGTTTCTCTCTTTTTCTTTTAAAAGATAAACATTTTGTAAGAGCTACACTGACGTTGACAGTTTGATAAATGCAAGTTAATTTTAATCTGTGTGTTCTAAAAATGCACATAAGTCCCTGTAGAGATAGCAATACACATTCTCCTTTTTTGCCAAATAAACAAAAGCATTCCACAATGTCTTCTCTCTTGCTGAATCAAAATGTCACCTAGCTTTCCTCAGAGATGGTCTCAATAATGTGCTTAAAGTCAAGTCAAATTCAGTTTGTTCATGATCACATGAGATAATTTTTTTTTTAATACTGTATCCTGAATTGTGGATACATATGCTGAAGTACATTTCTGGAGTGTTAAAGATTAAAAGAAAAAATAACAACAAGAACCGTACAGAACCGAAAACCGTGACCCTAAAACCGTGATATGAACCGAACCGTGGGTTTTGTGAACCGTGCCACCCCTAATTTATATATATATATGAATGCCCCTGTTGTGAAATGCTTACCGGTCAGTCAGTAATTTGATTCTAACATGATGTTAATTGACAGCTTTAAATATAAGCAATCATACCTGTAATTTAACTGACCCTGAACAAAACTAATCAAATGCACAATCACATCCTGCTCTTGTGTTACCTGTCAGCCTTTCCCAGGGCTGAGACAGGTACCAGACAGAAAGAAAAAGAGAGGTAGCATGAGACGAGAAAACAAGATCAACAGTGAGTGTAAGAGAGAGTAGACAGTGGCTTGAGGGCATTATGCATTAAAGCGAACTAACACCAGGGGAAAGGCAGGTGAACGCGCCGGGGATGCGGAAGATGGTCTCTGTCCTTCTGGCACCCGACACCGGGAGAAGGACAGTTGGAGAAAGCTCCGGAGGTGGTGCTTGGAGAGGCTGCCAAACAACTTGACAGTTAACAGCTATCTGCCTGCGCTTTGGGGACCTGAGAAAGTGGGAAGGAGGTGGGGAAGATTCTATCTGCAAAATTGCAAGTGTGCAACACAATCTTTCTCGTTTCTCCAACAACAGAGGAACAGCAAGTGCACCAGGAGTGCACCACACAGACTAAAATGAATAGGGCCAAAAATAAATATTCTGTCGTCATTTACAGCATACATGCTGCCTTTGGGAAAGGGGATCTTAACATTCAAACAGAGTATTCACAGTTCTGCTCACCCTAATCTGCATTTCTGCCATGAGACTGATTGCCTTCACTGCCACCATATATTTGAGATTCAATAACTCCTTATTAGCAGGCAAAAATAAGATGTGTGGAAAGTTACGCATTCTTTTGCCTTATTTCGGGTGGAATTCTTCAAAATGAACCAAAATGAGACTAAATGAGACAAGATTGCCAGTCACACTCTTCAGGAAGAGTTCACCCAAAACTGATAATTATGTCATTACTTTATTATTTATTATAACATGCATTTATAAAAGTTATTATAAATCATAACGCTTTACTAACAGCATTTTACCCTAAAGTTTGGCTGAGGAGATTCTGGCTCCATCATTTATTAATACATTATCTCATAAATGAAATCTCTGATCTAATGCAATGGCATTCATACCTCTGTAAGTGTTTCTTAAGTGTCCCACTTTTTATTATATATTTCTCCATTTATCAATCTATTGTGAGCCCGTTCTCATCCTTTGGCGGCATATGTGACGCCATATGACAAAACGGCGAAATACTACGCACATGGCACCCTTTAGCGTGAATATAACACGCGAACCCAAGGTGTCATAAAGTTGACTGGCATCCTTTAGCGTGAATATGAGACGCAGACCCTACCCCACACCTAAACCTACCCATCACAGTGCGTGTTATATTGACGATAAAGGGTGCCATGTGCGTAGTATTTCGCCGTTTTGTCATATGGCGTCACATATGACGCCAAAGGATGAGAATGCGTTAGTTTTTCCTTAAGGTATGAGAGTCATTAGACTTCAATATTCGCATATTAATTTCTTTCCCCTAATAAGAGCATTAATAATTGGGTTTACTGGTGTGTGATGAACAATAGCAGATACCAGATTGGCTTTATATAATTGAAAGAGTAAGCAAATAAGGACAATGCATTAATTAAAAGAAAATACAACAACGGAGAGAAACAGACTCCCTCATTTCATTGTCATAATGACACATTCTAATTAAAGCTTCAATGGAGAGAGTGAGACACATATTCAGACCTTAGAATAGAAAGTGCTGTTGTTCCAACAAAGCAGAGACAAGAACAAACAGTAAACAATGACAATCACATTAAGATCTGAGCTTTGGGACAGTTAAATGGACAACACTAATGATTGAAGGAGAAATCCGAACTTTACACTGTAAAAACCGAGCATATTGTAGACATGGAATTTACTTTTATCCCCGTTGTTTAATTCACGGGACCAGACACCAGTTATTTGCCCAGAGATCTCTTATTTATTAATAAATATCAAGACATAGGAGAAAAAGACAATTTACTGGAGAGATGTTCTCATACCCAGCTTTCGCTGTTCCTCTGGACACAAAGGTTGGGTTTTATATGCTGCTTGACCAAAGAAATTACATTACCAGAAAAACACTTTTTTATGTTTAAAATAGAATGTATACCTCGCACTTACACTCGGCACAATCTTCTTTCTTCTCATTCCTCATATTGAATGCTGTACTACAGTCAACATACTGTATACCCTTTGCATCAGTGGAACAAATGTTACATTGTACACACTCCTGTATGGCCAAATATAGCTCATCCCATGTTTCTCCTCTGCACTCATGTACAGACCAATGTTCCCTCTAATTTTTTTTCTTGCTGAGCAAAACTTTTTTCTATTGGGCGGACATATTTCGCCACCTGAGCAAAAATATTCTTTATACCTGACCTGTACAGCATACGTAGGAACACAATGGTTTCAACATTCAGTTGTAACTTTTAACTTGAATGTGGCATTTCTATTTTATTTAACCCTTGATGTAACGTATTGGTATTAAATCATATTTTTGAAAAACAAGCAGTTAATTAAGAAGTCACTAAATGAAGCACATTTTAGGTTACCTGATATTTTTTTCACAGTGCTGTTAACTGTACAGTCTTTACCAAGAAATCCTATGAAAAATAATTTACAAAATCTTCTGCAGGACAGTTCAATTCTTTACAATAATAGAATATAGTATGAAAGAAAAGTAAGCTGTTACACTGAGATGGTTTGGGAAAAACAAAGTGTTTTTGTACAGTCAATTAATTGAGTACAGGAAGCATTAAACCATCAAAGTTAAATGATTGTTTATTTCTTATGAATTTCCAATATTTTTTTTAGCAGGGGGTTTCAAAGTTTTTAATGGCAATGAGCCCGTGAGATTCTTTATTTAGGCTTATAATATAATAAAATATAGGCCTAATATAATATAATATTAAAAAAACGAATTGAAGTATTTGAAGTGATATAATATATCAGTTTAAATGCTTCAATGTGTTTACATATTATATTATTATAATATATAACAAACTGAAGCATTTAAATAGATCGAATAGCTAAATATTTTCAAGAAAAGTGAATATGTGAACTCTTTTATAGTAATCTAACCATGCCTGAACCTTTTAATCTTTTCTGCGCGGCCGCGGCTTCAGAATTGCGCGGCCTCAGCATCAGAAGTGCACGGCCGCGCACGCGCGCAGCTTAGAGGGAACATTGGTACAGACACACCCTGACTTCACAAAATACATTAAATAAATGATTATGAATAATAATAAAGAATAATAAAAATAAAAATAACATTAAACTATAAAATTGTAGTCGTCGATATGCCGTTATAACATTTAAAAAGCTCATTTCAAACATCAAAGATCCACTTATAATGAGTGTTGGGGAAAGTTACGTTTAAAGTAATGCATTACAATATTGCATTACTTCCTAAAAAATTGCATTACCTGATTCGTTACCTGAAAAGTATTGTATTAAAGTATTGTATTACAATTGTATTGTATTTATTAATAACAAAAAAAAAACTTCTACTTTTAACAGATTGAATGGCCCATTTACACCAAAAGTTAAATAAATAAGTAGACTGAAGGAAATATAAATCCAAGCCTGTACAGTAGAGAAACAAACCTTTCAGCTGTGCTGCCATTCTGGATTGCAGAAAAACAGGACTCAGGAGAAGAAAGTTCAAAATTATTACTTCAGCAAATAAATAAATAAATAACAAATGTGCTGCTTATCTTGTCATTTTTGCTTATTCATATGTTTGTGTTGGATTATCGAAAGTTAGCAGCAAATATATTGGTAAATGAAGTGAGATTAAATACATAAAGTATATTTGTGTAATGTATCATTTAATTATTGAAGTTTTGTGTAATATTCTGAATTTGCATTTCCCTGCTTTTATTCATTTTGAGGAATACTGAATCTGTTTTTGTGCAAGTGAGATAAGTAAATTCATGCTCACATTTAGTCTAGAACTACAATAACCATCATGTTCACACAACGCACACAACATATTCACAGTAACCCATATTTTATTGTAAAATTAAAAGTTAAGTTTTACTTTACCCGTTGCTTAAAAAAGTATTCTGATTACATAACTCGCATCACTTGTAATGCATTAACCCCAAATATTTAGCACCAAATATTGTCATTCTGTCGTTTTTCAATACCATTTCCATTCCTACTTACAGCCGTAAAAATTAAACAGACCATTGCTTTATTACTAATGTATATTTAGTTGTTATATTGTTTTTTTGTTTTTTTAAAACTGATGCATTCTTCAATAAAAGCACCTTTTCAAAGTTTGCATTATATTGTGATAGACTCCACCAGGATTTCAACTACTGCATAGAGAGACGTGAAGCATATATTTCGAATAGTCACATCACTTGTGCATTGATCATGCTCTCTGATGACCTTTCACAGCAAAAATCAAACTCCCATATGTCACTCAGTCTCCCAATAAACAGGACAAACCTAATGTCACAACATGAAAGTGAAATTCTGAAGCATTGTGGGATGTTGAGACCATCACAAAGCAATATAATACATTGGCAAGCAAGCTTTTAAAATGTATTGGGTATTCATGTGGAGCAAAGACAAAAGGTTGAAGTCAGAGTTCATCTACACTGTGCAATAGGCTGCCATTATAATAATTACAATTAAAATATTCAACAATCCATGAACTGCACTTTTAATCAACCATAATCATCTTATAAAAAGGGCCGTTGGGAGTGGAAATTATTTCAGGGAGGTGCATAGCACGTTAGGGACGGTGCATTGTCATTGTCGCATGCCCTGATTCTGAATAATACAAACTCATATTCTTTTTAAAAGAGCATTTACATTGGGCAGATTGGCGAAACTTGCTATTTCAGTAGGGAATACATCCCGGTATTCACTGAGAAAGGTTAGTAGTATTACTGAAGAGAGACACAACATATAACATACCACTTAAGAGCTTTTTCTTTTTGTTTCTTTTTTGACAAATTAAAGGAAAGTTGTACGCCTGTGAATCATTTAACAAATGCTCTTTCACTAACACATGCATTTAGTACTCCAGTACTGATGCCAAAGTTCCAAGTGGCGGTATTGCTAAGAACCTCATGAAAAGGCTACACAAGCACAATTGTTCTTCCTGTATTGATGTATTTTATACTGAAATAGGAATTTCTAACAAGACATATTGAAGCATTATTATGTTCCTATGGCCTTGCATTTTCTTCTTATCTGTGATTAAATATTTTCTACTTTTTATCACTACTCAGGGCACATTCTTGAGAGAATTTTGGATACGTCCCTGAGTGTAAGGCAAGTCATCAATATTTTTTATTCAATTTCCTGGAAGAGAAAGACTTTATTTATGAGTCAAATTTAGGAGTACACTAGTATAATGATAGCCTAAAATCTAATAGGCATGGACTAAAAGCCACAAAGCCCTCCTATTTGAATTCAATGGAGTCTTTAATATCAGCATCTCAAATATATAAAGTACAGAGTGTGCTTTTAACGTGTCAGAGTTCCCTCAGCCGCTTCTTTTTAGGATGAGCAGGACATATCTGCAAAACTCCAGAGTCCTTATCTGGTCATACGGGTCAGCATTTAATGGGTGTTACAGTATTGATGAGTTCTTACTTTAATACGTAAGTTAAAAAGGAGCTGCTCATTATTAGCCATTGTCTTGTTAAACTTAATTCCATCCAAGAGTTCTTAGATAATTCAGATATTCTACCCAACTTCACAGTCCACATATAAGACAAATATCCATGGTCACTCACTTAAGATGAAAGCAAATCAAATTACTACAAATCTAATTACTAATCTGACGATCCTAAAAAGAACAAGCTTTTTTTAGCCTAGAGAATTATGAGGTTTTTGCAAAACCCAAGGACATCTCTAGGTCCTTTTTCACTCCAAATATAAAGAAATAAATGATTTTTAGGATTGCTAAGACTTTTTGCACTTTCATGGCAATTAAGCATTTATCATTATACCTCCTTAATTAAATCAATTCAGGGAGAAAGATCTTTGAATGTCATACTGCAAAAAATAAGCATTACTAAAAGTTATTTTATTTTATTTTGAAATGTGACATGGACATGTTTTCACGACACTCAAGCTTAAAGGCAATCTGAAAGTGATCACTAGGTGCGTTTCCATTACAGATTTGCGTAAAACTTTTGCGAATTTTTCTAAATGTTGACAAAAAACGATTGCGAAATGATGGCGTTTCCATTAACCGATGTTATGTGACTAAAACTTAATTTTTTCCTTTAGCCAATGCACTGGCCATTATTATTAATCAAAGGAGACGTATGTGTGTTATTCAATCATTAATGGCAAGGAAAGACCCTTATACTTGAGAGCGGTCTTTATGAGGTGTTTCTGGGTGTTTCTCCCGCATATCTGCGTCAAGGTCTTGATTGTGGCATTTCTTTGAGGTTTAGAATCCAGTATTCCTGTAATTCTTTTGTCTTTTATGAATTTAATAAAGAACTCTTTCTCGTATTCTGTCCAAACATACCGCGTCATCTACGTCAGGTGACCTGTAAATGCGCAAACATTTCCATTGCAGTTTTGCAAAATATTTATTTGCGATAAATGGGAGTTTTTGCGAAATTGACGTGTTTCCATTGGGCGTATTTTCAATTCGCAATTTCAATTTGCGCAATTTGAAGGGTAATGGAAATGCGGCTACTGATTCCGTGGTTGTGCTTCACTTGTTTCTATATTTATTTTTCAATATTTATTTTTACATTTTTTATTTATTATTCTTCACTTGTTTCCAACCCTTCCCTCAAGTGAACATATGATGCACCTACAAGCTGAGACTTGCCTTTATATTCAATGGCAAAACCAGACATCCCCAGGGAGGCATCACTGCGGAAGGCCAGGAAAAGGCTGTTCCCACTGCTCTCGATGCGCTCAGGAACCTGGTTCCCCTGCAGACTGATGATCAGTGGTCCGTTGGAGTCTTCACCCTCATAGATATGGAGGAAGTCATAGCTGGGCTCCATGTTAAAACTGCAAAACAAATGAAGAAGGAGTTAGGAGTTGCTAGATATTTGATTAATTTGTGAGGCATTATACATAAGGTCCCACCAATGTACTAAATTTAAAGCCATAGTTATTATTTAAAACATGTTTTTGTATAAATTTCACAAGACCCTTCCAAATCCAACCATATGTTGAGTTTTGGATGTTGGTTTTCTGCATTGAAAGGTCATGTAGAGGTGTCCAAACCAGGGGTGCGTTTCCCAAAAGCATCATTAGCCAACTATGGTCGCAAGTTCCGTCGTCATCAGCATAGTTCGACGAGTCTGTGTTTCCCAAAACCATATTTCCAAAAAACATTTGCAAACAGCATCGCAAAGTTGTGTGGATGGAACAACAACTCTGGACCTTTGCTTAGAATCATAGTTTCCTGTTTGCATGACATGTTGACTCAATAAATCCTTATCTTGAACAAAATAAGCAAGCTGACATTCAGTACAATCTGTGTATTTTATTTAGAATACATACAGATGTAATGTATGTCTTTTAGTTTGTCAAGAGATTTAAAGTGTCGTTTTTGAAGAGTGTGCATGTGCGAACGTGCAAAACACTGATTATTCACAATATCTTAGCTTTAATGTGTTTAATTTGGCCATTAAGATTCCTAAAGAGCACGTCATTAGACTAGACAGTCTCTGACATTTTTCATGTACTAAAATGTTTTAGTAATTTATTTATATTATTATGTACTGATATTTTAAAGTATAAAAATATTTTTTGATAAATGTTTTTTTAATAAACAAAGATGTTAATCCAGGAAAGTATTCAAGTACATCCAGTAACCAGTACATCCTCGCTTAACCTGCTTTACTAGAAAGCCAACTAGTTTCCAGAAGGGAATCCTCCATTGTAGTTGGTCTGTTTTGTAATTTTAATGAAAGTCCATTAAGTCATGATGATTTTAGCAGAGTGAAACACAAGCAATCATAATCATTCTAAATATTAAGTGTGTGACTGAGTTGATGATTGTGCTTGTGGATTTGTGTGTAAAGGCTTAGATACATGACACTCATTCAATTGCAGTGATTTGAATTCATAATATGCTTCATCACTGATGTATTTCCACCCCTAAGTATAAAAAAAAGAAACGAAAAGCACTAAAGCACTAAAAAGACAATCATTAGCTTCTTAGAAATTCTGTTTGAGATCTTCATCTTGCAAACCTGCTCCATGCAGTGTGACTCCATTTTGAAGACTTGAGGGTAAATTAGAGTATTTTGGGAAACTAAGCGTCCCACTATGATCCATAAAATAATAGCTATTTAATTAAACATAATGAAACATCTATGAATTAAAAATAACCTCTGATTGGTGGCTCTGATTATTAATGTAATCTGGCAATGATATACTGACCACATCTGTCTAGAAATTCCTCATATGAACTTGACACACTCCTTGGCCATTGGCAATTGTTTGTCATCAACTAAAAAAATGTACTGTTAATGTTTACTGTCAATGGATACCAATAAGAACCTATACTACAAGCTTTGGAATTTGAACATGTCTGTTTTTAAATGTTAAAAAAGGCATTGTAATTTATACAAATTATACCACTTGGTGGAATTGGCAGACGTTCCCTTAGGCATTATGTGCCTTGGTAGCGCGTCAAAGCATTCTCAGGTATAAATATGCAGCTATAATGCAAATTGGTGATTTTTAATTCATTTTCCTGTCGATATACAATGGTTACATACTGTTAAAGGAGTAGTTAACTTTAAAAAAAAAAACGTTTGCTGATAATTTACTCACCCCCATGTCATCCAAGATGTCCATGTCTTTCTTTCTTCAGTCAAAAAGAAATTAAGATTTTTGATGAAAACATTCTAGGATTTTTCTCAATATAATGGACTTCATTGGGTACCAAACGGTCCAAGGTCCAAATGACAGTTTCAGTGCAGCTTCAAATGGCTTTAAATGACACCAGACGATGCATAAGGGCCTTATCTTGCGAAACGATCGGTCATTTAAAAAATAAATAAAAAAGTTTAAAGCTACACTGTGTAACTTTTTTAGTTAATTCTTAGCTAAAAACACTTAGTTCTTTCAAAAATATATGTGCTCATTAATGTATATTTACTTCGTTCAAGTAATAAAGTATTCTCGTGAGTGTATAATATGCCATTGAAAATACATACGGGTGGGGGGTTCTAATGTCGGTCGCCATGTTGCCCCTCCATCTTGAAAGTACATTAGCCAAAGAGGGACATACCCGTTAATTCAAGCTTCGCCTTTCGCGTTTTAACACTCGATGGCACCGTGTCGAATCTCAAGAGGGGGATTGCTTGAGACTGATATATAAAAACCTGAAAGCCTTTTTGAAAGTCTGTTGCTGATGGAGGATCACTCTTATTCTCGAGGATACGTATCAGAGTCGCCAAGGAAGCGAAAAAGAGAATTAAGACGGCAACGCAACAGGCAAATCAACAAGACAAAAGTAAATATTGGAGTGGCCTTTCCAAGATGGAAAGAGCTCATGACGAGCAACGATTTTAAAAAGGATGCCGACGTTGCCTGCTTTCTTCTCGACAGGTAACGTTAATTAAGCCTGTTTGTGTATATTGGAAGTTGCTTGGCTAATTATATCATGGTGTGCTGTGCATAACGCTAGAACGACATCTAGGATAGGTTTCCTCGCGTCAATGATGAAAAGTATTGTTTACCTTGTAACATAAATCCGTGTTCTATGACGGATAACATGTGATTAATATTTTAATGGCGCTATAATTTGTAGGCTATAAGTTATATGTAGGCACTTTAAATTTTAGTTATTTTTCATTTATTTTACTTTATACACAATTAACGTAGCCTAATGTGATAATGCAGTTGTAATGCTGCATTCCAATCTTGGACTACATTGGCCACCGTAGGAGTTAAAACGAAATCGGAATTGAGAGGAACAGAAACTAATATTCACTGGATGGTCATATACCTTTTCACCGCTAGATGGGGGTAAAAATCACACAGTGTAGCTTTAAGTTTTATAAGCACAAAAAAGATTTGTTAATTTTGAACGAGTCTTTTTTCGCGTCATTTCGTTCATTCAACGAACGAAATGACTCGAAAAAAGACTGGTTCAAAATCAACAAATCTTTTTTTCGAGTCATTTCGTTCATTGAATGAACGAAATGACTCGAAAAAAGATTCGTTCGTTTTGATGAACGAGTTCGAACAGGAGAGTCTCGAACGTGCATCACAGAACAGAGCAAGGCGAGCATTTGTGCTTATAAAACTTAAACTTTTTTATTTATTTTTGAAATGACCGATCATTTCGCAAGATATGACCCTTGTAAATAATGCATAATAATGCATCGTCTGGTGTCGTTTAAAGCCATTTGAAGCTGCACTGAAACTGTCATTTGGACCTTGGACCGTTTGGTACCCAATGAAGTCCATTATATGGAGTAAATCCTAGAATGTTTTCATCAAAAACCTTAATTTCTTTTCGACTGAAGAAAGAAAGACATGGACATCTTGGATAACAGGGGTGAGTAAATTTTCGGCAAAAGTTTTTTAAAAAGTTAACTACTCCTTTAAAACTAATGTTGTGTTGTGGGTTGATTCCATTGTGTTGTGCCTTGATTCCGTCGTGTTGTGGCTTGATTTCATTGTGTTGTGGCTTTATTTTGTTGTGTTGTGGCTTTATTTTGTTGCGTTGTGGCTTGACAACAAGCCACAACAGATTTTGTTCCGTTGTGTTGTGAACTTATGTTTGCTTTTTAAATTTCGTTGTGTTGTGCACTACTGGGCAACCGTAGTTGACAATTTATTCACAGCAAAAAATGATTTTGCAACAAAGAATGTTTGACTCTGACTGTACATGAGTCTTTACATATCAAAAATTGCAGTTCAAAGATTGTAATTTACATGTTATTGACCTGTTGCGGCATTACTGTTGGATCCATATCTTTCTGTAAATGTTTGTTTGCAAATCCTGTCAAATTGCGATTGGTTTATCAAAGAAGCCAGTGAAATGTAACAAAGAAAGCTCTACCCTGAGATATAGTTGAAAATAAATTTCAAGGAAAAGTTATTTTCAGTCTAGTTATCAAAGCTACCTTAACAACTATGTGCAAGTGTACCGAGGACAAAAGCTGTTTTAAATTCACAGGGTCACACCAAATACTGATTTGATTTAGTTAATAGAAATGAGTTGATAAAATCTATTTATGACATAAATTGTTAATGTATCCTCACTTTACAGCATTGCCTTAAATGCCTAAAACTTTTCACAGTAATGTATCTTTACAGGTAAGTTTCTTCGAGGGTCTTGGAGCGTCTCCGTGTTTTTTTTTTTTTCAGTTTCTTCATGTAATCACAGACAGACTCGATGATGGTGAACAGATCTCCGTGTGGGACTTACCGGCTGATGACTCATTGTGCATACAAAAGTCTCACTGGATTATAACAATTAATGGCAAAAGGAATGTTTGGGAATGTGAACTGATATTTCCCAATGACACAGTACAGCAAAATATATAAATAACTGTCTCAAAACCTTTTTTTTTGTGTGTGTGTGAAAATACTAACGTCCCTAAGACTTTTGCCCAGTACTGCATGTCCCCATTACATATGTTGGCTCAATTCACATACACTTAACATTTACAGAACCTTAAGTTTAAAACCAATTCAGTTCTGAATGGTACAGTAAATAACCCTGTAAAAGATATTATACCCCTTTAGGTGGCATGAGAGTCAGAGGTGCCCAGCGCTGGATGAGCACATTACCTTTTGAAGATTAAAGCAATGACAAAGTCAGGGTTGACTTTTATCCGCCAGTCACACTCTTTTCCTGGTGGGTAGGGTTGAGGATAGTTGGGTGATAGAATTACCCCAGCAGGCCCTGTCACATTGCCCCCGCAGGTAGCTGTCATAACAAGGAGAGTGAGGTTGAGAGATTATTTAATGGGATCCTTCAAGACAGTAATAATAAACAATGTTAAAGCAGCCTGATTACAGGATGATTACTCTGAGCTCATTATCAGTTAATATAGCAGGACAACTACATGCCACAACATTAAATAATAATAATAATAATAATAATAATTATTATTATTATTATTATTATTATTATAAAAATAATAATTAAAGCTGCAAGCAGCATTTATCGGTGTTCAAGCAGTTAAGGCAGTTAAGCTCAAAAGCATCAAAAGACATTAAGTTTTATGTAGCAAGCATTTAACCACTGACATCATAGATGGAATAGACCTTGTTTAGCATGATTTACCATGATATAACGAATTTTAGTGTGATTTTTCATGATTTACCATGTTCCAGTATGATTTACCATGAATCTAGCATGATTTACCATAGATTGCCATGATATACCAAGTTCTAGTACGATTCACCATGATTTACCCTACACTAGCATGGTTTACCACAACTGAACACATTCTAGTATGATTTAATATGATTCTAGCAAGATTTATCATAGTTTACCATGATTTACCATGTTATAGAATGGTTTACCATGATTTACCATGTTATAGAATGATTTACCATGATATACCACATTCTAGAATGATTTACCAGGATTGTAGCATGATTTACCATGATTGATCACATTGCTAGCATGATTTGCCATGATACACCATGAAATAGTATTGTTTACTATAATTTACCATGTTTCTATCGTGATTTACCACATTGCTAGCATTAATGTGAAGTGTCAGTAGCAATGAAGTGATAAACTGACAAAAAATGATTTTCTTATAATAGTTAACATGGAAAAACAGGTTTGCTTTAGTGTAGAATAGTGATGAAAATCAAGTCTGTCAAAATGAAACTGAGCCAATAAGTGGTCTTCTACTGCCCTCTGCTGGCCATTATACTTATTAATAAAGTGTTTTCACAGGTCTCTTATTTACACATATGCTTACACACACACACACACACACACACACACACACACACACACACACACACACACACACACACACACACACACACACACACACACACACACACACACACACACACACAAAGACAAATGTTGTTGTTGATTTTGTCAATGCTATTGGGATGTGTCATTATGAAAATATACTTTAATGGTCTATAAGCATTTCACATAATGTCTTTGTAACCTATTAACCCGATTATTCAGCATTTATTCAGAAATATAGGACTACACACACACACTCTGTTGTAGATACAGACATTTGAACTATGTGATGGAAAAAATGTTTACTGCAAGTCTCCTTCAGGATTCACATTTCTCAATGTGCCACAATAGTCAGTAGCAATACTTCAATAGATGAATTTTGACTAAATGTGAGTGTAAATGTTAAAATAGTGATTTTGTAAAGTCTAAATAAGAATTATAGAATCATATTAGTTAGTAGCATGACAAAATGACTATTTTAAACAGCAGGGGGCAGTAGAATACCACTTATTGGCTTAATATGCCATTATGTTCATATCATTTTCACCTTTTTAACTGTTTAAAAGGCATATTTGCTCCAATTTGTCTGAAAATTGTCATGCTTATTTAGAGTTACATGTTCTGACTTGTTTTTAAGAAGATGTGAGCATTCATTGAAGAGATATAGGCTTTCATGGACACTTGGTCAAGGCCACATTTTGTAGTGACCCTATTAAAGTCATCCAAATGCAGAAGTTCAACTTTTTCTGATAATTATTGATCTAGAGAGTCCAGAGTATTGCACTGCACTGATTTTGAACATTATGATATGAACATTATATGATCATAGATGGAAAAAAACATTTACAACCAATACAGGCAATTTACCATAGCAAATACATGGTTTTGAAGCTTTTTAACGGTTATAGCGCCACCTATGGTCCGATCTCCATGAAACTTTGCATGCTTTTTCACCATGTTATGACACATATGCTCATCAATTTTTGTGAAGTTCTGAGTTTTTATTTATGATTTATAGGCTTTTGACTGTATTTTGCCACGCCCCTTTTCTAAATGACCCTGTTACAGCCACCCAATTGCAAAATTTCAACTTTTTTCGATAATTATTGATCTAGAGAGTCCAGAGAATAGGCCTAGACTGGTTTGGTTCCGATCGGGCGAAAAACCAGGGACTAGTTCGCAAAAGTAGGTTTTGGACAAAATCCGACATAACTTTTTATTTTTTTGCTTAACCCTCTGGGGACGGATTGGGCGGTACCGCCCAAAATGACATACTTTTACAAATGTGTAATTATCTTAAAAACTATTAATGATAGATAGATGCGGTCTTTTTTGCTGTCTTCCTCAGATTCCGCTGAAAACAGTGATAACAATCTTACCCGGCTTGTATACACACTTCCTTGTTGCGCAATACCACTTCGTCAAAGGCCAATGAAATCGATGTTGTTTGGCAGATTCACGAGCAACAACCAATGGAAATATAGCCGATGGAGGAATATTTTTCTTACCCAATCAGAGGAAGGTTACCATGACGTATTCTAGCAAATCGGAGGACTCTGTAGCCTTGCAAGGGGTGGTACTATATACTATTACGCAAACAGCGTCTCGTGGCAGAGATGACAGAAAGCGAACGGACGCGTCGAGTATAAACTAGGCTTTACGGAGCGAGAGCGCACAGAGATATGAGAGAGAGACAGAATAATTATAATATATATACACACATACAATTATAGCATTATTTATTGTTTTAGCACTTTTATGATGGCAAGCAGTAAACTATTTACGGTGGAACAGGCTCTGGAACAATTACTGGATAGTGACGAGGAGAAAGCATTGCTTAGAAAATTCTAAGCATTCCTAAGGAAAACGTCTGGGACTATTTGTAAATAAAGTTAAAATTTTCATTGTTCTTTACACATTTTATTTAACAATTACACATGTCTGTCAAGCAAAGGCTTTGACAAATATATGTTTTGTTCAAAAACTGTTCACTATTGTTGTGTGATGTGTGATTTACAGAAAAATAAATGCCAAAAATCAAATTTCTGTTTTTGAAATTCACTAGTTTATGGTAAATTTTCACTCATACTTCCTTTATAAACATATTACATGTGTGCTTATGTTAGCTTAGGGTCTTCTGAATCCATAGATACCAAACACATAGTGTTTCATCTCCATTACATATAGTTTATAAGCCCAAATGTAAAAATAGAGAAAACGGACCAAAAAGAGCTTAGTCCCCAGAGGGTTAAATCTAAATCGGAGATATACATATTGTCCGTCTTAAGCCAAGGATCACAGTGGTGTGAAGGACCAACGGCCTAGGAGTTATGAGCAATTTAGTACTTTTGGTTGCTGTAGCGCCACCTATGGGCCAATTGGGGTCATACTCTGATAGGTTCTCCCCAAAAGTATGGCCTACCATCTGGCCGAGTTTCAAGTCTCTAGGCCTTAGGGTTTGGGCTGCACGATGCGTTTTAGGGGAATTTTTTTTTTTTTTCAAATAGCAATTAATATAGGTTTTCAGCACTTCGTGCTTGAACACCTAATAATAATGAGACCTTTTTGACAGTTATAGCGCCACCTATGGTCCGATCTCCATGAACCTTTGCATGCTTCTTCACCATGTTATGACACATATGCTCATCAATTTTTGTGAAATATTTATGATTTATAGGCTTTTGACTGTATTTTGCCACGCCCCTTTTCTAAAAGACCCTGTTACAGACACCCAATTGCAAAATTTCAACTTTTTTTCAATAATTATTGATCTAGAGAGTCCAGAGAATAGGCCGAGACTGGTTTGGTTCCGATCAGGCGAAAAACCAGGGACTAGTTCGCAAAAGTAGGTTTTGGACAAAATCCGACATAACTTTTTTTTGTGTGCTTAAATCGAAATCGGAGATATACTTATTTTCCGTCTTAAGCCAAGGATCACAGTGGTGTAGAAAGCTTGAGGCTAGGACCAACGGCCTAGGAGTTATGAGCAATTTAGTTCTTTTGGTTACTGTAGCGCCACCTATGGGCCAATTGGGGTCATACTCTGATAGGTTCTCCCCAAAAGTGTGGCCTACCATCTGGCCGAGTTTCAAATCTCTAGGCCTTACGGTTTGGGCTGGACGATGCGTTTTAGGGGATTTTTTTTTTTCAAATAGCAATTACAATAGGTTTTCAGCACTTTGTGCTTGAACACCTAATAACCAATAAATGTAACTAAGATTAATTGTAAAGGAGCTCAGGCAGGACTTTTATTACCAACCCATCTAAGAGATTTCTAGATATGAAGGGTATGTCTTGTTTGGAGAATAAGTATTAATATACTGACTGAACACACAAGCCCAAAAAAAAAAAAAAAAAAACCTATACTTGATGCTTGGGACTGATCGATACTGTTAGAATAGGACCTGCCAATTTTTTGATGGCATTGGTTCTGGAAATATTTTTCCCATAAGCACAAAAAATGCATGAATGTTTACATTAAAAAAAAAATATATATATATAAAACAAAAACTGAAACTAAGATTGTAATAAAATAAATAAATTATATATATATATATATATATATATATATATATATATATATACAAATTAAAGTCATATATAAATTAAAGTCTAAAGTCAATGGCGCAGTATTTGTTTTTTTGTTATTTAAAGAGTTAATTAGTAATATGCCCCTATAGGCGTTTGCACAACGCGCGTACACTTATTAAACACAGGGATCACAGCAGCACACAAACATACCAAATATTTAAAAAAAATAAAAGGATTACAATGTAAAAGATTATGATTGTGTGTATAAATCTATGGTGGAATCCGGCTTGTCCCGTAGATGGTCTGCTCACGTTTTAACCTCACGCACGAGTAGAATAGAGACGACCCTTTTAGACCATGTGCCGCGCGTGCCGACCATTTTTCCCATCGTTAAACTAGAAAAAGTGGATTTAGACTAAGTACACTTGCCCCGTGCGCTTTAGACCATGCGCAATAGGGCCCTATGTCTTTTATGATAGAATGAACTATGTCCAATGAAGCATTGCAAAAGACTGAAAAAATGGCAAAACACTATAAAACTACTGACTGAAGTTGTCATTGTATAAAATATGACGGATTATCGATTTATGAAAAAAATACGGAAGAGGATTAGAACCAAGCAATAATAAAAATAATAAAACCATCTCGAGATTAAAGTCATTATAATGAGAAATTAAACTCATTAAATTTCGAGAAAAAAAAAGTCAAAATACAATCTTGAGAATAAACTCATTAAATTTCGAGAATAAAGTCGTTGGGTTTGAGAAAAAAGTCGTTAAATTTCGAGAAAAAAGTGGAAATACAATCTTGAGAATAAACTCATTTCATTTAGAGAATAAAGTCGTTGTGTTTCGAGAAAAAACTCGTTAAATTTCGAGAAAAAAAGTTGAAATGAAATGTAGAGAATAACGCATTTGATCAGTGTTCATTGCATAGCCTACTGATAGAGGACATCTTTCAGTAACAAAGAAATACTATCAAATATGACAGAATAATAATTTGCATACGAACTTTAAAGAGAATTTGTGGCTAGCTCTTTTTAGAAGAAAAAATCAGTCCAATTTGCGCGATGTACTCGCTTTTGTCCAACATGAAATGACAACCAGTGACATGACAGTGAAATGACAGTGAAATGAAATGACAGTGAAATGACAGTGAAATGACAATGACTTTATTCTCAAAATTTGATGAGTTTATTGTCAAGATTGTATTTCGAGTTTTTTTTCTCGAAATATAACAAGTTTAATTTCGCATTATAATGACTTTAATCTCGAGATGGTTTTATTTTTTTATTATTGCTTGGCCCTAATCCTCTTCTGTAAAAAAAATGTAAAATATATACAAATAATGGGATCAATGTATGGGAGTGAGCAGATCATAGTAGATTCATATTCTAATACCTGCTTCCTTGTAAACTCCCTTTTCTGATTTCACTTTAGAATTATGGGTAATGGTGCATTACACTCGGAATTCAGCAGTTAAACTGCTCTTTTTTCTCTCTTAATGAAGGTACAAAAGCATATATCATACCGTAACAATCTTAGAGCTCACGCTAGGTCTGTCTTGAATGGTTTAAACATTATCATTAAAAATCAATTTCTCTCTTCAAAGAAGATGAATGTGATTTTTACTTCCTAAACCTGGCAATTGTGCAATATATGACCTTGTAGAATTTCATGGAAATATTAAAGAATGACATCAAAAAAGTCAATAGGGACACTGGAGAAAAAAAGAGCCATTCTTGAAAATGCTTAGAATGTGCAAAGCATACTGCCAGACTGAAAAAAGAAAGAATAAGAAGCAGAAAAATACTGGAGGTCTGAGAGAAGGTCATAGTAATAATATAAAAACAACTGTGTAATGCAGTGAGGGAGACAGCTATACTTTACACTATAATGCTGGGCCAACATGCATATTTCTTAAATAACTACAAGAAGACCACTCGATGCAGACATTAACTCTAAAAACAGTTTTGTGGTGTCATGACTTTATGAATGGTAGTGGACAACCAAGTAGAGTTACAAAAATGTACAGTATTGTTACAATAGTAGAGTGATGGTTCTTGATTTTAATATTCACTGACTTGCAAAATTCAGTACTGTCAGGTTAGATGGGGACTGTCAGTGGATACCCATTTTCAAGTTTCTCCAGAGATGTTTAATTGGGTTCAAATCCAGGCTCTGAGTCGCCCCTAAGCCACTCTTGCTGTTGGGTTGGTATACTTCAGGTGATGAGAATTGATCTATATATATATATATATATATATATATATATATATATATATATATATATATATATATATATATATATGTATGCATGTGCGTTCATAATTATTATGCAACTTGATATTCTGATCATATTTTTTTCCCAAGCCCATTTACCAATTCCGAACCACATCAATCTTAATAACTACTATCAATTTTCATTTATAAGTGATATATAATTGTTAAGGAAGGCTGAATATTAAAATCGCCTTGTATTTAGGTGTGCATAATTATTAAGCAGGTTCCCTTTCGTCCTGGGAACTCCGACGTGCCGTCGGGGGAGTTCCCTGACGAATTGGGATCACGCTAGGGAGACCAATTGCCTTCGAGTGAATTAAAACGAGCCAATGAAAATTGGCATGCAAGATTTGCATTCCGCGACCACCCTACCAGCGCGGGTATAAAATGCGGAAGTAAACATTGCGCAATGTTTTTAGCTTCGGAGCCGACCGATTGTGTCCTCTCTGAGTGAGTGAGCTTTAAGATTGTATTTTTCTTACGGCTACGAGTCTGCTGTTTCGGGAGGGGATCTCTCTGTGCTGGTGAGATGGCGTTTCAGCGACCGCGCGGTTTCCTGTCTGCCGGCCACGTCTATATGCTGTTGATTCAAAAGCTGTTTTCACAGCTGGTAAACGGTTGAGTGCGCACAGCGGGCTTCCAGTTTCCCCGCTGTGTTGCCGCGTTGGGTCCCTGTGTGCTTCAGCACGATAGAGAGAGTACTTTCTTCCTGAAAGAGCAACACGGGTGAAGATCGCGTCCTTTTCAGGATGACGTTTCACTCGTGTGTTTCTGGATGCGATCGTTTCCTGTCCTTATTTGACGGCCACGTTCATTGTTTCACATGCCTAATCAGTGTGTGAGACTACGTTCGTGGGTGGTTCATGTTCTCTCAGGAGTGCATGACCACGTCGGCACGTTGTTCGTCTCCCCTTTCTCGTAAAGGCTTGAGCCGCTCAGCGTGCCGTGTGCCGTCGAGCGCCGGCTGACAGCGCGGGTTGTCACGGCAACCCAGCGCGCGTCATTCGGCGCTCAAGATGCGCGGTCAAGATCAAGACTCGCGTGCCTCTATGAGGTGAGCCCTTTGCTTATTTTCCGATCTAGTTTCTCTTCTGGTGCACCAGAGGAGGGCTACTTTGGTGAATAACATTGGTGATCTGAGGGTTTCAGTGAGCACGAACCACTCACTCCTCTAGCGCATCGCAAACATGCTGAGACTGTGTTCGTGGGTGGTTTATGCTTTCTTATGAGAGCATGACCACGTCGGCACGTTGTTCGCCCTGCCTGAAGGCTTGAGCGCCCAGCGTGCCGTGTGTCATCGAAGCGATGGCCACGTTCACTATCTTGCATGCCTGGTTGACGGCCACGATCACGGTTTCACATGCCTAATCAGTGTGTTGAGACTGCGTTCGTGGGTGGTTCATGTTCTCTCAGGAGTGCATGACCACGTCGGCACGTTGTTCGTCTCCCCTTTCTCGTAAAGGTTGAGCCGCTCAGCGTGCCGTGTGCCGTCGAGGCTTTCGGATGAGAATCTGGTCCTTCTCATGAGGGACCAAGCATTTCATTCGGGGCCCCAGGGAGGACAGATGCCGATCGCTACATCGGAGAGAGGGCTGTTATACTCTGAAATGATGCTGAGTTCCTACTATAATGGTGTGTTCTCATGCTGAAGATTCAGACTTAACAGCCACACTTTCCTGGGCTGTTCTAAAGTGCCTGGATGTGTGTGAAGAATTTTGGCAGCATGCAAGCATTTTAGGTGCCAATATGGCAAGCCAAACATGCCTAAACATGCCTTTGTGAATGCTTCCTGGGCACGCTTCCTGGGCTTTGGCTCAAGGCGCCTCGCTGACAGACATCTGTAGAGCTGCGGGCTGGGGGACACCTAACACGTTCGCTAGGTTCTATAGCCTTCGTGTGGAACCTGTTTCCTCCCGAGTTCTGGCTACGGCCAGTGGGTCGAGGGAATAGGTTGTGTCGGCTTGCTGCGCCACTCCGCCTCAAACAGCGGATACGTGCGTTCTTTGCTCCGTATGGCGCCCTACGTTGGTGAGCCTCGTGAGTTCCTCCTTCACCCCTCTGGTGCTGGGCATGGCGGACCGCCCGGCACCAGGTCTGATACCTCTAGTAAGGAGCTGCTAGTAGACTGGGTGCTCCAGCGGTTTCTATTTGTGACCCATGAGGCCACGTGCAGTTCAGCCGTGTCTTCCCCTTGACGGACTCGTTCGTCGTCCCTGTTGAGTACGCTCCCACTTCCCTTGGATTGGGACTACCTCAGGGACTGCCATATGTTTCACTATTCCTTCGGGCTAGTACATATGTGTATTCCTGGCCTTCCTCAGTCAGGCTGGGGCTTCCGCAGCGTTCCCTCCTCTCTTGAGGGAACGCTTTCCCAGTGTTATCCAATATCCACTGTGCGGGTCTCGCGGAACAGCAGTGTGTTCCCGTGCTAGCTCCCGCAACTTATTTCAAGAAACTGCTGCAGGGAAGCTTTGCCGGGCGCTGGAAGAGGCCAGCACCATGGCGTTTTATTAAGGATCCCAATTCGTCAGGGAACTCTGAGTACAGGGAACGGAGACGTGTCGTCCCTTCGCCATGTTGCTGTACCTTCGCGGAGGACTGGACACCGTTCGGCTCCTCAGCGAAAAGCATTGCGCAATGTTTACTTCCGCCTTTTATACCCGCGCTGGTAGGCGGGTCGCGGAATGCAATCTTGCATGCCAATTTTCATTGGCTCGTTTTAATTCACTCGAAGGCAATTGGTCTCCCTAGCGTGATCCCAATTCGTCAGGGAACTCCCCCGACGACACGTCTCCGTTCCCTGTACTCAGGGAACGAGGGTTACATACGTAACCGAGACGTTTTCCTTTACAGGTAAAATGGGCCAAAAAACAGATTTAACTCAGACTGAAAAGTCAAAACTGGTTAAATGCTCATGAGAATGACACAATACTAAAAATTGCAAAATCAAAGGCGTGACCTATGGACAGCAAAACACTCATTGGTGAAGCAGGATCATGCAAAAACAGGCCAAGAAGAAAAGACATGTTAACTGCAAAATAAATTAGGAATTAAGATAAGGTGCAAAACCATCAGGAACCCTTTAGTCTCCAGTGCCACCATTTTCCAAAATGGCAACCTACCTGGAGTGTCTCCAGAAGTAAAAGGTATCAGGTCCTCTGACACTTTGCTATAGTAAAGAATCCTGAAATATGACCCACACTTAATAAGTATCACAAGCTGTTGTGAAAGTGTTGTGAAATACATGGAAACTGTTTATAGACAACCTATCTGTCTGTAGGCTTTATAGACAGATTCTCAGGGTTCCCGATGGTTTCACACCTAATTATTCACTTTAATTCCTAAAAAAAAAAATTGCAGTTAAAGGAATACTTCACTTCAAAATGAAAATTCTTGTCATAATTTACTTACTCTCAAAACTGTATGAATTTCTTTCTTCTGCTGAACACAAAACAAGATATTTTGAAGAATGTCGGTAACCAAACAGTTGATGTACTCCATTGAATTTTTTTTTTTTTTTCGTACTATGGAAGTCAATGGGATACATCAACTGTCTGGTTACCGACATTCTTCAAAATATTTTCCTTTGTGTTCAGCAGAAGAAAGAAACTCATACAGGTTTGAAACAACTTGAGGGGGAGTAAATGATGACATAATTTTCATTTTGAAGTGAACTATTCCTTTAATGTGACTTTTCTTCTTGGCCTGTTTTTGTATGCTCCTGCTTCACCAATTAGTGTTTTGCTGTCCATTGGTCATGCCTTAATTTTGCAATTTTGCATATTGCATTAGTATTGGATCCTTCTCATGAACATTTAATATTTTTACTTTTCAGTGCGTTAATATAATAAAATATGTTTTTTGGCCAATTTTAACTGTAAAAGAAAATCTCCTTAATTATGTACACATGAATATAAGGCGTAAATATAATATATAAATATTTTCACTTCTAGCCTTTAACAATTATGTATCCCTTATGAATGATTAAATACAAAATTAATAGTAGTTATTCAGGTTAATGTGGAATGTAATTGGTAAAATGTACTTGTAAAAAAAAATATGATCAGATTATCAATTTGCATTATACAGTATTTATGCACACACTATATATATGTATATATATATATATATAGATATATATAATGTATGGTGTTACCATTGTCAAAAATGCCAGAAGTTTGGTATCATGTCAATGATACAATATGATACAAATAACAAAACCAGACTTTCTATTAGTAATACTTTTCAACAGTAATACTTTTTTTCTGTAATTAATCACTCTAAACTCTAAATTAATGAATTGCATTGACAGACATAATTTCTATTCATTCGATAGCACATCCGTTTTTACTGTGGTATGGAAGGACACAGTGGAGTCGGATCTCACCGATACAGGTGGGTGGGTCCGGCTGCCAGAAAAAACGTCTGTTGAGCTGAACACAAGTGATTTCAGACACTCCTTGAATCTTGTACCCAGGGTCACACTGAAAGGAAATGGTGTCGCCAGGCTCCCTGCTGTCTCCATAGCGTGTTCCATTTTGAGGGGTCCCTGGGTCGTTGCAGGTCGTGGCAACTGTAGCTGAAATATAAAGATTAATTTTGAATCAGCTGTGAATCAGTGAGACATTAGAGAGAGCAGAAAATCACTTATTCATGAGAAAACAGACCTCTGCTCTTGACTAAATATGCCAAGGTGCACAGCATCCCACTTATATGATGGAGTTAAATTAACGTTTATTGAGATTTTAATTTATTTATATTTCATCAATCATATCATATTACTGTCAAAATGTCAAATAATATATGCAATGATTTCTGCTCTTTGAACAAACATATGCTCCACAACCATAAATAGCCTACAAGTACAGAGGGATATTAAGACATTAATAAGATAAAAACTATACAATACACTGCTGGCTATTTTATTTATTAGATGATAAACTTACAATTTTGAAAATACAATTATTCTTTACTTTTGATTTAATAAAAAAAGAGACAGAAAGGATTGGTATGCTGATACAACGTCACACTGCACATTTTGACAAACATAGAGTGGCAGCTCGTCAGGATGGCAAGGAAGGCACAGACTATCTAAGATTATGAGAAGGGAAATGGGAAATGGATGATTTAATGTTGATAAAATTCCCACTTATTCTTTTCATGTCTCAGAATGTGTATTGTTAGTAATTTCACCACTGTAACACAATCAAATATTACCAGAGCTGCTCTTCCCTGAGCGTGCCGAATCTGCCGATATAATTACAATTGTTCAGAAAACTGTGCTAAGGCAAGTCTGATGGGATAGAGAAAGGGAAGGGGGAAGCAAAAACCATAGCCAATCACCATCGAGTATTTCACTTTCATAGGTTAGGTGTTGAGAAAAATACATCGCAGAGGAGACTAACCTCACTTGATCATCGTAGAGATGTAAATTATACGATCGTTTTTTGAACTGTTACCGCTGAAAATGTACCAACTACCTTAATTATGGAGAGTAGAGATATTTAATATTTGATCACCAACAAAATTGCCAGCAGCTACACATTAAAAATGAAGGAAGACCACACGCCTAAGTTGGACGTAGACTACAGCAATCAGCTTCACTAAACGGCTCTATTAACATGCTCTATTAACACGGATATTTAAAAAGACAGAAGAAGGGATTTTTGCTTTAAGTGATAGGCTAGGGGAGTGAAATTATATTTGTATTATCTTGCTGTAATTGTGCTCATCCAGGTATTCCGAACATTAGTGTACAGTGCACAGTATGCATAATGCAAAGATAGTAAGATAAATATGCTAGTATGCTATTCTAAACACAGCCAAGGAGAAGCTGATACATACTAGAGAACTGGATGGAGAAACCGGACTTGCTAATGAAGTAATCGCTGTCAAACTGAAGCGTGAGGATGTTGAAAGTGCTGTGAGTGTCTTCGGGTAAAAGCGACCCACTCCACTCTTTCAGCAGAATGCCACTCTCTGCTGGTCCGTCCCAAACCTTCAGAATGTCATGGTCCACCTCTGTGTCAAAGACTATGAAGTGGAGGCTGGAAAGGTCAAATATAGTGAGAATATTAAATTTTGTTGCATTTTCTTTCCAAGACATTCAAACACATTGCATCCATATTATTGCATCCATATTATAATTATACAAATTAATTTATAATGCATAATTAAAGCAACACTACACTATGAAACTTTACCCTGTAGTAGTTAAAAATAAAACTGTGAGTGTCTTGTGGAAGAATGTTGTTTTGGTTGTGCTTCGGCTATGATCCTTGAATGGGGTTCCAGGCACCAATATTGGACAACTTATCAGTGTGGTTCGACAATTAAATACATTTTTTTTCTTGTCTTTACAACCCATGAGTCCCTGGAGGTTTGCTATTTTTAATGATCATCTTCATCAAAGCTTTCAGCTTTGCACTACCCACAGACGGAGCTATTTTTCTCTGTCTATGGATATGACATGATCCGCCCCGAGAGCTCTAAAATAATAATCATTATTATAGGTTTATCAAAGTGTATTTTGGTAAAGATATGGTTTGGAAGATGTTTTTGGCGTTCTCACATTGATATAATTGTGTAATTTGTTATTCTTTTTTTTTTTTTATAGCTTTAATAAATAGCCTTGTTTTACAGAAGGAAAAGTTTTTGCATCTTATTCTAAGCATCTTACGTTTCAAAAGACATTTGATTCTTCACAACCTTTTTGATATGTTTGGATCATCATTTGCATCTTTTAAAATAAAAATTGATTGCTGAATGCAAACAAAACATACGTATATATAAAACAAAACAGAAAAAGGCCTTCAGAATAAATGTATTCCTTTACTGAGCCACTGGGATTTATATTATTTACACTCAACACGACTGTAGCCTGACCTCTTTGAGTCAAGCGCAGCACTGCAGCTGGCATGTAAACACAGCACTGATCAACTTAAGTCACAACAATGACTGTCTCTGTGGGATGTGTGGGTGGACAACCATGAGTTCTGCTCTACACAAACACATTCAAATATCTCCACACCTCTCAAAAGTGACATTTCATTCACTAGCAGTGTCCTTTTTGCTAACAGTGGAACTCTAGTGTGTACCTTATTACTATACAGTAGGTATGAAAATAATAACTCAATAATAACAATAATATTAAAGGACAATGGATAAATTGTTTGAATACATGTGAATTAATTTAAAAATATATTGTAGATTACAAACTGTTTATATACAGTAAATTTACTAGGTGAGTGTCAGACTTAAAATTGAAAAAGTTGTGACAAGAAAAAAAAAACATGAAGTGTTCCTTTAACATGTGAAAATAAAATCTGAAGGTGGGTAAAACATCATTCTCTCCTCTCATTGCAGTCTTTTGAAAATTGTGAACAACCATGTCATCATACTAATGCAACACCCCCGCAACTGTACAGAATTACGCAAACATGATTTCATGTAATGCATCTTGAGATAAGAGTATAAAACACATAGAGAGAGAACTTGTGGAGCAGTTACTGTGCAAATGTATGCTACAGAGAGAAGTCACAGAGGGGTTTCTTTCACCTGTGATGGGGAGGGAGAGATGGAGTAGAGTTGTAGCGGAGTGATTACAGATGCTTTGAGTGAGAAGGGGAAATGGCTGTTGCTCCACTCCACTCACAAACTCAGAGTGCCAAAGTCAATTTTGACTGGCATTCGGTGCTTGGCGAGCAATAATTTTAGACCCTGTATGTATAGAAATAGTTGAAACACCTGCGGCACGCAAATTAAATGACTCAAGCCTGATGGTGTGGATTACATCCCACTCTTACAATTCCTCCTGTTATCTGCTCTTCATAAGCCATCTTCTCTTTAAACGGATCAACTGAATTGGCTTACCTGAGTTTTGCTTCGTTTTTGAAGGCTTAACTGGCTTATCGCTTTTTGTGTCTCTATTCTTTTTGCCCTTACACTAACCCTCCCCCTCTGTGTAACGGTAATGCACTTGTAGGAACAGATGCCAGCCAGTGGTAGGCCTCACAGCAGGGTGAAATGCAATCACCATGCTCCTTTATAGGTTGTATGGGAATTATATGGAAATTAACGGAGGGGAGGTAAAAACATAATGTGGTTTGCAACCACAGGTTTTCGTACCTGATGGTTTTGCCCGTGTCCGCCTCGATGGACCAGGTGCAGTGAAGGTTGTTGTCGTAAGGGGCTGGGTAACCAGGTGACAGAATCCTTCCAGATGTGGCGCCGCTAATGTGTCCTCCGCACTCGGCTACACACACACACACACACACACACACACACACACACACACACACACACACACACACACACACGTGGTTTGGAACACACACAAGGAATTAAGGTCTTTTAACTAGATTTGCATTTCCAGAAAGAAATATCAGTGCTTGCAAAGCCACAAAACAATAAATCAAGTTTAGGTTGCTTAAAATGTTTACGTTTTATGCTACTTTGTGTGTTTAAATGCCACATCAGTGCTGCTTTGTCATTGTCATACAAATCAAACTACTACACGATTGATTAATATGAGACCAATCACAATTCAGTATGCAAATAAATAGAAGATGAAGCCAAATCGGAAGTCTCTATGCAAAAACTCCTTTGACATCATAGCTGAAGGTTACATCTTAAATGCTAAATACTAATTGTAAGCAAAATGAGATTTTAAAACTTTAACATCAGAGTATAATCCAAATGTGACCATTTAAATTATTCTGCATTGAAATGTAATTATACTATTAGTATACTATGGATATTTTTAGCCATTTCGTATACTATGTAGACAGCAGAGAAAATAGAAAATGGGTTTTATTATGTTGACTATTTCAAATTAATGCAAACAACGTCGACTGAATCCAATTTTCTTCATTTTAAAGGGCCACTGAAGTGCCTTGAAATGTGCAGCATTATAAGTTGATGTAATTTCCACTGAAACAGGAAAACAGGTTGAGACAAATCGAACAGCTCCTGCCCTTTTTTTTTTAAATAGCCAATAGCGTTTTATTTATATCAGCAGTTATAAAGCAGTTTCCTCCAAATATGTAACCGTTTCTCCTCCTAATCTCCTCCATATCGTTTTAAAATATAGAAATATAAAAATTTTGTGCAGAATCAAAATGGGTCCGATAAATTTTTTGGTATGCGGCGACTCGCGCAAATGATTCACTCTGTGCTATCGTGTCTCTGGACCGGAGCTGCAGTGGTTCGCATGCCATTAATGTGAAACCAGACTTCATTCGCCCCAATGAAAAGCATATTTACACTGTCTGAATTCCCTATCCAATATATAGTGGACTATGTGCCGTTTACCAAGTAGAAATGTGTGAACAAGTGACCGATTTTAGCCGCAGCTTCAGCGTCTATCTATAATGGGCAGGATGCTTTAGATTCTAGAGAAAATCACTGTTGAAAAGACTGTTATTTTTGAATGCTTGTATCGTCTAAATGCGAATGTTAACATTGTTTTGGAGCACAGTAGCTTATAGATAACAGTAAGTCTAACAATATTCATACTTAAAGCCAAAAATCTTCAATTTTGATTTCATGGGCACTTTAAGTATACCGCGCTGGGCTTGCAGAGTAATCATGGGACATTTTCCTCATCCTAACCACAGTGGGAGAGCCTTTCTCCATCCCCCTCAGCACTTTATTTGCTCTTGGGTCTCTCATGTAATCACTGAAGTTGAGTCTCTTTAGGATGCTCTCTTCATCAGAATTACAGTATGAAGACACTCTCGCATTCGGTGTAACTGTTATCATTATTTATCAGATGCTACAACATATAATGTTGTTTATAAGGCATTATGCATGTACTATAATGCATTGAGAATACCCTCATACTGCATTATAAATACATGCTTCATAGAAAGTGTTACAGAACATCATAGTGTTACCATGATATGGGTGATAGAACGATGTAATAAAGTGTCAATCAATAGAGGTTTTGCTATCATTTATATTGTGGTTAGTAAATATATCTGCACAAGGCAGTACTGATTAAAGTTATTGATTTGTTGGAGTAATAAAGAAATTACTGGATAAATGAGTTAAAATGAGTTATTGAGCGCAATAAGCAGCAAAAAAGAACTCAATATGCTACTTGTGTTGTACACTCACACAAAACGTGCACACAGAAAACCGTCTTTCTGAGACTGAATGTTCAAAAACACACAAAATGCTTGCCTTAGTGAGTATCCTAAAAATCTGAAAAACTTCAATATTTTTAATAAGAGTCAGTGTATATTTAATTTATACAGTAAAGACCATGCTGTTACGGTGGGACAGATACAGGAGGCGTGCGGATCCATGTGCAAAGCTTTTAATCAGCGAGATGTGTTCAAAACAGGCAGAGACTTAATCATGAACAAACAGGCAAAGGTCAGAACCAGCAAAAACAACCGTGAAGACTGGGCCAAAACGTAGTACAAAACCAAGCAGATGATCAGGACTGGCAGCAAATACTCATAGTCGGAAGGCAAAGCAGAGGTAGCAGAGGCAGGCAGCAGACAGGGAGATATCCAACACAGAAGAGTCACAAAACGAGCAGGCAGACACAGAAATGAACACTCAGTAAGATTTCCCAATAGTTAACCAATACTCCGCAACCATAGAGCTCATGTATCAGTGATTTATAATCCCTGATATTGACTACAGGTGTGGAAATAATCAAAGCAATGGAGTATGGGAAATGTAGTCCAAAGTAATGTGTAACTGTGTGCGCAGAGAAAAAGTCTTAATAGTGAACAGATAACCTCTAGTGGTGATAGGATGGAAACAGCAGGCGTAGAATGTGTCACACATGCAGTGTTTTATTTTTGATTATTTAATTTATCTTGTATTTCTTACTTGAGTGCTACTGTTATGTAGACCTACTGTACCTAAAAAAAACTTTGTTTTCTTGTTATAATAACAAACAAAGTAAAAATAGCTATTTTAAGATATACTGTATATTGTTATCTATATTGTTATCTATATTGTGATATATATATATATATAATATATATATATATATATATATATATATATTGTTGTAAAATGTTGTGTTTATATGTCTTAAGTCATCAGTCTTTGCAAATCTTATATATCATCCATAGTCAATGGGAGTGTTGTATCTTACCAGGTTCACCAAAAGTCACAACGTGAACAATATCTTCCAGGTTTATATAAAGCAAGAGAGAGTTCTGATGGTCTTCATACTGAAATACTGAATATAATATCAGCTTTGGGAAACATGATCAAACTTCACCACCTTTCTTCTGTGATGGTACATGTGCCTTGAGCACTGCAAACGCAAATTAATCTATGAATAGTAAATGGAATTCCCTTTGCTGATCTTTCTTGGATTACAATCTGTAACATAATTTGGAGAGGGCAGAGGATGGTGCAACTGCTCATCTTCATCAACAAATCTGCTGAACCACAGAAGAAATAAATCCAAGCCAAATATGTGTACAACAGGATATACACCTCAGGCTAAACTGCCTAACACTGGATAAACCACCACAGCAGTTTCCTAAATACTTGTTTATCACTTAACACTGTCAAATTTTCCTGATCCACTAAGTCGTTGCATGCATTGGCAAAAGAGTCATTTTGAGGTAAATTGAAGATCATTTTAATTTAATTATAATTATATTTTCCATACCTGTATCTTCGATTTTCAATAATAATTTAAGTCATTTCATGACACTATTTAACAAAGGTTTGTTTTGACGCTCATCTTTTCCAGTACATTGGATTTTTCACCTGCTCAAATGTTGACAACCAATTAAGAGGCTCTTTGACAGGTTTTCATGGAAGGACAGGAACTCAAACCCTTCCCTAACAAACATTTAATAGTGAAAGGGAAAACATTCACTTGAAAGATCAAATGTGAAAAGAACAACTTGTAAATTCCAACAAGACCAACATTTGATATCAAAAAGATTTAGATTTGTAAACATTATGCTTTTAGAATGTCATAGACACAAGGTTTAAGGTCTTCATATCATCGGAGCCAATTCATTTGTGTAATTGTTGATGTGGTGAACTCACCAATACAAGATGGAAGTGGTTTGTCCCACACCCTGCGGTCTCCACTGAGGCACGTCAGTGTGCTGCTTCCGTGCAGTGTGTATCCAGGATTGCAACTGTACAGCACATACGTGTCTGCAAAATGGCCGTCATCTTGGATTTTGTAGCCGTAATTAGGTGTCCCCGGCTCCTCACATTTGACAAGGTCAAAACCTGTTAGAGGGGCAGGATCAAGGTAAGCCAATTTGAACAGTAAAAAGACATCTGGCCACATGAAATCAACCCCCTGGCAGGCTGGATTGGCCTCTTGCTTCATAATGACATAAAGGTGGTGCGATAAATGATACACCTGCTCAAAACAGTTACCTATGCAGCCCCCAGGAGCCTGCCTCAAATTAATACCAGCACAGCATATGCTCAACTCAAAGATCACCTTTTTAAACATGTTGTCCATTCTTCCAGTATGTTGTTTTGTTAATGCATGTTTCCAATGCAGGACAGCCTTTTCAAAAAAATTATCTGAAAACAATAGACCTGCTGTGCCACTCTTTAATACATTTACTAGTCTCCTTTATTTAGCTGGGAAGATGGTGGAAGTCTTAACGAGGAAATAATGAGGAGTGGGTAACGAGGATATTATCAGACTGTCTCTGACCAGCAATTAAAACTGTAATATCTTGCACATGCTGTGTCTTTACTGTCTTTGTTTCTACTTACTCTTTCTTCTAATTACAGCAATAGTACTCTACTTTGTGTGTGTGTGTGTGTGTGTGTGTGTGTGTGTGTGTGTGTGTGTGTGTGTGTGTGTGTGTGTGTGTGTGTGTGTGTGTGTGTGTGTGTGTGTGTGTGTGTGTGTGTGTGTGTGTGTGTGTGTGTGTGTGTGTGTGTGTGTGTGTGTGTGGTGTGTGTGTAGGTTTGGCTATACTTGTGAGGGTCAAATGCACAAATATAATGACAATGAACTAGGACATTTTACTGGTCCTCACTAGTTACAAATCGGCCAAAACATATATTTATTTAAATCTAGTGTTTTGCACGTGTTTCTGTGATGGGTAGGTTTATGGATAGGGGCTGGGTTAGGCAATAAGGAAAATATTATTAACCTAATATAAAATCAATGGAGAAGTCTTAGCGATGTCTTCACTAATATAATAAAACAAATGTGTGCGTGTGTACGTGTGTGTCTTTCATAATTGTGCTTCTATTTTCTGCTTCACAACCATCATAGGCCAAAAAAACAACATTTGTTTGGCTACTGCATCTAGTTCATGCGTAATGTGCAAAATATGATTGTCAGCAGTCAGCCATCAAATTACTGTCACACAGGGGTGACAATTCAATAGATTGAGCTGAAAATCAGTTTGAAACCATATACTCAATTCATTCTTAATCAAAGTGAATGCTAGATTTGTCAAAATGTATAATAAATGTGACATTTTTCTATCGGACAGTGTCAGCATATTGACTAGGTGACGGTTAAAAAAAAAACAAGAAGCAAGTAGCAACAAGAAGCAAGTTTCACCCAAACATATGTGAATACCATTGGACATGCTTATAA
The DNA here is from genome assembly GCF_051911475.1 of Siphateles boraxobius. NCBI lineage: Eukaryota > Metazoa > Chordata > Actinopteri > Cypriniformes > Leuciscidae > Siphateles > Siphateles boraxobius. The sequence goes on from NW_027508722.1 coordinate 30,569,887, forward strand.
GAATCATTACAAAAACTAGTTTTTCCTTGTTTGTGCACTTCTAAAGCTTTGTCTCAAGATTCATGATATTAAGATGGAGCTTTTATTGACATTTTGTTCAACTTACTACTGTATGATAGCTTGAATCCTTTGCTGGTACCGGTACCATTGCTGTTAAACTCCATCCAGAGATGGTTGGATGTGCTGTTGAGGATGGCTTGAGACATGTCGTTTTTTGTGAAATTGCCCAGGAGTCTTGATGAGCTATCTTGACCATCATAAACCTATGAAAAACATTTTAAAAAAAGACTAAAAGATGCAGGAATGTTTTGTTTTGCAGGCAGTCAGTCTCAGAATTGCTTGTCCTTATGATATACCCGTCTGTTATAAAATACAAAAACACGTGTTGTTGTTTTTTTTCTCAAAATTATGACTTTTGGAGCGTGGGAAACACGGCATAGGCATAGGGGAACATATAAAAGGTCATAAATCAATGTCAAGCAGCAGTTTTCCACTTTCTGTTGTGGAGGACACTGTTTCAAGCTTTAATGGAAAATATTCCATGCAGAATGGGCCACTGGCCTAAGGACTGACATTGCTTTCGCTGATCATTTGCAATGATGCACCTGATATAGTTTAAAATGGCCAAAACCAATCAATATCATCATTAATGAGTGCAAAACAGTTTTCTTGTGATCTTGCCAATAATTCATGCACCTCTTGATGGAAATAAATGTTGTGATGTTTTTCCATCAAGGGGTGCATACATTTTTGGTCAAGATCTTGTATTGACAATGCAAGAGTGAAGCACTCTTTAAAGTTTACTCCAGCACATCCCAATGCATTTAAGGTCTAGACTCAGAGGTGCCAATTCATGTGTGAAAGTTATTCTTCATGCTCCCTCCCATCATTCTTTCACAATTTGAACCTGAATATGACATTGTCATCCTGGAATATGGCCATGATACACTTCCTAAATGGCTGTTTAAGAAATGAAAAGCTACTAACTCCATCAATTAGGGTTAAAAGATCTGTTCCAAAACATATAACATGCTATACACAATAATCACAGCTATAATGATCCAGTCATAGACTCTTAAGTATTTGCCTAATTAAATCCAAACAGACAATTTTTTTTTTGTCAAGGCAGTGTACAAGTATAAGAGCTAATTTACTGACAGATTCAATTCAAATATCCTGAAATGTTGACAAACAATATTCTGATTATTAAACGCAGCAGAATCACTATAACTGTGACAAAATGTTCGGAATTGCTAAAGCACCTCATTCTTACCCTTCATGTGTGACTTAATTAGTGGCCTTATTGGTCTTAAGGGACCATCTTTCTTCTGTGATGGTACGTGTGCCTTGAGCACTGTAACGTAAATTAATCTATGAATAGTTAATGGTGTTTCCAAGTCCCATTTGCTGGTCTCTCATGGATTACAAACGGTTACATGTTAACGGTGTTGCAGTCGCCGAACTTCATCAAACTTCATGCAACTCTGCTTTGTGTTTGTAACGTCACAAATGACCACTTTAAAATAGAATTCAACTGAAATGTAGACATTAAACTGCTGTGGCTCATCCAAATTACAGTTAATAAATAAATGAACTTAGATGTAATTTCTTTCTATGGCGGATCCAAAAGGCATGACCTCACAATTATTTAACATATAAACGATATATATATATACACGTTGACAACCCTATGTATAAAATAATGTACAGTGATATAAAATGACTTATGTTGGTCGTTCTTACCTTGAGGAAATCTCCCTCGTCAAGCTGGAAGTTGGCGGCTGTGATTTGAATCCCCTTGCCTCTGTCGGTCTCAATGCGGTAGATGCACTCGTGGTTGTTGTCGTAATTTAATGGGTAATTGGGGGACAGTAGAACACCCTGACTGCCCACAGAAGTAGCTCCACACTCGGCTAGGCAAATCCAGAAGTATGGATGGGAAAAAGAGATTGAAAATAGAGAAAAAGGTGAGAAGCCAAATGTTTACATATTTAGGGTCAAAAGTGCAAATATCTATTAAAGTAGCACATAGCTGCAGAAAGGTGTCGCTAGGTGTTGGACACAAATAAGTTGGGTTGCCTTGAAGCCTGTAGAGCCCTGACAGCTGCTACTCTATTTCCTACAGATAGGCCAAATTTAGGCCAAGGTTTTGTACCAGTAAGATTGAGTATTTGTCATTTTGATGAATCACCGCAAGAACAACTTCAGAGGAATACGAATTAACAGAGAGGTCTTTGTGCATTAGCTAGTTGCTAGTCACAAAAGCTCAATGCCGTGTTAGTATCAGATGTCTTTCTGTTTAATATTCTGCACCAGCAACTCTGTAAGTATATAAGCAGATGTTGCTTCAAGACCTTGAGCTCAGCAACTTAAAATAAAACTCTCCAGCAATGGCCTCCTGGTATCCAGACTTTTAAAAACGGTATCAGTTCTCCTCAGAGACAAACTACTGAGAGAATTTATTCTAAAAGGAAGGTGGTTTTGTGTGTGTGTGTGTGTGTGTGTGTGTGTGTGTGTGTGTGTGTGTGTGTGTGTGTGTGTGTGTGTGTGTGTGTGTGTGTGTGTGTGTGTGTGTGTGTGTGTGTGTGTGTGTGTGTGTGTGTGTGTGTGTGGCGTGTGTGTGTGTGTCCCTTTAACACATTCTGTTGACTATAAGTAATTTTGCACCTGCATGTCTACTAACTCTCATTAGAGTGTAAGTAGAGTATTAGTAGACTGGTAGGGTTAGGCAGTTGCATGCAATGAATGCAATAAATTCAATGTTAATGCAATAAATGAATCAAATAAAATAGCTAAGGTGTCTATCCCTCCCCCTCCACTTTATAATTAAATATCATAATTTTTGATTGGGAAACTCTGGTCTGGAGGCTTTCAAAAAGTGGAGATAATTTCTTTCAATAATTTCTATATCAACCCTTTATCAATTTTTGTAGCTACTATATAATCCTAACCTCTCCAGGCTAATGTTTGTTGTGTTCACCAGACTAATTAAAGGCACACTCACAAGCTCTTATTACTCCACAGCGATTAACCACAATTAAAACCCGGTCTGACAGAAGGACTGCACAATTACAACTAATTATTTTGTCAGCGTTTTTAACTCTGTCCACAAATATCCATGACCTTAAACACTTAACAGCCACAGAAAGATTGCAATCTGCAATCTGATCAATTTTAATTCATTTATTATAGCAGGGTACATCTCTGAAAGTCTTTCACCCTACAATGCGAACATTTACTGTGTCAAGTTCTACTATAAATAAAACATTAATAAGATGGGGGAATAGTCCGAGCATTTAAATAATGAATTTGAGGCACTGTAAAATGGACTCAATTTAGGGTGAAAGGCAGAGACCAGATTTCTAAAAATATGCATTGGCTAAAATTTCACTCTAGTTCTCCCTCCCTTTAATTTTATGGCCAAATTAGCCTGACCAATATTAAAATGCCAACACACTAGAAATTACTGATTTAAAGCACTGAGAATTGATGACTCAATAGTTGAAATCTGCATTTTAAATGTCTATTCATTACTCATAACATTATTCATAACATTACCGGTGTGCATCTTGAGACAAAACAAGGGCACTGACATATTTTACTAGGCTTAAACCTTCTCTGTGAAACCGGGTGCATAAGTATATTTATGCAGACGCTTTTCTATCTTAAAATACTTTATTAAGAATATAAATCACAAGAAATTCCGATTCCACTTAATTCCAGTTCATTAACATTTTTTTTTTTCCAGAGTAACAGAATGAGAACATTCTGCTCCAAATGTGTTAACTGCATTTTAAATCTCACTCACAAGTTCAATCTTATTACAGTAATAATATTTTAGTCTTAAATAGTCTTTTTGGTCATGTTAATTCTGAATATCCAACCTTAATATTGTTTGTGTAATCAACATTTTCAAGTTTATTAAAGACATAGTAATAGTATTCCATAAAATACATATAATAATAATAATACAAAGCAAACATGTCTCTTCAGAAGACTTGTATTAATTTGCTTGATTCATATGGATTATTTTAGACACTTTCATGCACCGTTTGAATCGCGAGCTTTGTGATTGACTAGTCCTTCAGTGAATTGACATAAAATGATTTACTACTTAAATAAACACTCTGATGTTTGAGAATAATAAATTAAATCATATGACCACCTACCCACACACCTGGGCAGGGCTGCACTCCATACTCTCCGCCCTCCACCCAAGCAAGTGATCTTACTCTCGCCTTCCAGACGGTAGCCCGCAAAACAGGAAAAGGCCAGCGAGTCGCCAACCCCAAACTGGAAGCCCACCCTCCTGCTGTATGCTGGTACTCCTGGGTCCTCGCACGGCTCCAGGCTGTACTCTGTGGTACAAAGTCATAATAACTCTTAAACCTCCAGACTGCTTAGCAAAGCATGGGTTAGAGTAAGCACCGTGACAACAGTGCCTTCAAGCACACCATAATGAACAGAATGAGCGATGCCCCCACCAGAGAAGGTGATATTGAAGCCCTCATATGACATGGAGAAGTCCGAGACAAAGCGTAGCTGGACGCTGAAGTTGCCGAACAGGCCAGCTTTGATGGAGGGAGGCAGGACGGAGCCTGTGAGCCTGGCCACTGGCTCAACGAAGCTGCCATCCTCGGTAATGAGCAGGTAATCATGGGAGTCTTCCAGGTGGAACGTGTGGAAGAGAAGCTGCACTCCTGGGGAGTTTCAGATGAGATTAGGGCCGTCAGTCACAAGCAAAATCTCTGTTTCAACCTCACAACCCACTGAGAAGCCTTCAGAGAGAACGTAATACTGATCGAAACAGAATTGTATTTGCCTGATATGGTGCTGAGTAAGAAAATGTAGAGAAATGTGAAAGGTATCTTAAATTCGTTATCAAGGGTAATTCCAAAGGGCACAGAAAGGAACCTCATGGGTAAAATCAATGTGCTTCAAACTGTTATCAGTCAATGGTTTGTATGGCTCTCGCACCTGTAACCTGTTCTTTGGTATTACCTTTCCCATGAGACACTTCTACCGTCCAAGTGCAGTTCAATGAGTTTGGGTAGAAATCTGGAAAACCAGGCGAAAGAACCGTCCCGGTTTTTCCATAGATATAGCCCCCACACAAAGCTGGAAATACAATAACAAGAAGAACTCATGTTTGAATTTCTAAGAAGTAGCGAGTGGTTTCAGCATTTTGCTATATGGTTGTTAAGATGTTTTAGATGGTTGCCATTGTGTTGCTATATATGATTCATTGCTCAAATAATATCAATCAAAAACATTTAAATTATAAGTACAGATTAAGTTGATGGAGATATCTCGGTCACACTTGGCACACAATATCCAGAACATGTAAAATACTTCTTCCATAAATAAATACATATAATACAACTTCCATACAATGCAACTTCCAACTACAAGATGATGGATGCAAAACAAAACATGGAAATAGACATGTTTGTACATGAAAAGCAGAAGAGTTTAACGATACACTAACTAATAAGAGGTTGACATCGCATACAACATAAATACTTGCAAGAAGATCAAAAGGAGATGTAACAACTGAGACAATTTTCCAACACGAGAACGTCTGTCAGTGGAGACAGTAAAAATTTTTTTTTTTTTCTTGAAGCACCAGAGCTGTAAGACAGAAGCACCAGAGCTGTAACATCATAAGAGTATCGAATACGTCCAAGAGTCATGCTCATCGTCCTGCTTTCATCAAAATATATCATACAACACAGATTATGACAGGACTGACAATTTTTTGCCTCAGCATTTTGTTCTTAAAAAGACCATTAAATCTCTTCATCACACAATAAATTCTGACTAATTAAATTTGTAGATTTTTTTTCTTTTCAATAGGATGATAAAGGAGAATATTATGGAAGCTTGCTTCTGCCAAAGAATAAAAACTAAAAAAAGGTAATTGTGAGTTTTTACACAATTCTGACTTCTTTTCTCACAATTGCAAGTTTACATCTCACAATTCTGACTTTTTTTTCTCAGAATTGTGTGATTTAAACTCACAATTGCAAGTTATAAAGTCAGAATTGCGTGATATTTATGTCGCAATTGAGTGTTGTAATGTCAGTCTATTTTTCTCCAAATTTTGGACTTTTAAATTGTTTTAAATTGTTTCATTCTATGGAGGAAACAAGCTTCCATAGGAGCTCACACTCAAAGATAACATTTTTTAAAAAAAAAAATATTCAGAGGCCCAAACTGAGCGAAGATTTTGGTGCAGTCGCTGATATTTATATGGCACAATACAATTATGATTTAGAGATATAATTGTACATAATTATAGAGATACAATTATGAAAGATTGTAATGAAAGTCATTCAAGATTTCACATCAAAAAGACAACCTGAAGGTGCATGTTTTTAGAAATATACTAAAAGGCCCTTTACTTGCTTAAAGCGTAAATCAGATGACAATGTAGTAAATTTGAATATCAAATTTTATACAGTATGCTTTATAGGGTCAATATAGTACATTGATCTGAATTTTATAATGGCTCTGAATGTGTCTCATTTAATCAGAATTTTAAGTCTGAGATATACGTTTAATAATAACACATCAATCTGACAGTAAGGAAATGTATAATCTTTCATGAGCATGTATTTACATTCCCGCAAACAAATGGGGATTATCTGTCCTCTCTGTAATGAAGGTCAGGCTCTGATGAAAGAACATCAGGCAGAATCAAAGTCTGTTAAAGCAAATGCACGGAGCTGATAAGACGCAGATATAAGAGGACATGGGGAATTCTGGAACAGACAGGCAACAGCCTGATTGCTCTTACTGGAAAACACTTGGTTTACTTTCAATCCCTGCAATCGGGAAACAAATAAGATAAACAGCTTTATAGAGCTCTCTCCTGTAGGTATCTGGCTAAGGACTTCCATTATTTGTTCTCGCTTTCCTGTCCTACCCCCCACCATTTAAGGTTATCTATAAAACAGTGCACGCCAGTCACCTCTCCTCTAATCAAAAATGTATGAACTCAAATCTCGGAGGAGTGTTAAGAAGACTTACCCTTTCCCCTCAGATAAAAATGTAATGCAGCCCAGCAGGCCTAATTTATGGACCAGACCAGTGCCCTAAGGCCCCAGATTGTCAAGGGGCTCCAAAGTCTCCACCAAAGGAAACTGAAGACCTGGGTGCTTAAAGCATACAGTGCACGCTGACACCAGGGTCCAATTTTTAGACGTTTTTACATTAGGTGGTTGGGTGGAGGTGTTTCTCTTGTACATGAGCAAAATTTGGTCTACCGAGATTTGCTTACCGTCACAACTAGGCAGCGCATGGTTCCACTGATGGATCCTCTCACACACAATGGGCTCCTCATCGCTCAGAGTATAGCCTTGATCGCAGCTGAACGTCACTATTGAGCCGATGGCAAAATTGTTCCCGTGCCTTTTCCCATTCACCGGGATCCCTGGATCTAAACAGGAATCTGTTTCCATCATAATGCCTGTGAGGAAGGAACAAAACAAAATATTTCATTTCACCTCCAAGGTCTAAATTGAAAGGAGGATGGTGTCGGAAGCATTTTATACAGTATAAATCAGCAGATATCAGTCCCCCTGTGGTTACCTTCCTTCAACCAATACATTTCTATTTCTACTTCCTTTTATATATATATATATATATATATATATATATATATATATATATATATATATATATATATATATATATATATATATATATATATATATATTGAAGACCATTCGGAATAACTGACAGCACTTTTTTGAGGAAATTCTCCACTTTTCAATTTCCCAAGCATTTGGCTCTATTATGTGGCCACAGCTAAGCCTCTGATAGCTGTCTAAAAAGTCAGAAAAATGAGAACACTTTGACACTCTGAATGAGTTTTATATACATCACGCGTAATGTCAGAGGTAATTTATTGGGAGTCATGAATATCGTTTGAGAATCAGCTCATGCTCCCTCTTGCCCACATTTCTCATTTTTTTGTCTCGATTGCAGCACATTACATTATAATAAAGATGTTAAATTACTGCTAAAAAAGAGCAACTAGAGACTATTTGCCATGTCATTTGGTTTTATAAAGATATTATTTGCATTTTTCACTTAGGATCATGTGAAAAAAAGTGATAAAATTTAATTTTACACAGATCTATTTGTATAATTGCAATAATACAAAACAAGCAGGGATTGTTTATAATGTTGTTGATATGTGCTATATTTCTAACAGGCAGTGCTTAATTTGATACAGTCCAACATTATTCAACCCCCATTGCAAATCAGGTTTATTGGCAAAATTACAGACTTTCAGCTATCTGCAACTAACAAATCAAACACAACTAACTGAAATAGCTCAACACAACTAATATTTCAAGTGGTTTCCCCAAATTCAACTGAAAATGCAGCTTTAATGATTTCTGCAGTCTCAAAATTATTCAAACCCTTCATGGCAAGCATCTTTAGTACTTAGTAGAACACCTTTTTGCTGTTATGACCTGCTGCAAATGAGATGTATAACCAGACACCAGCTTCTGAAAGAGTTTCTGAGAAATCTAAGCCTATTCCTCATGAGCAATGGCCTCCAGTTCAGTAATATTCTTGGTTTGCGTGTGACAACAGCCTTCTTCAAATCTCACCAGAGATTTTCTCTGGGGTTCAATTCAGTTGACTGTGATGGTCACTGTATAATCTTTGGTCACGGGATTTTGAGGTATGCTTGGGTATTGCCTGTTGGAAGGCAATGATGCCCACGGTCCATCTTTACTGATGGGATGACGTTTTCTCCAAGGATTTCCTGATACTTCAATGAATCCATCTTGCCTTCCACATGCTGCAGGTTTCCAGTGCAAGAGGATGCAATGCAGCCCCAACGTGCTTAACTGTAGGCAGAGTGTTCTTCTTCTTGCGCCTTACTGTGCAAGCTGAAACCTCAGTGCCTGTTACCACCAAGTCTTGCTTAATGTCTTTTGCAGTCACTCAAGTGTTTTTCTGAACTTGCCTTCTCAGAAATCTGGTTGCAGCAGTCCTTTTTTTTGCCCCGTCCAGATAGTGTAACCACTGTCCCTTTAAAGTGTAAATTGCAGGTTAAATTTTTCACAAAGATAATGCAATGTGCTTATTAAACATAAAGATAAGAACCACCCACCATTGTTTTGTATGTTTTTTATACCAAAATGCTGAATATAATGTGAAAAGTTGGTTCTTTTTACACTCCCTCTCCCTTCCACTAGGCTGGGCGTGACGTCATAAAAGGGACTCCAAGCCTAGAGTTACCGTTAGTCTAACGGCAAGTAGGCTAGCAGTTATATTGGAGGAGACCTAACTCAGCAAGCAAAAATGGTGTTGATGAATAAAATAACCCATGGATTATTTGATGATAATTTTTAGTTTTCACACCATTTTAAGAATAAAAACAGACAATACAGTATACAGTACTCATAACTTCGATTTTTATTATAATTGTATGTCATATAATATACAATAATGTCATTTTTACTTGTTATATCAAATGTGATAATTGCTAGTACATTTAAACTATCAAAATATGCTCCCCATACAAATTTTTAATGAAATAACGATGTCATAATTTTGTGAGATTTACACCATTATGGAAACAATAGAGAATGAATCGACATTCTCTGTCATCGATTCACGCTTGGGTAGCATTTTTCGACAAGGCAGCACAAATCGTCTGAACACCGGTCGTGGCGCGGGTCGAGCTGCTTCCACTAAACTCCAAATCATGTTCACCTCACGGCAGCACATACTCTCCACTGCTGATTCCATTGGGTGGCATAGCCCACACAAACACCTGTCAAACACAGCGATAGGGGCATCGATCTCTTTTTTTCTTTCTGACAATGAGCATCGCTAATTAGTTGCGATTTAGCACACGCAATATTGCGTTCTGTCTGCAGATGCCAGCAAAAGCGCCATTGTGCATGTGCAGTGTGTGCATCTCTACAGCTCTGATTAGGACTACTAACACCATGTAAGTAAATAATGTCTTCAGTCATTGTCCCTCCTTGCTATTCTACATGACGACAAGATTTTGAAAAGACTTTGGCTTGTTCCCTAATGTTTTCCGGGTTAGCACCTGATTAACCTAGGCTAGCTCTAGCTACTCACCAGGACACCTGGCCAACCTTCCACTCATTTTCCTCACACCAAGCATTGATAACTCTTTGAGGGCCATGATTTCTGGCAATTTCCTCCCCTCTTCCACGCCTGACTGGTTCAAAATTGTCCATAGTCAAGCCACAAACAGAAGGAATCTAGCAGAGTATGGGTTGCTACTCCCTTTTGTGACGTCATCACCCAGTTACGGTAAAAAACATGCTACCTTTGAAGAAAACCCAATAAATGTTATTTTAACGCATTTTAAGACAGAAATTTTTAAATATTTAAATATTGAGCACTTTAATCTACACATTAATTGGTTGTGGTGGTTAACCTGCAATTTACACTTTAACTTTGAACTTGCAAACTATGTTTCCAACAGTGTCTCTTGGAACGTTTAGTACCTTCCTTGTTTGTGAAGGCGATGATATCTTCTCTTAACCTTTTGACTTAGCCATATTTCTAACATACAGTCACTTGTGACACTCAACAAACCTAGCCAGTTCAGATATTCCATGTCTTCTAGCTCTAACTAATGAAGCCCTTGATTAGTTGCATCAGGTGTGCTTGAGACAACACCTGTTTTGCAGATTTGTGCTGTTGTGGGGGAGTCTATTCAGGGGGTTGAATAATTTTGATACTGCAGAAGTCATTAAAAATTAACCACTTGAAACATTTGTTGTGTTGTGTTCAATTACTTGTGTTTGATTAATTCATTGGAAACAGTTGAAAGTATTTAAATATTGCCAATAAACCTGATTTGGAATGGGGGTTGAATAATATTGATTACAACAGTAAATATGAGGTATTGGAATAATAAATTGTGATGAATACGCCAAGTTTGAAAAAAATAAAAGAAAATGAGTGTATTTAACAGCCCAATCAACACAGCAAGAAAGCGGGGGCGCAACAAAACCTGATTTCAAAACAGACTCAGTCATCCTTCCTTTAATTTCAAAGGGACTAAATTATTACCGAGAAATTATTATGACGAATGAGTACACTATACCAGGGGTTTTCAAACTTTTTGTGTGTGTGGACCACTATTTGTAATCAAGAATTTTCACGGACCACCTCATAATACACATAATAAAATATATCTACACAGAGTCCTTCCTGAATTAATCCGCACCTCTAAATAGGCTTACTAACATTAAAACTATAACTGGTCATCACATCAGTACAACAGCTTGTTAAAAGAAAGTTTACTGCACACAACGGCTGCCACATATTTAATTTATTTACTCAAGCGCCCGAGGGCATAATCAGGTTCATTTCAGGGATGCAAACATGTATGGTCAAAAAAGAGAGAGCTAATCGAAGCCCTCGCCCCGCGGCAAATATCCAGATACTTTGCCGCCAACCCCTGTTACTCCTATAGGCACATATAGTAAAATGAAATTCAAATAAAGTTTTAACAAAAAAGGTTTTATAAAAAGATAAACCTCACATATTTCACCCTTTAAATAATTTTTCACAAAAAAGGGTTTTATAAAAAGATAAACCTCACATATTTCAGCCTTTAAATCATTTTTATAAAAAGAATGAGTCAAAAAAAGATAAATTACTTGACATTTACATCTATGCACATTAGCTTATCTTTTATTATTAGCTAATAGTAAAATTCGGTCCGATTTTCCCGTGCCGTCTGTCATTGCTATGCGCGCTCTCCACAACTTAGTTGTGCTTAGTAGCTAATAGATTTCCACCACCGAAAAACGCTTGCTGTAGCTCTGCTACAAGATTTATTTACGGAGAAGAGAAAAACACCCGTAGTATTTGGGTGCACGTGCATTCTTACATTCTTCATTGACTGAGCTTTCAATGTTTACGGAAAGGATTAAGCTGATTTGTTTGTTCTTGTCACATGAACTGCGGTGCGTTTGCTGCATTATGAAAAGTTGAGGTGTTTTCATCTCGCTGCGCCTAAAAAAATGAGTGCGTCACTTCAATTATGAGCGCACTTGCCGCGAGCCTACATGAAATAATGAACTTGAGAGCGCAAAAGACACGATATGTGAACGGCCCCTTGACGAGCTACCTCCAATCGAGCGACGTGTTGGAGACCCCAGTAAAAGATACGCAGCAAGAAAAAACACTAGCGTTTCACGCTTGCGCGCATACTGCTGCTTTGGCGTGCAGTGTTCTGATTTGCTTATTTCCTTTTTACTTGTTTCGTGGAGGCAATCCAGAATTACTGTTGGTGAAATTATAATCAGACAAATATTTTATATAATGGCAAAATATTTGCCTCTGCCGCTTTCCTCTTCAGAGAACCTGTTGCTACCCACCGATCCATGTTGTGGTTCTAACGGCACTGAACTTGAACGTCACGGCCGAGCACCACTAGCCTATTTTAGTAATCACACAATAACCTGACAATTTAATTTAAATTTTATATCAATATAGGCCCATATTCTTGTTACTTTTTATTTTTTTTATGGGGATTCCTGGTAAAATGAAGGTAAAAAATATTATTTTATATTTTATTTTGCCTTTCCACGGACCACCTGCAGTACCCTCACGGACCACTAGTGGTCCGCGGACCACAGTTTGGGAACCACTGCACTATACAACCAATGACCTTCTACCACCTTCCTTTCATATTATAGGTCCTGGACAGTATTCCTGGTTGCTACTCCTCATAACTTACAACTAAAATGTCACACATGGCAGTAACCAATGGCATTTTTAACTCAAATCATACATGGATAATAATAATAATAATAATAATAATAAAACAATTTGCATTTCTTATGCAATTTATAAGTCTACATGAAAAAAAATATTTAGCAATTAATTGTATTGTTACCTCTATCACCATTTTAAACATTGAATAAAATAATTTAAACTGTTTGTATCCATTAGCCCATTTGAAAAGTATTTTCAGTTTTGTTTAATTTTTGTTTTAGCAAGGAATATTCCTTTCTGTTCATTGACAGATTTACTGTCTGTCATGATGTGACTGACTACAACATTATTAAAAAAACACTACTCTATATATTTTTTATATAAATTCTGTATTTTTTTTAACAATTAATTAATTAATTTAAACAATTAATTTATAAATAGTTTACATGTCCGAGCATAACTTTGAGGTGAGGGATCAGGGATGCAGTAGATTGTAAAAGCAAAACAATTTATACAGTGTTTTCTATAAGTAGATTTCAGATGATTGTATTAAACTATGTACCTCTCCCATTTAAATTCACATAAATTAATTACTATGTTGTAATTAATGAACTAATGTTGTTGTAGCCATTTAAGAAAATGTATCTAGTTTCATATTTTTTGTTTCAATATTATGTTATTTGTTTATGTTTTGGCTTAATTTAATCTGTTAATTAAGAAAGAAGCGTGAATTGGATACGTCATAGGGCAGGGAAATAGATTGCATGGCAATGTCGGGAGATAGAGTGGGTCAGAGATGATTTTCGACCACTTCATAAGTTTGTTTGTAGTATTTTGTTTTGTATAATTTTTCATTAATCAATTATCTGGATTTAAATAAATAAGAAGAAACAAAGGATGTTGTGTGGATTGAAGTGCATAACGAAACACAAACCCACAATAATTCTAGTATGGCTTTTGGAAACGTCCGAAACAAATGTTAACAGACACTGACCACATAGGATCACATGACTACATTAAAGGAATATTTCACCACTGGCAAGATGGGCTTTTAATAAAACGTGGCTGTCTATGTAGTAGAAAGTCGTTGAAAGCCAGGAGCTAAAAAAAAATAATAATAAAAAAATCACCAGATGACGCATTATGAGGACTTTAGCTGACAAATAAACCGGGAGATCAAGGTGTAGGTAACATTGAGAAAGAGTATACATTGTTCAATTACTGTACGTATACTACTGACATTACAACCATAAAAAGCTGGTTGAGAATATGTTAACTTGTCTTTTAACATTTTTAAGATTAAAGTAACATTTAAAAAATCTTTTTTAAATGTTACACTTAACTATAAATTTGACATATACAGTGATGAAATTGTTTATTGCAAAACCTTATACAAAGGTTTATCCGTTTTCCGATAATGACAGGATGCCCAATGAGGTTTACAATTTACCCAACTTCTTTTTACATATCCCTAAAATAGATTTAAAATCCAATTTCAGCTTGTTCTGGTCTAATCCCTTTTGACAATTTTGATCAGTTGACAATAACAACAAGAGCATTAAAACATGCTTTTAACAATTATCATTGGTCTACCTGTTGAGCATGCATAAACAACAAACAGTCCTTGAGTCAGCGGAACATTAAACTTTAATCGCACTCTGAAGCAGAGTTTATAAACCCACCACCTACAAACATATTCAAAAAGAAAACAAACGTTATTTTCATATGTTTAATTATTCACAGAGGTTCTAAGCCTCCCTTAAAGTTGTCTACTGCCTCTGGATGTTGATATTTTGTCATGTGATGGTATCACACATGCAAGTTTTTTCAAAATAATTTTTAGACAACTACAAAACTATAATCTAATTGAAACCCTGGAGAAACCATTCCAATTACATTGCATGCACCAGAGAGCATGTCCCGCCAAAATTTGCGCGGTATTGCAGAACCGCCCACTGTGGAGTATGAAAACCCAATATCCATGCATTTAAATCACTGCAGATGCTGACTCACTCTCGTAGCGGATCTGGAAGCCTTCGCTGGAGCGGCTGTTGTCAGTGGTAAAGAGCAGGTACATGTAATTGCTGGTGCTGATGAGGAAGTGAGGGGCTTGAGTGCCGTGGTACTCGCCAATCAGCGGCGACGAATTGGAGAGCCCGTCCCGAATTTCCAGTGTGTCGTAATTAACCTCCGTCTGAAACCTACACAGGAAATTGAAAAAAAAAAAAAATGAGCGGAACGATTGCTTATGACCTAGGTCTTTAGCAGAATCACTCTAATGAGGGAGATTAAACTGTAAGGTTAACAAGTGAAATTATAGGAGAGAAAAAACTGCACTGAAGAGACTGCGGTCAAGGTTTCCAGAAATGGGACAGGAGTTGGGTGTCTTGGGGTTTCATGTGCTCTGAATTCCCAAAAAACAAATCAATACCTGTCAAAAGATATCTTGATGGCATGATCCTTTCTGGCTTCAATCACCCATTCACAGTTAAGGGAGTCTTTGTAGTATCCAGGCCAGCCAGGGGACAGTAAGACTCCCATGGGGGCCGTTAGATGTCCGCCACATGGAGCTGGGACAGTGAGAGAGTGCAGAAAAATAGAATGTCAACAAAAGCCCATCTTACAAATCCCAGCAGCACCTTCAGAAAGCTAAGTAGAGCAAAGTCTCACCTTCACAACGGGGGACGGCTGCGTTCCACACCACGTTTCCATCCTGGATGACACAGGTGATGGATTTGGATCCGTGTGTCTTGATGAAGCCCTCATCGCATGTGAAGAGCACTGAGCTACCCAGTAAGAAGTGCTCTCCAAAACGTTGCCCATTGATGGGAATCCCAGGGTCGTGACATTCATTTTGGCCAAACGCTACAGAAACGGGATGAAAGTCTAATCAGCGCTGAAGCATATAATACTTACTTCTAGGTCCTGCCTATCCTTGTCTGTCAGCACTTAACATGCATTACAAGAGTACCTAACCTTCAATTAAATAAACTATAATTATCTTTTAAAGATTAACCAACGCAACTGATATTACTCAGAATGCCCAGTCTCATAAGGGAAATTTTGTTGCAGGGACAATTTACTGTGTACTTACAATATAAGAGAATCTACAACACGTGCGAAAACAATGCTAAAAACCACGATACCACTAAACCTAATTCATATCACCAATCTTTGTATGTTTTTACATATTTATCATGTGTTAAAATGATGCCATCACGTAGAGACAAAACCAAAACGTCAAAAACATGTCAAATTAAAATAAGATTGGATGATTGTCTTGTACACCGTATGGTTGAATTCAGAACGGAAACAGACTGCAATGACTCTGTATGATCAAAGCTAACATATATGGGAAGACACTCTCATGGCAACTCATAATAATTTATACAAGATGAAATTGTATGATAATGTACGACTTTGTTTTATCATCATGCTTAGATTTATAGGGTTTGGATTAGAGGTTGGGCTTAAAGTTTAGCTTTAAGTTTGGGTTAACAGATAATTTAATCTAAAGTGATTTACAGTACATTACATTCAAGGTTTACATTTTATCAGTTCATGCATGCCTAGGAATCGAACTCATGACCTTGGCATAGCAAGCATCACATTCTACTGTTTGAGCTAAAGGCATTTTTACAGTTTCACCAACTTTTGCAAATTAGTATGACTGGGTTGGATACCACACAATACAAGGCATAAAGGTAATAATATTAATTTACAAGAATCCACCCACTATCAAAAAGGCACTCCGGTAATATTTAACCCTCTTTTCAAAGTTTTCCATAAACCCTGGTATATCTTTAGATGTTATAATGTGTTGAAGTGATGCTCTCAAGTAGAGACAAAAGCAATACAGTATGTCAAGATATTTACCATTACATTTGCCATTACAGTACAACTACATAAGTTCAATTGTTCTGTATTTTCATTTTCTCTATTTGAACAGCTATGAAGTAGTTCCAGGTTGTTGTTTGCAAAACTAGTCAAACTAGTAACGGTGGCTTGATTGACTATTGAATTAGTAATGAGTATGGGAACAGTTCTACATGAGCACTTAAGGGACCAAAATCTGAAAAATGTCATGAGATAAACCTAATGCCACCATAGTAGAAGTGTAATAATTGACTCTAGATAGTTGAATTATTTAAAATCAATGCAAATATTTAATGCACACTCAACTTTTTTGTCAAGGCAGCATTACCATCCTGCAGGGCTTGGATAAATTTTCATAATTTAATTCAATAATTTCTTATAGCAATAGAAAAATATATTTCTCACTTTACATTAACAGTTACATTTTCTCATGAAAAATAAATCCGAATCACATGGAAAGCCACAGACGTTGAGGCGTTGCGTCGGCAAAGAGCATTCAGTCGCATCACAGCCCTTGTAACCCTCGATAGTGGTTTGAGACACACTCAGATTTTGTCAGATCTGTTTTCCCTTAACAGAAATCTGCAGACAGTTCACATATGTGTCGCACATGCATCACAGATGTCAGTGTGGAAGCTTCAATTATTCAATATGTGCACTCGCAAAAGTAGAGAATCCTGCCAAAGCTATTTTAGTGTTTTCATTTTGGTGAACACATCTGTCTGCTAAGCCCCTGTGGAAGTGTGATGGCTAATGCATGGAGACCTTGCGGCCAGGGCTTAGGGCATGTACGCAGCTCTACCCCATTCCCCAATGACAGCCACATTGTTCTTACGACCGTTCCTGACAGTTGCTCCTGTGCCACTCCAGTGGAAACATGTCTACTTCTTTCTGAGACAATGACACACCATTACCGAAGCAGCACTGTTGAGATATCAAACAACACAATCCACTGACACTGACATCGCCTGCAACTACTGGTTCCATCTACCCCCACATTTTGTTCCCAAAACAAGAAACAAAGATCACGGTTCCGGTTTCAACAATTCACTAAAAATCTATGCCTGTTTTCAGCTATTATGCTCACTGACTCCAGTCATCTCGAATGGCATTCTAACATTACTATTGTTAATTATTCTTAAAAATGCATAATTAATACATTACAGCTGCATTTATGCTTAGCAAATGCCCTTTTAATCCAAAGCATGTTTTTCCTGGGAATCAAACCTTGACTATTGCTAGGACACCCTGTACCAGTTAAGCTACAGAAACATTACATTGGTATCAAAGCAACGTTGCAGAGAGGAGAAAGCTACTATATGTAATGTATTTTTGTTTCAAGAACGTATTTCAGCAAATAAGCTTCCAATGTTTGCCATAACAACTTTAAGTAATTACTGCTGATGTGGTCACCTCAAGCAGCCTCACAAGTTGAACTGGTTAGCTAGCTTAATTTTCAATGACAACCTGGAGGAAGACTCTCCATTTCTTTGTGTGCAGTGAGATGGATATGATGCAGTCATAGAATAAAATAAATAAATAAATAAATAAATAAAAACAAATGTATGTATATATATATATATATATATATATATATATATATATATATATATATATATATATATATATATATATATATATATATATATATATATATATATATATATATATATATATATATATATATACATGCTGCCAACTTTTTGGTATGCTCATATGTTGGGAGCTGACTGGGTTTTAGTACAGTGTCATTGTGGACAAGGATTATCAAAATTAGCAGTGCACCAACACCAAAATGCTAAAACACATTTCTGTTTTAGTTCATATATAAGCTAATCTCAGTGGAAATCATATTTATCAATGTAATTTTAATAAAACCTAATAACTAATTAAACGCATAACTCTTGCTATGCATGACTACATTTGGTATCACATGGGGGGGGGGGGGGGGGTTATCAAAAGCTTATTTCTATAAAAATAGAATCTCATGAAAATTGTACTGAAGGTGAAAATGCCCTTTAAGTGCGGAAAGTATAAATATATGGATTTTTTACAATGAAGATATCTCACCACAATATTCTCAACCTAAAAAAGTAAATATAACAAATTAATCTATTCAACTTCAAAGATATTAATTGATTTAAATTCTGTAAAAAGACACAGGCTGCAAAAACAACCCTATGTTTTCGCAAGTTTCAGGGGAAAAAAAGAAGAGAATCGACTATTCATGGGAGACAGTGATCCAAATGTCTCTTGGACTGATTGAAAGATTTAATTTTGCTATCCAATGCATGTCCAGGATACCCGAAATTTAAAGGTGACATTGAAAATGTCAAATTTGATGTATAACAGGTTATGTTATTTTTTTAAATGAGAGTTTGTGACACTTTGGTATGTCCCCATTTAATTAGATAAGAGCTAAACTTGCATGACTGAAAATAGCTGACCGAGTGCATTCCCAAGATGGCCGCAAAGTGAACTGACTTGCCTTGTAAGGTACTTTGTTATATCCCAGGTTATTATGCGGATAGATTGCTTTATTAGCAATTTTTGGGATGATTTCCCTGAAAAGTGGAAACAATGTGGCTCTGTGGCGTTATCAAACATTATTCCCATCCAGCCCAACACAGCTACATTATTTGTACTCTTAGTAGTACAGAAATTACACACATTGGGTCTCATTCATGAAACACGAGCAGAACGAATTGTTGTGTAAATCGTGTGTAAAGTGGTTCTGGCGTAAATTTTCGCATTCAATGTTCGTATTTTCCAAATGTTAGTTGGTACGCAAGAAATCTACACCTGCTTCCAGCCACGCGTAAATAGTGCGCTTAACATCCGAACGTTTTGCTCATTAATAAGGCTGCTTTTTAATTCACCTTAATCGGGTACATATTTACACAGCATTTTGAAAAAATATTATATATAGTAATTACATACGGTTTTTCTTATTATGAGAGCCAGTAATAGCATCTGCGATGGTGGTCCTTCTCCAGTTTTAATACGATTTTTCCGAAGTGAACTAATTCGTTTTTTGCTCTCAAGCTTAATGTCGAACCATTTTCTTCTCACTTCTGGGAATGTTCGATTAACAAATGAAACTCCATTGACTGCATCTGTAATATGCTGCCAAGCTTCCTTTTTTTTTAGCACCCGATACGCCACTATGTACACTTGAAAATAAAATGTGGCGTTTTGAATGAACTTATAAAACTTCAATTTCTGCATCTGAGAATTTTTTCTTTTTCATTCGCATTCATGTCATAATATGATGCCCATATATAGTTGTCAGTCGGATTTAATGGGCGGGATTTATGGTAATTGAGAATGAACGTGCACGCGCATCCCATTTAAGACTGATTAGAATTCATTAACACACACACACATTTCACTATCACATCTGACGTTTACGAATTATTTGTGAATCAGGAAAAGAGTTTTCGGGAAGGTCTCTTTACGCGCAAATCACTCGCATATTTACTCGTATATTTACGAATGTGTCATGAATGAGACCCTTTGCCTTTAAAAATAATGCACATCACAAAAATATATATTGCATTTACTTGTGTAGGTGATATTAAACCCCTTTCCCGTATTCGAGTGGTCTGACTGGAACTCCAAGCGCATTATATGCCCATTACTAGCGATTTGCGAGGGTACATCCTTCCCAGAGAACGTTCCAAATGTGGTGGGTTCCGGCATCCCATCGTCTTTCACAATGAGATAGTCAAACTGGGGCTCCATCTCAAAATCGCTGAAAATGAGATGGATCCGATTGCCTGGCTCGGCTATAATGAGCCACACACAGTTCATGTTGTTTCCGTATTCCTCTGGGTAGTTTGGTGAGAGGATGATGCCTGACGGAGTGGTGAAATTGAAGAAGCAGGAGACTGTGGAGATGAAGACAAATATATATAATTCCATTACAAAGGTCACAATATTTATTTTAGTTCAAAATGGATGTTACCAGGAATGCTATTTTGTCTCTAAAAAAAAAAAAAGATGAGAGGAAAGATAGTTCACATAGACCATGATAATGAGTTCTTTGCATGGTGCAGAAATGATGACATGTCAAAGAATTGGTCCAAAATATGAGCTTTGTCAGGAAAACAGAAAACAAAAACAAAACATCCATTCAAAAGGTTTTCATTTTAACAACAAAACACATTAACGAGGCACTGCTTCCTCTTATCGCTGTACTTAAGAAAAAAATACCACTTTAGACAGGATTATCTCAGATTGTGGGGTGATTTCACTACAGTGCCTATATTTGTAAGTGCAATAACTGGTACAGTGTGACACCATGTGAATTTAAATCAACTTTAAAGTCAGTAAAATAAAGATTTTCTTTTCTTTTCAGTGACAAACACCTTATTTAAACGTAAATTTAAATTATTATAGATTGATAGATATTATATAATATGTTTGTAGATCAGGCATACATCCAAACACCGTTTTTATTGCATTCCCTCTAGAATGAGGAAGAGGAACAGTAACATGTTCCAGAAACAGAAATATGATAATTGACCTCTCATACAGCAAACCTGGGAATTGCCAGCATGGACGGTTGCCATTCGACTTTATATATGTCCCTAATCTAGATGTCATGTTTTTACAGTGACAATACATTAATCATTCTAAATGGCAAAATGTTAATTATAACCATGCATTTCAGAAAAAGATTCTTACAGACGCAGCTGGGTTTGTTTCCAGACCACTGGTTATTTTGCTGGCATGATATTGTCCTCTCGCCAACCAATTCAAAAGCAGCCTGACACTCAAAGGTCAGCACATCACCATGTAAAAACCGGTCTCCAGTTCGCTTTCCATATGCAGGGATGCCTGGGTCTCCACAGCCACCTTTCTCAATTTCTGTGGAAAAAAAAAGGGTACATGATTTATTTTATTTAAATAGGTTGTTTTCAGTCTGGTTATTACTATGGATGTTGTTCTGAGATGCTATATGATGAGTCTAATGCAGTGATTTTGCTCTAGAACTTGAATTTTACCTTGCGCATCAAGTGCCGACTCAACAATGTACCACTTACTAATTGTGCAAGAGTAAACAAAAGGTCCTTACTGAAATGTATAAATATTAACATGAACTGCATACATCCGACAACAGGGCTCAAACAGGTTCAAGAAACAAAAACAAAAATCGGAAACGAACAACATTTACAGGAACATAAACAAAAATTAAATCAAGCTTAAACGTTCTGAACAGAAACGCTTATTTGAAATTACCATTAACTGGTTAATCACGTTATTTTAACTGTTCTGTTTAAGATTTTAACTTTGCAGTCAAGCAATCATGAATTCAAATGCTATGGCCTATGCAAATGTAACATTGACGCATCCAACATGACTGAAATACCTGTGCTCAGTTGTCAATTCATTCTATGTAAGTTGCAAGGCAAAGTGCTGGCATTAGCTGTTGGGTCGCAGGAGTATATTCGAGGTTATGTTACCATGGCAAGTTATATCCAGGGTGGTGTGTTTTGAAACCAGAGAAAATTGCAGGTTAGAGTAAAACCTATATATATATATATATATATATATATATATATATATATATATATATATATATATATATATATATATATATTAGTGCTGTCAAACGATTAAAATATTTAATCGCGATTAATCGCATTAATGCCATAGTTAACTCGCGATTAATCGCACATTTTTATCTAATCTAAATGTCTCTTGATTTCTATTTGTCTCATTTTTTCTAATTTTAATGCTCTTATCAAGGAAAAGTGGATCAGCATTAAGTTTGTTCTTAGCTGTGGTATCCATGTGCTTCTGTCTGAAGTCATCCATTGTAGAGCTTAGATCGGGCCCAAAAAAATCAAGCCCGACCCGAGCCCGTGCGCATTGTGTCCGAGCCCGGCCCGACACATAAACTGTAATTATGAGCACAAGCCCGATTTAAACCGGTCAATTTTTTTCATACGTGGGTCGTTATAACTGACGTTCTCAACTATTTTCTATGTTACTTTCTCCCGCCCGCAACATTTTTGTCCCGCTCCCGCCCCCAAATACACTCTTTTTTTTGTAGGCTACCTCCAAATACTTTCGCCTACGTGTCGCCACCATACACATCAGCATAAATGCTCCTGATAAATTATTTGTTATTAAAGCATTAACACACAAACCACTGTTATAACATAAAAGCAAGCAGGCTACTGAGTGCATGGTTTGGCATGACTGAATGCGCGCAAAGTGCGCTCCCTTAATAATTCCTAAAAAGCTGACATTAGTTCATCGCAATCTCACACATCTGTTATTATCAGTGAAGCTGACTGCACAATGCATCTTTCATAATATATACACTTTGTTTGTTATAATTTGAGGATTTGCCAGCTTACAGAATTCAGCACTGAACAAAAAGTCTGTTTTGAGCGGTGAGGGGAGTCTATTTTAAATGCTTCTGATGCTTCTTCATATGTCTGTGATTGGCTACATCCCTCAACGCTGCAAACATGTTATAAAAAGAAACTCTGGCCTGTAAATCGTTTCTATTTTGTTTTAGTTGTTCTTGTTGCTTTTCTGCAACATATGAATAAAAATGTATTAGTTTTTATGTTTTATTCATAGATATTTCTAGTTTGCGGGAGTCCCGCGAATCGTTTTATTCTCCCGTATCCGCACACAGAGTGAGTACCGCTCGAGCCCGCCCTCGCACTCGGCCATCAAATCTAGTCCCGCGCCGCACTCTATTGCGTTGAGAGTGCACGTCTCTAGATCGGCGTCTCGCGCTCACGCCATCCACTCAAAACGTACCGTCAGCCTACTACTCTTTGGCCGGCGCGCAAGCCCAAACAAGTACGTGCGGCGTGCCTGTTGTTTTGTTTCCGTCTAGCTATCCGGTGTGGTGTTGTTTGCTAGGCCAAAAAGAGCGTTAATCTCGCGATAAAAAAATTGACGCCGTTAAAATGTGTTTGCGTTAACGCCGTTAATAACGCGTTTAACGCACAGCACTAATATATATATATATATATATATATATATATATGTGTATATATATATATATATATATATATATATATATATATATATATATATGTGTATATATATATATATATATATATATATATATATATATACAGGTCCTTCTCAAAAAATTAGCATATTGTGATAAAGTTCATTATTTTCCATAATGTAATGATAAAAATTAAACTTTCATATATTTTAGATTCCTTGCACACCAACTGAAATATTTCAGGTCTTTTATTGTTTTAATAATGATGATTTTGGCATACAGCTCATGAAAACTTTGAAATTCCTATCTCAAAAAATTAGCATATCATGAAAAGGGTCTCTAAACGAGCTATTAACCTAATCATCTGAATCAACTAATTAACTCTAAACACCTGCAAAAGATTCCTGAGGCTTTTAAAAACTCCCAGCCTGTTTCATTACTCAAAACCGCAATCATGGGTAAGACTGCCGACCTGACTGCTGTCCAGAAGGCCATCATTGACACCCTCAAGCAAGAGGGTAAGACACAGAAAGAAATTTCTGAACAAATAGGCTGTTCCCAGAGTGCTGTATCAAGGCACCTCATTGGGAAGTCTGTGGGAAGGAAAAAGTGTGGCAAAAAACGCTACACAACGAGAAGAGGTGACCGGACCCTGAGGAAGATTGTGGAGAAGGACCGATTCCAGACCTTGGGGGACCTGCGGAAGCAGTGGACTGAGTCTGGAGTAGAAACATCCAGAGCCACCGTGCACAGGCGTGTGCAGGAAATGGGCTACAGGTGCCGCATTCCCCAGGTCAAGCCACTTTTGAAACAGAAACAGCGGCAGAAGCGCCTGACCTGGGCTACAGAGAAGCAGCACTGGACTGTTGCTCAGTGGTCCAAAGTACTTTTTTCGGATGAAAGCAAATTTTGCATGTCATTCGGAAATCAAGGTACCAGAGTCTGGAGGAAGACTGGGGAGAAGGAAAAGGCAAAATGCCTGAAGTCCAGTGCCAAGTACCCACAGTCAGTGATGGTCTGGGGTGCCATGTCAGCTGCTGGTGTTGGTCCACTGTGTTTTATCAAGGGCAGGGTCAATGCAACTAGTTATCAGGAGATTTTGGAGCACTTCATTCTTCCATCTGCTGAAAAGCTTTATGGAGATGAAGATTTCATTTTTCAGCATGACCTGGCACCTGCTCACAGTGCCAAAACCACTGGTAAATGGTTTACTGACCATGGTATTACTGTGCTCAATTGGCCTGCCAACTCTCCTGACCTGAACCCCATAGAGAATCTGTGAAATATTCTGAAGAGATAGTTGAGAGACGCATGACCCAACACTCTGGATGAGCTTAAGGCCGCTATTAAAGCATCCTGGGCCTCCATAACACCTCAGCAGTGCCACAGGCTGATTGCCTCCATGCCACGCCGCATTGAAGCAGTCATTTCTGCAAAAGGATCCCCGACCAAGTATTGAGTGCATAACTGAACATAATTATTTGAAGGTTGACTTTTTTTGTATTAAAAACACTTCTTTTATTGGTCGGATGAAATATGCTACTTTTTTGAGATAGGAATTTTGGGTTTTCATGAGCTGTATGCCAAAATCATCAGTATTAAAACAATAAAAGACCTGAAATATTTCAGTTGGTGTCCAATGAATCTAAAATATATGAAAGTTTAATTTTATCATTACATTATGGAAAATAATGAACTTTATCACAATATGCTGATTTTTTGAGAAGGACCTATATATATATATATATATATATATATATATATATATATAATATATATATTGAAATGGATCGACTGCCTTTCCCTGATAATCAGAGCCACCCCGTCCCTTAATTCGCCGCCCTTCGCCAGGTTCCTGACTGGAGTGGGTGTGATTGGAGAGGAGGGACACTGAAGAGGATAATTGGCGGCGTGTGGTGAGGCACATCTGTCGAGAATGAAGCCTCATCACTGCCGCTGTTAAATGCTGAGCGCGCCTCTCCTCGAGAGATCGTCCTCTTACCTGTGCAGTGGAGGGATTCCCGCGCCGACGGACCTGTGAGTCGCCGGACCCGCGGTCCGAACGGAGAACAATGCGTGATGCCGCTGACTGGCTAGGATGTCGGGCCGCTATTCTCCACAAGTTGTCATGGATAAAGAGGACAAGCCACGATGCCTAAGCTGCTGCCCCTTACGCCTCAGACCAGAGAGAAAAGCGCGTGCGACCGCCGGGCACCAACCCCCTTACCTGGACCCATCCCATCTCTTCACTACCCGTCCTTCACAATTCCCTGACACTACGAGGACACCAGATACTCTTTTATTTTAACACTTTATTTCCCCCTGTTTTGGACATTTTATGTTTATTTAATTTAATAAATGCCTCTCCGAGGCCTGACACAACTCCCACTGTCGTTTGCTCCTTCCGCCACAATATACACTGAACAAAATTATAAACGCAACACTTTTGTTTTTGCCCCCATTTTTCATGAGACTTTTTTTATGTACACAAAAGGTCTATTTCTCTCAAATATTGTTCACAAATCTCTAAATCTAGTCTAAATCTGTTTTAGTGAGCACTTCTCATTTGCCGAGATAATCCATACACCTCACAGCTGTGGCATATCAAGATGCTGATTAGACAGCATGATTATTACACAGGTGTGCCTTAAGCTGGCCACAATAAAAGGCCACTCTAAAATGTGCAGTTTTATTGTATTGAGGGGGCTCCGAAAACCAGTCAGTATTTGCCTCACACAGTGTAACACATGTCCTTCGCATAGAGTTGATCAAGTTGTTGATTGTGGCCTGTGGAATGTTGGCTGATGAATGTTCAATGGCTGTGCGAAGTTGCTGGATATTGGCAGGACCTGGAACATGCTGTTGTATATGCCGATCCAGAGCATCCCAAACATGCTCAATGGGTGACATGTCCGGTGAGTATGCTGGCCATGCAAGAACTGGGATGTTTTCAGCTTCCAGGAATTGTGTACAGATCTTTGCAACATGGGGCCGTGCATTATCATGCTGCAACATGAGGTGATGGTCGTGGATGAACGGCACAACAATGGGCCTCAGGATCTCGTCACGGTATCTCTGTGCATTCAAAATGCCATCAATAAAATGCACCTGTATACCAATAAAATACCACCTTTGTTGTCCATAACATACGCCTGCCCATACCATAACCCCACCACCACCATGGGCCACTTGATCCACAACGTTGACATCAGCAAACCGCTCACCCACACGACGCCATACACGCTGTCTGCCATCTGCCCTGTACAGTGAAAACAGGGATTCATCTGTGAAGAGAACACCTCTCCAAAGTGGCAGACGCCATCAAATGTGAGCATTTGCCCACTGATTTCGGTTACGACGACGAACTGCAGTCAGGTCGAGACCCCGATGAAGACGGCGAGCATGCAGATGAGCTTCCCTGAGACGGTTTCTGACAGTTTGTGCAGAAATTCTTTGGTTATGCAAACCGCATATGCAACCAAATTTCACGAGAGGTGACTAAAAAAATGCAGAGCACATACATGGCTTGTTGACTGAATTGTCTCTGTCCAGATCGGACCAGTGCTGCGTCATCACGAAAGTTTAAAGTTTTTTTATTTGCACACGTTTTTTAAGCCTTGCCAATTTAAACATTCAAGCGCAAGAAGACGTGGAAGAGAATTTGCTTGCGCTGTGTGAGAAGTGTTGTGTGTGCAAACTGCATATCTGAAGCACGTGAATACTAAATACATCCTCTTTCACATATTCTTATGCTTAAACGGACAATTTCACACAAAATATTAATAATATTCCTGCTGAGGTGTTTTTTTCCTGTTCCCAGACTGTACTCCTTACAGGAGCATAGTCTGGGGGTTGCCTTTTTTCTCCTCACCTCTCCTCATGTCATGCTGTATTTTTTCTCAAGTTGGCGCTGAATATAGCAGCCTCGGTAACACCTTATTACCAAAGCAAATGCATTGTATGTGCACAACACTACTTGGCAATAAAATTTATTCTGATTCTGATTCTGATTCTGCTGTCTGTTTTTAATGTTAATCAAACAACAAAGACTCACTGCAAAAACAAAAATATACTCTCTGCTCTTGACTGAATAACTTTTGTAAATGTAATAAGTATTCATTTAGTTTATACAGTGATGACTATGCAGTGTTATTTTCCAGTTGATTAGGCAAACTTATTCAATCTCTGTACCTAATCTGTATCTAACTACTGTTAGATCTATCTGTAAAACCTGAAAAGCACTGCTTATTTAATTAGCATCTTTGTTCTATTGTGTTTATTTGTGCTATTGCTTGTAGTTTGATTATTGACAGTTTTAATTTCTAAATGTCTCTAGAATGTCAATTGAGCTGTGCATTTGGTATTTTCCTAATTTCTTTAACATAACAATAGTAATATTTTCTCCTTCCATTTAAAAGTTGATTAACCTATGTATGTTATTATCCTAATATGATTATTGTTTGTTGCATTTTTATTATTTGCATTTAAAATTGTTTTTTGCCGTTCTTTTTTTTCTTCTTTTTTCTTTGTGCTATCAGACCAGACCTTCAGCACATTTTTGAGTAGTGAGAACTACTAAGATAAGGCGGTATATCTCAAGGAAGTGTTTGGAAACGCAGTATAAGACAACAGTAACAAACAAATGATGCTCAGGGAAGAGTTCATTTTAATGTTCACAACTATGGTGTCAGCTAAGCAGCAAGTGCACTATTGACCCAGCCAGACGATAATCTACAGTGGATGAATTTCCCAATTGCGGCAAATCCACAACCTCTACAAGGTGTTAAGAGCATGCCTAATACATTTGGAATTAGTTCAAGAACCCACAAGAATGGTAGGCTATCGTGTTAGGGCTGCCAACTCATCATGACCAAGAAGGTCATGGTCACCAAGAAGGACCAAAAAGCTCTTACAAGGAACAATGTTAAATAACGCACAAAAAGGCAACTGGGAACATTAACAGCTATAGAAATGCTCCGTTAAACATTCACATATATTTTTGTATGGGGTCTGTTAACACACCATTAAGCTAATGTGTTTACCTGCCCTAAGCTCTAGACCAAACAAATCTATTATGTGTCCTATTGACAAAAATGTCAAATTTGGCAGGAAAAGTCATTGTGTACCTTAGACACTGGCAACAGCGACTAATAAATGACGTGAAATAGCACAATAGAATAAATGGAAAAGCACTTTTCTGAAATTTTCTGTGCAATTAAGTGTAAAATAGTTTTTCAAAGCTCAGTTGTGTTTGGGTTCTTTGGTAATTACTCAAGCATTTTCTTATTTAAAATCGATGAAATGGAGGGATTTTGATGGTTATTTCAATCATGGATATTTTCTTCACCTGCAAATAGTGTTAGAGCCTGTGGACCTCCAGGAGCATTGTCTATGGCAACAACCAAAACCGTTAAATGGCTGTAAAAACTAAAGTTCAAGTTCTGACACCAGACAAAATTAACATGTTTTTGTTAGCAGCGGTTGAGGCATGAATGAAATTAAATGCTGAATCTAATCGCAAACAGTAGTTCATTACTAAAAACAAACTCAGAAAAAAAGCTTCTCGAAATCACAGACTACACAAACACAGCGAACAGAGATCCGACAAAGAACAAAAACAAAGGCAGACCAATCAAG
Organism: Siphateles boraxobius; assembly: GCF_051911475.1. Classification (NCBI taxonomy): domain Eukaryota; kingdom Metazoa; phylum Chordata; class Actinopteri; order Cypriniformes; family Leuciscidae; genus Siphateles; species Siphateles boraxobius. The sequence goes on from NW_027508722.1 coordinate 30,599,126, forward strand.
TTAACAAGAAACAGGTGTTGCAAATGATTTAAACAACGAATCACCATAGAAACTAATGCAAACAAAGGAAACGGAACAGAAAATAGTGCAAAACCCACTCAAAGTCCAATTCAAACTGAACTTAACCACAGACCAAATGTGACAGTTTTCTGAAGCCATGCAATAGTTTTGTGAGGGGACGAGAAAGGAAATTAAAATTATTAAATACTGACAATTAGAAATTATTTACACAAAAAAATAAAAAAATGAGAGTTGCATTGGAGGGGAAGATATAAATTTGTCAATGTGCAATGACTGAATTCCAGTTCCCTTTCAGTCGATAACGTCGGACATATTGGCATTGGCGGCTCCCTAGCGTGATCCCCATTCAGACGACGTCGAACGTCTGAATGGGGATCACGCTAGGGAGCCAATTGTCTTCGAGTACTACCGAGCCAATGTAATTGGTGTGCATGATTTACACACTCCGCCCCCGCGGCGCGGGTATAAATACGGAAGTGGATGCACGCACTAGTTGCCTTTCGCTTCGGAGCCGATTGTTTGATGTCTCTGAAGAGTGCTGTTGTTTACAACGAGCGAGTGTGTTTGTGTTCTTTTGGAAGACTCTCCCAGTGCTGGTGGTTTCTACATCGTTAGTGCAGCGGTGATCGCGAGATTTGAGCTCTTAACTGCTGTTTTAACAGCAACAAATTCTAAAGGTTTGTGTGTGTTGACGGCTGGTTAGAGGGCGGAAAAGTGAGTGCTTCACTGTTTCAGTTCACTGTTCAGTGTTGCCGTGGTTATTCCCCTGTGTGCTCCGGCACTGGTGATGGGTCCTATTTCCTGAAAGAGCAACACGGGTACGTTTACGTCTTTTTCAATATGTCATTCCACCTGTGCGTTTCTGGATGTGTTCGTTCCCTTTTCCTCTCTGATGGTCACAATTGTTGCATTACGTGTTTGAGCTATATATTTATGTGTATATATTTATGTATATATATATATATATATATATATATATATATATATATATATATATATATATATATATATATATGTGTTTAGTACGCCAAGGCAACTTTTGTGGACGGCTCATGTCCTCATTCCGGGAATATGACTGTTGTGGTGTTGAGATCGAGACTCGGCTTCGTCTGCGAAGCGTGAGTCCCCATTACCATGCCCCACCCCCGGATGCCGTCAGCTCGCCCCCCCAGTGCTTTTCTTTCCCGAAGTGCATGGAGTTATCAGGTTGTGGACGGCACCTTTCTCTGCCAGAAACTGCCTGAATAGCTTTTCCCCCTAACTACTCTTGATGGAGGAGCGGTAAAGGATTGCAAGGCTTGCAAGGATCCTCGTCCCCCCCTAAGGCCTGTGAGTTCTCGTCCGTTCCAACGGACAGAGTTTACAAAGCCTATGGGCAAGCCGCCTCTTGCGTGCCATTGTGCTGCAACAGGTCTGTCAGGCCACAGCACCCATGGACAAGCACGAGGGTAGCCCAGACCTTGCGCTAATAGGTGAGCACCGCACTACATCCGACCTTGCCCTCTGGGGCATAAGTGTTGTGGCGTGCGCGATCGGTCTGGCGATGTCCACCTTAGTGGTCCAGGAGCGCCATCATTGGCTCAGTCTGGTTGATATGGCGGATACGGACAAGGTTCGATCAGGGGGTCCCTGATCTCCCCAGTTTTCCATGTTGGGCAGGTCGGCGACATGGCGGAGATCTACGTCCAACAGTTCTCTGCCACCTGAGGCTATCCAGCAAATCCTGCCCCAGCGGACCAGCCAGGCCTCAGCATGGAGCCGGCCGCAGTAGGGACGCCCAGACCGCTCCAGTTTCTGCCAAGCCAGGTGGCAAGCGACAGTGAAAGCATTCCGGAGCGGCCCGCCCTGGGATGGAGGAGGACGCTCTTGGAGTTGGTCACTGATCCAATCTCTCTGCCCGGGTGAGGGCCCGGTGGAGTCTTCGTTTGTGTGTGTATCTTTTCCACCGCTAGCTCCCAAAAGAAGTGGAGCAAGCGGTACCCACACTTCACAGAAAGAGCAAGTTCCTCTGTTCCTAGGTCCCAAGAGGGCAAGTCTGGCGGTGTGCAAGCCTGTAAAGCCTTGCACCCCTCAGCCCCCTCTTGTTTGCCAGCACGGCAGCTGATTGCTCCTGTCCTGTGTGCTCACGTCGCAGTCCTACTGGCGAAGGACGCGATGTAGCCTCTTCTTCCAGCTGATATGAAGACCGATTTCTATAAACCCGTATTTCATTGTACCCTAGAGTGGTGGGTCATGACCATCTTGGACCTGTGTCAATTGAAACGGGCCCTTTTTCGAAAGCCTCCGTTCAAGTTGTTAACACAGATGCATTTCCAAATGCTCCGTCCCCAAGGTTGGCCTGTGGCGTTCGACCTGAAGGACAGTACTTCATATCTCGATCCCTCTGCTCCACAGATCATTCTGTGTTCTTGCATTCAATGGTGCTAAGTATCAGTACAAGGTCCTACCCTTCGAATGCTCCATAGCCGGTTGGGTCTTCAGGTCAACTGGGACAGAGTAATCTCACCCATGGGTTAAGTATATATTTTTAGGTTTGGAGAAGGACTCGGTCCAACATGTCTCTTCAAGAAAAGAGGCTGGTGCTATACAGAAGTGAGAAAGGGTCCCACTGAAATAACTTTCAGAGGCTCATGGGGCATATGGCAGACGCAGCCGCTTGGCTTCCTCCATATGAAGACTGCTTCAGCACTAGCTTCATGATCAAGTCCCGAGGTGACCGTGGCAGAGCGGCACACCCTGCGTGACAGCAGATCACCCCGGCCTGCCGCCAAACCCTCTGTCCGTGAACAGACCTTTTGTTTCTCCGGGCCAATCCACCTGGGCGACCTCCGAAATTGCATTGGCACTCGTGCCTCAAATTGTTGCAGTTCACTTCACTTTGAGCTGCTAAGCGAGCTGGTACTGGTCTGAACATCACGACTGTTGCGCTAAGCTTCCCTCGCATGTCACAACTCGCCCGTCACCTCCTCCTTGGAGTCAGAAGCTTCTGAGGTCCCTTCATTCCAGTAGTTCTTCCAGCCTGCTCAACTGTGCCGCCAACGAGCCTCACGACAGCTATGGCCAGAGAGAGTGGAGACTCTATCCCCTGGCGGTCCAGCTGGGCAGGGACCACTTCTGGGCCGCACAGTTACATCTGTTTGCCTCTCCTGAGTCCTACCTCTGCCAGTTGTGTTATTTCTGTCTGAGCGGACAACTCTTAGATAGACACTGACTCAGCTGGACCCGGGGCTCAGCAGAAATGAGTTCCCCAGTGAGCCTTCTAAAAAAGCGGTTATACGATTCATTGTTGTTTGGTGCCTGCTCAAGATTTTCATCACACTCACATGTTGAGCAGAAATGCTCCTGAAGCTCAGTGAAATTCATCACACTCAGATGTTGAGCATAGATGCTCCTGAAGCTCAGTGAATTTCTTCACACTCAGGTGTTGAGCAGAGTTGCTCCTGAAGCTCAGTGATCTTCACATGTAGTGTTGAGCAGTGCTCCTGTCTTGTGCACGCATGCAGCTTGCACCTATGGTGCTAGGTCAGGAGTGGAGCAGGCCTTGACAGTTGTCCCTTATTGGCACACCCAGACCTAGCTCCCCTTGACAGCCCTCCTGACTTCCCCTGTATACATTTCAGGGACGGGGCATATGGCACCCGCGTTCAGACTGGAGAGATTCCAGGCCGGACCTAACTGGACGCGGAGGTTCAGGTAGCTACCATAGGAACATGTGGTAGTTACCATCACTTCTGCGAACACCCCTTAAAATAGGAGTTGTGCTTATGCCAAAGAAGATGAATGTATTCGTTGAGTGAGTCTTCTCTCCGTGAGGAGATCCTGAGAGTGTTCGGTCATTCAGTGCTCTCTTTCCTGCAAGATGGGTTGGAGTAGACTGTTTCCTTCACCCTCAAAATGATTTTTCCTCTTTTTTCTTGACGCACATCATGATGCTGAAGCATGGGAAGCACGTCTGATCGTCGGGTTCCTGAGGGGCAAGGGAATTGCCTTGCCCCCTCTTTATCCTCTTGGGCCCTATCTCTGGTGCTACTGCAATCAGAGACCACCCCTGAGCCACTGCAGGCAGTGAGTTAAAAAATATGTTTTTAAAACAGTTCTCCTGCTCGCCTGGTCTCTACTAGAGGGTAGGGACTTGCTCGCTTTCGGTCAACGAGTTGTGCCTGGAATTCAGGCCGGCTGACTCTCACAAACTGAGACCCCGGCCTGGATATGTGCCCAAGGCTCCTACCTCTCCCTTAAATAGGACTAGATGGTGAGCCTGCAAGCGCTGCCCCGGAGGAGGCAGACCCAGCCCTGGCTTTCTTTGTCCGTCCGCTTCATTGCGGGTAACGTGCACAGAACGCAAGCCTTAGAACCTCACACCAGCTCTTATCTGTTAAGGAAGTCAGCAGAGAGGTGAGGCTGTTTCCAAGCGAAGTTGGCCCACTGAATGGTGGCTGCCTTCATCTTGGTGAAAATTTTGAGCTGCTCATGTCCACTTAGGTGTTGAGCTCCTCCTTAAATGAGTGTGTGCTCCGCCTAGGCGTTGACACAGAGTGCTTCACTGACAGATATTTTAAAGTTGGGGGCTGGGCGACACCTATACTTGAACCTCTGCTTCCCGTGGGCTCCCTTCTCATGAAGCCAGTTTCACCGTGCGCCCGGTTCAAAGTGTAGACTTGCTGCACCATTCCCCTTCTACGGATTCTCCCCCCCTCCTCCATTCTGCTCCAGTATAGTTCTCTTTACCGAACCCTGTTGAGTTCCTCCGCACCCCTCCGACATCGGACGTGGCAGAACGCCCAGTGTTAGGCCTACCACTCGTAAGCTTGTGGAACCTGTGTTAGGCTGGGTCCATATGTTGCGATCCCTACGGTGATCCCATATGTGTATTTTTCCACAGTAAGGCTCCCTGCGGCGAGCCCGTGTCTTCCCTCGGCAGAGTCTGCTTTGCCGTCACTGCCCGGTGAGTCTCCCCCCTGTCACATTCCATATGTTGTACTGCAGGTCATCCCCCCAGTTTATATGTGTTTTCTCCACGTTACCTCCCTTTGGCCAGAATGTGGCTTCCGCAGTGTCCCATCCTTCCTTGTACAGTGAACGCTTCCCAGTGGTCCTGTAGGAACAGCAGTGACTTCCCTGGCCTAAGCCCTGTCCTTCCCTGCCTTAAATTGCTGGGGCATCAAGAGGCTTTTGTCTAGGCACTGGAAGGTGGCAGAGTTATCGACTGAAAGGGAACGTCCTGGTTGCGTATGCAACCCACCGTTCCCTGAAAGAGGGAACAGAGGACGTAGTCCCCTTGCCACTACCGCTGGACCACCGCTGACTCCGAGTTACGCTCGGCTCCTCAGCGAAAAGCAACTAGTGCGTGCATCCGCTTCTGTATTTATACCCGCGGTGCGGGGCCGGAGTGTGTGATGTAAATCACACACGCCAGTTACATTGGCTCGTTCAATAGTACTCGAAGACAATTGGCTTCCTAGCGTGATCCCCATTCAGTCGACGTCAACTTCGTCCTCCGTTCCCTCCTCCAGGGAACTGAGGGTTGCATACACAACCAGGACGTTTATCGGTTTGGAATGAAACATGTAAATAATGACTAATTTTCATTTTGGGTATACTATTCATTTAACTCTTTAGAGGTTTGGGTTTAATCATCCACTATGAAATGAGGCTTTGATCTATCTGAAGAAGCTCATTGTTGGTGACCCCAGTTTCTGTACAATTTAACATTTCTGTTGAGGGGAAAACAATCCTTTGCCAATCTAAGGACTTTTAAATTAACGTATGAAATTTGACATCTACACAGCCTCAAACAAAGTATCCCACGAGTGTGTCCCGGTGGAAATGTTGTCAAACATGACAACGTGACTAGAAGCACAAGTGTGAAATTGGGTTTACACAAAGTTAATTGGGTTTGTGTCATTGTGCTGGGCTATCCAGACAGTGAGAATTGCTCAATTGTGAGGTTACAGTTCAGAGTGAAGATTGGCTAGGGAAAAACTCTATTTCAAGGTATTAAACAGCACGCTTTGGAAAAACAAGTTAGGGGGTAAAAAAAGGAAGAAACTAAATATAAACACAAATAAACAAAAGACAAATACAAATAAACACAAAACAAAAAGACTACTAATCATGTTAAATTGAATGAAAGTTGTCTCATTATATTTAAGGAAATCTACTACATAGTAAAACAATTATATATGCAATTTAAATCAGAAAATAAACTAAACTTTAGAAAAATGTGAAACAGAAAACAGAAACGTTTTGTGAAACAAAACACAAGTTATGACAATGAATTATAAATACTGTGTTCTATAGGTCTAACTGGTGACATTGATCATGTGAATTCCTTTGTTCTAAAGCTCAGATTTTTGAAACACTTGACACTTTGAATCATGCTACTCAAAACATGATCAGGTTTAGCACAAACCTGAGGAGCTTTGAGTGAAAATTAAAGCAAAATTCACACCAAATTCTAAGAAATTCTTGATTTTTTTTTTTTTTTACATTTATTTATTTCAAATCATCATACTGATGATATTATTGAAAACAATGTATTAAATTAGAAATGAATTCAAAATAGAAACATTTTCATTAGCTGATAATATAATTCAGTAATACTGTATATATTAAATCATAACAGGATGTTAAATAGAATACATTTCACCACACCGTCAAGAGTTCAGTGTCATGATTCTGCTCTCTTGCCCTTGATTTTCCCTAGTCGCGAGGCAGGATCATGACAGAATCATGTTTTGTGTGCAAGCACATGGCTTAGTGTTCGGCCATGTGCTTGTGTTGTCTTGTTACGTAACGCCGCCCCCTTGTTATCCTTGTCTTGTCATTATTGTCTAGTCGGTTTCACCTGTCCTCGTCATTAGTGTTCCCCTATTTAATCCCCTTGTGTTTGCTGTCCTGTGCCGGTTCATTGTTTCTCATTGTGTGTCACACTTTGTGAGATTCTACCCGTGAGTATCTTGTCTAAGAAGAACGTATTGTATAAGTCTTGATCTTGTATTTGCTGTTTGTTAATAGTCTAGTTTTCATCAAGTGTAATCTAGTTTAGTTATCCCTCATTCGTATTGCCTTTGTTTTGCCCCCTTGTGGGTTATGTTTTCCCCTGTTTTCTGTTATAATAAACGTTGTGTGATTGTCTACCGTCTGCGCTTGGGTTCATCTGCTATCCACATAACATTCAGATCTTCAGCAAAATGTTTACTTGTGTCAATTGATAGCATAAGAAATGGCTGTTGTTGTAGCAAATTTTATCAGTTTATCTGTGCAAATGTAAATACATGCCTCAATGTATTCTCATATCTGACTTGCTTTGATGCTATTCTTCTGCAGGGTAAACGGCAGGTAGAATATTTTACGCAAGCTTTTCAAACATTTCGGTACAGCACATACGCTGTTCCACTTGCCTTCGATTTGCATACCGTTTAGAAACTGCCACGCTTTAACAACCGAAAGTCACCAAGTCAAACATTTTCACTGTAAACAAGAATAAATAACACACTTAAATTCTTGGAAAATACGAAAAGGGTGAACGTTTACAGTCCTGTTTCATCACTCTTAAAGGAAATGACCATTTAAAAGAGAAAAGCAGCAGGTGTGCATGATTTCCAAACATTACAATGACATACCTTCATATACAGCCTTAAAACCTTGTGATCCGATCGTATCATCGGACTGCAAATGAAGCCACATCTGGTTGCTCATGCTCACAATCAAATCGGGCACACTGGATCCTGTGAGACTGGAATAGAGGCACAAAATCTAATTTTATTCTTTCATTTACGTATTCATATGCAGCCATGAAAGCTTAGACATAAACCCAGAGACTATTTGATGTAGTGGTTGATCTTGAAATAAAATAATAAACTGTTATTTCATGGAGCATATAGGAGAAGCTATGGAGGCATTTGTGAAAAGAAGCACATGCATGTTCATAGTTTAAAATAAGAGACCTTTTTTCTCTACTCACACATAAAGCACTCTTCGAGCATCACCTATCTTCCCTCCGTCACCCACTGTTAACGTATCGTATGCTCGCTCAAGGTCAAACTCTTCAAAAGCTAGCTTGATGACCTACAGGGATAAAGGAGAGGTCATGACAAACACCACAGACCAAAAAGCCCGGAGGACAATGAGGCTGACTCAGAATGATCATATTAAAAAGAAGTAGAAGAAGCAAAGCAGGTCAGCCATCGCTCTGAATTCTTTTCCATGGCTATAGGTATGTGAGGCTGATTGCAGGAGCGGCGATGAAGGTGTAATTAAATAATTTTGTGTAATATAAGACGTGAGATTTAGAAAGTTCTGCCATGTAAGGTGCAAAGCCTGGGGAAACAGGATGCATGTTCATTTGATGTGAGCACAGAAAGAAAATTGGATTCAAGGAGAGATTGCTGTAAGGAGAAAAAAAATCATGCTTAATTAAGACAACCCTATTATCAACATCCTTGTATTTAATTTAATTTTTTCAAATGGGCCATTAAGAGCCATTATTCTCATCTATATTCTGTCCCGTCTTTAAATGTGATTGGTGCATATTTTTTTTTCTATTCTATCTTAAAGAGAAAATAAAGACAGTGTTGTCCTCATTTACTCCCCCTCATGTACCAAACCCCTATGTCTTTCTTTCATAGGTGGAACACTAAATTAAATGTTATGCAGAATGACAGCCTCAGTCACCATTCGCTTTCAATGCATTTTTTTTCTCTATACAATTAAAGTGAGAGGGGATTGAGACTGTCATTCAGCCTTTTGTGTTCGATAGAAAAAAAGAAATTTGACATAAGTAGGTAACATTTCATTTGTACTACCCCTTTAATATGCAGACACATAAGTAAGCCATTTGTAGGTTGTTTTACCAAAAAAAAAAGTGTAAACATTATGGCTCTAAGCATCCCGACCAGGGGTGTGTTTCCTGTACAACAAATTAACTAGTCACTACTGTTTCCTGAAACCGTAGTAAAATGGTTGCAACTCTGTCGTTTGAACCATGTTCTAACACACCCCTGACCGGCAGAGCAACAATGCTCAATCATTACTCATGTATGTGATGGTAAATAAGCAAGACTGGAAGTCCAGGTGCATCATATGCCCATTACTATTGAACTTCCCAGAGCACATCACAAACATAAAACAATCAAGAGTTTTTACACAATTCAAATGCAAGAAGAGGCAAAAGAGATATTGATTTTGTTCGATTTATTCGCTTGTCGGTTCTGTCTTTAAGTGAACGTAAAGTTGAGAAAGAAATCGGATGTGTTTCATCATATTGGTTCCGTGTATTATGACGTGCATTCGTGCATTGGTTCTGTGAATTTACCGACTGCAGCCTAAAAATAAGTAATTGTCACACAACAAAACAAAACACTACTTTAATCTCTATATTTATTTTTAAGAGTGAACACTATGCATGCAGTTTAATTATATTATTACATTTCTGTACATGAAGACTACTGTTAGACCTAACTATTTAAAACTGTTCTTTAGTATTTATCTATGTTTTAATTTGTGTTATTATTGGTGTCTGTTCATTTGTCTTTAATAATGTTTGAACTTTCTTACCCAGAGTTTTTGCTGTGGTATCAAAGTACTTAAATTGTTCATTATGTAATAAATGTGAAGCAAAGTTTAATTTGTCTCACACAAACCCAATTTCATTCATTTATTTATTTATTTTGTTCTTTTTTGGCTGATCCGATCAGTGAGTGTTGTGATCCGTGACACCACAACAAACAACACTAACAATAAATGTGTTATAAATAATTTTTATGGAATAGCACACAGAAACCCTAATACTTGACAGAAAACACTGTCTTAGATTGTAAATGGTGAAAAAGCATGTACATTTACATTTAATCTTTAGCAGAAGCTTTTATTTAAAGCAACTTACAAATGAGGAGAGGAATAGAAGCAATCATACTAACAATATGCAAAATTGCAATATGCAAGTGCAGTGACCAGTCCCAGTAAGTCTAACACTGCTACAACATTGTAGCAATGTTTTTTTTTTTTAATTTTTTTTTTTTTTTTTTATATATATATATATATATATATAGAATAGTAAGTGTTAGTATTAATGGGTCAAGTGTTGCCGAAAGAGATGTGTCTTCAGCAGTTTCATGAAAATGGCTAAAGACTCAGTAGCTCAGGTTGAGTTAGGCAGGTCATTCCAACAGCAGGGAAAAGGTCTGTGAAAGTGATTTTGTGCCTTTTTGAGATGGCTCCACAAGGCAGAACACAAGCTTCCGGAGGGCACTTAGGTCTGAAGTAGTGAGTTTAGGTATATGGCTACAGAGCCAGTACATCAGTGCCTTGAATTGGATGCGAGTGAAGTTTGGCACCTATCCACATCACGCTATTAGGGATGATGATATTATTTAGCAAATCAGAAGACTTTGAGGAGCTATCTGCCTCTCATTCCAACTTCCTACTTGAAAAAGTCCAATAGAATTCCGATTCGTGTTGAATTTCTAACTTGTTTTTCTAACAAGAATTAGAAAAATTTGAAACATTTCTAACAAGAAATGTTCCTATCTGTTGATATCTGTACGCCAAATGCTAGATCCATAGCCTTGTGCAATTTGGTTGCTATGACATTTCTTTGTTGACATTCAAACCCCTGCAAAGCTAACAATACTGTTGGCCCTTTGCTGCTTTATACAACATATTTTGTTATTGAAATGCCTTTATGGTCGGTGAAGTATGAATATCCCAAATGTGACTTTGAATGTTATGCAATTTAGTCTAACAAATGATAGTGAAGTGGCTAACACTGGACACAGCACCTTTCATTCAGTATCACTAGAAATGACATTACATTTTCATTACATTTTGGTAATTCAGTTGTTCAAACATCTAGAATGTGTGCATTAATTTTAATAAAAACATCAGATTAATGCCCTTTACAATTGTGTTGGTAATGTGTTTATTTAGTCTAATATTAAAAGGGTAATTCTGATGTTAGATTCTGATCAGTTTATATCATTCCAACTTTTTTAACTGTATTCAAAGGGGTGCAGACAGCACAGCATAATGTAACGTATAGTATGTGATTTATCTCACTTATAATACATTTATTTAACAAAAGTTTCAGTACAGTGACACATGTACAAAGAAGTCATATTAATGTTATATGCTTGGTACAGTGTCTAGGGTCACTAATTTGTTTGTCAGTGGCAAAGAACAAGCAGGTTAGCTGCATCAGTTTGAAAAGAAAGGAATGATTCAGCAACACTGAGAAGATCTTCTGACAAGCAATCTGTATAAAATGTCAGTGCTGATAAAGAGTCGTTTGTTGAGGCCTTAGACGAGAAGTCTAAAATACAGGCTTTTAAATTATCCTGTCAAAAGTAAGGAATCTTGTTTTTACAGAAGACTTAGCAAGAGGATAAAATCAACACTCATGGTCTACATAAACACAATCAGAGACTGACATGACATATTAGTGATTTTTCCCTGAACCAGCTTGAAAGAATTATTGATTTCTTTATTTTATACAAAATTGAAAAAGCCTGACAGCAGCCTCAATGACTGAGTTTGAGAGAAGACGGCTCAGATGATGCTATTCAGAAATTGCCAAATGGTGTAGGTTTCTTGAGCACTTTCATTCACCCAGGAGTTCAACAAATTGAACATTTTTTTTACTTGTAATTAACGCAACTACTTAATTGAGACAACTTCACCTTCCATATCAAATAAGCAAGTTGTTATTGTTTTTCTGCACTCATATTGCTTTTTAACTGACTTCTCAAGTCATTTGATTTCAGAAATATAATTTTCATTTTCATCACAGATACTATGCATCCCGGAAAAGACTACAAATGAAAACTTTTTGAAGCCTCCCAATAACCCTTAACCTCTACATCTTAACCTTTACCTCTGAACAGAGGACAAATTAAATTGACCATAAATCAACACACTTCATAGACAACAAAAAGCCTACAAAATCTCCAGTGCCTGTGATTATAAGATATTCTTCAGCCAGCTGTGTGATGATGTTGACTATGCTTTTGGTTAGTAAGCAGACTGATATATATGACTGAAATGTGAAATGGCCTTAAATCGTGTTGTGGAATGAATTTCTTGTCTCTGCCCATATGCTATGACAGAGACAAAGATCAAGACTGCATTGTTATGACCTTTTGAGGTCTTAACAACCTGTTCTGAAAAGAGTAAATAAATAAATAAAGAATGCCTGCACATGCAATAGAAACTTCACTATCCTATATCCTATATATCCTATATATCCTATATATCCATGGGTGAAGATTTGTAAAAGGCAGTGAAATGACCCTACTGACACTAGCAGGTCACATGACAATGACAACATGACCAATGTAGCATGTCCAGATTTCATTCATACTACACCTATTCATACTACTGTAGAACATTCAGTCACACTTTATATTAGGTGTCTTCAACATGTAACATGTACTTACATGGAAAAAAAATTGGCATGGGGCACTTTCCATAAGATCATCTCTCAATGCAAATCAAACCAGCTATTAGCCTACATGAAATTGCACCATGCCAATCTCTAGATATGGTGAAGGGAATGTGATGATGTGGGGCTTTTTTAATTCCAAAGGCCAAGGGAACTTTATCAGGATGCATAGTATCATGGATCCATGAAATAACTGGCCTTTAAAAATAAAAAAATGCCTGCCTCTATGGGAATTTAACATAGGGGTGTCCTGACTTACGCAACCTGTATTTTAAAGAAGAACATTTATTTATTTATGATACATTATTCATTCACAAAGAAAATTGGTGTCCTTAAAGGTTGGATTTTTCCTCATTTTTTAAATAAAGGCATTAAGATCAATTTCCAAAAGATTATTTTTTATTCCTCTTTTTAGTCAACTTTAACATGGGTGTGTTCACTTATGCTTGGCACTGTTGGTGTGTTCGACTTGCGATTGGCAAGATTTGCCACTTGCAGTCGTGGAAGGGGTTGAAAACGCAGCCGTCAAGTATAGGACACTTTCTGCTTCCTGTGTTGACAGTTGTGCAGTGTTTTATTTCTTTATCGCGTATAAAGCGGATTAGATGTAATATTTCTCAGATAAACAGAAGTCTAAATTTTACATGAAGAAACCAGATTTTATACAGTCCGAGTATGCACAAAAATAAAGTGCGACATAAGCCTATACTATTTAAATGGCAAAAGTGGAGTCCATATTTTTAATCTGTTTTATTGTGATAAACATTACAGAATATAACTAAGGTTACATGATGAGTTTTTACAAAACACGTATTTGTGAGCATTACTGAAGGTGTCAGAATAAATACAAATTGTGCTGTCTGTTAAATAGGGACTGACTACTAATCAAATATTTAGAAGTCTATTTTAAAATCAAAATGTATAAATACATATTTTTTAAAAACTTGCATTTTTACAACACTATGCTGTAAATGTGTTTTATCGGGTAAACAAAATTTCTACACATAATTGCGGACTTAGGCCAAAAAACAGATATGTGTTACGTAAGTACTCAAATGCAATGACCGTAAGTATGGATATTGGGACTGACCCACCTATTTATTGTTACATAATAAGTCACATTACTGCTGATAACTGATGTGATCTGAACTGAGCTATCTTAGCTTTTTGTATGTAGCCATGTGACAGTTAAGGGTTTTTAATTAAGAGTAATTAAGAGTACCATGGCTATTTAAAGCTAATCTTTCTATATCTATCTATAGCTTTCTTTTTATTATTTTTTTTTTTTACTATTATACTTTCAGACCTTTAAACTCAAGAGGCATTATACACTTGCCAGTCCTATGTGAAGTTGTAAAGAAATTTGCACCGTTTATTTAAGAAAAAGAGTGGCTAACTGAATATTTGTATATAAAAAAAACATTAAAAAACATTGCACACAAATATTGAGATAAATATTCATCTGGGATATACTATCACATTGAGGATACAGGTGATGCTGGCTTACAATTTGGTCAAAAGAAACTACCATTCTGAGGAATAGAATGTTTATGTTTAGGACGCCTTAAATGCAGTCTAGATAGACAACTCACTAGGCTTTGGAACAGAGCCTTTCGTTTCAGCAAAAGCAGAAAAAAAATGCACAATGTGAGATAAATTGAAGTCACATCTTTTCATCATAAGATCAAAGCGAAAACATGTGGCCAGGAGTAAAAATATACTGGTTGTGACATGGCAGTGATTTTATGCATACGATAATCAAGTCTGTTTATGATGGTTGCCAACAGGTACTTTCAATTTACTGGCATGTCACTAAGATTTTACAGTAGTCTATCATCTGTATGACTAATTATACACATCCAGTTCCAGAGGGATGGATTTTATACATCAAATGTTTTTTAGTTGTTTTTGTTTTCTACAGCACTGTAAGATTGGAATGTTTAACAAATTCAGCTGCTCTGGGAAAACTACAGTTTGCTGCAGAATTTCATGGATACCAAGACAACATGTTCTAAAAATCAGTTTTAGAAAGTAAATTACCTCAAACCAAGTGACATTATGTGTTCAAAAACATGCGTCACCATTGTTTTTGGGGTGTTTTGTGCAGTGAACTGTTTCTAGTTTAAGTGCAGTGTTGTGCTTATGGGACTGGGATATAGAGGAGCAAACTGCAACACTGCAGTTTGGGGTGGGTGAAGGAAGGATTACAATAGATTTTTATTGAGAAACAAAACAATTTTCAAGTGTGTTGGGGTTTAGACGATTCCTCTTCTTGGACAAAACCTCTCCAGTCTTGGAAAATATCCTTTCACAAGGAACAGAGGATGCAGGGGAACATAAAAATGCCAGTGCAAGCTGGTATAAATGAGGATACTGATGCTTCTATTGAGGCCAGACAGGGGAGCATCTCCTCTTTCTTGCTGGCTCCATTACCAGGAAAAAGGAAGAGTCGCAAAAAGCAAACAAATCCAAAAGGGCGATCCAAAACAATAAGCAGTCCAGTCCAGATCGGAAAATCCAAAGCAATCCAAATAATCTTATCTAATTAATATAACAAGATTATAATATAGCAACTATAATTAATAATAACAATATACTATAAGTATTCTAGCTTGATATAATGTAATAATATACAGCCCTAACAACACATATGACACAATAACGACAATGACAATGAGAATTCTCTAACTCTCTGACTCTGACACTGACTACTACAACTGCGTCTGCTACTCCTGACAACACCCACAAGGTGGTGCGAGTTTCGACACTCAGACCAAACCGATGACGTTTCCACACAAACCGAGGCCTCGTTTGTCATTAGTCACGTGATTTCCACGTTAACAACACAAGCCTCGAATCGCGGCTTCATCTGGCACGCCCATTTTTTCTCGACACAAGCTCCGACGCCTCGGTTCAAATGTCACATCACTAGTTTTCAGTTCAACGAATAAAGAGTGTGTGCTGCATTTGTATCCTGCCTCATCTCTTCAAAAGTTCGGGGTCAGTAAGATTTTTGTTTGTTTGTTTCAGTAAATACTTTCGTTCAGCAATTATGCATTCAATTAATCAAATGTGATAGACACTTTTTTATTTCAAATAAAGGATGCTCTAACTTAAAATACTTTCTATTCATCAATCAGTCACAGTTTTAAAAATGGTAAAATGGACTGCATTTGTATAGCGCTTGCAACAGACCCATGGCCACCAAAGCGCTTTACATATTGCCTTACATTCATCCATTCATTCACTCATTCATACACTGACGGCGGTGTCAACCAAGCAAGGCGCCATCCAGCTCGTCGGAAGCAGCTGTGGTTAGGTGTCTTGCTCATGGACACCTCGACACTTGGTCAGGTGGAACCGGGGATTGAACCACCAACCTTTCAGTTTGTAGACAACTTACATGAACCACTGAACCACTGCCGCCCATACAGTTTTAACAAAAATATTAAGCAGAACAAACGTTTTCAACATTGATAATAATAAGAAATGTTTCTTGAGCACCAAATCAGCATATTAGAATTAATTCTGAAGGTTAATGTGGCAGCTCAGCCATCACAGGAATAAATTACATTTTCAAACTGCAATACTATTTCACAATATTACTGTTTCTACTGTACATAAGAGACTTCTTGCATACTTGATGTTTCATCCAGCCCTAAGCACAAAGCTAAATATCTAAAATGTAAACAGTGTTCTAATGTTACATCATTTTACAGTAATTTCAAGATCTGCGAGTAAACTCAATAAGGTAACACATACACAAACATTTCCAACGTTAAAATCTGCCAAAGAAAGATGCAAAGCATGGGGAGCAGGATAGCTTATTTTTACTCTAATGTTATTTTGACTGTCTTTGTTTGGTCTCGATTTAGTAACAAAAGCATGAGTCACTCTCATGGTGTGTGTTGAGTTCATGCTGGATTGTATTAACTGTCACTCTTGCCACAGAGCTGAAGATGTGTGGCTGATCCTAATCAATTCTGGAGAAGCAGTAATAGCCAGAGACAACCAGGGCAAGAGGTTGACAATTATGCAAACACTGTGGACTGCAATGCAAATGTCCTCACAAATTATCTTTAAGATTATTTTTGACATTTATGCAAGGTCCCATTCAATTATGTCTTGGAGGCTATTCAAAAGCATATCATGTTTTGTTTTGGCAGATAAAAATAAGCGTGTTTTGTGGAATTGTATACTCCTATGATTTGGTCATCCATAGGTTTAAATTACAAACGTACCTTCTCTGGATCCACCGCTGTTATGACCCACACGCAGTGTGCGTTATTCTCATACTGGACAGGATAATTTGGAGATGTAATGATGCCTTTGGGCCCCCGCAGATTAGAGCCACAGGTCCTAGCTGTTGAGAGGGGTAAACAGTAAAATGAAGTGTATGTAAATTTAACAATTGTCTTGTGTTTTGTAGTCATAGATGTCGCTTTTGAAAGGAATGCAACACACTATGAGTTATATGACAAAATGTTTTTACAGACATATATAACCAGAGGGTCATCACTACAGCTTTGTCAGATGCCCAGAGAAGCTTTTTAGGAAAAAGGAAGGCATGTTTAGTTCACAGAAGGTAATCTCGGCGATGGTAATGCACAACGATGAGATTAGTAAAAAATAATAATAATAATTATATATCCTCCAACATGGTGGATGATGAAAAGAAATGTTGATTAGAAAAGTAATTATTTGAGAACTGAAAATATATAGATTAAATAATAGTGCAGTCTAATTGAAAATCTCAAAAGTAGTGTCACAATTTGCGTACGTATGCACTATTCTATGACGTTTTAAGTATAAATAGTTTGAGTAGTGTGTTCACACTGAACATTCCAAAAACAAAACTTCCAAAAGCATTAAACTCCGATGTTGAATTACAAAATAACCTTATAAAATTCACACACTACACGGATGAGTACATAGTGCATAAGTACATAGAGTATAAGTGCATAGTGCATGCATTATTTGGGACACAACTACTATATGTGTGCTTTTAGAAGTATTGTGTTTTTAACTTAGCAAATGCTAATGTTAAACTCAGTCACAGCTAACAATTGTTTACAGTAGAGTTGATATCTTGCTATACTAAGAAATTGGGGTGTGCCCGAAGCCGAATACCTTATTCGGAAAGCCACGGATTATGGCTTCAAAACAAATAAAGAATAATGATGCCGAATAATATTCGCCTGAGGCTGACCCAGTCACTCCTTGTGTTTAGTGGATAACAGGTGAGCCCGGGGAAAGCGCGATATTATACATAAACCTCCAAAATCTCTATGCAATAATGATTTTGTGAAGTGAACGAGTGTAAACACTACGAATGAAATGTGCGAAAATCAAATAGCCGTGTTGCTGTTGTCTCTCAGAAATCAGGGTTTGGGAGTAAATTAACTAAAATACTACATCAGACATGTTCTACTATTCGATATGTATATTTAAATTAATTAAACCTTGTACGATATGATACACAAATGAATGGAATAAGCAGCAAGATCGCAAATCAAACAGCTGTGTTCTGTCTCTACATGTCTATCAGAAACCAAACCAGCTCTCTGACCAGAAGGCTTGCAATCAACTAACATACATATAAATTTTCTACTACTTGTAGATAATGTATATGCATCTTAATGTTACATATAATCTAGTAAAATGTTTTATACTTTGTAATATGATATTACATATTTATCGGTCTCACTCTCTCTCTGAGACGCCATTTATTCAGGTATATTCTTTATAATTTGTATTAGTAAAACTTTTTTTTCTTATTTTTCTTTCTTTCAACTTCAATGTTCTCTAATCAGATATTTATTGTGTCAGACTCCTGTTATTTGAGGTTGTATGACATTACTCAGCAGAGTTCCTCTGAAAAAAAGAATCAAAGAAAAAAAAAGAAAAAAAATATAAAATTATTTTAATTTAAATATTTAATGCATTTTAATTTTAGTTTAATATATTTAAACTATTTAAATATCCATAGTCATAATAAAACATGGCCTATTATTTTATCACATGCATATTTGTTCAGTGATAACTATACGAAGAAAACAGATTGGCTGTTAAACCATAGACATAACGGTCTTCTCAAGTAATTGTA
Organism: Siphateles boraxobius; assembly: GCF_051911475.1. Taxonomy (NCBI): domain Eukaryota; kingdom Metazoa; phylum Chordata; class Actinopteri; order Cypriniformes; family Leuciscidae; genus Siphateles; species Siphateles boraxobius. Next base: position 30,617,692 of record NW_027508722.1, read on the forward strand.
TGACCTTCTGGGTAAAGCAGCATCCCACTTCCGGTTTTATCTGTATACAGATACGCATAATTTTGATATTGTTACAGATATAGATACAGATAGAGATATTGGCTCCGCTGCACACCCCTACTAAGAAAGCGGTAATTCAATAAGCATAAACATAATTAGTGAAGAATTAGACTTTTTTTTTTTATATTGAATTGATTATAATGCAAATATATATATATATATATATATATATATATATATATATGCAATTTCCCTAGCTAAACCCTTTTTTCCCCACTGAGCTTGTCACATTGTATTATGGGATTGCCTTGCCTTCTCCATGCAAGGCTGCCTTAAAATTGTGCCAACACAAGGTGTCTTAGAAGGCATGCAGCTTATAATGCTGCCTACCTTTGAGAACAGTCTGAGTTAAAAAGTGCACCTACGATGCCTGAAATGCTTCCTACGTACACAGCTCACTAGGTTTTCAAATAGATATTTCCATCCCGCCCCACACTAAAAACACTTCCTTTGAACACATCAAGCTCCTTGAACACATCCAGCTCTCAGGACATGAGCTAATCTATTTGAGGTCATGCCTCAGAATAACTTGACTCAATCATTGACAAATTCAGGGTATTTTTTCCAACCCTATACTGTGCCAGGGTATTAACTGCTTCTCCCTTGTGTTTAGTCAGGGATTTTCTTTGACAGCTTAAAAGAGCAGCCCTGCTCCATTACTGTGGCTTCACTGGGTTCTCCACAGGGTACTAAGGAAGATTTGGATAGGTAGAGATGTGAAGAGATTATGTAGCAGGTATTCTCAAACAGGGAAATTGCTGGGTTCTTTACTGCAGAAACTACTGAGTGAAAATGAGTTCAGAATGTTTTCCAACCAAACACACCTACAGTCAGTTACCATCTCAGAAACATCAACCACCAAACTAGAATTTCCTGGAGGAAATAGGAGTGCTTGCAATGCAGCAAAATAACAGTGTAAAGTTTAGGGAAGTTTTAGGTTAAGGTTTTAGCTAGCAACAAATGTTTAAATATACTGGCAAATATATACATTCATCTCGGGAAAAATGGTTAAATATATGCAAGGAAAACATAACTTATCATTATAAAAACATATTATTTTTATACAATGATTTTGTAGCAACAATTTTGGGAAATCTTCAAGTGTAAAGTTTCCCAAAAAAAAAAATTAATAATAATTTGATACACCTAAGCATGAAATCATCTCCTAAACAGAGTATGAAGGGAGTCTCTGTATGCAGGCTTAAATGGCACAGGCTTAAATGGCTCAGGCTTAATCAACTGCAGATGTTTAATATTCAGGGCTTTGGGGGGAAAAAACCTAACAGAATGTTTTACGAATATGAGTAATGTGCTGCTTTTCAAACTCTGTCATAAATATAGCAATTTCTCTTAAGGTTTCCTTTTGCAGAGCGTAGTTTGAAATCAACATAGGTGGAGTCATGCTCACCTTTGAACAGGAACCTATAAATTAGTGACTGTGGTTAAAGATGAGCTTTAAAAACATGAATAGCTGTGATGTGACTGGCATGTACAATGACCACTTTAATGGTCTATATACTTGCAAATTGGTGTTATAAGTGCAACTTAATTATCAAAGTAGCATAAAGTGATCAGATTAAGCTTCTCGTTCATTTACAGGTACTCTATAATTAACTCAAAACATCTCTTGAGATTCTCTTTAAGACCACCACTAAGAAGAAAAACAACAGAGAATTACTAAATCACAAGGCTAAAGGGTCTTTAACTTCCTGTTTTATACCATCACTCCCTTAGCATATAACAGAAAGAAGGAAAGGAAGGCATTTAAGGCTTGTCTTTAAAAAGGTTACTTGGCACTGCTGAAACAAAAAGTGTCTGGATCAATCAGTGATCGGTGAGAATTGTGCGAGGAAATTGTCAAACATGGTTACTCTTCCGTCTGCCGTTCTGACACACTGCCTTATTCCATTTTGATTAATGTCATTTGGAGGCCTGTGTCCTCTATGCCTTTCAAAACATCCACACTCCAGGTCTCATCTTAAGGGTACATCTAGCTGCATGACCGCGTACATCTAGCTGCATGAGATAAGGTTTTTGGAATGTCAAAAAAAAAAAAACTTTCTTTTATTATGAAGTCGGCTGAATTGCATCAACCTTTTTGTATTCCTCAGGTCTTATGGTGTGTTATAGGTCTTATGGTGTCATATTATATAGCAGATGTTACCTGATGAATTAGGCTCTCAATGTAGAGAATCATATATATTTAAATTAATGTAGCGGGTTAATGTATTTTCCTGACATCGACAATTATCGGTCATAAACTATTTTTACATAAAATATATTACATTGTAAAATGCATCATTAAAGTGTAACTTTGCCGATTTTCAACCCGCTTTGTATTGTTAATATGTCAATAGTAGGCCTATATGTAAATTAACAATGTTTACTTGTTTACAATGTTTAAATTAACAATGTTCTCCATGTTATCTGGACCGATAAATTAGCCTTTATTCACTTTTGACAGCTCAGGGGCTTTCATGAAAAACAGTAACTGAGTTAAACCCCGGTTCCCTGAAATGAAGGAACGAGACATTGCATCAACTGTTGTCACTATGGGAAAACGTCTCAGGTTACGACTGTAACCTATGTTCCCTGAGAACAGGGAACGAGACAATACGTCAACGACGCTATGGGGGAACGCCTCAGGCGTGACAGGTGTCTGAAATCACTATCAAATCACGTCAATCATATTGACCGGCGACAGCCCGTGAATCATTAGCGTGAATGATTAACGTGCGACCTGGAAGTATAAAGGGGCGCCTTGCAAACATGACAAATCACCTTATCGTCTGAAGGGACTGTACGGTAGGCAAGCCCCGCGGCATGGCAGGGAGACGTATTGTCTCGTTCCCTGTTCTCAGGGAACATAGGTTACAGTCGTAACCTGAGACGTTCTCTTTCGAAGGGAACTCAACAATACGTCAACGACGCTAAGGGGAACGATATACCAACGCCGCCATGCTAAGGGGAGTGCATGCCAAGTGGCAGTGACAACTGTCAGAACCAGCAACTTCAAATGAAACGCTAGAACCACTCACCCTCAGGTCACACTGGGCTGTCAGTGACAGCATTCCCTACGGTCATAGCCCAAGCTACAGCCTCACAGAAAAAACCTTCATAAACATGGTTAAATGAAAGGTCTACCTGGGCCGGCTCCGGGCCTGGAACCTCAGCTTCCAATTAGAAGGGGTCCCTTCTAGGGAATGTGGCTAGGGAACCCAAGGGAACCCCAGCCAGTCACTATTCAGGGGAACGTACTCACCCCGAAATGCCACCAGGACGGCCTGACCTGGCGCCAGTACATAGACACTTAGTCTGGCCAAATCCTGTCTGTCTGAAGACAGAGCCTCTGGACAAATGCCTTAAGTAAGGCATCCAACCCGAGGGACTGCGAAGCTGGCAGTGAACCACTCGGCCCGGATCTCAGAGACGGGATATCCCGGAGAGTATGACTCAGCATAGTGCTTTCCGACCCTTGCTAGCGAGGGGAGTTTCTCTACTCGATCCACGGATCAACCCAGTGTCTGTGTTTCAAAACACTGAGGAGGCCTGTGAAGGCCTAAGGGCTGATCTAACTGGGAGGCCTCACGAGAGGCCTACGACCGTCTGACCAGACTCAGGAAGCCGCATGCTCAAAGAGACCCTCATGAGGGGAGCACACGGTCTTCCTGATAGGCAAACCAGGCTGTAGGCAGAAAAGGTTCCGGGAGGGAACCTTTAGCAGAGAATGAACACTTTAGCGAGCCAGGGCGCAAGCTCGCCTTCAGCAGCTGCCTATTAAGGCTAGCTGAAACTGATAGCAAGAGACCACTAGCTTCATAAACCCAGCACCACTAGGGAGCGTTACAGGGAGGCCCGGAGAGGCCTACTACCTGATCCTTTAGGGAGGCACGTGAGGGCTACTACCTGATAACCACAGTACGTGGGATGCTCACCTTCAGGGAGGCCTGGTGAGGCCTACCACCTGGTCACCACTATCTGTGGGAACTCACTGGTAGCTTTGAGCCCTGAGTCCGGGTGAAAGTATAAGGTGGCCTGCTAAGGCCAGCCAGCTGGGGACTCGCCTATCAGGGAGGCCTGGTCGGGCCTACTAGCTAATAGCAAGTCATATTCTGCCATAAAGTACACTGTTGGAAGCCATACTACACAGCATAATTCACTAATGGGCTTCCAGTAGCGCTATAAGGTATGTCCCACAATGTTGGGACTCACCTCCGAGGAGGCCTGTTTAAGGCCTACTACCCATCAGTGAGTCAACTGCCCGAACCACCAAGGCCAACCACGTAAAGTGAGCTGGCCTACAGTGCCCTCTGGGGGGCTGTCCAATCAAGGAGGCCTGCTGAGGCCTACTACCTAATGGCGCAGCCTTCGTTGGCCGCCTACAGCATCCTGGTGCCTAATCACATTGCCCATGGCAGTGTACTCCGCAAGAAAGCTAGCACCCTTAAAACAAGGGGAGTACAACATACGCCACTCTGCCTCAACGGAGGCCCCAGTTAGTCAGGGGCCTACCATTTACTTACTTACTTAGTTTATTTATTACAGGGACAGTGCATATTCATAAACATTACTGTCAATATGCCAGAATTAGCCTAAAGGCTATTTTTCATCTGCAGTCCCTAGACAGATGGTAAAAGTCACCCTAAAAGAGATTACATATTACATAGCACTAAAAAAATTAAAATACATTTAGTAAAATTATCTATTACATTAGAATGTATAATCTAAACACATCAAGACATCAAGACATCTGCACAGAAACATCAGGACAAGCGAATGGGAGGTCATTTATATAAATGGAGAATAACAAAGGCCCTAAATTAGATCCCTGAGGAAGACCGGTGGACAGACTCAAGGCTGCCGATTTAGATGATTGAACTCTGACATGTTGGGAACGGTCAGTAAGATAAGACTCAATCCATTTAAGTGCATCTGAGGAGAAATTAAAACTACATAATTTTGTCAGTAAAATTTTATAATTAACAGTGTCAAAAGCCTTCCTGAGATCCAGGAATACCGCTCCAACAACCCCACCTTGGTCTAACAAAGCTCTTATATTTTCAGTAAGGAAGCAAGTCGCAGTCTCGGTGGAATATTTTGCTCTAAAGCCAAACTGCATAGGGTGGAGAGCATAAGGAGGGGTGTTTAGATGGTTAATAATTTGCTTTGCTATCAGTTTCTCTGCATGGGCGTCAGCTCAGGGCAATGCTCTGGCTTCAGGGGAGCGTACTTCGACCAAAGAAGAAGTGAAGCTTACTCCATACTCGACCCGAGCCATAGTGGTGCGAGGCGGGATAAAACAGAACTGGGAGTGAAGTGCTCAGACCTACCCTGTATCACAGGGGCATACTCACACCTCACCCTGAGGTTATCAGGGTGCGGGCCTGCCAGCGGCTCTAGGGGTGACAGAAATGTATCTGTGCCCAACCTAGGGGAGTGGGGCTTGAATGAAAGCCAACCACCTACAACCTAGCGCTCGAGCAGTAGCTCAGCGAGGTGAGTGAAGCCTTAACTGGCGGCCTAAATCCATAGGCCAGTTCTGCATGGCAGGGTCGGGCAGGAAACCCAGTCTTCTTCGTGAAGCGAAAGACGGCCTAACCCTGCTCAATAAAGACATATATACCACGGAGGCCTGTTTGAGGCCTACCATGTCCTTACAAACCATCCTCAGCACCACGCTGCATTACTCTAGTCACCCCAGAATGCAGAGAAGGGGGCGGGCCTTGGCCTAACGACTCCCACGGGAGGAGGCTGTTTATACAGGGATGCTAGAAACCAACATTCACACAGTGAAGGGTCAGAGGAAGAAATGCTAAAATTTTTGGCAGAGCGCCTCTAATATCCCTGGCACAGCCTAGGCCAGCTACAGAGGCGGCCCTGGTGAGGGCCAGCCTGCAAGCATAGATCAATCTGAGGGCTCGGAGGAGCCACAGCCTTACTAAAGAATATAGTCTGTATTACTCCATACAAAGGGCTGCAGAATCGCTCAGCCTAATGAAACCCAAACAGAGCGAAATACTCAGGAAGAAGTCAACGGACCCGTGGGCCGGACATAAGATCTATCTGAAGCTCTAGCGTCAGTCAACACTCTAAGTAAAAAATTCTAAGAGAGAGACCAACTACTCTACCCTGAGGTGGCTAACAGCCCGAAGGCTAACATAGTTATCGTTCTGGCCACCTAACGGGGAACTTCAGGGCCCTAATGATCCAGGAAACTTCTCTTACCTTATTACCTTGACATGACCCCATAGCTCTATACAGGGAACGAGGTCTGTAGAGAGATACATCTCGGAATTTTAATTCACAAAAAATTACTCTTAAAAGACCAGTCAGCTCACCTGCGGCGTGCGGAGTGAAGACTCGCCAGATAGTTCTTTATGACCCTGGGGTCCACCACTTTACATGCCTGAAAGAGGCGTTTCTACTAGCCAAGCCTAGGCGGGCCATTGGAACATCGTTCTTATCATAGTCCCAGCCCCAGGCCTGATGTAATGAACGTCTGGGGAGTCAGAAGAGAGGAGAGGGCTGGATTTCTTTTTAATGAAGCCCTCCGGGGAGATTATCCATCAGCGCACTGTGTGCGCTTGTGCTGGATAACCTCCCTCAGATCCCTCTTCTTGCGGAAGTCACGCCTCTTCTGCGCCCTGTTCCTCCACGGAGGGGGCGCACGAGAGGCGACACTGGCTCTCTGGCCCTGTCTACGGTCCTCGGACCGTGAAGGGCCAGGCCCTCCCGCCTGCCTGGGTGTGGAACCGGATCTCAGCGGTATGCAGGATCCTGCAGCAGGTCGGCCTGATATGCCTGCAGCACCGCCATAGTGTGCAGGGAAGCACCAGCCTGAACCGCTGTCGTGTATGCTCTGCCATTCAAACGTGCTGTTGACTTTAGCGGTTTGGATGGCAGGGTTGGAGCTCTCAGTGTCGACGCCTGCCCAGACACGAGATAGTTCGCAAACGACTCGTCAAATGGGCGGGATCGACACATACCCATGCTCTGCGATCCCCTCAACATCAGCGAAATTAACCCGCTGATGTCGGTGAATACGGGCAGAGTATGGGCTCTTCCATGCCCTCTCGATCTCCGTGTGAAGATCAGGAAGGAATGGAAGGCTCACCTGAGCTGGTGTGTATGGCAGGGGAGAAACCGATCGCCAAGCCTACCGCGAGCGGTCTCTCCTCTAGCGCGTCGCCATGGCAGCTACAGTCTGTTGGCGGCGCGCTCCACAACATCCACCAGGTCTGCATACACGGGGCAGGGTGGCTGAGAGGGTTCAGGATCTACCTGATTATAAACCTCCTCAGCCATCTCCTGCTCGTCCTGAAGAGCAGCAACTGCAGGAAACCATTGGTGCCTGCAGTTCGCCCTCGTCAGCCGTCGAATCATTTGAGAGGTTTACAGGACTCTCAAGATGATCGATGAGCTCTATCTGGAAGCCCGTGATGCAAGTCGCCGCTCTGCCTCGGCACGAGCGGGACCACGCGGACCAGACGTTGAACCCCCTTCACTCGAGAAGAGGGCCAGACGAGAGCGGAGCGTTTTAAGAGAAAAACGCTCACAGTTCACACAGAGGATTCCCTCGAGAACCTCTCGTGCGCGCTCTTCTCCCAGGCAGGAAAAAACACAATCGTGTGCTGTACATTTCATTTTCTTACCGTTTCATTGAGTAGCGTTTTCAAACAGACAGTCCCTGAAGACGATGAGATGATTTGTCATGTTTGCAAGGCGCCCCTTTACACTTCCAGGTCGCACGTTAATCATTCACGCTAATGATTCACGGGCTGTCGCCGGTCAATATGATTGACGTGATTTGATAGTGATTTCAGACACCTGTCACGCCTGAGGCGTTCCCCCATAGCGTCGTTGACGTATTGTTGAGTTCCCTTCGAAGGGGAACACCTTTCTCCTAGAAATAATGAAGTCTGAATGAATCACGCTATTGCCTTTCAATAGCCAATGGCGTTCAAGCCCACAAAATTGGTGTGGCTCCTATATAACATGGCGCTGAACGGCATTTCCTCAGAATCTTTCGACTGAATAAGCCAGTCACAAAAACCCTGAGTATAGGTAACATGGCATGAATGCAACGTCTTGTTCCCTCATTTCAGGAACCGAGGTCACGTCAATAACCGGAGATGTTCCCTTTCAATATTGGTTTCTCAACGTTGGATCATCTGATGACGGTATGGGGAACGTAATCCAATCATGGTAAGTTCTTGCGAAGTGTGCACAGCGGCACCTCTTGTGTTGTCATTCCCCTTGTAGCACGCACAAGTGACAATTCTCTGTCAACCAGTCAACGTTCTGCAGTGAGTCTAGCTCCACCCTTTAGGTACCAGACTACTGTGCTAAGTACCCCAACGGAAGGGTCCCAAAAAAGTGGTACTGTACAGTTCGGTATTTTGGTACCATTCACAACCTCTGAGAATAGAAGTACATTCGACGATAATTCAACGGAGAAACGAGGCTTCAAATTTGCGGATTTGAAGGAGAAAAATTTTGAGGAAATGATGTTCAGCGCAGTGTTATATAGGGGGCGTTGACACCCCAGGTTCATGCACTTGATGATGCATTGGCTATTGCAGGGCAATAGCGTGATTCAATCAGGTTTCAGTATTTCTAGGAAATGTTTCCCCATAGCGTCATCAGATTATACAACATTGAGAGATGTCCATATGTTGCACTGAAAAACAACCTTCAAGTCAAGTTATTTAAAATGAAGTGTGAAATCATCTAAAATGTAATGATCCATAGTGGAGTGTTAATCATGTGTAACATTCTAAAATCTTATACAGGGGTGTTTTTCTTATTTTACAAACAGAATATGTTAAACAAAGACATGTTGCACCATTTCTGATCTTCAACATTATAGGGCAGGGATTGCTTAACTTTTTTTTAGCCGAACTCAGTTGACATAAAATAAGTTGTAGTCCCTTGAGATTTTAAGATAATATTTTAATAATTTAACACATTTGCATGTTCTCAATGTTACAATAACAAGGAACTATTTGCCCCATGGAAAGTTTCAAAACAATATGTAGAATGAAGGAATGCAAGATTAAGTTATAGTGTCTGGGATAAGTGTTTATTAAAACTCTTTTGCAAATGAGAACAGCCTCCATGTGTATCATACTCTACAGCAGTGACTGCATTCAACAGTGACTTTGCATGATAATGAATATAATGTGGAAACATCACAAACAAAACAAGGATACATTGGTGATGATGACATGTATCATTCCATTTCAAAGGAACTTGCGCTGCTTCGATTGACGCTGTGGGAAAACTCTGTGTGATTGCATCGTGCAGTGCGTTTGAAATCAGTCCAATGGTGTGGCGAGACATCAGAGGGGGTGATGTCACGAACCAGGAAACTATAAAGCATGCCCAAACAGTGCAACGCCAGCTTATGATTTCGTTTTATCTTATTTGGTGTTGTCTGTCACTCACAAGCATATCTATCAGGGGGCTCAATTCTTCACCCCCACCCAGAACTGTTGAAGCTGTGGGCCTGGCCTCTAAGGCCTCATCCACACTACTGCGTTTTAGTTTAGAAACGGAGAATTAAAACAAATACAATCTCCGTCCACACCAGCGTTTTAGCTCCGTATTAGAATTGATCTCCGTCCACATTAAAACGACTGAAAACGCGGATCACGTGACCATTCACCTACACTGGGCATGCGCGTGCCGGTGTAAACAGGTGGCTGACGAATCAGGGAAGGATACGCCATGACTGATGATATCCAATAAGAGAGCCGATTGTGAGCCTCTGCGTCATCGTTTCTAAAGTCCTCCGTTTTGGCCCATCTTCACTAAAACGCCCTACGGAGATTCAAAACGCAAACGGGGTCGGCAGCGTTTTTAAACTTCTCCGTTTTAAAGGGATAGTTCCCCCAAAAATGAAAATTCTGTCAGTATTTACTCACCCTCATGTTGTTCCAACCCCGTACGACCTTTGTTCATCTTCGGAGCACGAATTAAGATATTTTTTATGAAATCTGAGAGCTGGATAGCTCCTCCATACTGGTCCATAGGCTTCTTCAGGGATTGAAACTTGCAAGCCCCGAAAAGTCATTAGAGACATCGTTAAAATAGTCCAAGTGACTACAGTGGGTCAATCTTAAGTTTATCAAGCGACGAGAATACTTTTTGTGCGGAAAAACAAACAAAAATAACGACTTTATTTCAACTATTCATTTCCTTCTCTGTTGGCCTCTAGTCAGTTAAAGTAGTCTGATAGCGTAGAGCTACGTCACACGTAGGCTCACTATTGGCCGACGCTGGTCATGTGGGTGATGCGTGTGACGTACAACAACAGAAGCTTACGCTATTATACTAGTGAACTGACTCGAGGTCCACAGAGAAGAAAATTAATAGATTTCATTAGATTTCATCAAAAATATCTTAATTCATGTTCCGAAGATGAACGAAGGTCTTACGGGGTTGGAACAACATGAGGGTGAGTAAATACTGACAGAATTTTCATTTTTGGGTGAACTAACCCTTTAAGTCTTACAACAAAAGTTTTAAAGTCTTAACCCTTTTGTTGTTTTAGTCTGGACGGGAGGTGCAACGTAGCAAAAGGTCTCCGTTTCTAATCTAAAACGCAGTAGTGTGGATGGGGCCTAAGGGGGTCCACCTCATAGATTCCAGTCTCTCAACTGAGGTCGTTGAGACCATTCTTCATCTATTGTGCTGCAGGCCTTCTGTCCTCCTCCATTCCGGGATCCAGACCAGGAAAGAAACAATGTGCTATGTCCAGTTCGGGCATTAGATGCTTACGTCCACAGAGCTGCCCTGTGGCGTAAATCGAAATAGCTGTCCATCTGTTCATCACCCAGAAAGGGGTCCCCAGCATCAAAGCAGAGGATGAGAAAGTGGATAGTTGAGGCTATCTCTTTTGCATATGAGTCGTCCAGACAACCTTCTCCTATATCAGTCCGATCCCACTCTACAAGGAGTTCCTTTCTAGGATCGTTTTTTTATTTATTTATTTATTTATTTATGTGGATATAGGCTCTAGTGAATGACAGTGCCTAATAAAAGCAAACATCACTCCTCATTCTTCCTGATGAAATAAAAAGAGATGAAGAACATAAAAAAACGAAAAGAAAAACTTTAATTTAAAAGCTGCTTCTGGGTGCTAACTTGTGCTGCAGTGATTTATAAACAATAGCTCTGTTCCAAAATCTAATAAGCTTCTCTTTATTGCCTTCTAATTGATGCATCCTGAAATAGAATCTTAAAAATGATTGTTTTGCAATTTGTGGGATTCGACTCAATTGATTTCAACAAAGTGTTTATGCAATAGCAATACCGTATAATAAATAAACTATTTGAATGATTTTCTTTGGCATTTAATTAATTATAAATATTTTTAATTATAAATAAAACACTATGATTTACTTTCCCCCAAAAAACTTCCCCATTCCAATTAAAATTGTCACAATGCATTGCGGAATTAACTTCTCTGCTACATAAGAATATATTAATTCTGCCCATTTCTATTACTGCTTTTGTGTTAGAAGCATTCCCATGATGCTTTTAAATACTGTCGTGTAGGGAGTAGGGAGCTCCCCAGGTTTTGGAACAGGGCTATAGTCGTCAATAAAATATCTTAAATGCATGATTTAAAAGCAGACATGTTCTTTGACATATTCACATGTGCTAGTTTGGTCTTTGTTAAATCCGTGTGGCACAACTGTTCCTACGAGTTGTGTGGTCTTACTCCCCACTGCCATGAGCTACACATCTCACTTAACAAGATCTGACAACATCCCTACAGAAAGTGTCTGAACAGGGGAAAAGAGACCCATATTTGCACTTACTCCTACAGATAGGCCTGTGGTCACTCCAGGCCACCAGGGTTTCAGTCACTCTCTGGCAAGTGATGCTCTTTGATCCCTGCAGTACGTAGCTGTCGTCACAGGAAAACTGGATGCTGGCGCCGATCCTGCCAAAGTTGAAATGACCGTCAGAGAACGACCAGCTATATGAGTCACATCAGCCCCAGACTCTCTATGTCCCTGACCCATTCCTTCTTTTGTTAGATGAAAGCGGTTTCTGTCAAACATCTATAAACCGCTTGTCTCTTCTATTTTCAGAATCACTCACATTAAATGCAGAACATGTAACAGCTCTTGGTTTTTCCTTTAAGGGCATTAGAAACCCACTTAGTAGCAGTGACCAAAGGTCTTGGTGGTAATGGCCTATCGGTATAGGAGTTCAGACAGTCATGTCAAACAGCAGGCCCAGTCCTGATTAAAGCCGTGTCATGCAGTTAAAAGGATACATGCAGCAGATAAGAGAACAAAAAAGAGGACCTACTGGAAGCTGGAGCCAATTCTTTTCCCATTCTCAGGAATCCCCGGATCTGGACAAATGTCTGCAGCCATCCCCCCTTGGCTTACTGCATGAGAGCAAGAGCGTGTAAGAGAAAGAAGACAAAAACAAAATAAATGAGACAGTACGTGTGATAGTCAACTGGTGTGTGTGGTATTCAAATCCAAGAGAGCGTATCAGAAGGATCTCACCAGAATTGAACGTTTATACAATTTCAACAAGAAAATGTAAGTTATTCTGGTTAAATTTCACCCAAAAATCAAAAGAAACAAACTGGAATGATACTGTTCAAAGCAAATAAAACCCATTTTAGTGACAAACATATTAGCACCAATATCTCATTCTAATTACTATGTATTGCATTTCATTTAAGCTGATAAAAAAATAATTAAAAACTATTGTATAACAGTAATGAGAATATTGAAAATAATCAAAATTACACAAAAAAGTAGAACATCGGGATGCAGTGAGTATATTAACCACTAAATGATGTGGATATTGGACTTACTGTACCTATTTATAAAAGAAAAATCAATTACACTTGCTTTGATTTCGTGTTATCTAATGCAAAGACATTAATGCATTTTCAAATGTGGCTTAAGTGTCCAAATATTTGTTGGGGGCACTGCACTTTTACACACAATGCATGTATCAAAATGCATATATTAAATATTACATACTAAGAACAAACCCTATAGACCCAATAACGAACAAAAGCAGTTTAATGTTCTAGTGCTGTTAATCGATTAAAAAAATGGAATAACTAATTTAAAAAGAATTCTATAATTAATCGCAATTAATCACACCTACAATTAATATGTTTAATATATTTTTACATTATAATAATTTAATCTCCATTAATATCCAATAATTTAATCTCTAAATTAATTTAGAAACAATATAAAGACGTAGTCAAGCGGGAGAAGTCAACTAATGCTGAGGTCAACTAATGTCCCATGGGGTTCGTTTGGCAGTCATCTTGAAGTCATGTCATCGCTAGGGGCGAAAAATGCAGATTTTCATATCTTCTGAACCACACAACATACAATACAAATGAACCCACTTTTTCAAATAATTCTGACACCAGGAATCAAATGGAAAGGTCATTGACATGGTACAACTACTCTTTATTGGAGAAAAATAGGCAAATGACACATGTTAGGCTCATAACGCTGTAATTTTTGCTATTTTGATATTGTAATAGTTTCCTGCATTAGTTCTGTCTTTCATAAAGCCATGAATGAGGCGTCAAATCGTGCAGATTATTGAGGAGAGGTGTGCTATATCTTTTATAAGCGATCGATCATACGATGTTCGCCCGGCGGGCAAAAAATTGGGCAAAAAAACATATAGGCTTAACATTGCAACGAATTTTGGTGAGTCGTGCCTCTGAGCGAGGATTTCGTAGAAACTTATGGGTTACCACATTTGAAGAAGCTGGCAGGCCTTGTAAGAACATACATCACAATGGGGTGCAAGTTGTACCCCTGGGGGGCAAGAGCTGCCCAAAGTTGTCCCATAGACATACTATGGTGAAGGGACAAGCAATGAAACCGGGGTTGTGCATAAGTGTTTATCCTACATTGTAACTTGCACAGGACTTTTGTATTGAACCTAACTCTGGATCACAGTATCATAAAGACACTGTCATAAAGGTCTGTCAGGATCAACATTTACATTTACATTTAGTCATTTAGCAGATGCTTTTATCCAAAGCGACTTACATCTGAGGACTAAAGCAAGCGAGTCATTGTGAAGAGGGAAGAACGACGCAAGAAGTGCTCAAAATACAAAGTTCAGGCATTGCTCAGAGTAGCAAAAGTCAGACAAGGGAAGATTTAAAAGGGAAGGAAAGATTTAAAAGAGAAGAAATTTATTTATTTATTTATTTATTTATTATTCATTTATTTTTTATGTTAAGTACTCATGGAAGAGATGAGTTTTCAGTTGTCTTTTGAATGCTGTCAGGGATTCTGCATTACGGACGAGGGTGGAGAGATCATTCCACCATCATGGAAACGTGAATGAAACGTGAAGCTATCAAGCCACACGCTAGCAACCATTTATTGCACCACAGCAACAAGTTCCATAGACTTCCCCTGAAAGAAGTATATTTTTGGATAGAAGTGTCATAGAAACATGAGTATGGGCTGATTTGACTAGGGGCAGTGAACAGCAAATCACAAATCACCTTCAACACTTCCTAGCTAGGGTGCTCTAAATGGTTGCTAGGGCGTGGCATGATAGCTTCATGTTGATCCTGACAGACCACCCCCTGTCTTTATGACACTGTGATCCACAGTTATGTTCTAACTGTAACTCAAAAGTCCTATGCAAGTTACATAGTTATGAGTTAAAAAAAAGTTACAGCGTTATGAGCCTAAAATGTGATATTTGCCTATTTTTCAACAATAAAGAGTGGTTGTACCATGTCAATGACCTTTTCTATTTGATTCCTGGTGTCAGAATCATATGAAAAAGTGGGTTAATTTGTCTTTGTAAGTTGTGTGGTTCAGGAGATATGGAAATCTGCATTTTTCGCCCCTAGCAATAACATGACTTCAAGATGGCCGCCAAACGAACCCCATGGGACATTAGTTGACCTCGGCAACATCAAAAAGTCTTAACTAGACACCATTAGGGCCCCAAAAAAAATAGGTTACAAAAAATGGCAAACGTTTTTTTGTCTTTCCTGCAAGACTAATGGTTTATTTACCATGTCTTTATTAAATATATATATATTATGAATGAAGACCAGTATCACCGATACCAATACTGATATTAATGTGTCTATTAGGGTAACGTCTAGACGACAACAATGTACTAAAAACAGAAACATTTTTCCTTTGCGTTTTTCGTATACAGACGACAACGTTGTCACACGGATCAGAAAAAAAAATACTAAAAACGCTGTACTATTAATGCCAGGCCTGTAGTTGGAAATGTCACTTTATAAATGAACACTACATGCTTATAGACTGAACACGTAATATGCATGACATCAGTGATTTCACAAATTTGCGTTTCTGTAGTTTTTAAAAAACAGTATTGTTTTCAATAACTTGCACTTTGATTGCCGTTTTCAGAACTTTTCAGGCCCCCAAAACTGTGTTGTCGTGTAAATGAACGACCAAAACGCATAAAAAGTTTTCAGTTTTTAGTGGAAAATGGTGTAAAGTAAACAGCCCCTTAAATTGATTTTCATTTTCTAAATTTTTGCCACTTATTATAAGTGGCAGGTCTTGCTGCCATCTCGAAAGTGCTGAGGTCGGGTTGATCGATCTGTCCTGAGTTCACAGGTCAGGTGTCCAATTTCGAGCGGCGTTCCAGATGTCATTTCCAAATTGGAGGTGGGAACAATCAGAATTCCGAGTTTTCTAAAATGCAGCATAACACACATTCGGTTGTCTCCTTAGTCTTTATTGTCATTTAAGACTTTTTTTAACTAATGGGTTTAAAAGACGGGGTTTATGAAGATACTTAACAAAATTGGGAATTCTGACGTAATTTTGTTGTTGTTTTTTTGCCCATTCAAGCGTGATACGACGTTTGTGCACTCAGAGAGCCGCTTCATGCGGTAGTACCGCATCGAGTTCTATTTTTCGACTTTAATGTTTTAAAATCACCTGAATAAATAAGCGTGTGTTCATACATTGTAACTCTAGCCAAATTATGCCATGGAAAAAAAAAAACCAAATAAAAACAAATGATGCATTAATTTTGACATCTCTAGCATGTTCCTATTAAATTAAATACATGTACAATGCTCATCAGAATGCCAGCAAAGATTGCATTTACAGGTGGAATATCTATTCTTGTAGAGCTGACAGTGGATTTAGGTAAGCTCAAGGCTATATCCCATAAAAAGCAAAGAAAGGTCAAAGCATGTCCCATGTTTCCTCTCTCCCCGCTCTCTTGTTCCTCTTAAGCCACAGTGAGTTTGTGTTCACACAGCCTCACTTTCTGACATCCCTCCGAGTTCATTTACTGGCCAAAATCACATTAGGTGAGTTCATGGATGACTTCACTTCAGGTGTAGCATTGGCCAAATTTATGGTCCATATTTTTGACTCTTTTGTCTTTGTATTATTATATATATGGCAAGTAGTCTAACACAACTGCATGACATGCTAGCCAAAGCTAAATACGGTCAGTAGACTGTTCTAAATAAATATATTTCCTTGATGTAACATCCATAAATCAAATCCTATTGCATCTTTTCAAATAAAAATATTAAGGATTGTCATACCAAACATTCTTTAGACTAGTGAAGTATAACATTAATAAGGCTTAATACTGATAAATATTAAGTGTATCAATAGTTGCCTTATAGGAACTGTGTTGAGAAAGACATTTTTTAATTAAAAGGTTTGCTTGATCTTAGTCTCAGCCACAGCTGGTACATCCACAGTCCATTCAACAATCAGAACCGTATATTGTTTTGTGAGATGCATCTGCAATTAGTTTAGGGCAGATAAAAAGTTGTAAGATAAAAACATTCTTATTGTCTACACACATATGTCCATAGACCATCAATGTGCATTGATTGATTGCTTGATTGATATAATTTTTAGGTAAGCTTGCTCTCTAATAGCACATCAAATGTCAGTCAGATGGTCTCTTCATGAACACTTGGATCAACTTTAGATTTACAAAGACGGTGCAACGCGCAATATGGTGAATTAAGTTCCTCCTTCTAAATACAACAGCCATATGATTACTGGTAAAATCATTGTGTCACTGCAGCTGCCATTAGAATGTCCAGTTGCTATAGAAACAGGCCGTGTTTTCAGGTGTGCGCTTAGGACTTGCACATGCGCATTGGCAAGTCTAGCCTGAAAAAAAAAAACGCTTTTTACAGCTATTAGAGCATAATAAACAAAGTTTATGGGACAGTTAATGTCAGAATTTGTTGCAGTTTTTTGAGATTCCAGGATTCCACCATTCAAATATATAGGACTTGGTCTTGGGTGCCAGAAATAGCTGCTAGGAGGCATTGCAAATATGCTCGGCGAGTGAACAGACTTTCCTTGAAAGGGACATCGGCAAGGTCAATGCATTTTCAAGTTTTGTGTGTGTGTGTCTGTGTCTGTGTCTGTGTGTGTGTGTGTGTGTGTGTGTGTGTGTGTGTGTGTGTGTGTGTGTGTGTGTGTGTGTGTGTGTGTGTGTGTGTGTGTGTGTGTGTGTGTGTGTGTGTGTGTGTGTGTGTGTGTGTGTGTTTATTTCGCTTGTGGAGTGAGGCTTTTTGATCACCTGTAATGTCCTTCTTTTTGATGTGGTCTTCAAATGTCATTTCTTTTGATTGTTGATATCAGTCTCCAAAGTTATTCTGTCTGATCAAAGCGGGTGTCCATATTTTTCTGATCTTTTTCTTGGGCATTTATTTTTCTCCAGTAGTGCCCTGCGATCACCTCAATATGTGTCAAAGACTTTCTTATAATGCACATGTAAACGTTTAATACATAAATGTCAAGTGTACTTCCAATCCAATCAAAGATCTAAGGGCTGCTCTTAAATGTGCTGTAAGGCACTTCGCTAACTTAGCAACCCAAGTGATTTACCAAGTGTAAAAAACACATTCATTTTCTTCAGAGAAATGTAGCCATTTTTAGCAGTGTATAAATCTTTTAAAGCATATCTGTCAAGAGCTTGCAGGTTGAGAAATGGCATGTGCTTTTGTAATAATCCAGTATGATTTCTACTTTTAAACAATTTTAATCATCAAATTCCTGTTGAACTCCTGATATACATGCAATGAGTTCCATAGAGTCTCAAAAAACGAATATATGTATCAATATACCATAATATTTTGCAATAAAAGTCAAATCCATTGTATTATACAGTACATAGTCAGTAGTTTTGCATTGTACCATATTTAGGACACTTTATTGGTTGAGTAGTTCATTAAATTTAAGTTAAAATATGCTCAATATAACAGTATATTTGTATTATTTATTTTAACTTCTAATAAAATGTCGTACCATTGTGCTTAGAAAAATGGAAAGTGCTGAAATCAACCGTTCCAATGTCCTTTTCTGATGTTAAGTGGGCTGTTCTTGGTCAGAATGCAAAGTAGACCAGAGATTTTATGGCGATAGTCAAAAGTCTGGCAATGTAAGACTTAATGTACACTATCAAACAGTTACATTATATGCCCCTATAAAAGTTACATTATATGCCATATGATTCATTAATTAAAAGCCATATCCATACGAGTAACTAAAATGACTGACTGTGTGGTTTGTTTTAGTAAAATCTCTTCATCTGCTGTAAGTGAACTGGGCCGTTTGTCATGAAAACCCTATGCAACCTCTCTCATGTTGTATGTAATGACTGACTGAATGTCCATAAACAAGCTATTGTCATCACGCACACACTGTGTAGTGGGTAGTGAAGTGGTGTACTTCACAGAGTCTGCAGCTTTTGTAATGCTAATTGCCACGGAACATGTTCAACGAAGCGCAGAACTGGCGAAATCATCCATACAGCACACCGTTGCGTAGCTTCCTCCATCCTATTAAGAATATCATCAAGGGCATCTTTATTAAATTCAAAATGAAAACAAGCAAGGCCACAATAGTGACTGATAACCACAACAGTTGTGCTGAAGAGAATGGAACAGTTCAGCTTTATTTAATCTATGCTTTTATTCAATTCTTAAATGAATAATGTATAGATTATATATGTATCAGGAGCACCGCTGTGCTTTACGCATATTAGCATTCCTTCAGCCAATAGTATTACTGAACTTTTGGATTGTATAGCGTGGTGGTTTATGATATATGATGGTAAAATAATGGTTGTAGGTTTGAACCGTCCTATAAGTGTTCCGTGAACTACTACCAATGCATAGAGTAATGCAAAAATACAGATGTGTCCCAAATGAGTCAAGAAGGAAGAGTGTGTACGTAAGTTTCCACATTTTACCTCATTCTACGTTTTATCTCTAGTAAGACTTCATGGCTCACAGTGAAAGAAGCTTAGTCGGGGACACATAATATTCAACAATATTATTGATCTGACTCCACTGACACCATTGTATAGCACTGAACTAAGCAGGAGGATGACATCACTGTTTTCTCCAGAGCTTCTGTAGATAAATTAACTAAGTTAATAACTAATGATTTTTACAACAGAAATTAATCAACACTGAACTTAAGCTGGACAATGACACTTTTCTTCTAGATCTGCTGTACAGCCAAAACAAGCTTTGTAGCATTATTTTCCTGTTATCACTGTAAAGCTGCTTTGAAACAATCTGTATTGTAAAAAGCTCTATATAAAATAAAGATAACTTGACTTATTAAATCCAGCTTGTGAGTTCCAAGTTTAAACTGACTTGAAGTGCACTTACAGACTGTGTTTTTGTGACTTGTATCCTTGCTCGGAAGCATTTTCACCCCTCTGGATTTCAGCTCGATGGCCTTCTTCACTGTTGAGAGAGGGTAGAGGTGAAGTATGTAGAAGTAGAAATCACAATCCATTTATACAGTTACCAAAGCCTGTCGAGTGCCTAAGAGTGCCAACACCTCATTGAATTCAAGCAACCCTCTATGAATTAGTCTTGCGAGGGCCATCAAAATGAGAGCATTCTGATTGCCAGAGGTATTTTCTTAATTAGCTGGTGTATGACAGATCTTAACCTTAAAATGCACGAATGTTTTTCTAATCATTGTTACATATTCAGGTCTTTAGCACACGATTCTATATCTAACACGGATGTATCTCTAACTGCCACAATAGTATAAAACTGATATTTTAATACCAATTACAAAAGAATAAAATAAAGAATACTGCATTACCTTTTGGAACTTGGGAGGGTTCAGTTTGAGTATTCTCAAAACTATAATTTTCAACGTCTTCAAAATCAATATTTTGATCAATGACAGCTTCTTCACCAGATCCACCATCAAGTGACAGTGAGACTAATATTTGGTCAGTACTTGCTCTGCAGTAAATTGCTGAGCCATTTCAAGTTTTGCTGATGATACTAGTGTATTCTTTTGTTTTTATACCTGCAGTAATCATGAGTGAAACATCACTTCATTGCATATCAGACATTGCCACATTGAAACTAAAGGTGAATTGCAATTATTGAGTCATCAGAGATTGAAATATTGTTGCACAGAAAAAAAAAAGGTTTCAGCAACCCTATATGCTTTTTACAACAAAAAAAAAATAGAAAATGTACATTCTTTTATAATTTAATTTAAATTTTGATTTCCTGTTATATTGTTTATGATGAAAAGATTGAGGAATACAAAGAAGGTTGATTTCTAAACAACAATAATAAGGGGGAGGTTAGTGAATGACATCCACTTTGGTATCCGAGACACAACTACCATTCTGGCATCTGGATGTGCTACCAATATTTTCATCATGTGGAGCCAATTTAGATTTCAAAGTAATTTTGAATTCAGTTCTGTAATTACGTCATGAAGGATGCCAATTATGACCTGGGAATCATTAAACAAATTCAATTTGCATAATTTTATCTCTGTATGATAGCCCCCCATACCCCCCCATCAGTCAGTATGATAGTGATTTCATCTCTGCAGCTTCTTTCTAAGCGGTTAAACTGACAGCATTACAACCATCTCCATTCTCACCTTTTCATGCACTACGATTGTGACCATTTTCTTATGCATCAATCCATTGTAATCATGCACATAATTTGTAGCCTACACGAATGGCATTATTTCAACAGTGCATTTATATTTTGATATATACAAAGAAATTGCATTTATGTATGACGCTCTAAAATGTAACAAATTCAACAAATCCCCTGAGCGTCCCCTTAGATTCACAGCATCCCTCGCTTATTATGCAAATAGGAAACACGATCATAAATGAATATCATGAAAATGATTTAAAAGGGCCTCATCTTGTGTTATTCATGTTGGGAACATGAATTCCCTCACTACTGTCGTGACTGATTTCCCAATTTAAAGGGGGGTATGGTGGGACGCTGTAATCATAATTCAGGCAATGTGTCTGCTTACTGAGTCACAGACAAGCCAAGATGTAATTTTTAGCTACAGCAGAACACACCAAGGGATATGCTGTCTTTCACTGACAACTGTCCCACATCTGCCAATAATGAGCGCTCCTCTCCTCCAGTGTCCTACACACGGTGACCCCTTACCTTGATATTGGGCACTAAATCCTTTCCTCCGATGGTTGCTGTCAGACGTGAAGTGAAGCCGCAGCCAATTCTTGCTACTGATGACAGGGGATGGCAAATTCATTCCAGTCAGCCTGAAAAGAAACAAGTTTCTCAATTTTCAAAATTCAGTTTCAAAATTCATAAAACAAAAAGATTATTAAAAAATCAAATGTACAATCAGCTGAAAAATGTTTCATTACAAACTAAACATGACATTACATGAACTAAATTGGACACTTATGTGTTGCGAAAAAATCATTTGAATAAATAAACATGGAAGTAGTTTCACATAAACATTTCAAATGTAATTATTAAAACATTCTCTATATTTGTCACATGTAGTAGTTATCCAAATACGTTTGACGCAGATATATAAACTGTATATATATATATATATATATATATATATTTTTTTTTTTATCCACATTTCTCATTTTGATGTTTCTGCATTTTACTGTTCATGCTGATTACAGGACAATTTTCACATTATAACTGCAACTGCTAAACAAGTAAAATAAATACTTATTTATATACAAATATAAACTACATGTCTTATGCATGGTGTCCAGCTGTCACAGTTGTATTCTGTTTAGTTTGGTTTCATTGGACTTGTCTGCCTGTCTTCATGTCACGTGTCATCATCATCAGTTCATCTGTGTGTTTAGTTAACCATCATCATTATCATCATCATCATCATCATCATCATCATCATCATCATCATCATCATCATCATCATCATCTGTTTCACCTGTGTTCTGTCAATCTATGTTCATCTGTGTTTGTATTTAGTTCCCTTCTGTTCAGTCAGTCTTAGTCCGTTCTCCGTTGTACTAAGTGTGTATGAACCTTCTGCCTGTCTGTATAATATTGTTAGTAAACGTTTGCATTGGAACATTGGACTCCTCATCTCCTTCTGCCTGCACCGCACCATGACACCAGCAATGAGCAATGAAAATCTAATTGCTTTTTTGTTATGTCATGTGTGGTAATGGTGGTGGTCTGCAGCACGCACAGCAATGGAATTCAACAAACAAAGTCTTTATTTAGAATAATAAACCCTCAGGAGATATATACGGAAACATAGGACAAAAAACACCTAAAACCGGACCGACACCGAACCAAGTACTGAATAAACTAAAGGCTTATATACACAAGGGAAAACAGAACGGGTGTGGCAATCATCAGAAACCAAATAAACTAATGACCAGACAGGAAGACAAAATGGGAACAGGGAAACCGAAACCAAAACATAAGCAGACTATAACGTGGACACACAAGGGCTTCTCTACTTCTTTTCACCTGGAGCCTCATTTGTCAACAGTGTGTACGCACAGATGTGTGCGTAATGAGTGCGTAAGTTTCACTCAAAGTGTGGGATCTACCAACTTTTACTCGTATGTAGGAAAGTGTGTGCTTACACGGAGAATCTAGTGGTAGAATGGTGATACTACAAAAAGAAAGTGCCGCCACATGTTTCCTGTGTCCTTTAATTACAAATACTCAATTAGTAATTTCATAGTTCAAGCTAGACATTTGCAGAATTTATGTGAAAAGCTATAAAAGACAGCAGGGAATTCATTTGAAATGTATCTACACTCTAAAAACAATTGTTCGTTTAATTTGAAAAAAAAATAAGTAACCTGGTTGCCTTAATTTTAAGTTCATTGAAATTAAAACATTGAGTTAATACAATTAAGGAGATTGGTTTAATCAACAGAAACTCAAAACATATAAGTTGATTTGACAAAAGAAAAATACTGTCATAACAAATCATGAATTTTGTTTTTACAGTGTATAGTCATGGCTGATCTCGCTTTGCTGGAAGATTTGGCAAACTATGCACTATGCAGAGAACGTGCTTTTTTTATCCTCCTTCAGTAGCAGATATTTCGCATTTGTACGATGTGACCCTTTTTTGGCATCGATTTTAATGTCAAACCATTTCTTTTTTTATTTCTGGCGGTGTTCTTTCCTCTGACCCAACAGAATTAACAGCAGCCATTATTTTCTCCAATGTTAAATTTGTTCTTTTGTTAGTTATGCCTAAAGTGAGTGACCCAAATAACACTTTTTGGTTTTCTTCCACTTGTCTTCAATTTGTGTTTCTGAGAAGTTTCTCTTTTCCTCTTTTTTTTCCCTCTTTGCCATGATTTCAGCGAGAACATACATTCCCGTGATTTATAAAGGGAGTTGTTGTGACCATATATGGTTCATTGGAGGCTTTTTCTGAATGCAAATGACAATGAACGTGAACAAACATGGTGCTTAAGAACATTTGGAATTTATCAACAATGATTACTT
Organism: Siphateles boraxobius; assembly: GCF_051911475.1. Taxonomy (NCBI): domain Eukaryota; kingdom Metazoa; phylum Chordata; class Actinopteri; order Cypriniformes; family Leuciscidae; genus Siphateles; species Siphateles boraxobius. The sequence continues at coordinate 30,641,561 of NW_027508722.1, forward strand.
ACTGGTGTGAACAAGAACCGTGTGCTCACCGTGTGCTCAAGTTTAATTTGTAGGACTAAATATAACACTTTTTTCTACGCACTGTTGATAAATGAGGCCCCTGGAGAAGTTATTGGTAAAAAGAAAATCTCTCTTAATACCAACTTTATTGTTAGAGTGAAAAATCTTTCCTTGTTTTCTTCAATACACGCTTTGGTGTCATTTCTTCTGTTTTTTTACCTGCTGCTATTCTTTTCTTAAGTGCAGAAAAGAGATTTAAGCAATATTTTATTTTTTATCTTCTATATTTGTTTTTCAGGTTATTTGGTTATGGTACTTGCCAAACATTCAAACTTAATGACTGCAGAGGATATTTATCTGAAATATTAAATCCGACATTCGAAAGCAATGAGAAATGGTCACAAATCACAGATGAAACTAAATCCAATCAAAAGCTACACAGTCTTGACAATAATCATTCATACCCTTAACAAGCATTAATGATGGCAGCTACATTAGCGTATAATTTAATATTCCATCCCAAATCAGAGCTTCATCTCCTTGCTGATGAGACTATTTTGTTTTTGGCACTGAGATCTGAGAGAGTCTGAGATATTCTCTGTGTAGTATGTACCTGAGTGAATCTCATTAAACCTGTCGAGAACATGTCCAGGTCACATTTATTCCTGTTTTCAGGATTTATAGCAATGTGTTGTTGTTTGTTTGTTTGTTTGTTTGTTTGTTTGTTTATTGTTCACTGAATGATAATTAAGCAAAAACCCATTTAAAAAACTGCACTACAGTACTAAGAATCAAATTAAAATGATAAAATTAAAATTTATGAAGGCATAAAGGTAGTCCAAAATAAATGAATAAACAAACAAACACACACAAACAAACAGATAACTAAATAAAATTTCATAGTTCTTTCTTTTGATTTAGCAGTGCTTTTGTGAGATCCAATTTCATGCGTGTATTTATTTATTTGTTTGTTTACCAAAGATAGATAAAATTTTGTGGGGGGAAATAAAGTCAACAAAATAAGCTGATTCCAAACAAGAGGCAGGCCTATGTTCCAAACATTGAGCTGACAGTGTGTTTGGTGGAGCTGAATGCCGCAAGTGAGGTAAAGCCTGTCTGGCACAAAATAACAGTGACTTGCAATTGATGCAGGCTGCTGTGTGAAGCCCTCATTTCTTTTGAAGAAAGTGGAGTTCAACAGTGCATGAAAACCAGGTTAGGCTGAGGAGGCAAAGGAGTAAGAAAGCAAAATGAGTGTGCTTTACAAGAGACAGGCAACAGGGAGAATAAACCTTACAAAATAAGCAAAGTCTACTTGAAGAGATCTGTTCAGATAACACAAGAGCTGCATCAGACAACAGCTAAATGTGGAATATAAAATATAAAAATAAGGGTGGAACTGTTTCATATCAAAATCTGACATTATAAACAGTTAGTGACTTCAATTAAATTTGACAGATTAAAAGCGTCAAAATATTATGTTAATTGAGAAAAAGAAAGCACTTCTGAATGTACAAGTTTAATCCCGAAACATATTAAGAAGCAGTATGAGATGGATTTTGAACATTTATGAACACTATTATACCCTTAAAACAGTGTCTGCTCAACACGAATGGGAGTGATCATTAAGGTTGGGTATCATTTTTGTTTTAGCCATTCCGATACTGTTTATCGAATCAGATTCGTATTGATTACCAGTTTCTATTCCCATAAGGTAAAAAAAATCAAGTCAAACATTTAGATATCAAACATATTGTTATGTGTGTTTTTGCAAAACATTTTGTAGCAGCTGATTAGCATGAAAAAGAATTCAGCAGCCTAAAGAAAATTTACACAAGAAACTTGTACCCTAAATGGCATAAACAACTGGAAGACGTACCCCATCGCCGGACTGATCACCCGACCACGTGGAAAGTACATATAAGCTAAGTACATATAAGCTAACCAAACCACTTCCCAAAGTCCTTGGCATTAGGTTGATGCTATATATGATTGCTATTTGGGTAGAGATTGTTTATCTAGGGTCAGTGTATACAGATAGACACATTAGACAAGTTATCTGTATTCATAGTAAATGTTTATTTACTATTTCATAACAGCCTCCTGAAAGACCACAATTGATTCCCCCATAGACAGCTAATTACCCATTCAATGCTTCGTCCAATCCATTGCTCCTCATACCCATTCAGTGGGCTCCGAGACTGGGGTAAGAACACCCATTTTGATTATTCTTTGTAATTCTGATTTGACCCTGCCCTGCATGGTTGGGTCCAGTTTCATTAAATATGTTACTGGAAGCTTGCCGATCTCGTCCCTGAAAAGGTCTGGATATTCAGAATGAATTTGGCTTGCAAAGCGTGAAACTTCATCTGCAGTCACATGATGAATTTCTTTGTTGAACGACACCAGTTTCATTTGTAAACAATCTGGTAAACATATCAATGGTTGCACATTTTTCTTTACCACATAGAACGAGAGGTTGTATGCCCTTTCTGTTAAGTGGCACGTGAAAGTTGCAAAGCCTGCTGTGGATATCTCCTCACTTCCATAGCTTAATTCCTCTGCATTTTTTATTTTCGTGACCAAAGCTTCAGAAATAACATTACATTTGGCCCCTGTGTCTACTTTAAGATTAACTGAGTGTCCATTGATGTACACAGTGCAAACTAACTTTTGTTCTGCACATCCATTGGGATAACGTCAAAGCGTCAAACGTCAAAGCGTCAAAAGTCAAAGCGACATGATCCCATTCATTTTCAATGGAGGTCTGGAGACTTGCAGCAACACGAGCAAGAGGTGACCATTGGTGACTGTAGTTTATATTACAACACTCTCTAACAGCAGAATGCTACTTTTAATTATTTTAAGTTTAATTCCTAGTCAAATTAGAAATTCTATCTTAGTTTTATATATCATTTGTGATTGCATTTTATGATATGGCACAGATATGGCCAGACATGCAGTCTACCAATAACATTAGAGCGACAGCACTGGGAACGCCCACAAGTGTCTTCACAGTACAGAGACTAGCGACACAGAACGCCAAAAACGCTCGCAATGTGAATGGGGCTATAGTGTGCATAACGGAGAGCTAAACTCTCACTCAGGTTCAAGACAAGGAGAGTGAAAATATATCTTTGCTAAACTGATACCATACTTGGTGTCTAACTCAAACACTGGCCAGTGAATTCTAACAATTTATTAGCCAATGGCTGATGATAAACATTATTTAGTCGCCTAGCATGAAAATTTTGTTGCATATGCAAGTGATTTACTTGCATTGTAGAGGGTTGCCTTGCGTACAGGGTTAAGTTTCTGTATGGTTCTTGTGAAATTAAAAAGTTAATGATGATCATTATAAGTTCTTCAGATCATTATATTGGTCTCCAGTGTCTAAAGCAGTGGCTGTTGTTGTTGTTGTTGTTATTATTATTATTATT